>NW_027223752.1:44668825-45275345 GCF_028538775.1 Myotis yumanensis | reverse complement strand
TCCCCAAGCCTACCATAGGTGTTCAATAAATATTGAAAGAGAGTTAACAACAGCTTACATCTGTACAGGTCCTTGTGTTTTGCAAAGGCCGCTGAGGGAGATGGTGCAATCTGGCTCTAGAATGCTAAGCTATAATTTTTCTCTTGTTCAATGCACCTTGAGTAAGTATAGCCATCAAAATGGGAAGGAATAACAGGACCACATGCCAGTTTTTAAAAGCAGCAGTTACAAGACTGGGATTTCACTAATCACTTCTTTTTAATCCTCACCCACAGGTATGTGCCCTGACCAGGAATCGAACCCACAACCTTTTGGTGTACACGATGATACTCCAACCAACTGAGCCATCCAGCCAGAGCACTAATCACTTTTTAAAATAACCTTTCAATTGGGGGCTAGCAACATGGTGTTTCCAACCATTTACTTTGCCAAGTAGGTACATTAAGAAAAACAATCTTTAGCTGCTACTGTCTTCATTTCATAAAAGGAAGAATAAGTGCCCCCCCCCCCAATAAAGTGGCATAAACATAGCCTAGAATAAAGGAAACCCGTTTAAATGAATAAACACAGCTTTATGAAAACCTAGCACACTAGCCTGCTTCCCCTTGTTTCACCGAGGACAGTGGGCTGGTCCTGGTGCCCCAACTCACGTTGGACAACCACAGTCCAGAGCAGTACTCTGGACTGTGGTTGTCCAGATGTCAGATGGCAGTATTCTTGGGTGTCCGAACTTGCTCTGTTATAATTTTTTTATATATTAAATATACATAAAATTTACCATTTATAACCATTTTTAAGTGTTGTGCAGTCATAACCACTGACCATCTCTAGAACTCTTTTTATCTTGCAAAACTGAAATTCTATACCCATTAAACACTAACTTCCCATTCCTCTCTTTTCCCAATGCCTGGCAACCATCATTCTACTTTTTGTCTCTATGAATTTGACTATTCTAGGTGCCTCATATAAGTGGAATCATATTTGTCCTTTTGTGACTGGTTTTTTCACTTAGCATAATATCTTCAAGGATCATCTATGTTGTAGTGTGTTTTTAGAATCTCCCTCCTTTTTAAGGCTGAACAATAGTCCCTTGTATGTATATACCACATTTTGTTTATCAATTCATCCGTTGATAGACATGTGGGCTGTTTCCATCTTTTGATTATTGTGCTCTGTTCTAATTTTTTCAAGTTGAAAATGCTACCAGTGATTCCTTTAGGCAAGCATATCAATGCACAAATAGGATAAATATAAAAATCATATGATAAACTCAGAAACAACCTCTGATTCTGAATACTGTCAGTTTTCTTACCTATCTCTCTGAAATTAAGGAAAACTGCTTTACTTTCTTCTTTGTTGCTCAAAATCCAGAGCATCCTCTTCAGTGATGTTTTATCCAGTTTCACATATTTGTCAACTTTTTATTTTCTGCAGTTATTTTCTTTCCTTGATAGATATGGATTTATAGCCATTTTATTATTTTTATTTTTTTCCTCCTCTTCTTAAAGAAAGCCCTTTATTGGAATTTTTAACTTACTGTTTTCACATGGCAAAAACCTCAAGCTTATAGAATAAGAAAATTCTGCATCACCTTGCTGGTGTCTTACAACTGAACCCTGCTCTGAGACAACCAAGCCCTGCTTCTGCCTTCCACAGTGTGTGATCCACATGGATCTTCACAGTGAAAGCCTTGTGGTACTCACATTAAAAACCCTGGTGGAGGAATTGAGACATCACAAGGCACATAGTAATACAGGCATAAGTGCTCAAAAGAGCCTTTGCCGGAACAGTCTGTAGTCCATTTATAATGTGAATGAATGTGTTGGGTGGCCCCTGCCTTTGTACATAACTATTTGCACCAGTCTGTTACCATAAGTATAATAGCAACTAACCAATAAAGAATATTTCTAGTCCCAATTCCAACAATCATTGAATCAGACAGCCATTTGATGCAGGTTTCAGCCCACTGTGCTGCGAAGCTTATCTTCTAGAACAAAAGACACCTTCCCCCAACTGATGCCTCATTCAAACTGCTATTTGAAAAATTGATTCTCGGCAAATCTTAGATTTAATAAGAGGTCTGACTTTCCTAAACTAGCAAAGCCTGGAAGTTATTAATCTTTTTCCTACAACTCACTTGCATGTACAGAAATTCTCTGAACCAGCACCACCGAAGTTAAAAATACAAATTAAAGGTAGGACTGGATCTCAAGTTGGTGTTTCTACGAGGAAGCAGGGAGTCGGGCTTTAGCAAAACACCACCATCCACTGTTTCATGAACCAGACTGATATTTTGAATAGCACCGGGTTTGTACGCATAAAGAATATGTGTCCAATGCTATGTGTGTATTTGAGTATAAATAATAAAAAGAAGCCAATAGCAGGGGTGCACGTAGACAATGTACATTCCTCCAGTTTGAGAGGCCTGAGTTTTGAGATCTATTCCTGGAATGTCCCCCTCACGTAAGAAGCAGCAGGGCAGGTCAAACCAATTAAGTGTTCCTAAAAACAGGGCTCATCAAATACCATGGCTGCAGAATAACAACACCGAAAGCCAGCCAGCAGTTCGGAGCCTAGCACCGGGAGGAATGACCCGGGAGACACCAAGTTTCAAGCTCCTATTTCACGTTGGTGACTTAGCGCTTTCCTTTCAAGCTGCGACCTCTATCGCTGCTGTTGAGAACTACATCTCCCTACTCCCTGGGACGAGCGCTCTCCTCTGACTTCTCAGCCAGATTGCAGCCAAATGCCCGGCAAGGCACTCCCGGGGGACAGTCAGACATGTGCCCCGGGGATCTATAATACCTTCTTTATGCTGAGGTAAGCACGCCACCTGTCACTTTGAGCACTCGGCCTTCGAGTCAAGCACATCTGGAATCAGCCTATAAACGTAGCGCCGAGATTAATGCTGAACAAGAAGGAAGGCTAAGGTAGTCCGCCACTGATTTCCACTTACTGACAATTCCCACTCAGCATCATGTTCAGCTTCCACATGTGGACACCTGACTGAACACTTCTCAGCAACACTGCGCGTGGATCGGCCAAACAGGAGCTTCTGGACAACTGGAAATACAGCTCAGCTTCGCGGGAACCCCCGGCATGTGGTTTCTCTTATCTGAGTGCCCTCTGTGGGCAGAATCGAAGTGATGAAGCGAGAGGCTCAGGTGCTGGGCTGCACAGGCACCAGGCTCACTCACAGGCTGGCCGCAGGCCCATTGGGAGATGCTCTGATTTCCACCTCTTATCATTATGGCCACGGTAGGAATTGGGGCCATAAACTGAAATCCTGGAAACTCATAAAGGCACAGGAAATGTTCAAAGTTGCCATCGACCCCAAACAGGTTACACTTCCAAGGTGAAAGAGAAGCATGAAAAAGTCTTGTCTTGGAGCTCACGGAAGTACGCCTACATTTGAGGAAAGTAACACCATATGGAATCCCCTTTCCACAAAAATGATCTTCCTATTGACATATGGAATGAGCCCCACGTGTGCTGAGTCTTGAGTGCAAACTCCGATTACCAGTAACCCTAGTTATGCAACTGATCTGTTGCTCAAAGGTGCTGACTGCCCAAGTGAGAAGTCTTGTTGAGAATGTGAAAGACTGCTTTTCCTTAAACGAAATCTACTTCATTTCTCGCCTGAGCACCATTTGGTAGGCCCCACATCTGCGGGGTTATTCAAACAGTGCCTCTTAGTCACAGCGCCTGTGGTGTGTGCCAGGATTTAGCAGCATAAAGCGATTGTATCATAAACATCCTGGCCCTCCTCACTTTACCCCTGAAACCAATTTTAGTGACTGAAGCTGCTTTCTTTGCAGCCTTATCGGCCTCTTCTCCCCTTCCGACTGTGGATCTGATCTCCTGCCCAACATTCCTGTGTTGCCGTCTGGCTGAGGGCATTTCCCCTCGCTGCTTAGCAAACAGGTTTCCGCAGCCTTCGGGCTTGTTTTGTTTGTTGCCAACACAAGTGCAGCACTTTCTGGGAAGTTCCTAGTTGTTTCAGGGAGTTAAGCTTCCCGTGTTTGGAGGCAAGTGCCCCAGTTAACGTGAGATCAGCTGAATCATGAAAACAACCCAGCCTCCCTAGAGACGTGGGCTTTCAAAGAAAATTGTATGGTTTTCCTGAGTGAACAGGGAAGAAAAGAGAAGTCCTCCAAGACTTCTTCCTCCCGTTTTTCACATTCGTGTCCCAACTTCACTCCATCCAAATTAATGTCAGCCAGTCAGTCTTGTATTCACCAGCTCTGACTAATGCACTCTTCTCATTCACCCTGTTAGAACTTCACTCTCACCCCAGGACCTGTGACTGAATATAAGACAGCAATCAATCTTCCTATTGCCAGGTTTCTCTATGTCATTCTTTTCCTTTGGGCTTGACTCTCATGCATGGCCTTTAAATATGTGAACAGAGATTCCTACACACCACCAGCTTTGCTTTATCTTCTTCCTCCAAGAAGTGGAACACTGTATCCCCGAAACAGGGCTGGTAAGGGCATAGCTAAGCCAAACTTTTCTTTGGCTGCTTTTCAAAAAGTTGTTTAAAACAAGATATGCTCATGAGCTGGAAAAAAGGAGCTACACATGATAACCTTCAAAGCAACTACTTGCTTTGCCCAACTAATATTATTGCACACACCACCATGACCTGGTGCAGAGTGTTGCGTTATCTTCAATTCCAGGCCAGAGACATGCCACCCAAATGGCTACATTAAGATGAAATTTATTTCAATGGGACATAACCATATTGAAATGTTATGTTGTATATAATTAGAAAGTTGCTATAATTACCATACACACCAAATATAGGGTCATTATGAAAAGGATAATGTAAAACTTGGTCTTCTGTGAAATAACAAGTGATTCCAGTTATTGATCCTTAACCTCATCAACTAATTTCAAACAGTAGCACCTGTTCTGGGAATCACCTTTAATGAACAAACTGTCCTGAGTCACACCATTCCTCCACTTCCCAGAATGATGACCACATTTGTAAGAGAGTAGTCTGCACGATTGAAATATGTATTTTTTTCTCTAGGCAGAGTGAACTAGAACCATTAACCACTGACACCATAACACCAGATTACCTAGTGAAACCAACTCGGTCAGATCGTACCCTATTCCTATCAACAAGCAGATGAAACTTACTTTCCTTTTACAACCTGTTAAAAGAGACACATGAGCAAGCCCAGATTCAGGCCAATGGGCAAAAATACAGTCTGGGCCCCAGTGGAGTGGGTCTACAGAAACACACCGCCTAATAAAAAGTGACAACACAACCCAAAGAACACATCAAGAATTTTGTGAGCTAAAGCTTTTTAAGCTAACTGCAAGGCTGCCAAAGGCTGTTGTTGCAGAATTTATCTACTAGGAGTTACGGTATCAATGTTACGGTGGAATCTGGGAGGGATGGATTCTGTAAATGACCCACTCAAGAACTCCCACCATCACCAGATGTTAAGATAATGATCAGCACATCTTGTTTCCCAAGACATGAGCCCCACCAAGATCAGCAAGGGATTTCTCCCTATTTCCAATGTGTACAAATAGCATCATCAGAAAGGGGTTACCTGTTTTCCTCAGGTGTGTCCTCATGGTGAGAAGTAACTGTGCTCTGAGTCTACAGTGAAAACTTGGTTCCGAAGACTCTCCTTAAGTACAAGTGACTCTTCCTTTTATAGTTGTTTCGTGCCCCATACCCCAGGTGCTTGCAACATCTTTTCTCAATCAGCCATCACCTCAGACTCACCCTCTTACTGAAACAAAACTTTGATTGCCTTGGGCCTGGGTTCCCCATCTGCAATGAGAAGTAATGGCAATCCCGCCCAACTTTCAGGAATAAAGAAGAGCTGCGGGCTGCCCTTTTCCTAACAGAGTAATTATTTCAATAATAAGGATTCCTGTTTCACTTTCATATTTCTAACTCATGAAATTAAAAGTGCATAATGTATTTGAAATTGATAAATTCCCCAACATCTTTGGGAGACTCAGCACTATTGATCCATATAAGTGGATGTTTATCCAGAAGAGAAGTAATTTACTTCATGACATACAATGAATCTATGGGGGGAGGGGGCTTAAAAGCTCTTTATCATTCGCTTCTGTCCTACTTTCAAAATATGGAATACCCTTTGAATTGAACATGAAAGCATTTACTCCCATGGAGTCATCTTTAAGTTGCATCATAAAGAAACAAATTCCCAAAACATGATTTGTATTCAGATAGATTCAAATCCCAACTCCAAAACTGAAAATTTGTTTAATGGCCAAAAATTAAATTCAGAATTTTTATTTTTTATTTTTAAAAAAAAGACCTGCAAAATTAGTCTTGCCCTCCTCTTAAGAAATTCAGTACCCAATGCTTCCCTATAAATAGTTGTCAATAAACACAACTGCTGCAAATGTATTCAGTAAATGTTAAGGTCAAAGGCCTTCACTGTTTATTGCCTTGTAAACTCAAAGACAAGTGAATTTATTGCTTGAATGAGTTTCAGGGTATTGGCCTTCATAAAAGTTCTGAATCCCAGGTACAAAATGCTCCATCAACTCACACCAAAGCTATTCTGCACAGAACTAAAGAGACTGCCCACCATTGAATTCATAATTCAAACATGTCTTGGAAAGTGTATTGTTTGCCATGTTGCATAGATCCCCATGGATTAGTGCTGAACTGTGCCTGTCATTATTACAAGAACTTGCTTCAACCAAACTATAAATTGCTGCTGCTTCTAAAACAGTATCACATCCTTGCCTGCCAATGTACATTCTCCAAAAGTAATAGGAAAGATGTCAAGAATAGAAGAGTGTATAATTTTTCGCTGATCTTCACATAAGGAGGATATCTATAATCCCCGTAATGTAAAATTTGTCATATTTAAAAGAAAAAAAAACATTTCATAACAAATCACGTGGGTGTGTGGACTACTTCAGATAATTAAATTTTTATATTGTTCAAAACCTAACTTTTCTAAACTTTCTGTCATTTGGCAACTTTACAAATCAATATGCCTAGCTCAGGCAGCAAAAGGAGACATTATAAGACAATTATTAAATACTGTTATTTTTAGAAATTCCTGTAAAAGAGTTATGAGAGTTTACACTTATATTTTTTAAGATCGTTGTATAATTATTTGTATGTTGTACTGGTCTATGATAATATTTTCATTATGACAAAGATATTTTAAAGTTAAACTTATTTCTATAAATAAAGCCAGAATCTGGCCTCTAAGACTGTTAGGCTTTACCATCTTGAGTGAGAACCAAAGCAATGTAATATACAAAGGCTATGGTATTAATACCAGAAGCACAATATCCATCATAAAGTTTAAAATAAAATATCAAACTTAAACCACGATGGTAAAATAAAATTATCCTACACTGCTGATACTCCTTCTGCCATGATGGCTATAGCCTCCAAAGAATGTTGATGAAATCATCTTATGTAAACCCGAATTAAAATAATATTAAATGTCTTCCAACTGTCAAAATGTAATATATTTAAAAACATCACACATACACTAATCCCACTGTAAAATGCAGATGTGGGCTTAATGTTGGATTATATCATTTTTTTGACATTACCTAGGAAAGGAATTGAGAGACCAGCAGGGTTGGGAGTCTGGTGTGTAAACAGATGAATACAATGTAACATGGCAACAACAGAGGCACTTCAAATGACTAGAGAATTTAGAGGTGGGAGGGCTAAGCAGGAAGTGACAACTCTACCTGTACATCCTTCTTGTTTTGTTCTTTAAGTACTTATACGTCACCTCCCCCATGCATTAGCCATATAATGAGCTGAACTTCAAATTATTTTCATGTTAAATGGTTCTCTATTTACCTTGGACCAGATGAAGACAATATGCATGTCTACAAGACATGTTGACAGGTCTGGAGTCTCCACACAAGCTGAAATGGATCAACTTTTAGAATATATCTTCTAGAAGGCAACATAAAAATTCTTCTACTCCTGTTACTCTTATAAAATGTGTTGGGCATTTATTCCAGACATATGAAAACTTCTGTTCACACAAAATCTGTACATAAATGTTCATAGACTCTTTATTCAAAACTGCCAAAAAAAAAAAACACCTAGAAATAACACAGGTGTCCTTAAGCGAGTGAAGGGTTAAACAAACTGTGATTCATCACTATTTCTCAGCAATGAAAAGAAGTGAACTACTGATACACACACAACTTAGATGAATATCCAGGAAATGGTACTGCGTGAAAAAAGGCAATCATAAAAGGTTACGTACTGTGTGATTCCATTTACATAACATTTTTGAAATAACAAAATTTTAGAGATGGAGGATAGATTAGTGGCTGCCAGGGATGGGGAGGAGGAAGGTGTAGTTATAAAGGAGAAATGTGAAGATCCTCCTGGTGATGGAACTGTTTCGTGTATTGCTTGTGGTGGTAGATACTCATGTACAAGTGGTAAAACTGTACAGAAGTAAATACATGTGCACACATGTGCACACACACATATATGTACATACAAATGAGTACAAGTAAAACTGGGGAAAACTGAACAAGATAAGTGGATTGTATTAATGTCAGTATCCTGTTTGCAATATTATACTTGGGTTTTGCAGAATGTTACCATTGGGGGAAACTGGGAGAAGTATACATGGGATCTCTCTATACTATTTGTTACTACATGTGAATCTATAATTATCGCAATAAAAACTTTAAAAAATTTTAAATTTTAAAAGTTATGCTTGTGATATGTTGTTAAATGGCACAAGCACAGTGTAAGAGAATTCACTATCGTGTACAACATTAATATAAAAAGAAGAGTATCAACTAGGGCCTCTCTTGTCTCCTCAAAAACGTGCCTGGCACAGAGCTGAATTATTCAAGGACACAAGAACCCTCCCTGTGCTGCTTACAGACTGTGTCTGAAGACAACTGCTAAAACTGAATTTTTGAAGCAGCACCGATGGACTACTCCTCATTTATGAATCTTGCTAGAGGGCAGTGAGGAAGACTAATTTAATTTTTAATCCATTTTGGTAGCTAGTATAATAGATAAAAAATCATTATTAACTAATGTACTGCCTACAACTGAAGGTACACTCTAGCCTTCAATTTTCAAACTGACACTAAACCTAAGATGTGACAGGATATATAGGTATCAATTGAACTGAAGTGACCTGCATCTAGAAATATGCTGATTATCTGATGCTGAAAGAGATTAGAGGAATTCCGACGCAGTTTCCTAAAACCCTCCTTCTTGCCTGGTCCACGGAGGGGCTGAGCTGCCGACCACATTCTGACACAAGCAAGGGCCTCCTCTCTCATCCCCTCAGGCTCTTTGGGATCTGAGGCACTTTTGATAAAGATTGTCTTTATGATCAAGGCATCGATTATGCCTGTGTCTTTCAGCACAGGTAGGAATGTGTCTCAGATAAGACAACTCTGCTTTTGAAAAGTGATCCAAAGTCTTTCAAGTAAAAAACGTTTCTACAGAAACACTCTTTAGGATAAAGCGCCCTAAGAAGCAGAAAGGCTTTTAATGTAGAAAGTCCCTTATTCATTCCCAAGTCCATGAAAAAAATCACACTGTGCTGACCCTTTACCGACATCACACACAAAAAAGGTGTGTTTGTCTATGCACCGGAGGAGGAAAGATGGACAAAAAAACAACAACCTGTGAATAAAAGGATATAACTCCGGCCATACTGTCGTGGCCCACACGATGGAGGGGCCTTTGTTTACAGGTAGCGTGCATGAGGAAGGGAAAAGCATGGCTTATAACCTGAAAGTGATTAAGTGGCGTCAGGAGCATGACTCACCCTGAACTTGTTTCCTAAGCATCAACATGGAAATCATGATTCCTCCTTTACCAAATTCACCAGGCTATGAAAAGCCAATGAGAAAATACACACAAAGGCTTTACACTTTTAAAGCACTGTACAAAGATAAGGGATTATTGTTAATAGTCTAAAGAGGAGTCAACTATGAAAAAGTCAACAGAGAACACTCCCTAACCTAAATTCTGAAGTGTGCTTCTAAGTCAAAACTTTACTTGAATATTTGTTGATGAGAAGAAAAAATGCAGGAAGACAATTTAATGGTTGAACCTGTTTTCTTTGTGAACTCATGATTGACCTAGATAGAATTCTAGCAGGTGTAATAGGTGATAGGAAAGAAAAAAATATATAAGATAATCATAAAATAATTTGGTCTAATGAAAGTTAATAGTCAAAGTGAGATTTCTGAAAGGGTACCTTTTAACTCATTAATCAGCTTGTGTGTATTTGTATGGAAATCCTACCATTTGCCTTTTTTTAAAAAAAATAAAAAAGTAAGCTATGCATTTGCAAGGGCTGATGGTCCTATTTTACATTTATGAAAAGTGGAGGCCAAAGAGAATTGATCAAGTCTCAACACTTTAATGTATACAGGCTGATTTCATATAATTAGTGCCAGCACACCTGGGGCAAGAAAACACCCAACCTGGATGGCACATCTCTGGGCAGCCCAGGATCTTGGCCAGATTCAAAAAAGAGGCCAAGATAAAAGCACTTCTTTGAGCTTCAGATCCACCCAACGGCTTGGCTGAACACACTGACTAGGCAACACTGCCTTCCAGTGGCAACAGTGTGTTTTAAGAATCAAAAACCACAGGGTCTCAGCGGTTCTCAACCTGTGGATTGCGACCTCTTTGGCGGTTGAACAACCCTTTCGCAGGGGTCGTCTAAGACCATCCTGCAAATCAGATATTTACATTACGATTCATAACATTAGCAAAATTACAGTTATGAAGTAGCAACGAAAATAATTTTATGGTTGGGGTCACAACATGAAGAACTATATTTAAAGAGCCAGAAGGTCGAGAACCACTGGTCTATAGTATTTCAACTAGGTGGTGTCCGTTTGCCCTTAGGCTCAAGGAAATACAAAAATATTATTTTCAAAGTTATAGTGTAAGCATTAATTAAAATTCCACTCTTAGCAATACTGTTCTTAGTACTTGTTGAAAAAATTCAGAGCCCCTACCTCCCTTTTGTAGATGGGACTCCCATTCTGAGCAATTATGCTATTCAGACAACATCACAGGAATACGCTAAACTGACTTGAGTGCAATAACCCTGTATCTGATCATCAAGAAGATACAGCAACGGATGCTCTGCAAAGTGATTGTTCTTTGCAAAGGTTGTTATGAACCTATGAAAATTCCCATTTTTCCCTAATCACCATTCCTTTCTTAAATTTCTCCAAAGTGACTAACACAGTATTAAGGACATTCTGGGTACTTGAGAAAGAACCATTGTGTTGCTTTTTTTAAAAATCTATGCTAACTAGGAAATGTCATTCTCACTTTAAGTCTCTGAACCCAAAAACATCTTCTCTGGTTATCCTCCACTCTGAATTCTCCATGCCTGCTGGCCTGTCTGAAACCTCGCAGTGATTTATCCTCCTTATTTTTATCTATGGCCTAATTGTCACCTTCCCCGGCTGTCTCATGGCTTCTGTCTCTTGGAATCCACATCTCTAGTGCTAGCATTCCTTCTTCCTGAGCTGCTATCGCCAAATAAATATCTTCAGAATGTATGTTTCTAAGGGGTCTGAGCAAGTTATACCAAACGAAACCAGGGCATCTCCCAAAAGACCTGCCTGGTCGGGGTTATTAGAGCAGCGATGCCAACATTGTAAAGGCCTCATATATCTGAAGATATCAAAGCACTTTTTTTTTTAATTGTTTTATTGCTTTGTATTACAAAGAGTATTACATACGTCTCCTTTTTTTTCCTGCCCTTGACAATCCCCTGGCCTCCCCTACCCCCCAGTGTCTTATGTCCATTGGTTATGCTCATATGCATGCATACAAGTCCTTCAGTTGATCTCTTACCCTCCCCCCCCTCCTGCCCCACAACCCTCCCCGGCCTTCCCGCTGTAGTTTGACAGTCTGTTCGAGGTTGCTCTGCTTCTGTATCTATTTTCAAAGCACTTCTTGAAAGTTCCCTCACTTATAATCCCAACATCTTTGATATCTTATCAACCAGAGGGGACAACCAAGACATGCAGAAGTTTCATAAATGTCTCCTAATAGGGGGTTGGTCAAATGCAATAATAAATCACTCTGTGGCATACTGTGCAACCATTAAAATAGCGATTTGGATAAATGTTTATTGAGATAGAAAGGTGCCAACAATATGCCATAAGGAAACAAAGCAGGTCGCCAGAGTTAATATACAATGTGATGTTTTAGAGTGTGTGTGTGTGTGTGTGTGTGTGTGTGTACAGAGACACCACCAAACTAAAGCTACCCACATGCATAGACCATACACATGAGACCCTCTCTCCACCCCAGCTACTCCCAAATAAAACAAAAAAAAATCTAAGTTAAATTAGTTCTTAGATTTTTTTTTAAGGCTTTTAGACAAGCTCTCCAGTGGTGTGCTGACAACTGGTTTTGTAGGGGGAAAGGTCTGATTTGAAGCATTCGCCAATTTTCATAGTGTCAGTACCCTCAACGGGATCAGTTTTAAACTACCAACTTGATGTTCCTAAAGGTGCTGTGGGAAGAGATACAACAGGCTCGACTGCTCTTGCAAAGCCATGTGAGCCAGCCTCAGCCACCCACTGCCTAGCCCCAACTTGCACACATATTGTAAGCTATAGGCCACTCATATAGAATACGGGGTATATGTTTTAGGTGGTTTTTACTTCTTTCATGTTGTTGATCTATATTTCCACCTTTTCCACCTTTTCAAACATCTGTTTTCTGTGTTGATTTTCACTTATTTAAATTTTAAAGGAAATTGGGAGGTTTTATTACCTTGGAGTGGAGAAGATCTTTGTAACCATTACACAAAACCTAGAAGCTATAAATAAATTTGATAATTTCAACAACATAAAAATAAAACCATTTGCATAGCAAAGAAAAAAAAGCTTTTATAAGCAAAATTGAAATACAAATGACAAACTAGGGAAAATATGTGCAATTTGTTTCACAGAAACGTTATCTACTCTAATATATAATCATTTCTTAACTGACAACCTGATAGAAAAATAACTAATGATTTGAACAGACAGTTCAAAAAGATAAGAAAAAAGGAGATGGCTTAGATAGAATCCACTCACCTACCCATAGTAGAGAAATGTAACTTGATATTTAACACAGATACCATTTATTAACCTATCAGATTGGTAAAGTTTCAAAAAATGTGAACACATTCTATGAGTGAGGTTGCGATGGGATTTAAATTGATACAAATTCACCCTGGCCATTGTGCTCAGTGGTTAGATCATCAACCTGCACACCTAAGGGTCAAGAGTTAATTCCCATTTGAGGGCATGCAAATGGGTTGCAGGTTCGATCCCCTGCCCCAGTTGGGGTGCCTGCGGAAGGCAACCAATCCATATATCTCTCTCATTCTCCTCCTCCCTTTCTCCCTCCCTTCCACTCTCTCTAAAAATCAATGGAAAAAATATCCTCAGGTGAGGAATTAATTAATTAGTTAATTAATTAAATGATAAATTGATACAAATTCTATGAGTATGGTCACCTGAATAATGTCCCCATAAAGATCTCCACACGCTAACTCTGAAGCTCTGAATACGTTACCTTCATGGCACAAGGGACTCTACAGGTATTATTGAAGTTATGGATCTTGAAATGGGTAAATCATTCTAAATTACCTGGGTGGGCTCCGTATAATCATGAGGGTCCTTATAAAATGGAGGCAGGAGTCTCAGAGTCAGAGGAGATGTGATGATGGTAACAGAGGTTGGAAAGGGATTTAAAGATGCTACACTTCTGGACTTGAAGACAGAGAAGGGGCCACAAGCTAAGGAATGTAGGCGACCTCTGGAAGCTGGAAAAGGCCAGGAAACTGCTTCTCTCTAGACCAGCCGTGGGCAAACTACGGCCCGCTTGAAATGAATAAAACTAAAAAAAAAAAAGACCGTACCCTTTTATGTAATGATGTTTACTTTGAATTTATATTAGTTCACACAAACACTCCATCCATGCTTTTGTTCCGGCCCTCCGGTCCAGTTTAAGAACCCGTTGTGGCCCTCGAGTCAAAAAGTTTGCCCACCCCTGGTCTAGAACCTCCAGCAGGAGCGCAGTCCTGCCAACATCTTAATTGTAAGATTTCTGACCTCCAATATGGTAAGAATAATTTTGTGTTGTTTTAAGTTACTTAGTTTATAGTAATTTGCTATGGCAGCAATAGGAAACTAAGAGAGAGCAATTCAGCAAACTATAAATGCATATACTCTTTAGTCCAACAACTCCACACATCTAGGAGTTTAACCAAAGATATATTCACATACACAGAAGAATGAAGCATGTTCTGCATTGTTTTTTGTAACAGCAAACAACTGGACCATATGTAACTGTCCATCAAAGGGAGGCTGATTAAATAATGATATATCCACAAAATGTATTGTTATGCAGCCATAATAAATAAATAAGAAAGTTCTTTATGTCATGATGTGACAAGATTGTCAAGATAGAATAAAAGAAAAAAGGAAGATGCTTTTAGTATAAGTACAGTGGGTATGATATGTTAACAATTATATAAAAGTGGGGAGGAGGGAAAATACATATTTACATATACATGCATCAAAATCTCTGGAAAAATAGATAAGAAACAAATAGGGAACTAGAAGGCTAGACACTAGGAGAGAAAGAAAGATGTCTTAACAAATACCTTTTATGTTTTGTTGAGATCAGTATATGTAATGAATAGATCACCTATTCAAAAATTTAAATAAAAACACGAAGATTATAAATTAAACACGAAAGAAATTATGTAGCTTGACTGAGGCCATCCACCAAGTCAGTGAGGATGCCATTCCCATCAATGGGTCTCTTCGGAATCTCTCGTTATTTTTGAGACCGGCAATGGCAAGAATTCTAATCATTCTGGAGCCATGGCCCAGGACTCATGGCGTTCTACGTGACCTAAGGGAGCGGATGAAGGGTGATTTCATAGTCAGGTGGGTTCTGAATGAAAGTAAGTGTCAGCTGGAGCTAACCTCACACTGTCTCCAAATGAGAATTTATACTTGTTTTAAATCAAGGGCAAGGATTCCTTAGAAGTCCTTGCAGAAACCTTGTCCAGTCTCAGACACCCTGTAAATAAGGTTGCCAGATTCAACAAATAAAACTACAGGATGCCCGGTTCAAATTTAAATTTCTGATCAAAATTAATAAGTTGTCTTAAATACAGCAAATGCTTTTCAAATGTTAATTATCTGTCATTTATCTGAAATTCAAAATTAACTGGGCATCCTGTATTTCATTTGGCAACGGGACAGCCATGGGCCAGCAGGTGAGGACAGATGGGACCAGGCAGACGTGAGGATAGCCTCCATTCGCAGCCACCGTCCCTTTCCCTTCCATGATACTGAACATTCCCTTCCGACTGGAAAGAACGGATTGCTGCACAGGTTTGCATGCTAAGGCGTGACTTTGCCCAGGCAGTGTCGCCGGCCAAAGGCAAAGAAAGGTACATGGCTCCAAGTTAAAGTCAGTCTCTAAGCTCACTTCTGGCCGGAGTTTCTCCTGATGCTAATGTGTGGAATGCTTTAGAAGAATTTGCAATGGGGGTGGGGAGTGTCGGGCAACCCAGAGAAATGTTCTCCCAGCCCAGGTAATAAACGTATTCCTTTCCCTAAATACCGTTAAAGATGTTTTTTTTTAAAAAAAAAAAAAATCTTTAAAAAAACCCTTTAAGCTGACCTCCTGCCAAAGTACACATCAATTATACAGCTTCAGTCAGGCGGATGCTCGAGGAAAGGCGGATAATGTTACACCCAGCTGGGCACTTTGTAGTTAGCACAAATGTAATATAAAGCACAGCAGAGTTCGTCAAGTGTCTGTCTGGATTTTCAGTTTTCATTAGCGCTATAATTAAAACCACATTTTCAGCTCTATTACCTGTAACAAGAAAGGAATGAGAAATGAGGTTGTCAAGGTCAGGCTTTTCCAGATATTTATACTGAGGATCTGCAGGCCACGAGTTGTTGAATTTGGTGTAAACCAGAGCGACGGCTGAATGTCGCAGGAGGACCCATCCTGTGTGGCTTGAAAGGCACTCTGATGAGGTCACTTCCTTGGAATGGCCACTGCGCCATGTGTGTCCACAGCACACAAGGACCGGGAAGATGAGCCGTTGGGGGAAGCCACTCTCGGTCCCAGGAGAGGCTTCTCTCCCATGAAGACCAAACTGGCCACACATCCGAAAACAGTCCCGAAGGCCGTGCTCAGACACACTTGCTGAGGGCAAGAATCCTAAAAACCTAAAAGCCATCTTCTTCCTACCCTGACTATAAATGTGCGAGAGAGGGCTGGATGGGAACGTAAATGTTAAGCCTCGCCTGCGGCACTCCTCCACCTTTGCACACGCTTCACAGAGGCCTCACCACACTGCATGCAACAAATGCTGTCAGCTTGGCCTTCAAAACAGACTCAGAGCCCAGCCACTTCTCACCACCACCTGCTCCACAGCCCCACCATTTCTCCCCTGAATTCTGGCATGAGTCTCCCTGCTTCTGCCTCACACACCCTGCTATGTTCTGAATGTCTGTGTCCTCCCAAAATTTATAGGTTGAACTGCTAACCCCTAATGTGATGGTATTAGGAGGTGGGGCCATTGGGAGGTGATTAGGGACATGAGGGTGGAGCCCCATGAATGGGATTAGTGCCTCCAGAGAGCTCCCTCTCCCCTTCCAGGCGAAAGAACACAATGAGAAGGTGGCTGCAAACCAGGAAGAGGGCCCTCGCCAGACACTAAATTTGCTGGCACCTTGATCTTGGATTTCCCAGGCTGCAGAACTATGAGAAATAAATTTCTGTTGTTTATCAATCACCCAGTCTATGGTATTTTGTCATAGCAACCAGATGGACTAAGACACTCCCCCCACCACACACAGACACTCCACAGCCTGTTCTCAACAGAGCAGCCAGACCATGTCACCACTGCTCTACACAAAGCCCTGAATGGCTTCCAGCTATTGAGATGATTCAGAGAAGACACTGATACTCTCACAGTGGCCCTCTGGCCTCCTATTTCTTCTCTAATTTCACCTCCACGATTCTCCACTCTATCACTCCACTCCAGGCACACTCCTTCCTCAGGGCCTTTGCACTTGCTGTTGCCTCTGCCTGGAGTTCTCTTTCTCCTGTTGTCTGTAGGACTTGTTCTTACTCAAAAGGCACCTTTTCTCCCAGTGAGGATTTCCCTGACTACTCTACTTCATAATGCAAACAACCAGCACCCCACCCACACCACAGTCGTGGCATTCCCTATTTCCCTTGTCACTTTTCTTTTTCTCCATGACACATATCACCATCTGGTCTATGACATGTTATTTTTTTATGTTTTTATTTTCTTTAAATGTCTGTCTCTCTTCATTTCCCAGAATGTAAATTTCTTGAGAACATCAATGTTGACTGTGTTTGCTCACTGCTATATTTCCAGTACAAAGAATGGGCCTGGCACACAATAGACCTTTAACAAATGTTTGTTGAATGAATGAATGAATGAATGAATGAATGAGAACGAACGAACTAACAAATAAATGCAGTCCAGAGATGGCTCAAGCCTGCACAAAGTGGGTCCTCTTTAGGTTAGTGATCAGTAGGTCCCTGTGGCCCACCCAGCTAGAAAGTTCAGGAACCATCTGCTTATGGACACCCAACTCAAAGATAGGTCTCAGACAAGTGCTTGTTTTCTGGCAAACCTCAAAGTAGCTGAGACACATCCTTACCCACCAGGACTTCCCTTGGAGAGTCAACTGGCAGTACCTTACAATAGGTGGGAGCTGTAATCCCTTCACTGTGTGGGCGGTAGAAAGTTCTCCAACAATACTGCCCCCGTCATAGCAGCCCAAGGTCTATGCAGGTTTAACCCAAGCACCAAGTACTTGGCTCTGATGACTAATTTTATGTGGCAACTTGGCTGGGTCACGGTGCTGAGAAATGTGGTCAAATATTATTCTGGATGTTTCTGTGAGGGTATTTCTGGATGAGATTAACGTTTCAATTGGTGGACTTTGAGTAAAGCAGAAGGCCCTTGCTAATATGGGAGGGTCTCCTCCAATCGGCTGACTAGAACAAAAGATCGACCTATCCTGAGCAAGAGGGAATTTGGCAGCGGACAGCCTTTTAACCTGAACTTCCTCATCGGCCTGTGTCTCCAGCCTCCGAGCTCACCCTACAGATTTTAGACTCATCAGCCTTCCATAATCATGTAAGTCAATTTCTTAGAATAAATCTCTTTATATAGAGATAGACATAGAGATGGGCATAAACTTTTTTTTTTTTAAATATATTTTATTGATTTTTTACAGAGAGGAAGGGAGAGAGACAGAGAGTTAGAAACATCGATGTGAGAGACATCGATCAGCTGCCTCCTGCACATCCCCCACCGGGGATGTGCCCGCAACCCAGGTACATGCCCTTGACCGGAATCGAACCCGGGACCCTTCAGTCCGCAGGCCGACGCTCCATCCACTGAGCCAAACCGGTTTCGGCATAAACTTAGACCTAGATAGACATAGACATAGATATAGACATATAGAGATAGACAGATGATAGATAGATATCTCCTATTGCTCCTGGAGAACCATGACTAATACAGCACCTAAGCTTCTCAGAGGCACTTCTCTTAGGAATCAAGTCTCCTGCAGGAAATAACCCTCCTCCAAGTGCCAGTGCTGTGGAAGCTTGAGGTTTTATCACTGACAGGAATTCTTCCCTCCATCCATGCACAAATACTTACACAGCCCCTGGGCATTCCAAAGGACACTAGCTGGACACCTCCCTAGCCCAAAGGATAGCAGAGAATCCCTTATTACAAAACCTGGTGGTGTGCTGCTGTGCTAAAAATTGCAAGGAATATGTTTTTTATTTATGTCATTGTAGTGAACAATCCTAACAGGTGCAATAATGTTAAATTATATATTGCATTCAAACATTACAGCAGCACTTGGAACAAACATGAGGCTGAAACCTAAGAAGCCAGATAGAGAGTAGAGTGGTTAAGAAAGTGGGCCCAAGGATTCCAGTCCCTCCTCTGCCACAAACCATCTGAATAAAATGTGTCCATTCCCTAAGCCTCAGTGCTCCCATCTCCAAAGTGGGATAATAGCAGTACCTGTCTCACAAGGTTATAATAAGACCACTGGGATAGGTGAAAAATACGTTAAGTAGCACACACATTTCCATGCCTGGCAAAGGGCTCATGTTCTATGAATGTTACTGTTATTATTGCTACAGCATGATCCCAGCCCTAAAGAGTCTTCTAGAAACCCAATGCAACTCTTTGTTGAATGGGATTAAATCAGTTATGATTCTGTGGGTTCCAAGTAAAGAATAGGAAAATGTGGGGAAGACCTGGAACCCCAAAGAGCTGTTGCAGGAAATGTAATGAATGGGAAGTTGTTGCACGGAAATGTAGGTGCTTTGAATTGGAAGCGTTCTTAGAGGGCCTCACAGAGGGGTCTCTTCTACAACAGCCCCAGAAGTGGTCACCCCACCACATTGATCCATTCCACAGTGACAGCGAGAGGCTGAGCTGGCTGCATTGCTAGGCAGACTGAACTAGGAAGAAACTCTACAAGTTAATTGTGGAGAATAAGCAATAAACAAGTAAACAAATGCATATGTGCCAGGAAGGAAATAAACTGGGTGCTTTAATGGTCAAAAGAGGTGGGTGTGAAATATCTAGAATAGGCAAATCCATAGGGCAAAGGGTTTCATTTGGGCGTAATGGAAATGTTCTGAAGTTAGGCAGTGATGATAATTGTAAAATCTTGTGAATACAATAAAACCTACTGAATCCTATGCTATGTAACCTATTCTTACATGAATCATAACACAATTTAAATTTTCTAATTAAAAATAAAAAGCTGGGGTGGGAGGGCCTGTTTTAGCTCCGGTACACAAAGGAAGAATTTGTATGAAGTAAGGGAGTAAGAAATGGGAAGGAGCGCCATGAACAGGCTCCCTGTGCGGATGGAAGAGCAAATGCAGAGGGCCTTGAGTGTGGACCAGCTCTGCAGGGCAGATAAACTGTCCCAGATTGGGTGGGATGGCGGGGAAGGATGTGAGAGAGAGAAAGAGAGACGAGGCCGATGGGTCAGAAGAGGCTAATCTCCTACAAGACCTTGGTAAGCACAATAAGAAAAGGGGTGTTCATTCTAAACTAGATTGAAGACCACTGAAGGCTTTAATGCCAAGGGGTGTCCTGCTCCAATTGCCACTTTTGAAAGACCATTTACAGCTTCCTGCACACAAAACATCAGTTACCGAGTGGCAGGACCAACACAAGGTATAAATCATTAAAGAGGTTAATTCCCACTGGGTGGGGCTTGAGCACTTTTAACAAAAACTGAACCAAAGAATACAAATTTGAAGATGAGTTTATTCTTAAGAAAAATTACAAAGATAATGTGAAAACAACACGGATGTAGTGTCTATTCCAAAATGCACCCTATCTTCTTTAGCATAAAATATCTAGTAACAAAAAGATACGTACTCTCCACCAGCCTCTTTTTCCAATGACAATTACAATGCTATTATTAAGACAAGAGCGCCCTCTACAGTTATGAGCCCAGATTGTTCCTTACTGTTGAACTAAGTAAGCCTGAAAAAAAAATGTTTACTTTTATTAATGATGTGACTGAAAAATAACCATCCCCCAAGCCCATGCCACCATGATAATCTAGCTCCTACACGCTTTCCTGAAAACCAGAGAAAGATATAAAAAGGAAGTAAAGTTGGCAGCTTTCTTAGACACGTGTAATGTAAACACAGAGATTCATCCGTCTGCCTTTTTGGATAATATGCTCCTTCCAAAAACCAAAAAGAGAGAGAAAGAGGAAGAGAGAGAGAGAGAGGAAAAAAGAGAGAGAGGAGAAAGTACTAGTGTGTGTGTGTGTGTGTGTGTGTGTCTATGTCTGTGTCTGTAATTATGTAATTGCAAGGATAGAACATGTGTTTGAATCATCATCTTGTGTTCATCAAAACACCTGGTATCAAGGCAATGAAAAGTACTTGCCATAAAATAATAGAGCGATGAGGTAAGGCAATGGTTTCCCCTGGCCAGTGACAGTGGCAGGAGGCCACTGGACACAACCAGTTGAGCAAGGGTATAGCCATGTTTGAAAATGCAATGGATGTATGAGAGGGTCACCTTGAGTGGAAAAGTTAGGAGAGAAATGGAAACACAAAACTCTGGTATGAGGTGGTAAAAACTAATATCCAAGGGAAGGATCAAAAGAGAATATCCAGAGAGAGGCATCTATGCAACCGCTGGAGAGGGGATAAGGGAAGACTATTAGTCCATGAGATAACACTCTTCAACCAGAGCTGAGCAGCCTGGAAGATGGGGACTCCTACTTTGTGAAATGCTTTTATTGCTCCCTCCATGGTCCACTCCTGGTTCCCAATATTCTTAGGCAAAGTTTCTGTGTACTGGGCATCAAATACAGTACCCGAGTTCAGCACCGGTCTCACTGTACAACTTCCAGGCCACCTTAAGTACCAAGAATGGGGAGATGTCCCTGAGAGTCCCAGGAGGTGTGGGAGAGGGAGGAGAAAAACAGATTCCCGCCTGCAGCTCTGCTTTCCACCGACAAACGCAGCCATTAAGAAATGAAATCTGTTCACTGGACAAAATATGGTCAAACATTCCTGCGCGCTCCATCCCTTACACAGATTTAAAGACTGGCCTGTCTTCTCCGTGTTTGTTTTGGTTCCCTCGGCCCACACTGCAGTCCATAGGCTCTTTCACTCACTCATCATCTCGCCTCCCGCTGCTTGGGCCGAGAATGAAGTAATAATTCAGCAAGCTGTTCAGGGCTTCCCATCAGCCTGACTGCACAGCGCCGTGTTTTCACGGCTCAGGCATTCCAGTGGCGGTGAACTCTACGGCCCAGCCAGCTGCGGAGGGATCCTGTTCACGAGGGCTCTCCTGCCTAAATGAAAGCAATTTGGGAAGTAAAGTGAGGGAAGCACTAGAAAAGCACATTAATGTCTGCTCATTGGTTCTCACTTACATTTTCTTCAAGCTGGACTGTTTGCAGTCACCACTTCAATTGCATAGGGGTTCAGAAGCAGCTGAAAAGAAAAAGCGTAATTATATCTCAATAAAGGGGGGAGGAGGGGGACTATCTTGGAGAGGCCAGTTAATAGATTGCTTAGAAATAAATTACTGATTCCTTTTCCTGGAGAGCAACCTGCTGTGGCCTTGGAATGCTTCTTTTGTGTCCTGGCTTTGCTTCTGTCTGAGCTGAAAGAGCCAGCTGGAGTCCCACTGTTCGGTTTATTGCCTGGCTCATCCTTCTCCCTCAGGACAGAGGGGGTGGGAGCCGGGCATTCATGCACACGGTAGGATGTGTTTGTACCCAGAGCTCTCCAAGAGCTTCACGATAATAATTTAGCCACCGATGAATTTTAACATGTTAAAAAAAAAAAAAAAAACACGACTTTTTGGAAGAAAAAGCAATCTTATTTTTTTTCTTCTATTAAAACAGAAAGAAACTCTAGAAGGTACCATCCAAAGTCAATGAAATACCTCTTAATGAATAAGGGTCTAAAACAAGCCCCTGTGGGGCTCAGGCCCAGTGATTTCTGGAGAACACTTGATATCAGACAAACAGATTCTCTCCCAATGTAATGTGGATTTTTAAAAATTAATATATACACCCCTATGTTCATTACAGCGCTATTTACCATTGCCAAGAAATGGAGCAACCCAAGTGCCTATGAATAGACAAGTGGAGCCCAGCCGGTGTTGCTCAGTGGTTAAGTGTTGACCCATGAACCAAGAGGTCATCAGTTCCATTCCCAGTCAGGGCACATAACCGTTTCGTTCCCCAGTAGGGGGCGTGCAGGAGGCAGCCAATCAATGATTCTCTGTCATCATTGATGTTTCTATCCCTCTCCCTTCTTCTCTCTCTAAAAATCAATAAAAAAACATTTTTAAAAACTATTAAAACATAGACAAATGGATAAAAAAGCTGTGGTACATTAATACAATGAAATATTACTCAGCCATAAAAAAGAATGAAATTTTGCCTTTTGCAACAGCATGGATAAACCTAGAGGCTATTATGCTAAGTGAAATAAGTCAGACAAAGACAAATACCATATGATTTGACTTATATGTGGAATCTAAAAACAAAATAAAAGAACAAACAAAATAGAAACAGACTCATAGATACAGAGATCAGACTGATGGTTGCCAGAGGGGAGATGGATTGGGGGCTGGGTCAAAAAGTGAAGGGATTAAGAACTACAAATTGGTAGTCACAAAATAATCATGGGAATGTAAAAATGCAGCATAGGGAATGTAGTCAATAATATTGTAATAACTACGTATGGTGCTAGGTAGGTACTTGAAATATCAGGGGAACCACTTTATAAAGTATATGATTATCTTACCTGTGCTGTACACCTGAAACTAATACAAAATAATATTAAATGTAAACTGTAATTTAAAATGAAAAAAATCAGTTTTAATAAAAGGAAAATACCTGTTAATTATTTGGCTTTGGCACCAGAAAATCAGACCAGGCACAGCTCTTTTCATAGGACTCAGTTGGAATTTCTGCATAATGAGTGCAAACTAAGAGGACTGGCACCGCCTGAACATGGTGAAGAGCAGAAGACTGTGATGACTCAAGAGCAGGGCAGCCACAAGCAATCAAGCAGATGGCCAATGCTCTGAATAACAATCCAACAATAACAGGCCAAAAGCCAATAGTATGGGATTATAGTAGACACTGACCATATGTACAGAATGGTGAAGGATGAAAAAGATAATATGGTTTACAATCCTAAAATTTTTAGGATGGCCCTGAGAAGTGTTGCTAAGTGGTTAGAGCATTGCTCTGAGCACTGAAGGGTCGTGGGTTCGATTCCTGGTCAAGGGCAGGTACCTGAGTTGCAGGTTCGCTCCCCATCTTGGTCTGGGTGCGTGCAGGAGGAAACTGGTCAATGTGTCTCTCTAACATTGATTTTTCTTTCTCTATATACCTCTCTCTCTCTCTCTCTCCTTCCTCCTTCTCTTCCTTCCACTCTCTCTGAAAAGCAATAGAAAGAATGTCATCAGGTGAGGATTAACAAAACAAAACAACAACAACAAAAAGTTAGGATGGAAAAAATAAGGATGAACAAGGAAATCTGTATCACATATTCTATTTTGGCTACTAATTACTAGCAACAACATTTATAATAATACTAGAGGCCCAGTGCACAAAATTTGTGCATGGGGGGGAGGATCCTCTCAGCCCCGCCTGCACCCTCTCCAATCCTGGACCCCTAGGGGGATGTCCGACTGCCAGTTTAGGCCCAATCCCAGGGATCAGACCTAAACCAGCAGTCAGTCGGACATCCCTCTCACAATCTGGGACTGCTGGCTCCTAACTGCTCATCTGCCTGCCTGCCTGCTTGCCCCTAACTGCCACTCCTGCTGGCCTGGTTGCCCCCAACTGCCCCCCCCCCCCACTGGCCTGGTCGCCCCTAACTGCCCCCCTACCAGCCTAGTTGCCCCTTACTGTCACCCCTGATGGCCTGGTTGCCCCCAACTGCCCCCCTCTGTCAGCCTGGTCACCCCACACAGCCTGCTGTTCAGTCATCCATCCAGTTGTTTCGGTTGTGACGGCTTCTGGCTTTTTATATATTAGGATGCTATTTTCAAATTGATCAATACATCTTTTAAAGTACTAAAGAGTTTAACATAAACTATTTTTACATGTAATATAGAGAGAGAGAGAAGCAGAGCATTCTGGGTAAATTGATAAGCTAAGCCCATAAAGTTGAGAGCAAGATCTAAGGGACCAATCTCCCTACCCCCGATGCAGAGATCTTAAAAGCCATATCTGAAATAATCAGCCATGCTTCTTATTGTCATCATTTTATTTTCTTGGCATGCAGTCAATGCTTATTGATAATTCAGCTCTAGCAACAACAGGAGGGGCTGTCAGGTTTGATTATGTCTTAAACTGAAGGTTCCAAAGGGCAGGAACTCTGATTTCCTGGGTCACCTGTGCAATAGCACAGAACCACAGCAGATAAGATTTTCAAGGAATGTCTTTATTTTCCTATCGCTTTCTGTTTTTGCAGTTTGTTTGCTTGTGGTCTATATGTATGTATTTTGCAGATAATGAGAGTTAATATGTAGTAAGTGTTTGCTTTGTGCCAGGCACTGGCCTAAATGCTGTGCACATTTTCATTCATTTAACCCTCATAATACCCTCTGAGGAGGTACTATGCTTGCCCCCCTCTCTTTACCAGATGAAAAGACTGAGGCACAGAACGGCTAATAAGTCTACTATATTCATATTCTCTAGCTCAAGCTCCAATTCCACCTACTGGCAGAAATTACACCCCTAGCTAATTCCAGGTACATTTAATCATTTCAAGTTTAAGAACAGTTTCTCCTCCCCATTCTTTTCCTGTGTGTTTCTCAAGCTGCAGGGCCTCCTGCGGCATCAAGACACGAGGGGAAGGCATCACGTCCCTTGTTGCATCCTCTGCCCCACACTGGCTTCTGCTGAGATGTTCAGCCCCGTTTGGTCTTCAGCTCTGATGAATGTCCCTGCAGGCCAACATTTCCTGAGGAGGCTGGGTTCCCCATCTGGTCCCCAGCCACTCAGTACATACTCTCTCCACAGCTGATCTCCCTACCGAGAGACCTTTCAGGCTCCCTCCTCTTTCTCTCGCTCTTGGCTAACTTCCAAGCCCTCCCCCAGTGATGTGAAACCGGGACAGCTCTCTGAAGGCCTACTCTCGGCCAGCAAACCAGGCAGCTGCTGGGGTCCTCTCTAGTTGCCACATCCTCCTGCCTCACCTACGCTTCTTCAGGGCTATCTCCCCAGCATCTGCCTTGGTTTCCCAGACCCCACTCTGTACATAATCAGAAACTCCCTCTGTCCTCATATTCCTTACAAATCTGCTGCCCCTCCCACAACACATGCTCTCCACGAAGGCAGTGGGTGAGGCTACTGCTTCCTCCAAGAACACAGCAGCATCTCCGGTTACTTCTGCCTATATCTCACCTCCTTAGTTCACAGCTCTCTCTTCTGCATCTGACTCCTTAAGTATTCTTCACAAATCTTACTTATACCAATAAAATGGCTTTTTAATTTAATGTGAACAGTTAGACTCTCATGTTCACCGATTTCATACCACCAACCTTTCTCTAAAGCGATGATGTCTGATGTCATGTGCCCAGGCTCTGGACAGGGCCTCAAAGTAAAAAGGAGAAAGTCCAATGAAGCAAAGGAGAGGAGGGTACACACAAGTTCTGACCCCAAAATACCACGTCCCCACAGAACCATTATGAAGAAAGTTTAACAGTGATGGAGATATTTGAAGGTACCCATACACTCTAAAAGCAAAAATCAAACATCTCACTGGACTCAAGAGCTACACAGATTATGTTATTTCATTTGTCTGACATTCTTGCAAAGGCAAAACTATTGGGACAAAGAAACAGATCATATCCATAAAGAGGGATATTATTCAGCCATAAAAGGTAAAGAAGTGTGAATAGGTGCTAAAAAGGGGATGAACCCCCAAAACATCACGCTAAGTGAAAAAAAGCCAGACAGAGGAAGGTCACATATTTATTGTATGATTCCATTCAGATAAAATATGCAGAATGAATAAATCCACAGAAACAGAATACAAACTGGTGGGTGCCAGGGGCCAGGGGAGGAGGGAATGGGAGATAAAATTGTAAGTTTTGCTTTGAAGTAATGGAAATGTTTTGGAACTAGACAGAGGTGGTAGTTACACAACATTGTGAATGTACTAAATGCCACTGAATTGTTCACTTTAAAATGGTTAATTTTATGTTATGGGAATTTCACCTCAATAAATTATCTTTTAAAAATTAGTGGCCAAGGAGGAGGCTTGACTACAAAGGGGCACAGGGATATTTGGGGGTGATGGTACTGTTCTGTATCTTGAGTGTGGTAGTGTTACACAACTGTCTACATTTGTCAAAACTTGCAGAACTGTATAGGACAAAGGGCGAGTTACACTGTATGTGAATTATAGCTTAATTTTAAAATCAGTGAAAGAGAACTATCCAACATAAAGAAACTAAAAAAAAATGTTAATGACTAAAACCTGGCATATATTATTTTACTAACAAATAACTGCTCCATAGAAAGGACCATAGAAAATATTTTCTATAACTTCATTCTCATAAAAGGAAAAATGAACTGGCTACTATAGGATGCAATTTTTCATCATCATGTTATTCACTGTATAAGGATTTGATGTGTATAAATCTGTTAGGGAACTTAAAGACTTTTTGATGAAAATGTATCAGTTAATTGCACATTTAAAAGTGTGAGGTCAAGTAGGTTATTTGTGAAATAATGTAGCACAGAACTCCAAGGTCAATTATAGCAAGATAATTTAAACTCTTCTTGACATGCAGTTTCAAGCATAATATTTTATTCACTTCCAAGGTATTCTGGCTATCCACTGCTGCCTAACAAAGTAATTAAGTTAAAATTAATTTGATAAAAGAGTGATTTTATTATTACCTCCCAGCTTTGTGGGTGGAATGGACTCAGGGGATGATTCCACTTGGTGTCATGCAGTTGCTGTACAAAGTTGGCTAAGGTTTCAATCTGAAGGCTCAGTTGGACTGAATGTGCAATATGCCTCACTCCCATGCTGGCCGTTGATGCTCACTATTGGCTGAGAGCCCAGCAGGGGTCTGTAAATGGCCTACATATGGCCTCTTCATGTGACATGAGCTCCACATAGCACAGCAGCTGGGTTCCCAAACAGAGTGTCCCAAAAGCAAGCATTCCAAGAAACTCAGGCAGAAATGGAAGGCTTCTTATGACTCAGCCTTGGAAGCCATGCAGTGTCCCTTCCACTCATTTACGGGTCAAAAAGCAAGCCACAGGGCCAGCCCAGATTCTAGGAAAGGGAATCACATCAGAGCAAGAATACTGGGAGGCATGCTTCATTGGTGGCCATCTATGGAGACTAGTTTCCAAAAGAGGTATCAGTATTTCTAAAGATTGGGGAATGATATTTCAACCATAGTTTTCAACCATAAAATAACATTTTGGTATTTGTTGATAAAAATTAGAGTGGGTGTCAACTTTAGAAAGTATACCTCTTGGCAAATAACTACTGTGTATTTTATTCATTCAACAAATATTTATTAAGTGCCTACTGTGTGCCAATTACTGTGCTAGGCACTGAGGATACATGGATAAATTAGACTTGGCATCTGTCCCCTTGCAGCTTAAACTCTAGAGCAGGGGTGGGCAACCTTTTTGTGAGTGCGTGCCAAAACCAGCAAAATCTCTGGCTCAAAATTCTTCTGCGTGCCAAGCCTAATTTTTTGAGAACATGTTACACCTACTTGATATCTTTTAAGGTGTATGTGTGTGAAGAACCTTGAAGAAATAATAAAATTCATTCGAGCGACAAAAACACAGTATATGATAATGAAAAATACATTTATTTTGTAATGAATATATGTTATGTAAAATTATTTATTTATCTAAGATGCACCTACACTGAATTTATCTGAAAAATAAAAAAGTCGATATTAAGGAAAAAATTGTAAATGAAAGATTATAAGAGAGGGTTTCGTGTGCCAGCAAAAGTTACTGGCGTGCCATGTTTGGCACGCGTGCCAGGGGTTGCCCACCCCTGCTGTAGAGATTGCATCATGGGAACAAATAAAAACCAAAACTAAAAAGATGTCCATAGAACCTGTTGGAGTGCAAAGGTAGAAGAGTTGGTTCTCCATAAAGTGGGGTAAAGACATGTCAGGAAACGCTTCAGAGAGAAGGGACTTATAGGGGAAGTCTTGACAAAGAAAGATTAATTCCAAATTCCTTACCACGTATTTGGGAAAAGACTGGGGGAGGGTTGGCGTCGTGTAAAGAGGAAAGAGCATTTCAAACCAAGAGAGCCAGCAAAACCAGAGGCGAGGGGCACTCCACTTGCACAGGGTACTGGAAGCAGTTCCATGTGGCTGTAATGCAGAATCGGGGGAGCCTGTAGGCACAGGCATCAATCTTGCACAATCTTACACAGCTGTGTTTAATTTGGTCCACAGATCATGTGTTTGTTTTTCTTTTTCACTTTCATAATGAACTACCACCAATGTCTTTAAAATTTTTAAATTAGTTTCCAACCTTTAATAAACAGAAAGTTTAACCTAAAAATCTAACTTCTCATGAAAAAAAAAGGGGGGGGGGGTGGGTAATTTGGTTGTACTGAGCCTAAATTCCCACTCAGCAACAACTGGATGGAGCTAAAAAGAATGTCCCCTTTAGCCCTGGCCGGTTTGGCTCAGTGGGTAAAGTGTTGGCCTGTGGACCAAAGCATCCCGGGTTCAATTCTGGTCAAGGGTACGAGCCCTGGGGTTGTGGGCTCGTGCGGGAGGCAGTCAGTCAGACGATGTGTTTCTCTCACACCTGGGTTCAATTCCGGTCAAGGGTACGAGCCCCGATTGTGGGCTCAAGCGGGAGGCAGCCAGTCAGTCGATATCGATGTTTTTCTCTGTCTTTCCCTCTCTCTTCCACTCTCTCTGGAAAATCAATGGAAGAGTATCATCGAGTGAGGATTTAAAAAAAAAAAAAAGAATGTCCCCTTTAGATGGGGTTATAAACTCTCCATTCCCTTCTGAGTCCCCACTGTAACCTCCAGTGTAGGCCTCTGAGTCTGAGAACAAAAGCTAAGATACATAGTCTAGGCAGGGGGCGCCAACCAACAAATAATCTTTATGCTATGCTCAACATTTGAACTTCATCAACAGTGGAAAGCAAGTAAAGGGTCTTCAGTAGGGAAATGATATGAACAGATTTGCATCTTAAAATGATCCCTCTGGCCTCATCAAGCGATTCATGTGGAGAATGCAGCGGAGAAGTGTATGAGCAGAAGCAAAGAGGCAGGTGGAAAACTGTTTCAGTATTTCAGGTGAGAACTGATAAGGTCTGATTTGAGGCCGTGGCAGAGGAGACGAAGAGAAAGGGCCCAAAAAAGTTGAAAAGGCACCGGCTGGTGTTGACTGTGGCTGAGTGTCAACTTATGAACCAGGACATCGCGGTTCGATTCCCGGTCAGGGCACATGCCCGGGTTGTGGGCTCGATCCCCAGAAGCGGGTGTGCAGGAGGCAGCTGATCAATGATTCTCTCTCATCATTGATGTTTCTATCTCTCCCTCTCCCTTTCTCTCTGAAATCAATAAAAATATTTTTTTTAAAAATTAAGAAGATTAACAAACATCCTGCTCGTTCATTTATACCTACTGGTTCCATTTAAGAACCATTATTTAGTTTCACCTTCAGTCCATCAACCTTAAAACAAACCCCTGTACAAAGAGTCCAAACGTGTACTTCCTCTTGGATTATAAACAAGTTTAACAATAAAAGATTGTTCTTGTATTTTTCTCCTTTGTTGTCAAGAGATTTCGCCAACAGAAAGTTCCATGATAAAATGCAATTTTATTTGGGATTTATGCACTTATCCTAAGAAATCTAACTAGAAAAGAAGAAAAACATATATAGTTCTATTCTTAAAGAAGAGAGATACTTTCTGATTTCAGATTTTCCTTCTGAAAGAACTTTTTTTCTTCTTTAATTTCACAAAAAAATAATTGGTTTGTGTGTTTTTTGTTTTTTGTTTTAAGGGAGAAAGTACAATCTCTGAATGCAGACCTTTCTATTGAAAAACTAGGCTGTGCCCTGACCAGTTTGGCTCAGTAGATAGAGTGTCGGCCTGCGGACTGAAGGGTCCCGGGTTCGATTCCGGTCAAGGGCATGTACCTTGGTTGCGGGCACATCCCCAGTGGGGGGGTGCAGGAGGCAGCTGATCAATGTTTCTCTCTCATCGATGTTTCTAACTCTCTATCCCTCTCCCTTCCTCTCTGTAAAAATTCAATAAAATATATATTTTAAAAATAATTTTTAAAAAAAGAAAGAAAAACTAGGCTGTGAGGGTAAAGTGAGATGGGACTAGTTTGGGGGGCTTGGGTTTTATTGTCCTGTTTTATTTGTGCATGTGTTCGTTTTAATATTGGTGATACTTAAGCTCTTCTATGGAAAGCCAATAGCAAGGAGAAGGCAGAAAAGAGGTGAAGTAATGCCTAGCCAGCATGGCTCAGTAATTGAGCATTGACCTATGAACCAGGAGGTCATGGTTCACTTCCCGGTCAGGGCATATGCCTGGGTTGCAGGCTCCATCCCCAGTACAGGGCATGCAGGAGGCAGCTGATCAATGATTCTCTCTCATCACCTATGTTTCTCTCTCTCTCCCCTCTCCCTTCCTCTCTGAAATCAATAAAAATAGATTTTTTTAAAAAGAGATGAAGTAACTCTTACTTCAAGATTCAACAAAGGGAGGTCTGTCTTATATAGAATGGATGCCTCATTCAAACAAGAGGAAAAGAGGTGAGTATTTTCATGGCCACATAATGTTATAGGTGAAGACAAATTTTACTCTGTGAGGAAGGCCAGGCCAAAGGTTGAGCCAGGAGAGGGGGGCTACTTCTTGAGGAGAGCTATGAAAGTTAGGGGAGGAAGGGAGGCAGGAATAAATGAAAAGATTAACAAGCACACACCAGGCCCCAGTTAAGGTAGCCATATTTACTTCTAATTTGCTTCATTTAGTAAAGAAGTGTTTTTAACTGCCTTCTATCTAATTGAATAAAAACAAAGCGAGGAAAATAAGAGAATAAGGAATGGACAAAATGATATTTACTATGCAATTCAGTACGGCGGGTTTATAATTTATTCATCCACTTCTTTATTCATTCGACAAATACTTAGATGCTTGTCTAGATACTGTTAACAGTCATTAACAAGACAGACAGAAAGTCCTGCCTCAGGGAGCACACATTCTAGTCCTTGCCATATATGCTAAGATGGTCCTGTGTTGGTTTTTCCACAGTTTCTACTGCTAAACAGAACATGCCAAGCCACAGCCTCTCTTCTTAATAAAGGGCTGAAGCACAAAGAACACGTGTGAATCAGCTATAATTGAGGACAGGTTGGTTAAAACTCAAATAAAACTGGAGCTGAGTGCCATAACTCCGTTTGGGATTTAGCCCCAGCCTACAGATTTAACAGTCTCTAAAGGAATTGGTGTTTTCTGATAATCCATCTAACATGTTATGTTCTGAATGTGATTTTCTGACGAAGGCCCCAGACATGAAACTTCTGGACCAAGCGGCAGGCAGATCCTGTAAAATCCATGCAGGGTCCCCCAGGTGTTTGATGCAGAAGCAAGGGATGTGGCCATATCCTTTCTGGTCAAGTTTCTAGGATAAACAGACTTAAAGGACAGAACTGTTACCAGAATTTGGCACCCCGGGAAGGAACGAGGTGTTTGAACAACATCCCTCCCAGACTGAAAGCCACTCAGACATGGACCGTCATTCCAGGCATTTGGCACACTGGTTTCTACTAGCAGCCAAGTCCATAATTGCCAGGAACTGGCCAAATCCATGGAGACACCAGTCATAATGAATGCTGAAAAATGTTTGTAATATACCGTAATAACTGCAAGCCTGACTCATTTCATCAGATCTGAGTCCCTCACTGGGGATTGCTGCACAGGAGAGAGATGTTTACTGAAATCCTACTTTTCTCCACTGCCATCTCCCATTCCAGGAAGAACAACTATTATCTGGTGGGCCTTGCCAATTTCTGTTTTATATTATAGGTCATTAATATGGATGCTTATAACATACATGTTTCCAACTCATTCTGAATTCACTTCAGTACAAAGTGATGGAAATAATGCTTTTTCTCCTTATTTTAGATTAGCTTGAACATGAACTAAGTATTACTGAAAGACAGAGACTTAAGAGAAGATTCTTGCCAGGCCAGTGTGGCTCAGTGATTGAGCATCAACCCATGAACCAAGAGGTCACTGGTTCGATTCTGGTCAGGGCACATGCCCAGGTTGCGGGGCTCAACCTCCAGTAGGGGTGTGCAGGAGGCAGCCGACTGATATGTTGCTCTCTCGTGGATGTTTCTCTCTATCCCCCTCCCTTCCTCTTTCTAAAAATCAATAAATAAAAAATATTTTTTTTAAAAAAAGAGTAGAAGATTCTTTTTCCATTCCTGGCAAATTTCTCAAATTGGTTTCCCCAAAACCCCGGAAATGAGATGAGGAAAAGGTGCTACTGACACTCCCCTGTAAGAAGCTGTCCGGGCTTGTAGCAACGGGGATAAGTGAGTGGGCCCAGCTTCAAGAGCCGCCCAAACGTTCTCCTAGCACAGTGGTCAGCAAGCTGCGGCTCGCGAGCCACATGCGGCTCTTTGGCCCCTTGAGTGTGGCTCTCCCACAAAATACCAACTTCTGCGCATGGGCCATGAAGTTTCAATCGCAGTGTACGTGCACACCCGCACATGGTATTTTGTGGAAGAGCCACACTCAAGGGGCCAAAGAGCCGCATGTGGCTCGTGAGCCGCAGTTTGCCGACCACTGTAGCACAAGGATGGAAAATCAAGCCAGCTATTCCAGGCTCTCTTCCCCGGCTTCTCTTAGGTGGAGCTTTGATTCTTCAAGTTCAGAAATCTTATTTTCCCAAAGACTGGTCCAGATGACTGATTCATCGCTGAGCTCAGAAGTCAGGGTCTTTTGAATTCAGGTCACCTGACTTCAGTGCCCCTGCCCTTTCTCATAGGCACCCCACCTTCCTGGTGGGAACCCATGTGCACATGCAATAAGAGGTTACAAAATGGCTTCCAAAGAGTGGGAAGGGCGGGGGGAGCAGGGCAGGCACCAGGGTAGGACAGGCCAGGTGGACAAAGCTGGCAGTGGACAGCAGGACCCATCTGATGGAGGGGCAGGAGCCAGGAGCAGTTCCAGGACTGGCCAGGGAGGGGGGAATGGCAAGATAATTAGGGCCCCGTGCTGAACTAAGATGGGAACAAAACACACTGTCTCAGGGAAACAGCAGAAGGCAGATTAGAAAAACTGGGCACAGGGCATGCCGGAGGGCCCAGAACCTCAGGTATTAACCTCCAATGCCTTTGGGAGCAGTCTGTCTATTCCAGCTCTTTCCAACCAGGGCCAGAGCAGAGAAGAGCCTGTAGGTGGAGCCCAGTGGCTGCCAGCCTTGGGGCTAAGAGGGAAAGCAGGGGCAGCGAATAGGCAGGTCATGCCAAACACCAGCCTTCAGAGTTCAGATTCTTTTTTACGTATTTTTTCTTGACTGTTCTCAAATGTGCTGTTGGTTGTTTTACCTCTGGAAAACTTTCCTAGAGATGGCTTGAGAGATGGTGACTGTACAATTTACCACCCAAGCCTGGACTTGAAAGTAAAAGGAAGAGCTGTTAATAATTATGCCAGTACAAGTCATAAACCAGGACTAACCCCGGCCGACCCGGACATGCGGGCCCCTAGCTCGAGACCAAGCCCTCAGGACTCAGACATGCCTGGGCTCCGCTGGCAGAAAGAGTGAGGTAACCTTGCTAGGGTTGTTGACAGGAGAGGCCAGGGGACTCCTGGGAAGTAACTCACTCTAAGGGAAAAGTCAAAGGACACAAATTGGGTTCAGTGACATCGAGACAGGGCCAGAGGGGAGAGATGTTCTGCCCAGTGGTGGCTGCACCCCGCATCCTATGACCCGGGTTCCATGGCTTTCAAGTCAATGAAACTAAAAAGAGCTGTTTCATTAAAAATTTCCACGAGACATTAAAGATCAAGGGTTGGTAAAATCATCTGTTGGCAATTTCAGCAGCAACGGAGAAGGTGCAGCTGGCATGGCAGTTGGGTGGGACGTCAGTGGGTGTCAGCATGGTGTCAACCTGACCCAGGTTTAGGCAGTGATCAGAGACATTATCTCGGCAAGCAAGAGCTGGAGAGCCAAAGACAGTGGTGCCTTGCTCTAGCATCTCGGGAGCATACAGGAGCTTATCCGTGGGGACCCATGAACTACTGTAAGGGACCCATGAACTACTGCAGTTTCACACAGTGGACAGAGGAAGAACCAGAGAAATGTTATTTCATAAGGGATGGTTATTTTGACCTCAATGTTAGCCCCAAGCTGATGATGCCTGGGAAACATATATTTCTTCCATCACAGTGTGAGGTACTTACTCCTTGATGTTGTCTAAGTTTGGGAACCTTCTTAACTTGGGACCACTCAGTTCATATCAGTAGTTTTATGGTCAAAAGTAGGCATAAACCACCCAAACATATACATCCAATGATACTTGCATTTATAAAATAATCAGAAAAAAGATCAACGCAAGCTAATTAACACATAATATAGAAACATTTCCCATACATTCTAAAAATTATAAACGTTTGCTACCTCCTAAAGAATGGCATCTACTGATTCTGACTGATATATAACTGATTAGTGTTAGTCTTTCAACAATTGGAAATTAGATGCTGCTTTGAAATAAAATGACTCACTCACCACATGGCTAAGATGAAAAAGACAGGCAATACCAAATGTTAGCAAAGATGTTGAGCTAGAATTCTAACACAGAGTCAGTGCAAATGTGAACTGGTATAACCTCTTTGGAAAAGTGGCAGTATCCCTAAAGATGAACATTTGCACTTCTACTCCTAGTATGAACATGGACAAGAATGCAACAGAAATGGATGCATATTTTTACCAAAAGACATGGACAAGAATGTGTATAGCAGCACTATTCATAATAGCCCAACACTGGAAACTACGCAATGTCTAGCCACAGCAGACTGGATAAAGTCTAATGTATTCAAATAATGAAATACTGCCATTAAAATAAACAAGTACAACTACACACAATAACATGAGTGAATCTCACAAACATAAAGCTGGGCAAAGGAAACCATACACAAAAGCTTCCATTTATTTACAACTCCTAAGCAAGCAAAATTAAGCAATAGTGTCAGAAGTCAAAATATAGCTAACCTTATGGGGGACAGTTGACAGGGACATAAAGGAAACTTCTGGGGGCTGATAATGTTCTATTTCTTGAATTGGGTTCTGGTTACATGAAATATGAACTTTTAACAAGCTTGTCATTTGTCACTTCTGCTACATTCAAGCTAGTGCCTAAGGCCAGTCCATATTCAAGAGCAGGAATATTATACTGTACCTCCTGATAAAGCCACATTGCAGAAGAGCAGCTAAGATGAGATTGTATGAACAATACAATCTATTCCAATTACAAAATGCAATGGCATTTTACATTTTAAGTGATATTTCAAATAAATTTCACAATCTACTCTAATTATCCAGGGCAAATTAGAACTCAGCATCCTTCTGGGGAAAAGCAGAAATCTTAGGAAGGGAAAGAAGAAAATAAGATCGACCAAAGCACACAAGACCAGGGAGCATGGGTAATATGCAGTCCCTGCACTAATAACTGACCAAGGAATAGGGTACATGTATTGGTCAGTCCCGGTTACATGCCCAACAAGACCACATGAACTGGGAAAGGGGTAATTCACCAAAGAGATAAACAATGGGAAAATAACACATGTCTACTGCGAATGTCATATTTTGTATCCGATGGTCATTACAAGAGAAATTCTTAAGCTCATCGTGTCAAGGAGGAGGAAGTATGTTCTCTCCAAATTGCATCTAACTCTACGTTTCCAATGTTCTCTCCCTAACACATATGTCAAATCCATTAGTATTAATATTAAAATATTTTTAAATAAAGATCTGCTGTAAAACATACATCCAAGTGCAACTACTGACGGCAATCATGTTTCATTTCCCTTCGAGTATTTCTCAAAACACTCCTGTCTATGAACATGTGTTAACACTTTTTCATCTGGTAGTTTGGGTAAAAATCTTCCACATTGTTTTGATCACATACCATTCTGTTAACAGCTATGAGTCACACACCAAAAAAATTAACTACAGACCACAGGTGTGGCAAGCTGAACTCCCACTCCCCCTCTCAGGAAAGAATCTTGGGGATTAGAGAGGAACCAGGTTACTATGATGCCGTTAACCAGATGGCTCAGCCAGAGGCCTTGTTAGTTTATGTGGGACCCTCAATAACGAAGGGACCAAGACAAGCAGAGAAGAATGTTTTAGCATAATAAAGCCAGAACTCTTTGCAAGAAGTAGACTTAAAGTCATGTTATTAGAAGAAATATACATTTCTCTCATAGACTACATTCCAGAGGTGGGCAAACTTTTTCTGTAAAGGACCAGACAGTAAATATTTTAGATTTTGCAAGTCATATAATCCCTGTTGCATCTACTCATCTCTACCATTGTAGCACAGAAGCAGCCATAGACAATACTTAAACAAATGAGTATGGTTGTATTCCAATAAAACTTTACAGAAACAGCCCTATATGATCTGATCCATGGGCCAAAGTTTGTTAACCCCTAACAAACAAACAACCAAAAAAAAGGCTACATCACAGAGGTGAGATGTGTTTGTCTTCAGGTAGAGAAAGAGAAAGCCTGGACACAGCTCTGTTAGAGAAACAAACAGAAGTTGAAATATTCCAGCTTACCCAGCCCTCTACCCACTTCCTCTCATGGGACCAGAGCCCGCTCTTTCTCTCCATTTCCACAGAATCAGCAGGAGCTAGAACAGATTGAGACTGTTCACATCCAGCTGAGGCCAGAGGTGGCAGAATTTGCACAACACTGCAAGGGGCTAGAACTTCATTCCAAGCGGGAAGGTCTGTTCTGAGGAAATGACAGGGACACCTGGTGCTGAAGGTTAAAGGATCTGTAGAGCCAACACTGGGAGAAGTGGAGAGAAGGCAGGAGTTAGGAAGTGAGGGAGTATCAACATCCTGAAGCCCACAAGAGGGCATTTGTTCCCCATGTCCTACAGAGATGCGAATTACCTTACCTAAAGCAAAGGGCCTAATCTTTCTTTGAACCCTCTCTTGAATCCTTCAGAAAAGAACCTCTTAAGGCCACCACAAGGCCTTCGTTCATTTCCTACCGCTCTCCACCTCACTCAATCAGCTTCTCCCATACTGGTCTCCTTGCTGTTCCTTGAACACACCTAGTATATTCCCACCCCAGGACCTTTGTACCTCCTCACTCTTGAGACAGATTGAAAGCTCTTCCCCTAATATTCAAATGGTTCACTCTCTTCATTTGGGTGTTTCTCAAATGGCATCTCCTCAAAGATGCCTTCTTTGACTTTTCTGCCTAGAATAGTCATCAGGCTCCAGTCATCAGGCTGTTTAAATTTTTCTTCACAGCACATATCACCACCTGTCTTCCCCAACAGCAAATGGGCTGCATAAAGGCAGGGACTTTGTTTCGTTCTCTCCAGTATCCCAAGCACTATCAATAGAACCCAGGACACAGATGGTGCTCAATAAATATTTACTGAATGAATGGATGGATCAAGTCCGATATGTCTGTTATGGGTAATTTTTTGTGTCACTTTGGTTGGGCTGTGGTGCCCAGATATTTTGTCAAACATTATGCTGGATGTTTCTGTGAGGGTGTTTTTGTTTTACGTTGTGTGTTTTTATTATTATTGATTTTTAGAGAGAGAGGAGAGGGAGAAACATCAATTTGTTGTTCCACTTATTTATGCATTCATCATTTGATTCCTGTATATGCCCTGACTGAGGATTGAACCCAGAACCTGGGCGTATTGAGATGACACTCTAATTGAGCTTCTCAGCCAGGGCTCTGTGAGGGTGTTTTTGGATGGGATTAATATTTAAATTGATGGACTTTGAATAAAGCTGACTTCTCTCTATAATGTGGGTAGGCTTGATCCAATCAGTTGAAACCATGAATAGAACAAAAAGGCAAGGGTCATTTTGCAACAGACAGCCTTTGGATTTCACATGCAACATCAACTAGTCTTGGTTCTACAACAGACTGACCACCTTTGAACTCCAACCAAAACTCCTTCGTGAGTCTCCAGTCCCCCAGCCTCCCTCACAGGATTTTGGACTCACCAAGCCTCCACAACTGTGGAGGCCAATTCCTTAAAATAAATCTCTTTATGTATATATCCTATGGGTTCTGTTTCTCTGGAGAACCCTGACTAATTCAGTCCCTAAGTCAAACTGTGCTAGCTCATCGACACCCACTGATTTTCACGGCATGAGTCAGGGAGCTGAAACTTCTGCGTATTTTTGTCAGCTCTACAGGTAATACTGCTCCTGGTGACTTTCTTCCCCAGGGCCAGAAAAATGGGGACTGGAGAATGGGGGAGGGACTAATCAAACACATTTCTGAAAGATTGTAACTGATTATGTAAGAAACATTGGTGCTTGGAACCATCTGGAGACTTTTTATCTTCCCTTCACACAATATTATTTCATTCATATTTAGTGAACAGGAAGGTTGAGCTACACCCTAACCTGTCTAGATCCTGTAATGGCAAAGAACATGAAATATCACACATACAGTGTATCTTTATATTCTGTATTTTTAGCTATCTCCATGGTATTTGGATGACTAGATATGGCCATAAATATAAAGTCTATGGCAGCGGTTCTCAACCTGTGGGTCGCGACCCCTTTGGGGGTCGAACGAGCCTTTCACAGGGGTCGCCTAAGACCATCAGAAAACACATGTATAATTACATATTGTTTTTGTGATTAAGCACTATGCTTTAATTATGTTCAATTTGTAACAATGAAATTGGGGGTCACCACAACATGAGGAACTGTATTAAAGGGTCGCGGCATTAGGAAGGTTGAGAACCACTGGGATGTAGTGTTTTCATAAGATGCTTCAGGGCAGTGCCTCCCCCACTCTTCCCATGCCCTAATACAATTTTTTTTTAAAGAAAACAAACAAAATTTCCTACCCTGATACCACTTCCAAACCCTGCCACGAGGAAGCTTGGCTTCCCAGCATTGCCAAAGCGCGGGGGCTGCCTAAACGCTTCCGCTCCTCCTAGTTCCCCGCCACCTCCGTCCTCCTAACTGGCGGGAGGGGGCGCCCGGCCAGCCAATCAAAGTTCAACAGGGCCAGCCTCCCGCGCGTCTTTCAAAGGCCACCTAGGAGCCAATGAGCGGTCAGAGGCCTAGCCAGGGCGCCTGGGGGCGGAGTCAGAAGCAGGGAGAGGGCGTGATTGGTTCCTAGAAGACACCGCGCCCCACCTCACAAAGGGATGTACCAATGAGCTGAGCGGAGGGGCGGGCTCGGCGCGGGGTGAGACCCTGGTGCGGCTGAAGGGAGACGGTGGCCGGTCGCGACGTGGGGCGGCCCGCAATGAAGCCGGTGAGTCGGGCCGAGGCTCGGAGGAACGAAGCCTCAGGGTCGGAAGCGGCCCTGGCCTCTGGTGTGGGCTCTCCCACTTCCTGTGTGAGCGCTGTCAGTCTATTCCGGATCTCGGTTTCCTTCTGCTCTCCAGTGCTTGGGGCCCTGGACAGCCTGGTCTGGTGGCATGCCGACTCGCGCAGTAACCGTTTTGGGAGGGAGGTGGCGCTTCCCGGGGCCCGCGAGAGCGATGGCTGAGAGAAGTGGGCCGGCGGGACGAGGGGAAGACGTGCGCCGGGTGAGGGCTGTGCTGTCGCCTGCGGGGTCTTCGAAGTCTCGCGACAGCCATGCCCGTTTTCCTGAGGAAACTGAGGCAATCGAGAGCTTAAGCGTCTCTGTCTGCCGCATACCCCGGCCCCAAAAGATGTAGCGGCTGCCTGTGCCCCCTGGGGGGCTGTCCTCCCCGTGGACGAGGGAAATTCCGTGGAAGACGACTGCCAATCCCCGCTCGCGGGTGTTGTCACCGCTGTCACCATCCCCCGGGACCCCCCGGCACACTGCGTGCCTCTCCCTGAGGTTCCGAGTCCCTGGGTCTGGGGGAGCCAGAAGCGTGCACCTGTGTCCGGAGCTGTAAATCTGTCTGAGAAGGATTGCCGGAGTGGGCCACACAGATTGAAAGTCTTGAATCATCAAAACTGCTTTTTAAGAGGGGAAAAAGGGAAAAACAGATCAATGCAAGAAGCTGAAGGCCACCTGACTCCCATCCTCTACCTCTCGGGTTGACAGCTTACTGCCGGGCCTTCCTTTGAGCCGAGTATTTAATACTAATACGGATAGGTCCTAGGCACCTCAAACCCACAGCCTGACGTGGCAATCATGTCGTCTTGTAACAAACAAGACCGGTAGAGAAGGTAGCGTCGGAGCTGGCGAGGGCATTAGGTAGGTACACTTACTGGCCCCCAGGTCGCCGTGTGCTGGGACATCAGCTGGCCTCCTCCTCCACTTGCCCCCAGAGGTGTGGGAGGAGCTGGACACGGGTCGCTCAACCCCCGGGTCCCTTCCCTCTGCAGAGGGTACATTCGGAAGTGCTTTCTGCCACAGGGGAGCCCTGGGTGGTCCTCGGCTGCCTGCGGGCGGACGAATCCAATTCTGGAGTGCAGATTTGACAAGCCCACCGACCACTGCTTCACAGCCATGTGACACCCAGGAATAAAACCGACAGATTGATCTCCACTTGCCTTTCCTGTGGTTTATCTCTCAGTCGTTTCCAAGTAAGGATTAGAAGAAAGGTGTGTTCTTATTGGTGCTGTACAACTCCCAACAGCCTAGCAGGGGTCCTCAAACTTTTTAAACAGGGGGCCAGTTCACTGTCTGTCAGACCGTTGGAGGGCCGGACTGTAGTTTAAAAAAAAAAAACTATGAACAAATTCCTATGCACACTGCACATATCTTATTTTGAAGTAAAAAAACAAAACGGGAACAAATACAATTTTTGTATTTGCATGTGGCCCGCGGGCCGTAGTTTGAGGACCCCTGGTAGAAATGATGCCTACAGGATTGAGTTCCAACTCCTTAGGTCAGCATACAGAGTCCACCTCAATCTTTCAAAGTTGAGAGCAGGTTATTCCACCTAAACTCTCTCATTCAAACTGCTAGGCTGTGTGGGGGTTATTTTTTCATAAATGGGGTAGGTAAAACATCTCTAGCTTCATCTCCTCTGCTCGGATCTGTTTCCAAATGCACAAGCTCTTTCTCCGTTTGTCCTAATAGCCTTAACTTCTTCCCTCTCTGCCCGAAACCTCCTGCTCACCCCTCAAAACCCAGTTAATGCATCTCCTCTGTGAAGCTTTCTCCAGCTTCCAAAGCAGTTATTCACTCCCTTTCTGCTCCAAAACGCATAGATTATGCTTCCATGTTAGCATTTAAAATCTTCTGTAATCTGTGCACACATCTGTGTTCCCAACTATACTGAAGGTAGGCTGTTTATTTTATGGATCTTTGGTCTCCAGAACTTGGCAAAGGAAGGGGTCCAAGAAATGTCTGTGAATGAGTGAATAAATCTCACTTTATAGTTGTGAAAAACTGAGATCCAGATTTAAATGACATCACTTATACACTAAGTGGTAGAGCCAACACCAGAAGCCGGGTTTCTTGATTCCCAATCCAACTCTACTGCAGCGTGCTGTAATTATTAATAGTATGGTGAATCACAGTAATTTATTATTGTTACTGCTAATCTCTCTGGCATTCCAGATTGGATAAATTGCAAATATGCATTCAGTGTGTGTTTAAGCAAAGATCAGTTATACTAAGATGATATGTAAATATTCTTTAGTTATTTAACATAACTAATTTCTTTTGAAGCCTATTTCATTGCAGACAAGTGAGTTTGACTCGTCAGATGAAGAGCCTATTGAAGATGAACAGACTCCAATTCAGATATCATGGTATGTTAACATTTCTGATCAATTATGAGCTAAAATATTTGATATGTACATCATAATCTTCATAGCAGGAAGTCCACATATTAAAAGTATTTCATTATTCTCTCCCACTGATTATAATTACAATTTTTACGAGATTGTCTAACTCCATGATTTATTTACTATCTATGATAGAATTAGGCTTTTTTGCAGGTGGGGTGTGTCCTTTATACACTGTGAAAACCAATATAGAAACAAGTAAGTAAGGAGTTGAGATCCGATTGGAATGATCTCCCATTTAGTTCCAAAACCTACTTATTCTTTTATGACAAAAGAACAATGTACCATACAGGGTAAGATATTTAATCATTTATTATGTAGTCAAATCCTAGAACTACTTGCCACAGTAATGCATCTATCAGCAGATCATTTAACATTAAAAGCCAATTGCCATAGATACAATAACAAATACAGATGTTTCTATAGAAAACCAACTTCCAAATCTTGGCAGTGACTTATGGTTATACCAGGTTCTCTACACCCAGCAATTAAATGCTTTCTTTCTTGCCTGTAAATATAATCATCTATTTCTTTAAGAAAGCTATTCCCACCCTGGCCAAATAGCTCAATTGGTTGGAGCCGTGGTCGACAAACTTCGGCTCGCGAGCCGCATGCGGCTCTTTGGCCCCTTGAGTGTGCCTCTTCCTAAGCCTTTGGAGTACCCTAATTAAGTTAATAACAGTGTACCTACCTATATAGTTTAAGTTTAAAAAATTTGGCTCTCAAAAGAAATTTTAATCGTTGTACTGTTGATATTTGGCTTTGTTGACTAATGAGTTTGCCGACTACTGGTTAGAGTATCCTCCTGATACACCAAGATTGTGGGTTCCATCCCCGGACAGGGCACATACAAGAATCAATCAATGAGTTTATAAATAAGTGGGACAACAAGTCAGTGTCTCTCTCTTCTCTCTCTCTCTCTCTCTCTCTCTCTCTCTCTCTCTCTCTTTCTCTCTCTCTCTCTCTCTCTCCTATCTAAAATCAATACATTTTTTTTCATTTTTTAAAGAAAAAGAAAGAAAGCCATTCCCTACTATAGGAAGAGAAAAAGAGTAAAAGTGTTATCTTTAAAGTTTTTTGTTCTGCCATCAAATAGCAATTATCTTTCATTGCCCTTTCCAAACTCCCTTTTAAACTCAAAAATTCATCTAATTTTCAAAGTCAAGTGGTATTTATACGTTGTCCCCTGTTTTCCTCTACACTCATTTTCTGTCTTACAAATAAGGTAAGCCTCTGCCCCGTTGCCCCCAAGTACTGCAAACTGGGAATATGGTTTCTTGAAATTATTTCATTTTATCCAAAATCCATTACTACAAAGAATGGGTGGCTTGTGATTTTTTTTATCATTTGAAATGATATCTGTTTAAGGAGGTCCTACAAAGGAATCTTAAAATAGTAATGTAGACTGAATGCTACGGATGATATTGTCAGATGGCCATTTTCCAGCTTATTTCTGAAGGTTACTAAGACAACATATCTCAGGGTAACTTAACGCTTTATGCTAGGTGTCGGCATTCTAGGCATTATCTTTAAGGTAAGTTTAACTTGCCACTTTTTAGGACTTAAATTGTAACAAAGCAAATGATAAGTCTCCGTTTCAAAACTTCCAGTTTTTTCTAGGCCTTTTTGTGACCAATGCATTGATATTTAACTACGAATTTTTGTTTTGTGACTACTATAGACCTTTAAAACACTCTTGTTTAGTGGCAAGCACACACGTTTACTAAATTGAATTTTCATTTATAACTTTTTAAAGACTGAACTATACTTGATAAAGTTTTATCTTTTCAGGCTGCCCCTGTCACGAGTGAATTGTTCTCAGTTTCTGGGTTTATGTGCTCTTCCAGGTAGGTAACACTACCGTTGGCTTCTTGCTGATATATTTAAAGGTGGGGTTTTTTCTTTTTTAGGTTTTTGTTTACTTTTTTGTTTTTGGTCAGCTAACACATTATTCTCCGTACTGAGTAATAGGAGAATTGGCCATCAGCATGGACACTCACTTTTGGCAGCCCTTATGTTGGACCATAGGTAAAGGAACATAGGTACACTCTTCCACCCTTGCAGATCCACATTCACAGTTTTACATTTCTGACTTTTCTATCTTAATAAAATGTAAACCCTGGGGTACAATGTGAGGCTGGGGACTATAGCTAGGTACTTACTACCAAAAGAACATAGAAGAAATAATCCTCGCATTAGGAGTTCCTTCAGCTGGGATCTATAAATCTCTGGGTTCTATTCCTAAGAATATAAGAAATTGAAATTTACATTCAAAATGGAATTGAAGAATATTAATGATCATGTGGAATGTCTTTCTAAGTAGCTATATTATGTTAAAATACACTTGTTATATATGACCAAAAACTGACTTTTTCACTTGTTTTATCACTACTTATAGGTTGTAAATTTAAAGATATTAGAAGAAATATCCAAAAAGATACAGGTAGGTGAATAGGAAACAACCATGTTAATCGTTTCTTTTTAAATAACAATCTTTGTCAGAAAGAAAAACTGTAGTCTCTTCTCAATATACCAAATAAATGACTGATATTTCATAAAATTTCAAACCACACACTTATTCTAATATGTAAAGAGGTATTTTTGAAGGGTACAGAAAACTCATCACTCACTAAAATAAATACATAGAAACTGCCTTTGGGTTTAGAATGTATAAGTTGGAGGGAGAAAAGTATGTAAATAGAAAACTGACATTGCGTAGATTTTTGAATGCTGTTCTTTACAGATTTGACTGTGGTAGTGGAAAGTAAGCCTGAGCTGGGAACCCAGAGGTGGTAGTGAAATTGTCCATCCCACATAGATAATTTAGGGAGCCAGCATCTCGGTGGGAAAGATGGAGCGAGGTCTGATCTTCACATGGTCAAGGATGTTCAGACCACTATAGCCTCAAGTCTGATAATCTCATGAATATCTACCCCAATTTGAAATTTACATATTGCATGATACTAAAAAACTCAGATTTTCAAAATATTTTATTCTAGTTGGCCTGGAATATTTCAAGGCTACTAGTCTTACCAATGTCCTTATAACACATCAAAATAAAAATGTGTTATTACTTGATTCTGACCAGTATAGACTTTTTTAATCTTTTTTTTTTCTTGTTGTTTTAGAATATGAATTTGCTGATGTACTTTCTTTAATTTATTCCTTACCTACCAAAAAAAGACTTAAAGAGGCTAATAGGTTAGTTGACCCTTGTAATATTTGTAAAAATTTTCTGAGTTAGAGACACCCACCATGGTAGGAAATTTCCATTTGGAGAACATTTAATGTAAATCACTGGTTCAAGATCCGACCTTGCACATTTTGGAAAGCCCTATTTATTTAGTATCTTCTATAAAAGGGGTTTCCAATATCTTACCACACCTTTTGTTTTTCAATGCAATTCAATATTTTTAAAAAATGACAATGTTTGATAGAGACCTAGAATCTCCTAGTGGCAGTCCCTGTGGTCCCTCCTCAAAGTCCTTTCCAGGGAATTTTGAAAATCACTGTATAATTGAAATTACCCAATGTGTACAAGAGGCAAATAGAAAATTACTTCCTCTTAAAAATAATTAGGTGTGTTAATGATAGGTTAAATCTTTTTAGAAGTATAAAAATATAGCAGTAATATCTAGAGCGCCACTGTCCATAGAAATATAATGGGAACCACAAGTAGAGATCATATATGTAACTTCACATTTTCTAGTTGTCACATTAAAAAAAAAAAGGTGAAATTAACATAATAATATATCTTACTTAACCTAATATAACCTAAATAGTATCATTTCAATGGGTTTTTATTATAAAACAAATTATTCATGAGATAGGTTTTTTTTGTATTTAATCTTTGAAATTAGATATGTATTTTACACTTAGAAAGCATCTCAATTTGGACTAGACACATTTCAAGTGCAATAGATTTATAGATTATCATTTGTTATTTACTTAGAGGTTCATGATCAAAGGCACTTTGTACTTAAATAGCTAAGTATCCTTGCATTTAGGAGGCGGGGAGGGAGAAGAGGCTCAGATCAGCCAGAATTAGATATTGCCATAAGAAAGTTCTGGTGTATAGAATGGCCTATGGTAGTATTGCTTGGTTCATATTCATTATAGTGAAAGTAGCTAAATTGCATAACTCTAGTATAGTTAGTGTTTTATTTCCTAAAGACCTAGTCCATAAATTAAATCCATGAGGTGTAGTACAGTATGAGTATAAGGGAGAATACAAGAGCTCTGGCACCATGGCCATGCTGGAGACTTTATATACAATGCTTGGGGTAAAACAAAACAACAGATCGGTGAAAGCAGCAAACATGGTTGGTTTTGTGAGAAGAAAACAGAAAAAAAAAAGTGCTATCATACTTTCTCAAGAGTTTATTTTGAAATATTAAATTTATTTTTAAACATATACTGTAAAAAATGTCAAAAACAAAAATATAATTGACTCATTTTTAAATTCAGTAAAAAGCATTTTGAGTTATAAAGTCTGATTTAGTTTTAACCACCTTTTATTGCAGATGTTTCAGTAAATCCCATTTTATGGATAGTGACTTAATTTTTACCCTAGTTTGAAGACAGATCAATATTGTTTTTAGATTATCAGTAAGCACTTCAAATTTATAGATTATCATTTATTATTTACTTAGTTTAGCTTAAGAAATGTAACTCCAGTTACATGGCCGGTGTGGCTCCGTTGGTTGGGCATCATCCTGTGCACCGAAAGATTGCTGGTGGTGCGTGCCCAGGTTGTGGGCTCCATCCCAGTGGGGGCGGGGGTGGGGAGGTGCAGCAGGCAACTAATCAATGTTTCTCTCTTACATCCATGATTCTCTCAAAAAATCAATAAAAACACTTTTTTAAAATAATATTAATACCTTTAAAAAAAGAAATGTTAACTCCATATGGTGTGTGTCTGTGTATTTTGGTCTATTGGCAGAAGAACTAAAGAACTATGGCATACAAGACATATTTGTTTTCTGCACCAGAGGGGAACTATCAAAATATAGAGTCCCAAACCTTCTGAACTTCTACCAACAGTATGGAATTACTACTCATCATCATCCAATCCCAGATGGAGGGACTCCCGACATAGCCAACTGCTGTGAAATAATGGAGGCGCTTGCAATCTGCCTTAAAAATAACCGAAAAACCTTAATACAGTAAGTTCTCCTTTTCTCCATATATTACATGAGAAATGTCCCAGTCAGAATGACTTCTCCAATTACTGCATCTTTATTCAGTTATTACTTACCTTCTGTTTTGTTGTGAGGATTAAAAAGAAAGAATGCATGAAAAGTACCAGCACAATAGCTAGTACAGAGCAAGTACTCAGAAATTTGCTTTTATTACTTTTGAAGAATAAGTACAATAAAAGAGTAGATTTTGAAATTTCTAGAATAGGATTACAGGCTTTTCTTTTCTTTCCTTTTGTCTTAGATCTTTACTTACAATTTTAGGACCCTCCCTCCCAAAAAAAGAATGTGCATTATTTTTGTATTAACTTATTGATCAGCCTTTCAGTTGCTTCCAACAGCAAGAAAATCAATTTTTTTAAAATCAGCAGTAAAGAAATAATCCTAAGCAATCTACTCTTTTATTGTCCTTAACTCTTCAAAAGTAATAAAAGCAAATTTCTGAGTGCTCGCTCTGTACCAGGTGTTGTGCTGGTACTCTTAAAAATATGACTTGAAAATTATATTTGATTATGTGAATTTGCTACCAGTATGAAAGAGAAACTCTCACTGTTTGTCAAATGGCTATACACAAGCTGCTGATATGAAAGCTTAAAATAAAATAAAATAGGCTAAGAAAAAAAGAGGAGAGAAGAAAAAAGTAGCTTGCAGAAAGGAAGAAGAGAAGTGGCGCTGTGGATAAGAAGAGCAGACACTCTGCCAGAAGTGAGACACAGCAGAGGGCCAGCCACAGGGAGCAAACCCGTCCTTCTCTGAGCACATGATACTTTCTGCAGCCTAATAAGCTGCTTAATCCTTTCTGAAACAAGATAGAATATTAAATACTCTAACACCTCAAAAGCCCTAAAGTCCCTGAATTCATTGCATTGAGTTAGAAATTATGCAGACTAACCGAAATAACCGAGTAGTCTTAGACCACCTAGGACAGTGGTTCTCAACCTTCTGGCCCTTTAAATATAGTTCCTCATGTTGTGACCCAACCATAAAATTATTTTCGTTGCTACTTCATAACTGTAATGTTGCTACTGTTATGAATCGTAATGTAAATATCTGATATGCAGGATGGTCTTGGGCGACCCCTGTGAAAGGGTCGTTCGACCACCAAAGGGGTCTCGACCCACAGGCTGAGAATCGCTGACCTAGGAAAAGGGCAAGCCCAGTCAACTTCTCTTCCTTGACCTAGAGCTCAGGGGCCTCATGCAACCGTTCCTGTTCTGAAGGCAAAGCACAGTAGTGCAGGGTCTTTGAGGGCACACACCTGTTTGTGGCCAAACTGAACTCTGACAAACAGAGAATTAATAGGGAATAAAGAACTAGAAGCCATCCTACAGTTTGCAAACTTACTCTAGAGAAAAGCATCGTCTCTCACTGTAAGCAATTACTAACTGCTTTACTAATTATAAAAGCAAAATTTTAGAATAAATAGTTGTCTTTGCTAAATATTCTGAGCCTAAAATTCATTAGATAATTAGATGTAGCTAGTGAAAAACATTTTCCAATTTTTGGACCCTTTTTTTCAAACGAATTCTGAGATTTTTTTTTTCAAGTAAATTTTTTTTTTTTCTTTTGGCGTTTTTTCAAGTAAATTTTTGAAAGATTTACCGGAAAGTTTCCAGAGATCAAACTAGCTCAGATTAGTGAAGCTTAACAAAATCCACTCTAATAGGTTCTAGCAAAACAAATACTCTGAAGTTTGAACAGAATACAGAGAGGATGGAAAGATGCGTGGGCAGCCTTACATATGTTAAATGCTTCAGGCTCCCACAAATCATCTGAAGACTGGAAGTTTTCATTGTCCCAGAGCTTTCAAGGTGTCCTTGAGTAACTACTGTTGGGACAAAGACAATTTTCTCTCCATTCTGCCATCTTTGAGTGCCCAGATGACCATACAGCTCTAGAGTTTATCCCTCTGAAACAGGGTCTGGTACATTTTTTCACTGTCTCACTAGTTCTCCCTGGACATTTCATTCCTTTATAAAGTCAGTGAACACTGCTTGCCTACCATGATATACCATTTCCGAGGGCTGTTGTAACAAAGTACCACAGACTGGATAGCTTAAAACAACAGAAATTTATTCTCTCCCAGTTCTGGAGGCTAGCAGCCCAAAATCAACACCAACAGCCATACTCCCTCTGAGACAAGAGTCTTTCCTTGCCTCTCCCTAAGCTTCTGGTGGTGGCCGGCAATCCCAGGCATTCCTTGGCCTGCAGCTGCATCACTCCAATCTCTGCCTCAGTCATGACATGATTGTCCCCGTGTGTTTGTGCCTTCATATGGTATTTTCTTCTATAAGGACACCTGTCAGATTGGATTAGGGCCCACCCTAATGATCTCATCTTAACTTGATTACTAGTACATCTACAAAGACTGTTTCCAAATAAGGTCACATTCACAGCACTAGGGATCAGGACTTCAACATATCTTTTTGGGGACACAATTCAACCCAAAACACATACTGTGTCCCAAACTGAATACAAAACACACACTGAAGCACTGCCCCTACCCTCAAGGAATCCACAGCTAACATTGCTACCATGTGAGTGCAAAACTCACACAAGGTGTGTATGAGGCAGCACCCAGGACAGAGATAGTTTCCGTGGGAGTGCAAGGCATTTCAGGGAATAAAATTGGAGCTTGGTTTTGAAGGATGAGTAGGAATCAATCAACCAATCAGACAGAGGAGGAAAGATAGGAGTAGCAAGAGGTGTAAAGTAGTAGTCATCTTGCAGAAAGCCACTGCAGTGCTCTATCTACCTTTCTGCGGTGGATCCTCATCTCTGAAACAGGCCTACATCTGGGACACTGAGTAGAAAGCCAGTTCATGAATTCTCTGCAGTGGTTGGCAAACTGCGGCTCGCGAGCCACATGCGGCTCTTTGGCCCCTTGAGTGTGGCACTGCCACAAAATACCGACTTCTGCGCATGGGCCACGAAGTTTCAATTGCACTGTACGTGCACGCCTGCATGTGGTATTTTGTGGAAGAGCCACACTCAAGGGGCCAAAGAGCCGCATGTGGCTCACGAGCCGCAGTTTGCCGACCACTGCTCTAGAGGTCAGTGCCTGTCTGGTCCTCTGCCTCACATCCTATCCGGGGACATGTATGTACAGCTTCATCTACAATACACTACAGTAATTGATGTTCAGGATGAGTGATCACCCAATTAGGTTCAGTGTATGCTCTAAGAAAGTTAGGAAGTGTGTAATACATTTTTTAGGGTCTTTGAAAATGATTAAAATGATTTTGTTGTTCAAGGTTAATCTTCATTTTTCCGAGATCAGTTATGCAGAATTGCTAATATCTTTATAGCGCTAACATTAATTTACTTCTTACTCTGTGCCAAGCCCTTTATAGATGTTACCTCATTTAGTCCTCCCTATGAAGTAGGTACTATTGCTGTCACCATCTTATAGGTGAAAAGGCTGAGGCCCAGAGAAGCTAAGTAATTTGCTTAGGTTCAAGCATCTAATAAATATAGATCTAGAGTCAACCCAGGCAGTGGGGCTCCAGAGTCCATGCTCTAAACTTCTATGGTATGCTACCTCTGTACTCTTCTAAGGGAAATGAAGAGTTATTATACAGACAGCACTTGTCCCGTAACCACTAAGGTTTTATTCAGAGGAAGACAATCCAAGTGGCAGTTGGTAAAATAGTCTGATTTCTACCATATTTAGTAACAAGTTCCACTTCTCAGATGTAGATCCTGGAGTTTAAAGAGGTCACTAAAAATACCTTGCCTACTTGACCCTTAGAAGTGTTTAGAATAACTGCTCTTCATCATATAAATAAGCACTTTGCTCTTCATCAACTCAAAAATACTTATTAATCATGGTTTGCAAGGCACTGTGCTGGGCATTAAAGTTAAAAATAGATGGCAGGAACAACAAGTCTTTAGTTGTAATTGTTGGGATGGAATGAAAATATATAAATTTTAAAACTGTACTTCCCTTTCAGCTGTTATGGAGGAATTGGGAGATCTTGTCTTGGTAAGAAATATATTTTCATTATTCAGTGTTTTTTTAACTTTAAGTATGCAAACTCCTCTGTCTGGGGCATATGCTCACTGTATGAAAATGAAACAAAACACAATATAAGTCTGCTAAGACCCATCAGTTTATCTAAGGCCCTAAATGTGGTGTTCCCTAGGAAGCTGAGGTGGGGGCGAGAGGTGTTTTCAACATTGTTTTGGAGGATTCTGCAAAACATAATTTACAAGTCTTAGCACCTGCATTCTTGTGTTTTGTTTTGTTTTCTAATGTTATCCGTATGCAGGTGTTATGATACCAACAGTAACTTCTAAATAATACCCACTGGTAACATAAATATGAAAAGCAAAGTTAATTACCATATGTTAACTTTAAACTTAAAAAAAAAATGTTTTAGAGAAGAAAACATTTAATGAAATACCACACTGGAGTAACATTTATTCCTTCTAGTATTGGACAGTATGGAAATTAAAAACTTTTGTGTTTCAAAGAACACTATCAAAAGACATTATGGGGAAAGTATTTGCAAACCATATATCTGATAAGGGACTCACTAGAATATATAAAGAACTCATACAACTCGATAATAAAAAAAAAATCCAATTTTTTAAAAAGAGAAAAATATCTAAATACATATTTCTCCAAACAAAATATACAAATGACCAATAAGCACATGAAAAGATGTTCAGCCCGGCTGGTGTGTCTCAGTGGTTGAGCATCGACCCAGGAACCAAGAGGTCACAGGTTTGATTCCTGGTCAGGGCACATGCCCAGCTTTCAGGCTTGATCACCAGTAGTGGTGGTGTACAGGAGACAATCGAAATTTCTCCATCAATATTTCTATCTCTCTCTATCCCTCTCCCTTCCTCTCTAAAAATCAATAAAAACATTTAAAAAAATGTTCAGCATCACTAGTCATCAGGGAAATGCAAAACATAGCCACAATGAGCTCTGGCCAATGTTGCTCAGTGGTTACAGCATTGGCCCGAACACCACAGAAGGATCACGGGTTCGATTCCTGATCAAGGCACGTACCTTGATTGTAATCCTCGCCTGTGGGAGGTAACCAATCGATGTGCCTCTCTCTTCCCCTCCCTCCCTTCCACTCTCTCTGGAAAATAAATAAATAAATGGAAAAAATATCCTCTGCTAAAGATTAACAAAACAAAAAAGCCACAATGCGATACCATTTAATACTCATTAGGATAGCTATTTTCTAAAAAATGGAAAATAAGCATTTGTTAGGATGTGGGGGAACTGGAACCTTTATACAATGCTGATGGGAATGTGAAATGGTACAGCTGCTTTGGAAAATAATCTAACAATTCCTCAGTTAAACACAGAGTTACCACATGACCCAGCAATTCCACTCCTAGGTATATACCCCAAAAGAAATAAAAATGTTATGTCCACACAAAAACTTAGACGTGATTGTTTATAGCAGCATTATTCATAATAGCCAAAAAATTGAAACAACCTGAATTTCCAGCAATTGAAAAATAAACAAAATGTATATCCAAAAAATGAAGTATGCATCCATAAAAAGGAACATGCCACAATATGTATGAATCTTCAACACATTATGCTAAGTGAAAGAAGCTAGTCACAAAAGACCATATATTGTTCCATTTATTAAAAATGTATAGAATAGGCAAATCTATAGAGACAGAAAGTAGGTTATTGGTTGTTTAGGGCTGGGGTGATGGAGTGGTAGGGCGATGGTGGTAAAAGGGTACAGGGTTTCTTTTTGAGGTGGTGAAAATGTCATACAACTGACTGGTGATGGCTGCACATATCTGAATACACTGTAATCCACTGACTTATATACTTTAAATTGTACAGTTATATGATATATGAGTTATCTATAATAATAAAAGCATAATATGCTAATTAGACCGGGCGTCCTTCCAGACGAAGCCAGAGCTGCGAGGGAAGCCCGGGTCCCGGGTGCTGGAGGGAAGCCAGTGCCGGTAGCCAGGGAAAGGAATGCCTACTCTTGCACGAATTTTGTGCATCGGGCCTCTAGTAATTCAATAAAGCTATGTGAAAAAAAGAATGAAGCCAGTGTTAAACTTTTAATTCAATCATTTAAAATTACAATTTAACTGTCAAAAAACACATACTAACGCCTCAGTCTTTTAATTCATTTCGAACAATTACACCAAACTTAGTGTTCTGTACCAAAGTAAGTGTAATGAAATATAAAATGCTCTACCCTACCATTAATTAGTTAATAATTTACTATTTTCCTATCATGTTCTATTAGTAGCCGCTTGTCTCCTACTATATCTGTCTGACACAGTATCACCACAACAAGCCATAGACAGCCTGAGAGACCTAAGAGGATCTGGAGCAATACAGACCATAAAGGTACGGAGGTGGACTGTTTTTGTGCAGGTGTGATTGGGGGGCAGACCTTTAGAAACACAGGGTAATTCATCATTGTGGGGAAAGGAAAAGATGTCCCCTTCCCTCCTCTGGTTCTTTTTGGCTGGTTGAATAATTAAATCAACATGAGATATTGACAAGAAAAAAATCAAATTTATGTTCAGTAATTAATTTGCCCTGCCATATAGATGAGTTATCTCCAGTAATAACTCATTATCAGCAAGGCTGTAATTCAAATCCCTCTACTAGTAGATAGTTGGAGAGGCGGTGGCGGAAGTTTCTCTTGAGCCCACAGGGTCTCAGTTGCCTTTAGCTCAAAATAACCCATGTACCACTGACATACGTCTTGGGGTGGCTGGTTCTGAACCCCTATATTATGAAAAGGACAATAAAAATCCAAAGCATTCTATTATTCATATTATCACCTGTTTATATTTTAATTGTTTTAAATATAACCTGGATGTCTAAGAAAGTTCACAATATTGCAAAAATAGTGAAAAAATTTGAACTTCCCAGTTTACTCTTCAGGATCTACAACTGTTTAGTTTTTGCCCCAATTCTGGAAGTGAATCCTCTCACTTGGAAAAATAAGATGGTTACCATAAACTTGGTAAATAATACCCACTGGTAACATAAGTATGAAAACCAAATGTAGTTCCTTGGGTAGATTTTTATTGAAAAAAGATCTAATGAAGATCTTATATCACCCAAACACTTAATAAGGATAGATGAATGACTATAATACAAAAAAATGTAAAGCAATGCTAATTATCTTTCACTGTAGATAATCAAAGTGGCGTTTTCCACATTGACTTTTCCCTTAACCTTAAAAAGCACTGCAGTGGCAACACCCAAGGATATCTATAATAAAAAAAGCATAATATGCTAATTAGACCAGATGACCTTCCAGATGAAGCCAGAGCTGCGAGGGAAGCCAGTGCCGGCAGCCGGGGAAAGGAAGGCCTACTTTTGCACGAATTTCGTGCATCGGGCCTCAAGTTATTATATATTAATCATGTTGCTGAAAAGATTCTGCAGATTTCACTTTATTTTAGCGCTGTAAAGCTCAAGCAGGAGCAGGCACTAAAGAATGTTGGCTTTTAGGTGGTTCCCTGAGCTGGACAGTCCATCTTCCCAGGGTGCAAGTCTAACCAAGTGTAATGAATGTGAATTATTACAACTGATGAATTCCCCAAGCAGCCTGGCTCTCAGTGCTCAAATAAGGTCATGCACACGTTCTGAAAACAGAGCTTCCTTTGTTAAGATCAAATGAGGCTTCAAATTCAAAATGTTCAAGTCTCTCTCTGAAACAAAATAAAATACACGTAGCTATACACATATATGCACTTTTTACATCTTTAATCTTGAGAATTAAGCCCACCTTAGTATGGGCTGTCAATTTATCACCTTAGCATTCTGTGGCAAACAGCCTTTTCCTCATTAGCAGTATGCAATTTCAACCCCTCAGTAATGAAAGAGAATGAGATTATTGGCAGAGTAAGAATATCCTCTAGGAAGCTACTAAAACTCCAAATAAATTAACTTTTTAAAATGTGCTTATTTGTTAAGATTAATGATTTGTGATATTATCTACTATGAAAATTGTTCCAAATGGATTATATCATCACAAAAAGTGAAAAAATAGGGCTTCTATAAATTAATAGGTTTTCTTGAATATTCCAAAGTTAATTGCTTTAGAAAGTCCTTCTCTGCCCTACTTACCCAAACCCCCCTCCCACAGGGGAAAATACACTTACAGAAAGAATGCCTTCACTGCCTTTTTAAAATCTTATTTGCTCCTGCCAGTAAAGGGAGAAAGGATTTTTACAGGTTTATAAAATATTCATCTGTTTCAAGCTACCTTCTGATTTTTGAAGCAGTTTTTCACTTTATGCAGCTTTATTGAAATATAAATGCTTACTTATCCCAAAGGATGTAGGATTGTTTTTAGCAAATGTTTCTGATTCCTGTTTCCTACCAGCATTGAGACTACTCTGGGAGGTAGTTTTCTACAATGTATTTCAATACATCTTTACTTTTTTCAGCAATATAATTATCTTCATGACTTCCGGGACAAACTAGCTGCACACCTGTCATCAAGAGATTCACTATCAAGATCTGTATCTAGATAAAAAAAAAAAAAAAAAATTCCAAACAGCATATATATGACCATGTCTGATATTTGAGTTCTCTAATGTGAAACCACGTGTTACCAACTTGAATGTAAATGTGTATGTGCAGATATTTCTAAAGCTTTTATTGATAAATTTCATTGTGTCTCTTTCATCTCTTATAGGACAAAAAAATTTCTACATAGTTTTCCTTTTAGAAATGAACTGGCTGCTCTGGTATATTTTACCTGGAGATAATGCTGAAAAAAGCATATGGGAAAAATATTTGGTTGCATATTTTTATTTGCCACACTTTACCTCATTTTACTATTGTAACTACTGGGTGGTGTATAACATAGTACTAACTGTGAAAATTGGTATAGGTACCCAAGCAAGCTAAAATTATTTAAATAATTTTCACTTTTTATTCCTCTCAAACTCTCTCCCATTTTTTTCTACTTCATAGATAAATAAAATTGTGAGGGATCCTATGGATCTAGTCACCTCCCTGCCAATACTGAATCATTCCCAACAGCTGTGTATCCAGCCAGCATTTGCTTGGACATTTTTAGAGACACAGAATTCTTGGTTCAGACAGCTGCTCCGATTTTAGAACATTTTTTCCACCCTAGAAACTACATGAATGACTTTAATCCCTCTTTCACACTTATTGTATAAAGTGCTTATCTACAGATTAACAATCTCCAATTCTCACTCCTTCACCTTATCTAAGGCTATTGAACATGTCTTTTTTCACCATCAGCAGTCTTTTTGTCTTTCTTTTTTTTAAAATATATTTTATTGATTTTTTTTACAGAAAGGAAGGGAGAGGGATAGTTAGAAATATTGATGAGAGAGAAACATCGATCAGCTGCCTCCTGCACACCCCCCACTGGGGATGTGCCCACAACCAAGGTACATGCCCTTGACCAGAATCGAACCTGGGACCAAAGGTCCAGTATGTACCATAATGTACAATCAGTATTTTAACATTCTTATGTTTAAACTGGGGATTTCTTTTCCAACACAATAAATGCCAAGTTATAACAAGAAAGGTTATTTTTTTAAAGTACAGGCTATAATCACAGATTGACCTTCCTAATGATTTTGGTATTATAACCAAATACAACTTAAAATCACAAGAGTCTATTAAACTTTAGGAAGTCACTCAAATTGACATGACCAAATCTTATATTAGCTTTCTTCCAATATAAACCTATGGTTTATTAATGAATACTTATGAAAATGGAGGGAAAATGCTAGCCTGGATTCATCAAACCCTTTATAATCAACTGAATTGTCAAGTGCACGCATGTATTAATTTCCACTGCAAGTGCTCATTAAGCCTTTCCATTTAAATGCTTGACTAAACTACTTTAGCACCAAGGGGATAAGGGAAAACATCAATTATTCCAACACAGAGAAACATGGGGTGGCACTACGCAAAAATATTTGTCCAATTAAATTTAATATGTAAATCAGTCTTAGAAAGTATCATATCTGCCCAACCTGTGGGTCAGTCCTCAGAACAGTGGGAAAGGAGAGGCTGAGACTGTCTAGAGTGCTGGTCCACCCAAGTTAACTGCTGAAATTGAATAACACACTTTATAACCAACCATTATCCATAAACTACACAAGGAAACATTTGAGATGGTTTTTATTAAATATACAAAAGCAAAATAAATCAAGCAAGCTCTAGGAAGGTAGGACTACTTAATGGCATTTTCTTTGGATGGTGGTACAGCACCTTTAAGGTTAACTTAGATTTCAACAAACCTGGAGCACAAATAGCTAACTACATTCTATGTTTCTCTTAGCAGTTTTAGGGTCTACCCAGTCATCAATCTATTATTTAAGAACTTTTCTTCTCCAGAATACATAAACATGGTAACCAAAGAAATGCAATGTTTAGAAAAGCACTGAACAATAAAATTATTCATTCTTTTCCATGTCAAGATATTCACTACATCTTCACTTCCACAATGTGCATTAACAAAATCAATGTAGGATAAGACATTCACTCTCATCCCATAGACTGATCACCTTATATTGTTAATACTGTTTTCCAAAACCAAACAGAACAAACAGCAAAGCTGTTTACCCCTTTTAAACATTTAGCTTTAGTGAAATTGTTCTACAAAAGCTACTCAACATATCCAGAAATAGAACCACATTTTGCTCTTGACGTCACCCTGGAGTATTAGTTCAGAACCAACTTCTGAGCTATATATTAGTCCCAGAGACTCATTAGCTGCTGGTCTGACTAGAGATCAATAATTGGTTTGAGCAAAAAAAATTATTTGAGACTAACATTATTATTAGTTTCCAAAAAGAGTGACTATGAGTACTTTCATGAACATTACTAGACACAGTGTCAATATTTTTGTCTTTCCCCTTTGAAAAGAATGTTTTAAAATATTTTTGCTATCAGAATTTCTGATTTACAATTATACTATACAACTGATTGGGAGATGCACATTTGTGGGTATTACATTATATAAACAAGTAAACTTAGATGTGTACTTTTAAAATACAGATCAGTACTTGAATGGGCTCCATGTATCACAATGCTATGCTGTAGCCACACCTAAGATGAAAGCCCAGCCCCCTGCTGGGTATAACAGACCCAACAGAAGTCATTATTTGCACCATGGCAATACCATTCCATGAACACTGATCATAAACATATAACCTGAGGAAAAGAGAAGTGTTGTACCAAAGAAAATATTTTGCTAGCTTCAAAGTATATCTACAGCTCTATTTCCTTTCTATACAAATATCTGACATTAAAAAAAAAAAAGCTGATTTGAGGAGCAGAGAAGAGCTCTTATGAGAGCTGTTAGCATGAGTGGTCCTCAAGATGAAAAATACTGAACCACCTTTAAGAGACAGACACACTTTGTGAGAGACCATTATCAGGGTATCTGAACCTGATGGTAGGTCTGACAGTTCATGTTTTAATCCATGGTGTTTCTCAAATGCTTTAGTAATACCTGGTACATGTCAAAAGTGGACGTCTGATCATTTCCTATCACGCCCCCTTCTCATGGAAAATAATTTAAATGTCAAACAAATAAGCAGTTTGTATATAGCCTAGGAGCCAACTCTCCTCTACTCTGGGACAGGGGTGGGGAAATCAGTTGAGCACTATGAAAATCAAGAACCACCACTAATAAAATTCAGATATTGGCATTCAAATAAGTTTCTTCCCATGATATAGTAGTATGACTCAAGAGAATAGCTCCTAAATAGACTACATTTGTTATATAAGATTTCTAACTCAGGAGAATCTATAGTACCCATAGCAACAAAGAGCTGTTAGTGTAAACATAAGTCACAATGTGTTACAGTAATGGTTTCTGAGTTGGAAACCTCTTAAAGATAAAGCACTTAATATCAAAAGTAATTGTAACAAGGAGGGAAAGAGTATTTAAACAGCTGTCTGCAGAGGAATTATTGGAAGGATTATAACCCAGGCTAACTATGCCTCAACTGGACCTGCAAGAATAATATAAGGCTAAAGGGGCCCCAGACAGTGTGGATCAGTGGTTAGAGCATCAGCCTGCACACTGAAGGGTCTCAGGTTCAATTACCAGTCAAGGGTACATATGGGAGGCAACCAATCGATGTTTCTCTCACAATGCTTTTTTTCTCTTTTCCTCCCCTCCTCTCCCTCCCTTCACTCTCTCTAAAAATCAATGGAAAAAATATCCAAAACAAAACAAACGGATTAATAGGTGGGGGGAGAAGGGGCACAAATTAAATTCAGAGCAAGGAAAGAGTTAATGGGATATTGTCAAATGCAATTTTGTTTCCACTTTCTCCTGTAAGGGATTAAATCGCATAAAACACTAGAAAAGGTAAAGATGAGTAGATATGGAGAGACCATCCAAGTACTCAATGTTCTAATCACTTACATGCCTAGGAACCAACAACCTACCACCAAGATGGGTGATCTTCACGGTCAATCATCTTTGAGGAATCAACTAAGGACTACATATCTGGTTTTTAAAGCATGAGAAGGTGGCTTCCACAAATTGCAACCAGTAAACCCTGCATTAATCCTGAATATTCCAGAATACGTTATTAAAAGGATATTTGTTAAAACTTATAAAGGTTTTGAAAATACTTGGACAGGATTATTTATGAAAGCCCCAGGAAACCTATCTGGGTCTCTCATGATCACAAGTAGTTGTGAACAAAAAAGAAAAATCAGGAGTAGGTACTGATATGATCAGGTGGATCTGAAACTGAATGACTCCTCATATTTAGAGCATGAATTTTCAATGCCTAGCTGTGATCAGCAAATAGTTTACTGCAGGAACTGACCAACAGTTCCCTCGAGGTGTTCCCCAGGCTGTAATATACAAGATCTGTAAAGCTCCTCATTATGAAATGGTGTGACTCTTCTCATTCTCCTGTTTCTACATCCTCTTCTCCAACATTATTCTCCTCCATTACCCAATCCCAAGCTGTGACAGCTACTCTCCCAAAAGTGAGGAAGCATTTTTCTTAGATTTCTACAAAGATATCCATAAACACCCTTGGTCATTATATGCAATTTCTATATATTGGTTTTCATTGTTTAAGAAACTTATCCACTTACACTATTTTCAATTGCCTTAACTTCCTCATCCCAAATGCAGCACAAAAATGCTTATGAAAACATGCAAGCCATAATTTAACTGCCTAAACAAAAATTAAGTCATTTTATCTTAAAACCTGCTGTTTCAAAAAGGCAAAAAAAAATTGGAACTTATAAGTGCTACAATTTTTTTAAGTTGGTAAGAAAAATGACAATGCTGTGCCATCAATGGTTATGAATCGTGACAAGTGACAACAGAAGATAATGTGCTTAGTCACTTAAAAATCTTTTTAGATCCAGACGTGGTATTAAACAAAAAAACAATGTAATACTCTATTTTTTAAAAAACTGACAGTAATATCTTTATTTTGGGTTAAGCAAGTTTATGAAATTGCTATTTGTAATCTTTAAAACAATGCACTGAAAGTCTTAATTTCAGAATTTTATTGTATTGCACTAAAGGAACAGCAGGGCAGTTATACAATGTTCTCTTTCATACCATTTTATAAATCTGAAATACTTGCAAACTCTTAAGACTACCTTTACCACCAGATCAGGACAGTAAGTATAATAACCAATTTCTTAATAATAATGCCTTACAAATTAAAACACATTTAAAATAGCTTTAAATGCATTCTTCATAAGTAATTCAGCGTATGTTTTTATATATTCACTTATGCTTAAGAATTAAAGCAAGTATATTATTGTGATGGAAATATGGGAAATCTCTCATTCATGCAATATACAGGGATAATATTCAAGTTAAAGGGGGGAAAAATCCCACTCTTCTTATTTTTTTAATGTATCCTATATAATCATCTACATGATAGATGAGGAAATCCATGAAGTTTCCCACAGATCAGATATATATTTTCAGTTCATCAGAAGCACCTGGTCATCTACAGCTATTTGTAATTAGATGGCATTTCATTAAAACCAAAACAAGTTCCTATAAACAAAAGCTTCCAATGGACTAAGGACAATAATTAATGCAATCATTCAAGGGATCATGGCTGTTCCTTAAGGAGTGCAAGTTCCAACCTGTCAACACCAGAGGTAATCATTTTACATTAATTTATACGTAATTCATTTAAATTCTTTATCCGAGTATAACATATTAAAACAGTCTTTCCACAAGCAAAAAATGTGGAAACATTTAAAAAATAAGGAGTCATTTTTAATGTAACTGGTCAGATTCCATAGGCTACTCTTGGAAACAGGGTCTTGCTGGATAGAATCCCTTCGTCGGGTGGCTTTTTGCATGCATTTAACTGGACCACTTCTTCTGTGTGTTGTTCTAAGAGCTCACCAAGACATAGATCATGCTGAAAAGAAGGAAAAGGCTGTTAATTCAAACATTCCTCATTATAAAAACTAAGAGCGCCAAAAAGTTGAGTCTATTCTATATAGCAAGCAAGTCTGTGGTATTACACCATCACAGAACATAAAAGACCAGTAAGTTCAAACATGATTTTATCTGGCAATTATGGACTTTTGCCTACGGTAGGACTTAGCTTGGTGCATGTACTATAGTTGTTCCCTGTTCCTTTCCCATTTTAGCAAGTAGAACAGCACAGCTGAAAGCTTAATGGGGGATCTGAGCTTAGAGAAATCCAAAATACCACACTTGGGAGTTGAGTCTATTAATAGAAGTGAGTCTCCAAGGGGTCACTTCCTGCCAGGCCCTGTTATATCTTCATACATGACCTCCTTGAATGCTCCAAACACTCCTAAGAGGTGAGTACTACTATTAACCCCATTTTACAGATAGGAATGGTCAGTTAAGGAACTTTCCCATTAGAGAAAGGCTCTAGGCAACAGCAACAGGGAATAAAAAAAAAAAAAAAAGAAAAGAAAAAAGGACAAACAAGCAAAATGAAAAGCAATATCCATTTGATTTAGGCTTAAAGACTGCCAGACAATTCTACATGCTATGTAGGCATAGCATGCTTCAGAACCATGTATCTCTAAATGAAAACGCAAACCAAGGAGGTATGCAAACTCAATTTAAAACGGAAATGAATGTCCTAGTACCACCACCTCCTGGTGAACATTTTCCCACACTATACATCTCCAATGATTGATCCAATCATTCATTTCTTTCAATAAAGTTTTACGTGTCTACTATCCGCTAGCACTGTCCTAGACATTTGTTACAGAAACTTAAAAATAAAAACAAGAAATTGGGATGACACACAGAACTTCACTTTTCAGAACTGATTCGCTTTCTTTATTTCACATGCGAGTGACATCTGTAGATAACAGTAAAAGAGATACTCATTTTCACAATTATAACCTCTAAAGGCATATTCCAGTCAAGCCTTTCATGCATCCTTTTCTACAATGAAATTTATATGATAGAAAGAGAACTATGAATATAAACTTGCATTATAATACTTAGCAAGTTTTCAAGTAACAAATAGGAGAGGAAATGGAAGCTAGTTATAACAATTACATCTCATACAGCTAACTTCCCCCCAGATTTTGAAAATCAGATGGAAAGCCCTCTCTAGCTGAATATAAATCAATAAAAGATGAGAAAAGTTTATTTATACCACTTAAAGTTATACTTCCACACCTGACAATGTCCTTTTCTAGTTTTAATAAGTAGCCATTTTATTTCACCTACAGTACACCCGGAGCAGTGCTTCTCAGGCAGGGCCAATTTTGCACCATAGGAGACAACTGGGGGAGGGGATGCTACTGGCTGTGGACACAGATGCTGCTAAGTGTCCTACAATGCACACAACCAAGATTTACCCAGCCTAAAATGTCAACAGTGCCCAGATTGAGAAACCCTAGTATAAAGGAATGCATCAGTCTATCATGGTAGAAAGGGAGAAAAATTGATAATTACACCATCCTATAACATAGAACTGTTTCTTTCATTCATCAAATTCAGATCAAGCAAACTATAAGATAAAGGGCACAGCATATACAATTTATGAAGCATGATAGAAAAAAAATTAAACACAATCTCGAGACTGATTTTTTTTTTTTTTGGCAAACTCACCAAGCCATACCCTCCCAATGCCATCACCTTACCACCTTACCATGAAGAATGAGGATGGTCCTTCACTAACTAAATGAACCTGAAAACTTAGGAAGTAGCATGCCTGGCCAAACTATCTGCTTCTGACAGCACACCAGTTGGCTGTCGGTTGGTACTTTGACAAGTACCAGTATATTCATATTCCACGTGAACTGGCAGGTGTGCACTGTCATTACTAGTTACCAACATTCAAGACATTGAGCTATCCTTCAAGTGGATTCTAAGGTGTTAAGATCATAATGCCTCCAAACTTTTTAGACAGCAAATTGTAATATCACATTTTTATTTTGTTTTTTAAACTTACCCATATAAGTAGTAAAAAAAGGCTAGAAGATAAAAAGCTAATTTGCACCATCCTTCTTTCTGACAATATGCTAGAATATCAGCATTCATGATGGTTGTAGGGTCATAGAGTCCTGGTCCACTCATCACTGGTCTACTCATATACCTGTAATAAACACAGTCTATCAGCCACGCAGAAAGGGAGCAACCCTTCAGGATGGGAAAGAGGGTTTTTCCCTCATGTTTGGTCACATAGGAAAGGATACTTTTAGAGATGGAGTTCTTTCCTTTCATCATCCTAATTTTAAAACTACAGCCCCGAAATGAGCAGAACAGGACAGCTAAAGAAGTCACATCTGGTCTCCTCTACACTTTATCACAAATCCAAGAAAAACAGGAATAACTGTAAAAAGGACATAAGATTTAACGTTTTATTTTAACATAATTTTACTTACAGAAAAGGTACAAGAACACTTCACCCAGACATTCCAAATGTTTACACTTACCATATTTGCTTTATCCTTCTCTCATTTTATCTCTAAATATGCATACTTTTTTTAACCATTTCAGAGTCAGCTATAGATGTAATACCATTTTACTCTTAAACACTTCTTCAGTATGTATTTCCTAAAATCAACGGAAATGTCATTTTTACAGCTAAGACAAAAAACTTTTAATTCTACGTAGATCAGGTAGAACTTTTAAAAGTTATGAAATATGAGTATCTTTTATAAATAACCACATTAAAGTCATAAAACATAGAGAAAGAAGTTAGATACACACTGTACATTTGGATTTATATGAAGTTCAAAAAAGGGCAAAATTAAGGTTTTAGAAGTCGGTAGTTCTCTTTGGGAAGTACAGGGGTAACAGGCTGGGTTGGGGCTGGAACTGGTGTTATGTCTCGATCTGGTGGTGGTTTCGTGGGTGTATACATATGTATAAATTCATTGAGCTGTGCGCTTCAGACTTTGCACAGTATTGTATGTAAGTTATGCCTCATTAAAAAAACACCTTTAAAGAGTAATAAAGCAAACTCTCTAGAGTCTAAGAGGTGTAGTAAATCAGTTATTTGCTCATCCACTTGATTTTTAAAATAAAGGCCAACTAATTTCCAGTTTTTATTTAGCTAACTAGCAAGTAAGACTAGAATATTATTTAATTAGGACAAGTATTAGAAGTGTATCTAAATATTACCTCCAAATATGATATGCCAAGAGGGGCATATTGAGGCCCAGGGTAAGCCATTCTGCTGCACAAAGAAACATGACACAGAAGAAAGCATGGATGAGGTACTCTGGAAGTACGAGCTGGAAGAAAAACACAAGCCAGTCATCAAAGTGCCTGGGCGTTCAATCAACTGTTAACTTGGAAAGCAGGTGGCAACCAAGTTTCCATAATGAAAAATTACTGTTTTCTTAGACTCAAAGATGAAGCTACTGAATTTCATCCCCATATTTAACTTTTTACCAAAGCAGGATTATAAGCAAACTGATAAGAGGATATAGCTTGCACTAAAAGAGTAAGATAAAACCTAAAATTTAAAACTCAAATTCTTAAAGCAATAGGTTATATTATACAAAGTTACCACCCGGATTGTTTAGTTATTTGCTAATCAACTGGAATACTTTTTCTTTCCACCATTCAATAATGATAAAATTACAAAAATGAGATATCTGATCACATGCAACATGATATAAAAAAAAATCCACAAAAACAAAATTCCCCTTTAGAAGTTTAAACATTAGTGTTTTTAAGCCTTTAACAGAAACCCAGAATGCTACATATACTGTATTTAACAAACCACATCACATTACCACAAAGTAATTTTTCAATGGAAAGCCAACAGCCAATAATCTCAGCACAGTCAGGGAGGAAAGAATACTAATATGCACAAATACAAACGATGTGCTTTCTGCAATGTAGGAGGGAAAAGACTGAGCTCTGACCCAAGAAATTGGAATTTACCCCAGTTCCTGCGCTTCCATTCTTACTCGGCCTTCCTGTTTCTTTAAGCCTGCTTTCCAATGAAAGGCTACAGACAGGGCAGACCAGTAGAAGCTCAGAACTCAAGAACAAACTAAATCTTTTGGTAGTAGGTAATATTAAGTGAGGAAAAATCAATTCAAGCAAAATGCTTTTTATAAAATGACCAGGAGTTAATGCTTTGTTTTAAATTATCTTTCTCATCCTAAAGATTTCAGCCTAGTGACTTTATAAATAAAAATACCAACACGGCCCGGCCGGCTAGCTCAGTGGTTGAGCGTCGACCTATGAACCAGGAGGTCACGGTTCAATTCCCAGTTAGGGAACATGCTAGGGTTACAGGCTGGATCCCCAGTGTGGGGTGTGCAGAAGGCAGCCAATCAATGATTCTCTGTCATCAATGATGTTTCTCTCTCTCCCTTTCCCTTCCTCTCTGAAATCAATAAAGATGTATTTTTTAAAAAATAACACCTGTCATTGCAAGTTGCAGTCAAAGAACTTCCTACAAGTCACAGCTGCAAAGCAGTTTCTCAAATGTTTGCATCATACCAAATTAAAATTATATGAATCTTCAACATTATCAGATCTTTCCTAAGGGGAAACCATAGCTGTAGAAATAATAGTTATACTCTACATTCAAGCTGATTTTCTAATTCTTCCAAATTACCTTTCCCAATTTAAAGTTATAGAGAGAAGTTTTTAATGAATTACTATTTTAAATGAAATCCCAATAAAACTAATTTTTCCACACCACCCACCAGGTATTTTCTACAAACTTAAGTATATAAACTTGTAAATAGCATGAACCTTTAACCTAGCATTTATTTAACATCAAAGTTAAACATCTACAATCTCTAAAGAAAATGTCCATAGGAAGAAAAAAAGACATTTTATTAGGAGTTCCACTACAGCTGCTGTTTACAATCCTAGTTTAAATTATGGGATTTTTCTTTTAAATAAAGAAAATTAAAATTGGCCCTCTAAAAGCTCATTAATATCTAACAATATGAATTCTCGCCCAAGTTTTTGCCCTACACTTTACAGGCTGAGGTATGGGGAGAGAATGATTTTGAAAGTATGATCCCTACTGATCTTAAACAATATACTTTAGTGACAGTGAAAATAATCTGAAATTCTACCAGTTCTAATATGAAACAAATGCCACACTCCTAAAAAAAAAAAAAAAAAAAGTCCAGAAACTTTTATTATGCACCTATCATAAAAACCAGTCCTCTCTGATTGTTCTTTAATGACAAAATTTTCCCATAAGTGGCACAAAAGTTATTGCACTTAGGAAACATTTACACAAAAAATTCCAGAAAAAAATACCTCATGCACTATGGCGGAAATGATAGCACTTTAACATACAAATCAATATATTCTCTAGTTAAGGCTCACATTTTTAAAAATAATGATATTTGTCTTCCCTCATACTTTGGCAGAATTGTCAAAACAAAATTTTAATAGGGAAAACTGTCAGATGCACTGCTATTAAGCCAATTATCGGCACCCTATCTGAAATACAACCTGTGCTTGTATAAAAACTTCCTCCCAACATATTGCAGCATTAGGCTATCTCAAACACATCTTCTCTAAATGAGAATTTCTTTCCATTAAGAAAAGCCAGAAATCACATGTTAAAATGAAATTAGTCCCTCTTAAATTTATAGTAAAGTAGGAAAATACAAGAGCTTGAGCTTAACAATCAGGTTGTCGGGTTCAAATTCTGGTTGTAACTTAGCTGTGTAACCTTGAGCTAGGCGCTTTAATCTTGCTAAGCCTCAGTTTACTCTCCTATTCATGAAAATAAACTGTCATGAGAACTGGGTGACAAAACCCAAGATAAGATGCTCAGCTCAGAGCCTGGGACCCAGGAAAGCACTCATCTGATTTCAGCTATTATTATTCTCATCATGATTTGCTTTTTTGAAGTAGTGAAAACACAAAGACAGAACACTAATATTAAACAACTGTCAAAAGGAGAAACTTCAGTTTCTAAATTTCTTGTAATGGTGTGTTAAGATGTTTTCCAATGAACATTATTACTTTCCAATGAGAAGACAGTATCTTATACTTTGTTTCATAAGAGCAGAGAAACAATTAGTAAGTTAATACTTTTAAATGTATATACTTGGCATACTGTAACAGTTCTTTAAAGCCAAACTAGAAATCTATTCCATCATTCATATTTATCTAAGAAACAATAATAAAGTAGCAAACTAACTTTTCAGACTAGCAACTTTCAACCTTTTTCAACTTGTGGCACACATAAGCTAATTACTAAAATTCTGTGGCACACTAAAAATGATATATTTTGCCTATCTGAAAAAAAAATAGCTGTAATTTTGATTCATTCACACCGATGGCTACTGTTTTAGCTGTTGTCATTTTTTATTTGGCAATCTAAGGGAGAAGAGGTCAGTGCCCCTGACTAAATAGTCATGTATTGCATGTTTTAAAAACTCTTGCTACACACTGGTTGAAAATCGCTGTTATAGATCCTTTTCCAAATAAAATCCCTCCAGCAAGCTAGTGAATTACAGTTTTATACAACTGAAATCTACACAAGCTCTCATCTTCATGAAGTAATTTTTAAAGATGAATTATAGTATACTATATCTTAAAGTACCCACTGCTTTCTTACAAACCACCTTTCAGTTTCTGACCAGCTAGGTAAAATCAAACCTACAGGCTGAAGGGGAATCTTTCTAAATGAGGTAAGTAAATGAAGTAAAAATATAGAGAGCACCCCCAAGCACAATGGAGTTACATTATAATTAAACCCATCAGAACCTACTATAAGACAGGTCTGTTTTAGAAATTTAGAGTGGATATTTACTAGAAATAACTGTGTAGATAATTGTATACAAATTATCCACAAAATTCTGGCAGCATGAGTCCAGAGGTCAGCATTACTGCAAGATTCCAGAGCCAAAGAACAGAGCTATCAACCTAAAACGCTCTGAATAAACATCAGCTGAAACAGAATTAATTCCAGAGCAGACATAATTAAAGATAAAACTAGATAGGGTACTAAAGACTCCCTCACAGTAACAACAGGTAAATAATCTTACCATCTATTAAAGTCATTTTATGTTAACCAACTGTCAAACATAGCACCAAATAATTCAACATAGAAGTGCCTATAACTATAATATTTTTTTTTAAATGCATAAGCATTTAACAGCTTTCCCTACTTGACAGGGCCAGCAAGCATTTGCATAAAATATGACATTTCATGAAAGCATAAACCTCAACAGGCATATGAACGAGCACACTGAACAGAACATTTTACAAATACAAATGCCCTAACCCTCCCCATGAAATGAATGTAGCAAGAAAACATTAAACTAAAAAGCAGTACACACCTTTAATGCAATTTTGACTCTTTTAATCTTTTTGACCTTTTCAACTGTCTTTGGCCGACAATGTAAAAAGCAGATTGGAAGAATGTTAGTATGACAGCTGACAAGATCACCAGCAGATTAATAACAGTCAGAACAGTCAAGCAGGACAGAAAAAAGAATATTTTTTTAAAGTCTGTTTCAAAAAGTACAAATATACCATGCTACTGAGAATATTGGCCATTTTCAAATTATATCAAGTTAAAAGCAAAGACGGTCTTAAAATCTAAAGAAAACTCCGATATTATAACTTACAGGATTCAGGGTATTACACTGGTCTATAGGATTCTTGTAATCAGTCTTCAGCTCATCAAATGCTATAATCTAAAATAGAATTACAACAGTTAGGACCTCTTGCTTTAATAAAAAGATGCAACAAACCTGCCCCATCATCAAATAATAACTGAATAAAGTTAATAAAAAAGCAAACACTGCATGTACACCGATTTACAGTAAACTCAGTATCTGCTAATAAGTAACTAGAATCAGACTTAAAGAACTGAAAACACTTTTATATTATTATCACTAACATGATCTATTACTGTGTTAAATACCTTCAATTTTCAATTGTTTTCTATGCCTGTTTCAAGTTATTTTGACTTGAAATTATCTTCACCCCACCCACAACTATTCATCAAAACTCTCTATCCTAAACAACCTTCTTCCTATGTCAACTCATCCCTTAGGCAGATATAAGTGCCTATCTGTCTAATCTCTACAGAGCTCAGGGCTTTATAATGTTGCCAATGTGGCATTCCTCGCACTTTTACGTACAGATTGTGTCTCCCACCAGACTGTGCCCATCAGGGTGAAGTGTTTTTGATAATCTGTGCATGACCCTCCCTCGTCACAGTGTTCAGTGGGACACCAGAGATGGACTCTCATGCTTCAGTTTGTTCCCGTTTGTGCCCAAACACATACATTTCAAAGTCCTGCTTCCATCTGGAAATGCAAAAAATGGTCTCAGAGTAGAGAAACACTGGGGATTATTCAACTTCATGGGCAGGATCACCACATAGAGGAGCGCCATTTCTGCACAGGACAAGGGCTCCTAGCCAGCCCATGCTCCTGCTGCCAAGCACCCTGGCATGGGCTCTGCACTAGACTCTGCACCCAGAGGCTGTGTCTGTTCAGGAGGAAGGGTTCTTTTGCCCCAAGAGGTATCTTGTTCCAATTCACCTGAAGGCACCATACAGGCAAGAGCAGAGCCCTGTTCAAGGCCACTATAAAGGTGATCAATGTGACCTCCTTTCATGACCTCATGCCGATCATTTTATCTGGTCACCAATCTAAAGACTGTATAAGGGTAAGGCCAGGTAAGGCCAGTTTTTCACAGTGTGATGAGTGCAACACTTATAAATGTGAGAAGGGGAGAGAGATGGCATCCACTTAAAATGCATGGCAAAAATGCTGTTGTCCAGACTCTAGAGCAGCCGTGGGCAAACTACGGCCTGCGGGCCGGATCCGGCCCGTTTGAAATGAATAAAACTAAAAAAAAAAAAAAAAAAGACCGTACCCTTTTATGTAATGATGTTTCCTTTGAATTTATATTAGTTCACACAAACACTCCATCCATGCTTTTGTCCCGGCCCTCCGGTCCAGTTTAAGAACCCATTGTGGCCCTCGAGTCAAAAAGTTTGCCCACCCCTGCTCTAGAGAATTGTGGCTTTAACATGTAGGGTCACTAAACACAGAGCTTCAAAGTCAAAATGTACTAAAAAATCAAACTGGGGCAATGTACCACTTTGTGATGCTAAGATAGGTGTCAAAATAAGAAGGCAAAGGCACCAAGTTTATGGGGGAGATATTTTAGTTGCTGCCACTAGTTACCTGGGGAGCCCTTTGGTGGGTTACAAATAGCATCTTTCTTTATATATGTGACAGCGTTACTCATTATTACCGGTAACCAATGGAGTCACATATTTCTAAATTTTAATATGCTGGTTTATTTCCCCATTAAGGTTTTTAGCTTCATAAAAATGTGGTTTTTTAATTTCTAGGATGTTATAAAACTCACCAACCTAACCTAATAAAAATTCTAACTAAAATAGGAATAGAAGGAAAATAATTAAAATGTAAACTCTATAAAAGCAAAGCTTTTCTCTGCTATGCCCTAGGGCAGTGGTTCTCAACCTTCCTAATGCCGCGACCCTTTAATACAGTTCCTCATGTTGTGGTGACCCCCAATTTCATTGTTACATATTGAACATAATTAAAGCATAGTAATTAATCACAAAAACAATATGTAATTATATATGTGTTTTCCAATGGTCTTAGGCGACCCCTGTGAAAGGGTCGTTCAACCCCCAAAGGGGTCTCGACCCACAGGTTGAGAACCGCTGCCCTCGGGTCTAAAGAGTGCCTGGAACATACATAAGTGATCAATCAATATTTATTGAATGTCAGAAGGGAAATAAGAAAAATAGCCCTATGCTAAAAAAAGTACAGGACTCAGCAAAAGGCATTTTCCTCTGCTAATAATCCCTAACATATATAAATGTTAAAAATATAAATATACAATTAGAAGATACTAACTTTTCATCATCTATGGGCATTAGTCACTCACCTGATATTAGCTCTGTCATATCCCCAATGCATTTTAGTAATAAAGTTCAAGACAAGAACCATGATCACAAATACAATTACTTGCCTAAAACAAGATCAATTTAACAGCAGAGTACAAAACATATGTCTTAAAACTGACCTTTTTTTTAATGGAACACTTCCTTCAGGTGATTTCAAGGGATCTTTTAATAAGTATGATGCTGAATGGGTTTCTGTTTAAGTGCTATAAACTAGTTTCCAAAACTCTTCTGAGAAGATTCTTAAATTAAGTATCTTTTGTGATTTCAAATCTTTTGTGATTGTATGTCTGGACAAAGATGTTCAAAAAATTTTCCACAGAAGAGCAAACACAATAAAAACAGATAAATCCCTAAAAATCCCAAACTACCCAATTCAGGTTACCTTTGAATCTGATGTACATCCTTAGGGAATGACTTCTGCATTTTTAGCTTTCAAACAAATCTGTGCTCCCAACTCTATTCCCCACAGAGCATTAATCACATGAATTAGGACTGAACTGACAGAAATGACCATCAGCATAAAAAACATCTACCAACCCTAGCCAGTTTGGCTCAGTGGACAGAGCGTCAGCCTGCAGACTGAAGGGTCCTGGGTTCCATTCCTGCCAAGTGCACATGCCCCTGTTGTGGGCTTGATCCCCAGTAGGGGGTGTGCAAGAGGTAGCCAATCAGTGATTCTCATCCATGTTTCTCTCTCTCTCTCTCTCTCTACCTTTCCCTTCCTCTCTGAAATCAATCTAATATAGTAATCCAATATCTAATGTAATAATAGATGAATATGCAAATTAGCCGGGACACCTTGACGTCATGACCAATCTACAAGCCAAGGAGAGCTACAGGAGGGCAGGGCAGGGCAGGGAGCTAAGAGCAGGGAAAGCTACAGGAGGGCGGGACAGCAGGCGGAGAGCTACAGGAGGGTGGGAGAGCTAGCTATGAGCAGCGGAGAGCTACCAGCGGCGGTGGACCAGGTGGCCAGCTGAGGCAAGCGGCAGCGAGCTACCCGCACACGGATTTGTGTAGGGATACTAGTAAAAATATATATTTTTAAAAGCACCTACCATATGATTAATGTAAACAGGATTTTGTGAATTTATACTTGAAACTTCCACATGAGTCTTCTAAAAGATATTTAAACTACCTAAGGAAATAAACTGAAGGTTCTGGAGTAGATAGGAAATTAAAACTATCTATCTATTTAGAATTCTCAATCTGTTCCCAAAGGATGTATAACAGTGATGGCGAACCTATGACACGTGTGTCAGAGGTGACATGCGAACTCATTTTTTTGGTTGATTTTTCTTTGTTAAATGGCATTTAAATATATAAAATAAATATCAAAAATATGTCTTTGTTTTACTATGGTTGCAAATATCAAAAAATTTCTATATGTGACACAGCACCAGAGTTAAGTTAGGGTTTTTCAAAATGCTGACACGCCGAGCTCAAAAGGTTCACCATCACTGATGTATAATCCTCTGAACTACCAAGAAATCCCTAAGGATAAAAGCTTTCCACTAATATGTGGAATACAAACAAATTTTTTTAAGTTCTAAAGTAGGACTTAAAATTATGTCTACTTCACCAGGACACAGATTCATTTCAAAGCTAAAACTAAATTACTCATTTTTTTAAAAGTGCAGTTCAGGTTTTTGACAACCTGGTTCAAAGTGTAAAAAAGCCATCCACAGCTCTCTTCTAAAAATCGTCATCACTCAGAAAACAAAGAACACTCATCATGCAGGCAGTGACTGAAATCCACACCTACAGATGGAAGGGAACCACGTTTCAGTTTCACTGGAGGCTTATTACTAAGATGGAGATAGTCTACCTCCCAAATTATCTGTATTTAGTGTTCTTCCACCGAAGAGTCTAAAATGCTAAGTTACTGGTTCCTACTGACAAGCATTTTGAGGGAGCAGTGACTTAGGCGACATAAGCATTCCCTACTACACTAACAGTCGAGTTCGTAACAATTATAAACATAATCCCACTCCTGAGCAAAAAGAAATGGATTTGTGATATCACTCTACCTCTGACTTTATTTTTGCACAAGACACTGCAGCTATTTAAATGACCCTGTCGCTTTGTGTTCCCTAAACAAATCCTTGCTATGGGTATAAAACCCGACCTAAAATTCACATTCCAGTGAACATGCCCAATCATTCAAACTAAGACCAATATTCCAGAAGATACTGGACTAGAGGGGGGACGAGGGAATAGCAGTAGCAAATACAAGATACATTTTTAATGAATGCTGATTCCCTGAAGGCTGCTTCTAATTTTGCGCTAGGGGAACAGAATTCCTTAAAAATCTCTTGCAGAACTAATGTCACGGGGAACTTACTTGTTCCTTCCCGGGACCAGTAAGCATGTGCTTCTATCCTGCAGCATGTTAGTAAAAGGGGAGGGGGGGTCCCTAGAAGCTTAAGGTTTCTGAGCATTTTCAAAATCAAAGTAAAACTTCCTTTACTAAGTCCAGTTACCCAGAATGCAGAGGTGGCTGGGAACTGTCTCTTGGGAAACTGGCGGTCAAAGTATGATTTAGGAGGAAAGTTCGGAGATGAGGTCAACAGAGCAATCAATCCTGCATCAAAGTTCACGAGGAAACAACCCGAAAACAGTGATTCTACTTGAAGGGCACCCAGCAAGTGCTGGGAAGCAGAGCTGGAATTCATCTCAAATAGGTTATCTCATCTGGGGCGGACTCCCGCCGAATCCCGAAAAGAAAATCAATCTGTATTAATATTCCGCTAAGTACACTGCATGACTCTGAGCCCGTGACGCCCTCCCCGGGGATGCGGGGATGCAGGTGTATAGGGGTTCGGGGGTGCGGTGGGCCGGCGAGCGTCGGCGCCTGGAAGCCGGGTCCGCAGGGCCCGCCAGGACGGCGGCCGCCCCACCCGGCAAGGGGGCAACAGAGCAGCGGCGCGCGGCCTGCGCCGGGACCGGCGGGCGCATCCGTGGAACCACCGCACGCCCGTCCCTCCCCGGACCTGCAGCCCGGGCCTGCGGAGCGACGGCTCGGACCTCGGCGGCGCGGCCTGCGCCACCCGCCCCGCCCCACTCTCTGGAGCGCGGACCTCGGGGGTCCATGGCCACCTCGACCGCGGTGGGCCCGGCACGAGAACAGGCAGCGCCGCCGCGTCGCCCTCCCCCCGCCCCCCACCCCCGGCGCCGGCTACTCACGTGCCAGATGGCGAAGAAGATGAGTGCGGCGGTGAGCAGCAGCGCCAGCATGTAGCAGAAGGCCGCGAACGTGAACGCCATGGCCGGGGAGGAGGAGCAGGGAGCGGCGGCGTTGCAGCGGAGAAAGGCGGCGCAGGGCCCTCTGGGTAAAACCATTCACTTCCCCCGGCCACAGCCTAGACCGCCGTCGCCGCCGCTGCCGCCTCCGCCGCGGCACCCGCCCTCCCAGCGCGCCTGCGCACTGGCCCGGGTGCGCCGGCGCCCTCTGATGGCAGAAGTCCGCGTCGCACTTATATTGTCCGCACAGCTGATTGATTTTTCCTGCCCTACCATGTTAATTCTTTGAACAAATATTTTTTGAATGAGAGCCTAGTATGTTCCAGGTACTGTGCTTCTTCTTTGAAATACAAATATGAGTAAGATAATTGCACGTAAAGAACTTAGTATACTGCCCGCAATAAACCTAAATAAATCATGACAGAATTCTAACCCCGTTAAGGGAAGTCTGCGGTGAGTTATCAGAGGGCATGCAGCCTGCCCTGGAGCATTCAAGGCAGGATAGATAAAGTTGTCTAATTAAAGAGAAGGTGGGATCAGCCGTCCAAGGAGACGATCCAAAGACACAGAGTTGAAAGAAAGAAAAAAAGCTTAGTGACTTTTTCCATTTGAAACCAAGTAGAACATCATATAGACTTTGAAATATAGAGAGATGGACGTCTGGATATAGAGACAAGGAAATACAGATATAGCTGAAACAAAAATGTCATCAAACAATAAGACTCATACGTGCTTTCCGTTCTATTCTTTTTGTTTCTGTTTTGTTTTTAATACTGGTTGTGACCCACAAAATTGATTCACCACCTGCTAACTGATCGTTGCTGACGGGAGCGGAAATCATTGAAGGCTTTTAAGCAAGGGAGGGACATGTTTAGATTTCCATTAAAGATTGCTCACACTAGCAAATTGCACAGCGAATGGTTTAGAAGCAGAATCTATCCAGTTCTGTCCAACAGAACTTCCTGCAATCGTGGAAATTTTATCTGCACTGTCCAGAACATCTGCAATGTGGCTAATATGACTGAGGAATTGAACTTTACATTTTACTTATTTTAATTAATTAAAATTTAAATATCCACATATGGCTAGTGACTATTGTCTGAGACAGTGCAGGTCTATGTCACCAGGATTATGTGGCATCTTTGTGCAAATCACAAAGATAGTCTCTCCAAATAAACAGAGGTCCACACCAGGGCACAGCAATGCAGGCTGTACTTCAGCCCCACCAACCTCCTGGGCCAGCCACCTGTGTGTAACATGCAAACTGCCCAACTATGCACCAGGACCCTGATTAGGATCATGAGCTTGGAAGCAAGGAGCTCACAGCGATGGTCCTGGCAAAAGTGGCCGTGGCTCTGACTAAAGCAGTGGAAGCTGGGAGAGAAAGGAGTGAACATATTTGGTAGTGCTTGGGAGATAAGTTCAGCAGGATTTGACTGACTGGACACCATGGTGAGAGAAAGAAAGGTGTCAGAGAAGACTTGTTTAGTACTATAGGCCACGGAAAGCATAGCAAAATACAGCATTGGGCAATATTTGTCCAGGAGAACTCAGACTCTAATGAGGGGCAGATGCAGTCTTCTGGTCGCGGGGTAAACATTTTTCGGGGAATTGTCCAAGTCAAACCATGAGATTCAGCCCCGTTTTTGTAAATGTATCCCATCTACACTGATACTGAGGAGGGGCAGCTGGGCAATGCTCCGCCAAAGCAGACAGCATCCTCCTGCTGACCACACAGATTCTTTGTCCCTCTGGGGTTTGAATGAGAGATATGCAAGGACACTCAGCGACAGAGGGCAAGTCCACAAGTGGGGAGGCACTACACAGAAAGCAGTCAGCAGAACCCAACGGTAAGAGGAATCCCAGAGTACGTTGGACCATAAATAACTTGTGTTATTTACGAGTAGATCAAAACCATGTCTCAGCAGAAGTGGCTACTTTCCTCATGGGGACCTGCTTCTAGTTTGCTTGTGGGTTTTTGTTTTGTTTTAAGAAAAATGGGAGGTTATTAAAAATCAATAATAAACAAAAGTTTCACATGTTCACTGCTTGGTTGCTATTTGTACCTGCTGTTCATGTCAATTTACGCCAACCTCATTAGACCCTGAAACGTCAGAGAGCTGACATTGGAAGTCTAGTAACTGCACTGGCTTGGGAAAACATGGAAAAAAGCAGCACATTTCTGCAGATAATCTGCAAGTCCTGGAGCATTTGAGGAGCTTTCAGCTAGTGCTGATCACCATTCCCAGGGCTTCTATATGTGGTAATCAGGCTGGAAAAACGAGCGCATGGGCATCTGTTTTATCATTTGTTAACCTTTGAACTTTACACTCCTTTGTGCTTAACCTTTCAATTATACACTTTTAATTTTTTATATAGTGCTATTAGAGACATTCTGTAGAGCCTCCCTTCTCCAGCACAGGCAGCGCCTCTCAGACACTGGGACCATGGACCCCAGACAATGCTCCTGCTTGTCTGGAGGAACATGCATCCATAGAGATGACTGCAAATGCACAACTTGCAACCGTGAAATATGTTGAAAAAGCCGCTGCTCCTGCTCCTCCACCCCGCCCCCCCCCCCCCCCCGCCCCCCGGGGCTGTGCCAAGTGTGCCCAGGGCTGCATCTGCAGAGGAAGCTCAAGCAAATGCAGCTGCTGCCACTGAAATGCATCTGTGTTGCTGAGGGTGCAGCCTGAGAAACGTCTGTGCGGTGCATTCGTTGAGAAGTTGAGATGATTGTGCTTTTTGTATATTTGCCCCAATGAGGTGTTGGTGGCATTCATGTAAAGTGCTTGGAGCAATAAAGATTTCACTCGTGGCAAAAAAAAAAGAAGAAGAAAGAAATATTTTGTAACTTTTTGTAAGTAAAAGGTTTATAATTTGAAAAGAATCTATTTTCCTCCAGTTCTATTGGACTAGCTCCATTCTGTTTCTCAGAGTGGGCCACAGGCTAGAAGAACAGTAATGAGTTTCCATCTCTCACCTCCCACATTATCAGGACTCTCACCTTTGGAAGATGGGCGTGTTCTGGCCAGGCCAGACCTGGGGCAGGTGCCAGTCCAGCCATGTACCACATTGCAGTGCTCTGGACTGTGTGCAATGGTGTGGGCAGGGCTGAAGGAAACTAACAAGGGAAGATGTGGTACTCTGCAGCCAGCAAAGCCAGGAGCCATTACCACCCAGAGGCCTAAAGGATTGTAAAGGGAACTGAATCTGAATTTATAATGTGAGAGCGGCTGTGAGGCAGGAAGGGCCAAGATGGGCTATGGGTGAAGGGAAGTCAAATTGGTTTTGAGTAAGCCAAAGCAGTGAGAATGAGAAAAGATTAACAAGTAAATGGTTAGGTGGTTCGACCGCAGGAACATGGAACTAGGCAGAGAGATGCTTTAATATCCTAGTGGCAAAAGATCAACAAAATTCTGCTTTTGATATGAAAACTAGAAAACTGGCCATAGAGCTAGAGCTGGGTGCTTCCAAGTCCCAAGCCATATTCCAGTCTCAATGAGGCTCAACAGTACAGCCATCTCTGGGCCAGTCAATCCATTATTATGAGTAATCTCATAATTAATCCAATGACTAGAGCCAGATTAACATGAATACCCAGAAACTTCAACAAGGAGTGTGTGCTACCAATATGAAAATAAATTATACCATTTACTGAGAAAAATAAGAGACCTAAAAAAAGATTTTTCTTGACTGAAGTTTTTAAAGATATCATTTGCTCCCAAATTAATTTATATTACCACAATTGTAACCTAAATCCCAATAAGATTTGGAACAAAATTACTTTAAAGTTCACCTTAAAAAATAAATACATGAAAATAATAAGTCAATATTTGAAAAAAATAAACGTGAAAAGAAATTAGCCTTATGAGTTTTGAAAACATTTTATAGTGCTGCAAAAATTATAACTATGATTGAGGCACCAAAATTGGCAAACATATTAATGTATTAAGATACTTATCCTAGAAAAAGAGACAATTCTATATAAGAATTAAATACTTTTTAAAGGAGGCATTCCAAATTATTGGGGAAAATACTTTTGGTGATGTTAAAATCTTTGTTGAGGTACATAAATAATTTAAATACTTTATGTCACATAATTAGGTAAATTTAAGGATAGCCATAAAGTGATAAGAGAACATATAGAGTTGACAAATCTCTGGGAGTGGATATACTTTCTAAACTAAAAATCAGTGAGTTACATCACACACATACACACACACACACACACACACACACACAAAACCCATCCAATCAACAGACCAATTATGCAAATGAATAAAAATTTTAAAACATAAAAAGTACCAAAATAGCAGGTGATGATACTGTTCAGCGAAAAAAAAAAAAAGTACCAAAATAAAAAGAAAGCTGAAATGTCCAGTAAAAAAATGGCAAGGGGTTAATAAATATAGGGTGTCCCTAAAAATGTATATTAAAATACATTTTAATACAGTGTTTATTAAAATACATTTCATTTTTAAAATTCAGCTATCAGCTGTTAAAGTGTGTATACATTTTTTGGGACACCCTGTAGGTTGAAAACTCACCAAAATAAATTCTAACACCCCAGTCAATGACTGGACAAAGGGTAGGATTATACAATTTACAGTTGTAGTTGGCTAACATGTGAGAAAATAGTCAAGATTCTCTAGTAATCAAAGAAAAGCAAACTTAAAAATAAAGATAGCCATTTTGGTAATCAAGTTAAGCAATACTTTAAATAATAAAAGTATTCAATGTTGGCAAGGCTCCTTTGTCCATAGCTGCTGGGAGTCCAGTTCAGTATAACACTCTTGAAAAATAATCGAAAGCATAGAAAAAGTATTTTGCACAAAAATATCTCCAGCAATAGTTTTGGAAACCACCAACATATCAAACAATAAGGGAATTGTTAAGTAAACCATAACATATGCACTCAGAAAAATATCATGAAACTAATTAGATTTATGAAGTTTTTTTAATGGAGAATGTATACATTTTATTACTCCCAAAATTGGACACATACCATATACAATTATCTTTTTAAAACATATAAGGAACGCCCTAGCCCGTGTTGTTCAGTTGGTTGAGCATCATCCTGTGCGCCGAAAGGTTTCCGGTTGGATTTCCAGTCAGGGAACATGTCCCCGGTCAGGTGCATGCAGGAGGCAGATGGTCCATGTTTCTCTCTCACTGGGTTCCCTCTCTCTCTCTCTCTCTCTCTCTCCCCCCCCCCCTTCCTTCCCCTCTCTCTAAAAATCAATAAAAACATATTTTTAAAAAATTGCTGGGCACCTGACTAATCTGTTAGGGTATGTGGGGAAAAATAGCAATGAATACATTGAAAACTAAGAAAATGGGAGGACATCATCAAGCAAAACAAAAGTTGTAGAAAGAGAAATCTTAAAGACACCTCACAAAGCCATCCAAAGATCCAAAAGATGGCCTTTGGGAAAGAACCATTTGAATCCCTGCCCTACTCTTGGTACTCAGAGCCAGTGTTGAATAGAGAAGCAATAACATGCGAAAGAATAGCAGCCTACTTACCAGCAGCACGTGCAAGCTGCAAAGGTAATCGGTCAAGGAGAATATAGTCAGCTTTCTGTGGGCAGTCACTTAAGCTAACATCTTTTCTGTCTCCTCCCTTCTCTCTCCAATACCAGGGGGGAGGGGAGAGTGGCAGTGCAAGACAGGATGACACCCGCCCCACACCCTGCTTCCCTTGAGCTGTAAATTTAGCATGTGCTGAGGGGGAGAAGAGGCTGGAAGCAAATATGAGATTTTAAATGAGCAGAAAAGGCACTTTTAACAACCATGCAACTGAAATATTATGAAAATAGTATAACATCAAGGAAGCTTTCTAACCAGAGGAAAAAAGAGAGGTTGACAAAGAAGAGAGGTAGTTTTTTAAAAACCACCAAAAAATTGTTAGACTATTCCATTTGAGTGTCCTTCATCAGACCAGCTACATAAATTAGAAAAATATCAGATGGTGGTAAGTACTGTGCAGAGAATTAACACAGAGATGACATGATGGCGAATATGTTGTTACTTTAGGATAGATGATCAGAGAAAGCCTCTGTGACAGGCAACATTTAAGCTCATTCAGAATGGATCCAGCCAGAATATGGGGAGAGAGGGAAAGTGGGTAATCTTCCCAGGAGGAAGCTACAGCTAGTGAGAAGGCCTGAGCTGGTGTGGTTGAGGAGCAAAAAATAAGCCCAGCCTGGCTCAGGTGTCGCGGGCTAAGAGAATACGGCAAAATGAGATCAGAGAGGTACACAGGGCCCAGATCTGAGAGCTGACCTTGATGGCAGAGAGAGCGACATGTACCCTCCTCAAAGGCAGCAAGGCAAAAATGCATGTTTCGTGTGGGCCAGACATGGACCCTGCTCAAGACGCCAGCCTGGAGAAGCAAGGGGACTATGACATAGAGCTGACTACTAGAAGCCAAGAGCTGGGAGGGGTAGTTGTAAAGCTATTAGCCAGAGGAGGAATGGCCCAAGTAAAGGGATCTGTAGCCAAGTCTCCCGAGGGGGAACTGGGCAAGGAACTCACCAAAGTTCTCCATGGGGAAAAGAGTTGGCATTTAACACTGACCACACCCCTGAGGGCACCCACTCCAGGTTAGTCCGTCTTTTTCTGCTCCCTTACATTGTGCCTCCTTTGGCCTCCCTACTGGAGCAAGGCAGAGCAATCAAGTACAGAAACACCTCTCCCCATAGTGGCTTTCCCCAGCCTACAGCATTCTTGAAGGAGGTGAAGTGGGGGGAAGAGGGGTGGAGGGAGGGAGCTTTAAAGAAAATAAGATGCTGAAGTTTTTGACATTCGACTAGACTGGAATTCTTATTACCTGAAAAAATGAACGTGATTCCATAATTCTTAAGAGAGACCAGAAAAATGGCGAGGCCCAAGAATTCCTCCAGACACACGGAGATAACCAAAAATATCACAATGACTTTCTTGAGGTGGTACAATTTTTCTTCCCTTTGCTTATTTACATTTCCTAGTTCTTCTCTGATATTAGTTCTTTAATAAAAGTTTGTGGGTTTTTGAAGAAAGTACTATACTTAGTCCAACAGACTTCCTGGTTTCAATGGCACTGGAGATGATTTTTGGAGCTTGGTTTTGGCAGGCTGCAGTAGCATGGGAATGAGCCCAGGGCATGTTTGTGCAAAAGGTGGTTCCGTTAGGCTGGAGTTAGTGTAAATGTAGGAATAGTGGCAGATGAAACCAGAGGTAGCACTACTTAGGTACTTTTGTATGCATGTTAACAGATATGTCCATATGTATCAACTTAAGGAATGGAGGGTTTCTGGTAACGAGAGACATGTAGTTACCCAGAAAGAACTGACCCTCCAGGCCTCAGGAAGATGGGACTCTGAAGAGTGGCCCTGGATCCAAGCAGGCACTAGGAACCTAACAGGCGGAGTGTCTCTTCAGTGTGGGCTCACGGTTCAGCCATGTCTGCTTGCCTGCTTCATGCTATAGTGTCCAGCTGGCAGCATCTCTCCCTCTGCTCCGTAGGCTGCACTTGGCCTCGTCTCCATCTAATGGCATTCTTCCAAGTTCAGCTCCCACTGCTAACTGCCTCATTCAAGGGAATGAGATCATCTCCCCAGTGTCAGGAATTGAAGGTACTTTATAGTTACAGACTAGCCCAGCTCATTTCTGGTACCAGTCAGGCAACATCATACAGGCAGGCTGCCCTTGGGTTTAACAGGCAGAGCTGGAAGCGAGCAATCATGTGTGTATTAAGGGTGGGGAGAAGGCTGAGGACAGGAAAGTACATCCATTTGGGACATATAACAGCTGCCTAAAGACTTGCCCCTTCAGCAAGCAGCGGCTGGGGCATTTCTACCTAACAAAGGGCTGTGGCCTGTTTGGGCTTGGCTTCTGCAATACAGGTAAGGAATTGGCCAAAATATGGAGGACCTCACATTCCAGGGTAAGAGAATCTATACTTAACTGTATCGGTAACAGAGACTAGAAGTCACACACACGCACACACTCTTCTCTCTCTCACTCACAGCCTTGCCCTGCGTTGTCTGGGCACTACAGGGTGGCTTCTGGATGCAACCTTGGCATTCAGCCTTTTCTCCCCTCTAATTAGAAAAGAGGGTTACCTCAGTAGGGAGCTTTCATGTAGCCTATGAGCAGATGTCGAGTAAAGATTAGAGAACTGTGTGAAACCTCCCTGATGCTCAGCAGTTAGATCTTAATCTAATTGGCTCCCCAACATAATAAAAATATACTGTACTAGGATACCATTTCCACTCAGGGCGTGCCCTTATGCAAATGAGGTTGGGCCCATGCTATGAGGTTAGTGGTCACAAATGTGCTTTGCTGCTGAAAAGGGCCAAAAGACAAGGAAGGTGAAAAAATTTAGGGGCTGGCCAAGTAGCCGAATTTGAAAAATAAGGAAGACACGTTTCCCTGTGGCCAAATCTCCTAGTGAGATTCTCAAAGATGGTAAGGCATAAACCACTCCTTTCACAACCATAAATATACTGTGAGTACTACCACATATTCAATCAAAAGATGTATATGTAAGTACTGGTGAGTTTTATTCATTCAATAGATACCTATGAAACACATACCAGGTAGAATAATATATCATAAAGGCAGGATGGGTTTTCAATGGATGGTTAATAAACAATGATAAACTATACTCAATAAAAGAAACTTTATTTTGATTTTTTAGGACGTACACAGTGCCTCCAACATCTAATTTTCCCTTTGAAAGCCAAAGTTCATCACTTGAAATAAACTCCTCAGCTGCTACAAAGAAATAATTTTAGTATCAGACCAAGTTTTAGAAAAGTCTATAATCTCACTAGAGGCCCGGTGCACAAATTTGTGCACAGGTAGGGTCCCTTGGCCTGGCCAGCAATCGGGGCGATGGGTGGGGGGGCGGGGCGCCGGCTAGGGGGAGGGACCATGGGAGGTTAGCTGTGGGAGCGCACTGACCACCTGGGGGCAGCTCCTGCATTGAGCGTTTGCCCCCCATGGTCAGTGTGCATCATGTTCACCAGTCATTCAGTTGCTTAGGCTTTTATATATATACTAGAGGCCCGGTGCACAAAAATTTGTGCACTCGGGGGGGAGAGGGGATCCCTCAGCCTCGCCTGTGCCCTCTCGCAGTCTGGGACCACTCGGGAGATAATGACCTGCTGGCTTAGGCCTGCTCCCAGGTGGCAGAGGGCAGGCCCAATCCCTAGGTGCAGCCCCTGGTCGGGCTCAGAACAGGGCCGATTGGGGAGTTGGGGCGCCGCCCCCTGTCATACACAGAGCAGGGCGGATTGGGAGGTTTCGATGCCACCCCTAGTCACGCTCAGGGTAGGGCCAATTGGGGGGTTGGGGCACCGCCCTCTGTCACTCTCAAGGCAGGGTCAATAGGGAGGTTGCGGTGCCACCCCGTCACACACAGAGCAGGGCCCATCAGGAGGTTGGGGGGCTCCCCCCTGTCACACACAGAGCAGGGCCCATCAGGGGGTTGGGGAGCTCCCCCCGTCACTCACAGAGCAGGGCCGATAGGGGAGTTGGGGCACCACCCCCTGTCACACACAAAGCAGGGCAGATCAGGGCGCCGCCACTGTCACACTCAGGGCAGGGCTGATGGTGGGGGGGGGGAGGGTTGGGGCGCCGCACCCTGTCACACACAGAGCCGCAGGGCGATCAGGGGGTTTAGGAGCTCCCCCCTGTCACGAACAGAGCAGGGCGGATAGGGAGGTTGTGGCCCCGCCCCCTGTCACACACAGAGCTGCAGGGCGATCAGGGGGTTTGGTCACTGCCCCGTCACGCTGATCCTGGTGCCTGGAGGCCTCGCTGCTCCGCTGATCCTAGTGCTGGGAGGCATATTACCCTTTTACTATAAAGGATAGAAGCCTGATGCACGGGAGGGGGCCGGCTGGTTTGCCCTGAAGGGTGTCCTGGATCAGGGTGGGGGTCCTACTTGGGTGCCTGGCCAGCCTGGGTGAGGGGATGATGGCTGTTTGCATCTGGTCACACCCCCTTCAGGGTGGGGGTCCTGCTTGGGTGCCTGGCCAGCCTGGGTGAGGGGATGGCGGCTGTTTGCATCTGGTCACACCCCCTTTAGAGTGGGGGTACCCACCGGGGTGCCTGGCCAGCCTGAGTGAGGGGCTGAGGGCCATTTTCAGGCTGGCGGGTGACTGAAGCTCCCAACCTGTCCTTTTTTTCCTTTTTTTTAAATTCTGGGCCAGCTTTAGCTCTGAGGCTTGGCTCTAGCTATGAGACCTCCACTGCTGAAAGCAGGTTTCTGGCCTTTGTTTACCTTCTGTATTTGAAACAATGTTGCAGTCCTGCTGGCTGAAGGGGTTTTGTTTAGCTTCTGTATTTGTTACAATGTTGCTTAGAGTGCAGCTGAGAGGCCGGCAGCAGCAGGCGGGGAAGCTTGGCTTCCTCTGTCACTGAAGCAAGCAAGCCTCCCTTTTCGCGTCAGCTGCCTGGCTGCTGGCCGCCATCTTGGTTGGCAGTTAATTTGCATATCTCACTGATTAGCCAATGGGAAGGGTAGCGGCTGTACGCCTAATTACCATGTTTCTCTTTTATTTGATAGGATATAGATTACATTTTCCCTCTCCCAATCCTATACTGCCAAGTGATTCCCATTTATTTTCCCCTCTCAGGTTTTCAGAATAAACTGCTATATCTGTGTGGCTCACACAAATGCCATAACTGCGCCAGGCAGGTAACAGTAACTGCAAAGGGAAGAGGAGGCGAGTAAAAAATGAAAAGCTAGAAGTCCTTTCATGTTAACATTTTATTTAAACCAGTACAAGCACCATGCTTAACAGAAGACTGTCCAAAATAAACATGCAATATGAACTAGCAGAGACTGAAACCACAGCTTAAGAAGCTGTGCCAGTTCTTGATTTTGTTAAATGATGACAGAGAACTGTTAAAATTCACAAGACTAAACCATTACTGTTTCAAGCCTCCTGAATGAGATTTATATTGGACCATCAAAGTCAGCGGGAACCGCCCTGGCATGTTAGTGATCTCAAATAATATTCAAGTAATTATATGTATACGAACTATATTCCAAAAAAGCAAGAAAACAGTTTCCATCATAATCATAGTGTAGTTGTTTTAAATATTACAGGAACATGATTACTGATTTGAAATGTCAAATGGCATAAGAGGAAACAAATTTCTCAAGAATATTCAACTTGGGACCACTGGTTTTAAGTGGTCTAGAAGGTTTACATTCTTCCAGAAATACAAAATAAGATTTGTCCAGAAATGTGTGAGACATGTCTTCACATAAGTATTAAAGGCTCAAATTCTATAGATTCCAGTATTATCAGTCTTTGAACAAATAGGGAAAGCAACCATACTAAGAATATCTGAATTGATAAAATATGAGTTACTCTCTGCTTCCAAGAAATATCAGCATTTAAACCCTTATGAAAATATCTATTCACCACTAGTCCACATTATGGATTAATGACTGCTCAGGTTTTAAAGTAGTCCAAACATTTTTTTTTAAGTATACCTTCATTACTAGCTATATGGGTAGGGTAGAAAGACAGCCAAATTTAATTTGGCAATAAACTCCTCTAACAGGAAATTTTTAGTTAAAGTGTCAGACCAGGATACAATTTATGGCTACGTTTGACTTCTGAAAATAGGAGGTAAAAAGGGAGAGAAAAGTGCTGACAGACATTATGCTACAAAGATTATTTAGTAATGAAGATAAAAAATTTAGCAATACCCTCTTAAACAAGAGTATGTTTAATTGCACTATTTAGTAAACTTTTTAGAAACAGACAATTTGAACACTTATTTTAGAAGTCAATTAAACAAACACAGTCAGTCAACCAACTTTTTTTCCTAACATAACTGCTTCAGTACCAGAACAAACTGATTACTATCAAAACTCTGGTGTTTTGGAATTTCAGCATAGTAACCTGAGAACAGTTTTCTTCATGTCAGTTCTGTTGCCACAAAAGCCATACTAAAAATGTGCTATGATTACTAGCTGGTTCTATTTTGACAACATTAGATGCTAAGCAGGACATACGCAAGGCCAACAATTTCAAAACTGATGCTAATTTAGAAGACCATGCAGGAGGTTCCAAGGGAAAAAAAAAAACTGCTACCAAAAAGGAAAGATTAAGATTTAAGGCTGATGGGAATGGCTGTACCAGAAAGTTATGGAATGTAGAAACTGGACTTATGAGATCTGGAGTTACTATTTGAGAGAGGGCAGAAAAAGAGATCAAATAAGAAATGTACTTGTAAAGAACAATGCAAAATTTGGTTAGATGGAAGAGAAATGTATATAAACATCTGAGAACATTCTAGAGCATGGGATTTGTCAATCTCCCTACAGGACAGAGCGAGTAAAAAATGTTCTACTGATCCCCTAACCTTGATCTATTGTCTTGCAAATACATGTTATTGATAAGAAGCAAACAAGCTCAAAATAACATGGTTTATCACAGTTCTTTGCCCCTTTTAGAAAACAGGAGAACTAAGAGTTCTGCACATGGAGGTCAATACTATCTGACATGAGGAGGACTTTCAAAACTAAAGTGAGCAAGACAAAATAAGGAACTGAATTGAAAAATACATTCTTGCAGCACTAGTTTCTCTTATTGCTGAGAAGCAGATGAAACAAATCTAATTTCTTTCATTCAACATATTAAAAACACTCTTGGATTACATTAAATTCACTTGGATTACATTTGCATTTCTGCAGAATTATAAGCGTTTTTCTCCAATATCAAAATAGCTGTTTAAAGAATTCTTAAAATTCCTGGGTAATGTTCTCTCCCTGGAAAATTGGAATAAAAAATTCTTCTCATTCATTAACCACAACAAATACCCACTCTAGTACTTCCTCATTTCCAACTAACTTCCTATTGCTTCCTGTTTCTAGATTAGCGAAGCCAAACAGTGTTGGGAACAGAAGATGCTCTATTCAATATTATGAAAATTCCAACTATCTTTGCCTCTTTGTTAAAGTTGGCACAGAAACCTCAAAACAAAAAATGCAAAGAACGTATGAGTGGAAAATATGCCAACATAAAAAAAAAATGCCTTTGCTAGTTTTAAAATGACTAAAATATTCTTAATATAAGAATTCACTCACCAAATTTGGTTAGTCTTTACTCTCAAAACCTTTTATCAAATTAATGTTAAACAGTTGCTTATTTGCTTTTACATTTCTAAAGCACACTATATATTAGAATTCTTGCTCTATGCCAAGGATGCCATCATCTAACAAGACAGGTGTCCAATTTAGAATATTTTCTGAAATTTAGGATATAAAATGCAATTTCTACTGATGTGCTAATGTTATGGCCAAGGTTTTAAGACAAGTAAGTCTTTTCAATGGCACAAAATTAATCACAAATATGCCCAAATTTATTACTCTCAACTGCCATATATTCACCGATGCAAGTGGACAGTTGGAATTTCAATTTAAAAATATGAAGTTGATCTTTTACAAATTTCAGATACACACATTAGAAAATTGTTTTACTTGGACCCTTTACAAAAGTATTAATTTCACCAAATCCAGAATACTGGCAGTGTAAAAGTCTTAAACTAACTTTAAAGCTAACAAATCAAAGGCACAGTACTAACCAATTTAAAATAACTAGTTTTCACAGGACAACATTAAGAGATGTTTTGTAAATAAGATGTTATTAATCTAGATTCAAACTCTCTAGAAATGACACAACCAAGAATGAAGCCCTTGATTAGTTACAACCCATCAATTCCTAAGATGTTATTTTCCATAAGAATAGACAAAATTATTATAAAATCTAACTCCCAGACCTTAAGAATGAGTGATTGATAAACAAAGTTTCTGGACTTGATTAAAAAGGAGAAAGGAAATCAAAGAAGGGATAGAATTAATGAAAAATGTAGCTGTAATGCAGGTTACACTATAGTAAATTATTACTCATGGCTCAAAATTGGGTCACTCAAGTCTTTTACCCCAAATTAATTTCAACTTTTTGACAAGAGATAATATGCTATTTTCCAATAGCATATTTTCCAGTAGATAAACTGCTAATATCCAGTATTTGTCAAAAGGAGGCAACTGCTGTCTATCACAATACCCAATTTCCGATGGTGTCTGCAAATAGTAACAAATTCTGAACCGTAAGTTATAGAAATTGGTCACAAGAGTGCAAAAAGTCCCTGGAGAGTAGTCCATCTAACAATTACAAATATAGGGAAACATTTTACAAAGTTTCATTACTATGAAGATGATTTCCTCTTTGCTTAAACTTTGAACAAATGAGGAATTTTTCTTTACTGCAGGAAACAAACTGTAAGTAACAGTGCATTTTAGGCATAAATAAGTATTTATGTCTGGCTCCAGTATGGTCAGGTTAATACATAAATACTTTAGAAACAGAACTTCACATTAATGGAAAAATCCAAGTTTCTCACGTAACCATTCTTCAGTTAGGTCTTCAGTATTTCTTATTTCAAATACCTTAAAAAACAACAACAACAACTTAGGTTATATGCTGATACTCTCAAAAAAAAAAAAAATCAAACACATTAAATACCAGGTTCTCCTTCCTTTGATATTGATCATGACTTAATCTGTATAAATTAGATATTCCATTTGGGAGGTGCTTTACTTTTTTTAAATACTAAGTACTCAGTTACCAAAGTTTAGCAATTAAGATGGCATAAAACCAAAACTCTCTTACAAGTGAGCAATTCTGTAAATACTACCCACTAAAAGAGACAACCCAAATAAATCAGTCTGGTTAGAAGCTAAATAAAAGAACATATGCTAGTCTTCCATAATTGGAGGAAATGGCTTAGATTGCATTGATAAAGATGGACTGGCCACAAATCTCCAGCAAGAATCTGCATACACACAGGCCCAGAAAGTGTAATGGCTATAGACAGAAAATGTAAATACAGCAGAAAGAATGGGATTTGAGGCCAGATGTGGGTTTGAGCCCTAGTTCTGTCATTTATTATTATGCAGCCCTGTACAAGTCATTTATCCTCTGAACCTCAGTTTTCCCATCTACAGAACAGGAATAGCACCATCAACCTCACAAGTCTGTGGTGAGGATTCAAAGGGATTATTTGTAAAAGTAATTTGTAAATTGCAACGCCTTAATTCAGCACTTTAGGTCACACACAGGATTAGAACAGACTTGAGGCTATTAACAGAGTTCCTTCTTAACTACCCAAGCTCCTACAGCAACTCCACGGAATTCCTATGGTACAAATGAGGAAAGGTAGTGTCTATACCTGTTATATTGGTGGTACCAATGGCAAGCATATATGGGCTAAAGGGAAAAAATGGAACACACTTAAAGACATTCCCTGGATTGATGATTAAGCACCCAAGGAGAAAACACTGATGCTGTCCTTAAAATAAAACCTGAGCCGTGGGGGTGTGGCTCAGTTGGTTGAGCATCAAGAGGTCACCAGTTCGATTCCTGTTCAAGGCACATACCCAGATTGTGGGTTTGATCCTCCAGTCCGGGTGTGTGCAGGAGGCAACTGATATGTTTCTCTCTCACATCAATTTTTTTTTTCTCTCTCCCCCTTCCTTTCTCTCTAAAATCAATAAAAAACATTTAAAAACAAACAACACCCTGGCCAGTGTGGCTCAATTGGCTGGGTATGGTTCTGTGCACCAGGGGGTTGTTGGTTTGATTCCTGGTCAGGGCACATGCCCAGGTTTCAGGTCCCAGCTCCATCCCCAGTGAGGGTGTGTGTGTGCTCACGAGGGGGTTGGGAACAGCCAATGGATATTTCGCTTTCTCATCAGTTTCTCTCTCCCTCTCTCTAAAAATCAATAAAATTCTTTTTTAAAAACCTGAAAGGAAATATTATTTAACACTATTTCAGTGTTGTAATATTCTATTTCAAAATCTAAAATGTATAAACTACTTTTTCAACTCAAACTAATATGTGGAAGTTTCAAGTGTAAGAGCAAGTACCCTTCTTACCTCTAACCTTCAAAACTGCCATAAGACAATGAGGACATAATAAATCATAAAACAAGTGTCTCATATAAAACAGAATGTTCTAGCTTAATAAAGCTACTAATAAGTATTCTTTAGATTTGGAAGCAATGTAGTTAACTGTATATGAATTCCTGCATAGAATCTGGTTCATTCAGTCTATGGTAAGATTTCAATGCTGACGTTTACCTTTAGAAATTATATTATGGAAGATGAAGAAATCTCAGTAGATTGAATAGTTACAGTGGCTTTTCTAAAACTGCCTACATTTTTAATGTGATTTCTTCTGATGAACTTATAATTCCCATTCAAAAACACACATCTGGTTCAAATTTCTATCATTCTATTTTCAGCTAATAAAAAGCTTTGACTAATTTGCTGCTCTGTTCTAAATAATGTTCAATTTCATAAAAATTCTTCACTCTTCAGATTATTTCATGGCTCTGTATAGTACCCCCTTATCTTCAGGTTATCACCTGACTCCCAATGGATTGCCTGAAACTGCGGACACCATGGAGTCCTATATATACTATGTTTTTTCCTATGCATATACCTTTTCACTTAAAGAAAGCACTTTACGGCTTCTCTTTGGCATAGCTGAATTTCCAGCATCATTACCCTTGTACTTTGGGGCCATCAGTAAGTAAAATAAGGGTTACCTGAACACAAGCACTATGATACCTGGACAGTGACCTCATAACTGAGACACAACTCAGTGACTAACAGGCAACTAACACTGTGTTCACTAGACAAAGGGATGACTCATGTCCCGGGCAGGACAAAGATTTCATCATGCTACTCAGAATCATGTGCAATTTAAAACTTACAAAGTGTTTAATTCTGGAATTTTTGAACTATGGTTGACCACAGGTAACTGGAATCGTGGATGAAGGGAGGGGAACTACTGTATTGTAAGTGAAAATACTGTCTCAATAAGCAGGTAAATATAAATCCCACCTTGGTTAGTTCAGCTGTTTGGACTAGCTTATTCTTACTCCCAGCATACATCATTTGTTGTTCAGGCTTACATCCTGGAAAGGAGAGATTTGTGTAGAATTGAGACTTAGATTTTGACAAAGCAATGGGTTTTCATTATTTGCTTTTTAAAAAATGACACATTTAGGGTTTCTTATTCTTTCGAGTTTATAAAAACTTCCGTCTAAATGTGATTCTGAGACTTACTTGCATACTGTACAGAGACATAGCTAAATTACAAATAAATAAGCTTTAGGTCAGCAAAAATAAATGGGGCTAGAACTCTGCAGATTTTGACTTTTAAATCCTTGTAAACACTTAAAAACTTGTTAGCACTTCCTTAATTTTGACTTTAAATATCAAGTTCAATTTTATTGATGTCTAACACAGATAAGGTTTTGGGATGGTGAGGGGTCAGTGGGAGAGATCTGCCCTGAAGAAAATTTACAGTTTGATTACATATTAAGTTAAAAATATACTACAATGTATTTTAAGTCCTAAGTAAATGACACAAATAGTAAAATTTAGAAAAGAGTTCAAGGAGAGATTTTACTGTGGACTTGAACGTGGTACTTGTGAGACTTCTGGTGATAGATACCTTAAATACCAATAAGCCATTTTAATATCCAAGGTAAGCTACTCTGGGACTATTATCAAGATTATAGACATACTAGAGGCCCGGTGCACGAAAATCATGCAGGGGGGGGGGGGGGGGTCCTAAGCCCAGCCTGCATCCTCTCGCAGTCCAGGAGCCCTCTGGGGATGTCCGACTGACGGCTTAGGCCCACTCCCCTAAGCCGTCAGTCAGACATCCTTAGTGCTGCCCCGGAGGTGGAAGAGGCTCCTGCCACCGCCGCTGCACTTGCCAGCCGTGAGCCCAGCTTCTGGCTGAGCAGCGTTCCCCTGTGGGAGCGCACTGACCACCAGGGGGCAGCTCCTGAGTTTAGTGTTTGCCCCTTGGTGGTCAGTGCACATCATAGCAATTGGTCGTTCAGCCGTTCAGTTGATTTGCATATTAGCCTTTTATTAATATAGGATTATGGGCAACTACAATTTTAAAGATAAACATAAATATATATCATTATTACACACAAAATTCACATACTTATAAAAATATTTAAAATATAGGAGAAAATGTACTTTTGATATTTTAAAATGTTATTACATTTCAAATTCCTTAAAATGTGTGTATGACCTAACAATGATACTTCTAGGATTTTATTCAAGGAAAATAATTAAGTTCTAACACATAATGTTTTATAGTAACTTATTTCTAGGGACACATTTACATGTGCACGTGTGCACACACACAACTCAATTTAGGTTTACTCAACACTTTTCTTCTTTAAAACAAGCATTCAATTTGTCCAATATAAAAAAAAAATGTTTTATATTAGATCAGAAACAAATATGCACTATTTAAAAAAATTCGCTTACCAACAGGACTTGAGAAAATAAAACACAGAGGATATGAAACTCTTCCATCATCATGTTGATATTTGTAACTATAGACTATGAAGGTTTTTCTCAAGTTAAAGAAACTAAAATTACTGCTCTATGAGACAAGTAATTACCAACAAACTTCTGAAATACACACCTGGGGAGCTAGTGAGTGATAAATTTCTAACATACCTATTTAGGCCACACCTTCACTATTCATTATCTTTCCACAAATTTATAAATAGGCCCCATGGTAAGTTATAAAATCATATAATCTCTCAAAAATAAATGTATTAAAAGTACGAATTTTATATGGATTTCTTTCTCATTTTTATTATAAATACATAATAAATGGAATTTTAAAAAAATAATTCATCCCACTAATAACCAATTTTTCACTTTTCTTGGTCCAACATATATGCATACATATTTTAATTTGATTGTGATCACGGTGTAGAAGAAAATTTTATAAAATATGTCTTCTAAAAGTTGAAAAATTAAACGTCATAAATGAAATTCTGGCCACTAAAGAAAACAAATTTCTTTAAAGAAGTAAGAAAAGGATATCGAGGTTGTCGTTCAGGTAGTTCATCTTTAAGTTCATCCGGTGAAATGCCCTGGCATAATAGAGAAAAACAACTTTTAAACAATTTTTTACCTATATCCTTAAGATATATACCAAGTACCCATTCTACCAATAAGTATAAATACCTAACCATACACCACAACATTAAATTTTATTTTATTAAGTTGCACACAAGCTGAGGTTCCTGAATCCTCAATCTAAAGAAAGCCCACTCGGTTTAGTTGTTTATTCACTGAACATTGGGCTGAGAGGCACAGTAGTCTATGCTCATATTCCAATTGTCAGAAAATAGTGAGATAAGCCAATCTCTCAGGAGAAACAACATATCTGAATTAGGGGGGTAGGAAGGAGTTAATTTCTTATTTTTTATTGATTTGAGAGAGAAGAAGAGAGAGAGATTGATTTTGTTGTCCCACTTATTTATGCATTCATTGGCTGTTTCTTGTATGTGCTCTGACGGAATCAGACCCAAAACCTTGGCTTACGGGGACGACGCTCTAATCAACTGAGCTACTCGGCCAGGGCCAAAATTAATTTCTTTTCCATCTAAATTACTTAATTTGACAAACTAAATATTTAGGTTATAGGGTTTTAGATTTTCTTTACTGGCCAAGCAATTTAGAAGCAAGTTATAAACTTGACTCAGTAATTATTGGATATATAGCCCTAATTTCTACCACTTGTTAGACTGATTCATTGTTTTAAAGAAGGTGATTAAATTAGCAAGACAAAGCACTACACAATAATTAGCACATGTTTTTCATGCATAATAAGCATATATTTAAAGGTGTAGAACTCATTTTAGAAGTACATGTAACTAATATAACATCTTTTGGGCTATAATTGCTTAACTATAAAACTGTATTTAGTTGATTAAACAAACCTCAAGCTCTTCATCCAGTACCACCAGGCGTTTATCCTTATCAATCTTCACTAAAATAAAAATATAGTATGAGTGAACTGTGATTCTAATGTGACCTTAACCTACGCAACCCCAGAGTCTCAGCCCCTTTTTTTGGAATCTAAAATTAAACCATCAAGAAACACAAGCATAAGAAAAGTCATTCTGAGTTTTAGTTCATGGTCAATTAGCTAGCTTAGCTTTTTAAGTAGTCAATAGTTAGAAGTTTTTACCCATAATTCCCCACACTTACTTTGCTTATTTAGAACTTTAAGTCAACTCCTTACATTTACTATGTATACAGAGAACTTTGTAACTCAAATGCAACTTCCTATATAATAAGGAAAGGTCTGAAAGGGTGATTGTGACTGAGATTGGTCTATGTACTATGGTTAGAACCCTAAGGAGAAAGTAAGCCAGGAGTCAGGACAGAACAACCTTCAGATTCCCAGCTTCTCAAGTCAGGGTTTCATGGCGCGATATGAGTGCAGGATTCTAAGAAAGTGACTTACAAATAACAGTGATATCTATATTCAATTATATGTAACATAATCCAATGCCAAGTTAAAATGTGTTTAGATCATTTATACCTGTTCTTTCCTACCACTCTGAAAAGCTGGCCATTTTTGGTTTTGCACTAATTTCACAGTAAATCCTGTGAGATACAATATGATCTCAAATAGCTTTACCTTTCTGTGGCAAGATGGCACTGTGTTAAGGTCTGTATTTCTATGTTGTAGTGTTTATTTGTAATAGAACAAACTGTCACCACCTCATTAATTCACATCTGCCTGATGCAGCTCTGTTAAACATCGTCTATACACTTTTACATTTTACTGCCCTTCCTTCATCTTTCTAAATTACTACTCAGATTAAATATTACCTAAGAATATAAAAGAAATCTGCATAACATCAGATACAGAATACAGTGGGAGTGGAAATATTCATATTCTTTCCATTGTCCGAAGTCAGTAAAGCTTCAACTCAAATGCATGAAACTAGAGTTTGCATCTAAAATTGAAATAAGGGCGCAAATCACTTTGAACACAAAGCTGAACTTTATTTACCATTTTAGATGTAGGCAAAGGTTTCTGTTTGAGGATGAATGGCCAGGCTATTTTTAGTCCCCTGAGAAGTTAAAAGAGATGCACAGGTCACTAAAAATGACCAAGTGACCAAGAAGATAATCTCCAACACTGTGTAGGTAACAGAGGGGGAAGTAGAATACTGCACCTCTGTTTTGTGATATTAGCTGTTACTTTTTTTTGAAATATATTTTTATTGCTTTCAGAGAGGTAGGGAGGGGGAGAGAGAGATAGAAACCTGAATGATGAGAGAGAATCATTGATCGCTGCCTCCTGCATGCCCTACACTGGGGACCGAGTCCACAACCCTGGCATGTGCCCTTGACTGGAATCAAACCTGAGACCTTTCAGTCAGCAGGCCGACGCTCTATCCACTGAGCCTAACCAGCTAGGGCTGTTACTTATTTTTCAAACTGATCTAAAAGGGGAAGGGTTAAAACAGGAGGAGTTAAATTACTTTCTAAACGTTCCGTTTATTCAACGTAGCTGTAAGATAAAAACAAACTAATAACATGTAACTGAAGTAATCGCTTTTAGCTTACTTATAATGGCAGCATTGTTCGTTTCTTTGCGAAAACGGAACTTTCTCAGTTTTTCCACTAAATCTTCAGCAACATCACAAACCACCAAAGACTCACTCTAGAAAAGAAAGAAAAAAAATCACGTATAAAATGCCATGATTTCAATACACATATATGTTAAAAGTTATAAAACCTGTACCTTAAAAAGGTATATTGACATCTACAAATGTCACAATTATGTGAAAGCATTAACATGAAACACACGAACACTTAAAGAGCTTTTGAATCTACCAACCTTTGTATCTACATTAATTACACACATTTGTTCATTTTATATGTATACTTTAACTTTCTCTTTAGCTAATAAATATCTCAAAGAACTAAACATATATTAATGTGCAATTTTATCAGATCTATAGAGGAAGGGAAGAATGTGGGGAAAGTACAGAAAGAAGAGGATAATCATCTTATTGTGCTTATAATTAACTAGAGGCCCAGTGCACGAAATTCGTGCGGGGGGGGGGGGGGGGGGGGGGAGAGGTGTCCCTCAGCCCAGCCTGCACCCTTTCCAATCTGGGACCCCTCGGGGGATGTCCGACTGCCAGTTTAGGCCTGATCCCTGTGGGACATCCCTCTCACAATCCGGGACTGCTGGCTCCCAACCACTCACCTGCCTGCCTGCCTGACTGCCCCTAACCACTTCCGCCTGCCAGCCTGATCGATGTCTAACTGCCCTCGCCTGCTGGCCTGATCACCCCCAACTGCCCTCCCCAGCCGGCCCAGTCACCCCTAACTGCCCTCCCCTGCAGGCCTGGTTCCCCCAACTGCCCTCTCCTGCAGGCCTGGTTCCCCCCAATTGCCCTCCCCTGCCATCCTGGTCGCCCGCAACTGCACTCCCCTGCTGGCCTGGTTGCCCCCAACTGCCCTCCCCTGCAGGCCCAGTCACCCCCAACTGTCCTCCCCTGCAGGCCTGGTCACCCCCAACTGCCCTTCCCTGCCATCCTGGTCGCTCCCAACTGCCCTCCCCTGCTGGCCATCTTGTGGTGGCCATCTTTGACCACATGGGGGTGGCCATCTTGGGCGAGGGTGTGATGGTCAATTTGCATATTACCTCTTTATTATATAGGCTAAAACCTGGATTTATTTTTGTGTCTCACAACTATGAAAAATATATAAATAAACAAATATGAAAAACAAACACTAAGAATAAAAGCCAATAACATTTATATCTTAATTGACTACGGGACTTTAAAAAAGAGTTAAGAATTATGAAAGCAAAACCAGATTTAAACAATTATGAAAAATTATTAGAGACTCTTCTCCAGAAAAATGGCAAGGAAATGATCAAAAGCACTCTTCTTTTAGTGGTGCAAATGTATCAATGATTGCAATCATGAGGATGGAAATCTTTCTTTTCTTTTTTAATGTTTAAAACTTCAAACACATAAAAGTAGAGACTAGAATAGTGAGACCCTATGCAGTATCACTCAGCTTCAACCGTTATCAGCACATAGCCAATCTTATTTCATCCAGCTCCCTCACTGTCCCCTGGCCTAGCACACAGCAAAGGCCAGAAGTCATTTCAACTGTTTTTCAGTATGCATCATTAAAATAACAGTAAGTGCCATTAAAATATAAAGGCAATAACATTATCTCACCTAAAAAAAATCTAACAGTAATTCCAGTCTTAAATATTCAGAAAGAGTTTAAATTTCCCTCACTATTTTAAGGTGTGTTTTTTTTTTCATGTTGGTTTAAAAAGAGACCCACATATTTTAGTCTCTTTTCATGTATAGGTCCCCACCCCCACCCCACTCTTCTTTTAAGAAAATCAAACCATGCTGAGACAATACTAAATACATATGTGTCATTATAACCCAAAAGTATTAGGGCTTCCAATTTTAAGTTACAATAAAAATCTACTAAAAGCCTATTTTTTTTACCCTGTGTTGGGTAAATTTAAAGCATAGGTTAAAGCAGGAGATAGTTATCCATTTTAAAAATTGTCCTTTAAATTCAGAACACTGATAATACATAAGGTGGTATTATATAGTTAAAAAGTACATCCCACCCATAGGTACTATCCAATCAGGTTCCTTAGGAGTCATGTGTCCACCCTTTTAGTTCTCTTTAGAGAAAGAGATGCTAAATCCTATGGAGTTCCCTGAAGGTAGTATCCAACCCTAATCTTATTGTTTTTCTACCTTCCAAGAAAGGTATAGAAGTCAGAAAACAACAATTTCCATTCTCTTCTCAACCAAAGGTAGAACCCACTAGTGAAACTAATAAATATTTTAGATTTTTGTTTAGGCAAGGAGCAATTTATAAGACTTATTTATCTTCCAGCTCTGATACTAAGAGCTGCTGGTGCAATCCTGACATTCTAAGTATCAGAAACCAAGTGTGTGTGTGGGGGGGGGGGGGGGGCGGGGGGGGGTGTTAGGGTAGGGGGAAGCATGCTGTGATTTAATTTATATATATATATATGTAGCTTTTTTTTGTTTTTGCATTTACACCCCTCCCAATAACATAAGGCCAACAATTTCTTCCTACAAGTAAAAAGACCAATTCTAATTGCTTATAGTTAGTAGAAGAATTTAAGGATGAGTATAACACTCTGAAAACTTTATACGGTAATATGTAAGGTGTGATATACCATAGGATATACCAGTGATGGCGAACCTATGACACGCGTGTCAGAGGTGACACACGAACTCATTTTTTTGGTTGATTTTTCTTTGTTAAATGGCATTTAAATATATAAAATAAATATCAAAAATATAAATCTATGTTTTACTATGGTTGCAAGTATCAAAAAATTTCTATATGTGACACGGCACCCGAGTTAAGTTAGGGTTTTTCAAAATGCTGACACGCCGAGCTCAAAAGGTTCGCCATCACTGGGATATACCATTATACACTGCATAACTATATTTTAGTCAACAACTTACCACATTTACAATGGTAATCCCATAAGAGTAATGAAAGGCAGTGTGACTCAAGCACAGAGAAGGAACAAAAACATGGTACAAAAGGAAGTCGGTAAGAGCTGGACCACATAAAGCCCAGGGGGTCATATTAAGTATTTTGGTCTCTATGAGCAAAGGGAAGCCACTAAGGCAAGCATGTCAAACTCTTGGCCCACAACGAATATTTTTGTGGCCCAGCTAATATAATGGTATGTAAGAAACGTTTTAATAAAAATTTTGTAACTTATTTTTATAATATTATGTTATACATAATTATTAATAACAAACTACAACATTCGCTAATGACTGATTACTATAATGGCATTGCATTCATTTCCCTTACGCTCCTTACACAAAGGCGGGCCATTTCTCTCCACTAATACTAGCAGCGAATATTTTAGCAGCCGATTGCCACGTCATTAGTCTTGGACTGACTTGTTTGGTGTGTGCAACAGTAAATCTTTCGGAGAACAAGAAAAATAGGTTTATTTGCATCATGCTTATTAATTTGTGCAGTTATTCAGTGTCTGGTAAGTTAATGTTCAAGAAAAAATATTAATTTTTATTAAAATGTTCTATTATTTTATGTTAACGATTACTCATTTATTTCAGCTCTTTGTATTCAGCAGGTCTCTATCGAAATAAAGCTATGTTTCTATGAAAATTGAAGCTTTTGTTTTTTTTGCAGCCCACATAAACTTAAACCTTGTTTATTTGGCCCATGTTAGCCTTTGAGTTTGACATGCTTGCACTAAGGTGTTTTAAGCAGGGTGGTAATTGAAAACATGATCAGGTTTGCATGCAAGAAACAGGCAGAGAGCCAGGACGAATAGAACAAGACTAGTTAACTGACAAGGCTAGGTCAGGTGAGAGATGAAAAGCCGCTTAGACAGGCTGATGAGGATAAAGAAAAGTAGGTGAGTCCCAGCCGGTTTGGCTCAGTGGATAGAGCATCGGCCTGTGGACTGAAGGGCCCCAGGTTCAGTTATAGCCAAGGGCACATGCCTGGGTTTCGGACTCAATCCCCAGTTCGGGGCATGCAGGAGGCAGCCGATCAATGATTCTCTCCCATCATTGATGTTTCTATCTCACTCTCCCTCTCCCTTCCTCTCTATAAAAATATATATAAAAAAGAAAAATAGGTGAATATCTCTAATAATAGTTAACATGTGTTAAACACTATGAGAGAAACATTATGCTATGTCCTTTACATGGATCTCCCTTTATGCTCAAAACAATCTCATGAGATGGGTATTATTATCCCCATTTTGCAAGAAACTAAGGCTTAGAGAAGTTAATTATCGCCCTCCCCCTCCCCAGATTACATAATTAGAATCCTCCCCAGGATTCAATCCAGGCAGCCTAACCTCTAGCCCACTCACGCTTTTGACCACTACAAAGGAGCTGGTGTCAGACGGGATATTGGGAGGAGTGGGTTCAGAAAGGGTACCAAGGTGATGCCTAAGCTTCTCCCTTGTGTAACACTAAATAGTGCTACCTTTCACTAAATTAAAGAGCACTGAGCAAGACCAGGCTTGAGGGGAAAGAACATGAATTCTATTTTGGAAAAAGTGAGGTGGCTTTGAGGAACCCCAGTGGGGAAAAGCCTCTCAGAGGATGTTAACTAAATAGTGGGATACACAGATCTGGACTGGACCTCAGAAGCAAGGTCTGAGATACAATTTGACAAGTCATATGCATGTATGTGGCAGCAGACGCTGTGAGTGCAGGTAAGAAAGGATGAAGACTACAGACTAGAAAAATGAAGCACTGGGATAGAGCTTAGGGCTCCCACGTGTTGTGTCCAGAGAAAGAGAACAGTTTGCACGGGGCACAGATGGACCAACAGAAGTAGGAAAAACAAAACAAAACAGGGATTCTGTGTCCCAGAAGCCAGAAGGGAAGAGAACGCTTCAAAGAGGAGAGAGTGGTCCACACCCTGGACTGCAGCTGAGAGGTCAGGAAAGGTAAGAACTGAAGAGTCCCTTGGATCTAGTAGCCAAAACAAGGTCCACTCATGCAGGTTGGTTGAGAAATGAGTGGGAGGCCAGGGATAGGTCAGTGGGATTTTGTGTTTTGCTTGTTTTAATCAAAGAAAGGAGCATATTTAAAAACCTGATAGGAAAGATCCAGAAGATCCTTTTGGGGCAACTTGATTCTCCACTTTTTTAAAAAAATATTTAATTGTGTGTTTTTTAAGGTTATAAATTTTATGTTTTTAGAGAGGGAGGGAGAGAAGGATCGATGTGAGACACACTGATTGGCTGCCTCCCGTCAGCGCCAGAGGGGGATCTAAGCCGCCACCTAGGTTTGTGCCCAGATCACATTTGAACCCGCGACCTTCCGGGGCACGGGAGGGCGCTGCCACCGACAGAGGCGCACCAGCCGGGGCAATTCTCCGCTGAGGTTGGAGCGCAGGGGCCCAAGGAAGCCAGAGCCGCAGCCCCAGCAAAACTAAAGAGCTTTACAGTCACCGTAATGCCAAAGCCGGGGGTCAAAGGCTTCCCGCCGCTGTAACTCAGGGAAAGCAAGGAGAAGGGGAAACAGAGGCAGGCGGGGCGGAGGGCGCGATAAGCCGCGGCGAGGCCGGGAGACCGGAGTCAGAATCGGAGCGAGCCCTCCGGGCCAAGGCCGGCAGGCAGGGGGTGCTCGCGCCCGCGGGCCCCCGGCAGAGAATCCGCGTTTGGGGGAGCCCTCCGCCGGGCCAGACCCCTGGACCTCCGACACTTCAGCTCTGGAGCTGGCACCCACCCTCCAGCAGGACCGGCGGGCAGGGCCCACCCCACTGGCCGCCCTCAGCCCCCGGGCTCGCCAGGGGGTCCGCCCCGAGGCGGGCGGAAGCGGCGGCGGCGGCGGCGGCTGGGGGACGCCAATCTCCGGCGCTGGACTCCCGCCAGCAGCCGGGGCGGAAGCGGCCGCCGACCCACCCTGGGCGCTGCCCGCCGAGCTCGGCCCCGGCAAACAGGAAAGCCCAGTGGGCTGGCCCAGCCCTCTGTCCCCCACCCTCGCGGGCGGCAGCTCACCATTTTCCTTCCGGCAGTCACCTTCCCTCGGGCCCCTTTAAGAATGGCACCGCGGCCGCCTCCCTTCCTGCCCCGACGCCCGGCACAGCCACCCCCACCGCCCGACGCGGCCTGGAGGGCCGACACGTGACCGCGGACGGTGGGAGGCGCGGCTCAAAATTAGCCGGACGCGGTCGCCGATAGGCTCCTAACCTGACCGTGATTGGGCGACCGTGCCAAAATGCACTCTTCACATTCAAGATCCATATGACTCGAATCAATTCGATAGAATGTTCTGCATCAGAGCTTCTCAACTTAAGCGTATTGACATTTGGAGTCCAATAATCCTTCACTGTGGGTGGTGTGGCGTCCGGTGCGTGGTAGGATGTTCAGCAGCATCCCTGGCCTCTACCCGCTAGAGGACAGTGGCACCTCCCCAGTTGTGACAACCAAGAATGTGACCAGACATTGTCAAACGTTGCCAGGACGCAGGGGTGGGAATCGCTGTTATAAATGGATGTCCTGAGCCTTGGGGCACAGAATAAGTGCCATATTAATCACCAGTGCGAGCTCACCTGGGGCAGGCTTCAGGCAGCCTCCTGCCACCTAGTGTATATAGATGACAGAAGCCCAGCATCTAAGCCCAGGAGAGTTTTTTTCTAGAGGGATTTGGAAGTTCAATGGGTTCAAAGGGTTAGGTACTGCTTAGGCACCAAACGATTTTTCACAATCCCTGTCATCTCTGGGATCATACTCAAATTACATATCCATTCAGTTCTGTTGTGCAGTGACTGCCTCAAAATTTGAAACTCAGTTATGACACTTATTATATTCCTCCTGGTGTCTCCAAAATAGAGATAAACTTGCCCTCTAGGAAATAATGTGGGACATTAAAAAGGCCATATAAATGAATGAATGGGTTGGCAGCTGTAAGAAAAATGCATAATGAAGATAATAAAATTTGAAAACATGTTAATCAATTCTGCATTTCTCTTATGAAACCCTCTCCTTGGTTGTCCAGGAGCATCTATCAGCCTCCAAGGAGAAACATAACTGCGATGCTTGGAATGCAGAAGAAAAACAACTTTTGAGTTGTTCAAAAAATAAGACTTTTGAGTCCCAAGAAACACAGTAGTCTTGGAAAAACAACAACAGACATTACTAAGAAAGAAAGGTTTTAAAAAATTTAAAGCTCCATTACCTTCAAAATCCAAACCTTGGCAAAATTAAAAGTGTCATTTAGCATATGCCATATGGTAGAGAAGATGGAGGCTATGACATAAGGAAAGTACCTGCTGAGTGGGAAGGAGGGCGTCTTTCCACTTTGGTCTGGTGGAGGGTGGACGGAGACGGAGCTCGAATAAGTGCAGCAGGCAGGCATACCTATCCTGTTCTGGCTGAAGTCTCAGAATGGGGATGGGGGGCGGGTGCAGGGTAGGGTAGTAGAAAAGCACCCAAGTATATGTGGTAATAGAGAACCTGTAGAGAATTGGTGGTCTACTCCTCTAAGAAAGAAGGAGAGGCCTTGCATTTGGCTCTGCACCCCTGAACATGACTCGGGAACAATGGCAGAGGTGGCCTTGTTTGGTATCCTGAGATACCCGCTGGTCTCAGCGGCCTGCAGGTGCTGTGTGGGAGAATCTACATATTCATGCATTCCCTCTGGGAGTAAAATGATGAAAGATGGTGAACAGTCTGGTGAACAGTGGAACTAAGAGGTCACAATGCATTAAGGCTTTACAACTAGAAGTAAATGGCTGGAACTTTTGGTCTCGGGAGTGGTTGCCAGCCAGGGCCACAGAAGGTCAGATGAAACCTGCTTTACCTTATTGAGGACTCACAAGTGTTGTGCAGAGCTCAGACCTCATTTTTCCAACCCTACCATGGGATCATGTGAATGCCCATGAAGCAAGAGGGAGAAGTGAGAGGAGAGACTAACAATTTTTCTGAAAGAGACCAGCTACCTAAAGGGGCAGTTAAACTTGAGGATACTAGGATACCTATAATTGATAAATTTAAGCTCACCAGTCTCCCATTTTTCCTCTCCCCCTTTTCCTTCCTTCTACTGCTCAGTGGGGCGAGGATTCACAAGCAAAACTAAATCAGTTATAGATAATAAAGAAGAGCCATTCTTTCTGTTCATCTGAGAGTTATACATTTTATAGCCTAATATAGATACTTTGAGCTGCCAAATTATCTCATGGAGAAGAACGTCCCTCCCTCCTTCTTCCTTCCTTCCTTCCTTCCTTCCTTCCTTCCTTCCTTCCTTCCTTCCTTCCTTCCATAAACACCTGTTGAGCCTCTACAAAATATATGTTCAGCATTGTTGACACACACATCAATTAGGTGTCATTCCTACACTCAGGGAGCTGGGGACCTAGTAAGCTATATAGACTAAGTGAGCATATACTTTCACCAGGGTCAGGGGGCTCCATATGGATCCACACTGGGTGCTATTGGAGAGGACTCTCCCCAGGGGTTGGGAAGTGTTCAGGAAGCTTCCCGAAGAAGGGAGATTCAGAGTTGACTTTTAAGGATAACTAGAAATTTGCCAGGAGGAGGAGGAAAGAGAGCTTTCAGGCAAAGGGAAGAGGATATACACATAGCTCTGATGATTAATTTTATGTGTCAACATGACTTCTGCATGGGATGTTCAGATTAAACATGATTTCAGAGTGCTTCTGGATGAGATTAACATTGAATTGGTGCGGTTGGCAAAGTAGATTGCTTGCCCCAGTGTGGGTGAGCATCGTCCAATCCGATGAAAGCCTGAAGAGAACAGAAGAAAAGGAAGAAGGAATCTGTCTCCTCCTGTTTTTTCTTCCTGCAGGCTTGCTTGAGCTGGAACATTGGTCTTCTCCTGCCTTTGGAATGGAATTTATACCATTGACTTCCCTAGTTCTCAGGCCTTTAGACTTGGGTTGGAATTATACCACCACTTTCCTGGATCTCCAGCTTGTAGATGGCAGTCAATTCCTCCTAATAAATCAATCAACCTCTCTCCCAATATCTATATCTATCTACCTATCTACTTTTCTCCCTATCCCTTCTTCTGGAGAGCCTTGACTAATATAATGGCCAATTCTGAGATCTAAACATAGATTATTTCACTAATTTTAAGATTCATTTCTCTCTACATTTAATTTCTCTGAAACCAGGATACACCTAACAATCCATGGCATCTTACAAATTTGTTATTTGTGATAAAGTAAAGGTGAGGCATAAAGCATCCTAAAGTGAATGAAGTTCACGTTTTGGGGTCCCTCATTTGCACCGTGCCCTTCCAGGGCCTTATATTTAATTTGTATTTGTAATTTGTTTTAAATTTCTTAGAATGGGTCCCTGAAATGAGCTTCGGGCCCTATAAACCTGCATCCATCTCTAATGTATCCAATGTATTTTTAGAAGATTGGTAATTCAGTAGGTTGATGATTAGTATTTATAGGGGATGAGGGAAGAGGATCAGGAATGGGTGGTGAGAGACTGGAAACTTAGGATCTAATGTCAGTGAATGACAGCTACATCCATTCATCTGGTGGAAGAAGCCAGAAATTTCTACTCCTGCCCCTCTTATGCCCCAATCCAAGCCATCATTAGGTCCTGTATATTTCTCCTATGCTAGAGACTCCTGGTCCTCCTTCAAACTCTGTTTTCTTCTTCTGTGAGTAATAGAACCCTCCAGTTTTAGCCGGATACTCTGAACAGCCTCCCTTTCAGTTAAATGTGGACACAAGGCTTAGTTTTGGCAATGGAATGTGTGCTGTATCCTTGGAGTTTCCTTAAATTGAAGTGGAATCTCATTCTCCCCCTCTTTTTCCTCCCTTCTGCTAGCAGGAATATAGACATGATGGCTGGAGCTGCAGCAGCCATTTCGGACCATGAGGTGACCTTAGGAAATGGAATTACATAAAGCAAAATAGAAGCCTGGTTTCCTTGCACTGTGAAGTACTATATCAATCCTGCATTACCTACCTCTGGACTTTCACTTAAAAGAGAAATTAACAATCTCAAGTAAGATACTATTATTATTTTTGTCACTCAGTTAAAATAATTTCCTACTAATATTCCATTTCACTGCAAGTCCTCATCACTACCTAATCAGAGTTACCAATATTTCTTGCCTGGAATATTTTTTTTAATATTGCTATTAATTTTTGGAGAGAGAGGGGGAGGGAGAGGGAGAGAGAACAGAACATTGATGTGGGAACAGAATGTTGATCAGCTGTCTCCTGCATGCCCCCTAGCAGGGACTGAGCTGCAACCCAGGCATATGCCCGGACTGGAATTGAACTGGCAACCTTTTGGTGCACGGAACAATGCCCAACTGAGTCACACCGGCTAGGGCTTGCCCTTAATTTGAAAATAACCTATGAATTGATATCCCCATATTTACTCATATCTATTCCAGCCTCCTACCAATGAGTTTTCTACACAAGAGCCTAAGCAGCGGTTCTCAACCTGTGGGTCGCAACCCCTTTGGCGGTTGAACCACCCTTTCACAGGAGTCACCTAAGACCATCCTGCATATCAGATATTTACATTACGATTCATAACAGTAGCAACATTACAGTTATGAAGTAGCAACGAAAATAATTTTATGGTTGGGTCACAACATGAGGAACTGTATTTAAAAGGCCAGAAGGTTGAGAACCACTGGCTAAGGGATTGATTTAAAATGCAAACCGAATGTCATTCCCTGTATTAGTCTACCTAAGCTGCCATAATAGAACATCACAGACTGGGTGGCTAAAACAAAATAAATTTCTCACAGTTTTGGAGGATAGAAGTCCAAGATCAAGGTGCCAGCACGCTTCCTTGATTTGCAGATAGCCGCCCTCTCACTGTGTCTTCACATGACCTGGTTTCCTTGCACTGGGAAGTACTGCATCAGCCCTGCATTACCTACCTCTGCATTGCTCTGTATGCACATGCATAGAAAGCAGTGTCTCTTCCTTTTTTAATATTTTTTTATAAGGATACCAGTCTTATTGGAGTAGGATCCCACCCATGTAACTTCACTTAAAGGCCCCACTTCCAAATGCAGCCACATTGGGGTTTAGAGCATCAGCATATGAATTTTGAGGGACACAATTCAGTCCATAACATTCCTCTTCTTCAATCATATCCATGGCTTCTCATTGCTCTTAAAGTTGAGCAGTTAAAATGGCAAGAGTCCTGTATGATCTGGGCCCTGCTTCTCTCTCCATTTTCATATCACAGCATGCTCTTCCTCACTCTCCATGATTTAATCACACTGGCCTTCCATTTTCTCAGCTATACTATGATTTCTCCCACCTTGGGGCCTTTGCACATGCTTAGCTTCTGTCTGATATGCTCTTTCTCCCCTCATGTCCCTTCACTTGGTAAACCTCTCTCCATCAGTACTCAGCTTAATAATCTGTTCTTCAGCCCTGGTTGGTTTGGCTCGGTGGATAGAGCTTCAGACTGTGGACTGAAGAGTCCTGGGTTTGATTCCAGTCAAAGGCACATACCTTGGGGGGGGGGGGGCAGGCTAGATTGGGGAAAAAGAAGACAAATGTAAAACTTTAGACAAAAAAAATAAATAAATAAAAGGCACATACTTTGGCTTCTCCCCAGCCCGGGCCCTGGTCCAGGCACCTGTGGGAGGCAACCAATTGTTGTTTCTCTCACATGGATATTTCTCTCTGTCTTTCCCTCTCTCTTCCACTCTCTCTAAAAATCAATGGAAAAATATCCTCGAGTGAGGATTAAAATAAACAAACAAATAAACAAACAATCTGTTCTTCAGGGAAGCCTTCCTTGGTCAAACATATATTTCCCCATTCCCTCATTATGAGCTTTCATAGCTCCTTGCACCTCTTTTTAATAGCACTTATCACAATTTGCCTTTATATTTTGTTCAAAATTCTTTGGCTAATGTTTGTCCTTTCCGTTAGATAATAAACTCCATGAGAACAAAGACATGTCATTTTTTGCTTATTTTTGTATCCCTAATGTCTTCTACAGTGTATGGAACATATATGACACTCAAGAAACAATTTCTGGGGGAGAATCAAAGATGGCGGCATAGGTAAACACCGGAGACTGCTGCCCCAACAACCACTTCAAAAATACAACTAAAAGACGGAACGGACATCACCCAGAACCACAGGAAGGCTGGCTGAGGAGAGACTCTTCAACTAGAAGGAAAAACAACAGCATTACGAGGCTTAGAGGAGGTGCAGTGTGGAAAATTTAAAGGTACGGTGGTGCGGCGGTGCGCACGCAAAGCGGGCTGGTGGCTGAGGGAGCAGTTGTCGTTTTCAATCAGGAGGGAGTCTCAGACTCTGGGCTACAGATCCGGGCGAGTCTCTAGGGACCCTGACTCAAACGGGAGAAGCGGGACTGTCTGGCTACAGTCCCTCCGAGGTTTGCAGCGGTTGCGGGGACAGAGAGGCAGAGCCCCTGGAGACGGACTGAGAGCAGCCATAGCTGCTCCCTCCCCCCGCCCTGTTGAGCCCGCCCCACCCAAGCCCTGCGCAGAGCCATTTGCCGATCGCCTCAGGCAAAGGCTAGACTAGCGCCTCCCCAGAGGACTGAAGTTTTCCACACAGCTGATTCCTACAGCCAGTCGGCCTGGTGGTCAAATCCCTCTAGTGTTAACTACAACAATTAAGGCTTGGCTAGAACAAGACTGCGCACAAAGACCACAAGGGGGTGCACCAAGAAAGCATAAAAGATGCGGAGACAAAAAAACATGACAGAAATGGAGGATATGGAGCTAAGAATCGCAATTTTGAGGGCTTGCTATAAACTTGTGCAGAGCCTCACGAAAACTAATGAGACCCTCGATGCTACGATAAAGAAATTAGAAAGTAAGCATACACGGACTGAAATAAAGAATATTATACCCAATAGCAGACCAGAGGAGCACAAGAATCAAACCAAAGATTTGACAAAAAACACCCAACTGGAAAAGCAAAATGAAAAAAGAATCCGAAAGTGTGAAGATAGTGTAAGGAGCCTCTGGGACAGTTTCAAGCGTACCAACATCAGAATAATAGGGGTGCCAGAAGATGGAAGACAGCAAGATATTGAAAACCTATTTCAAGAAATAATGGCAGAAAACTTCCCCCACCTGGTGAAAGAAATGGACTTACAGGTCCAAGAAGCGCAGAGAACCCCAAACAAAAGGAATCCAAAGAGGACCACACCAAGACACATCATAATTAAAATGCCAAGAGCAAAAGACAAAGAGAGAATCTTAAAAGGAGCAAGAGAAAGAGACTCAATTACCTACAAGGGAATACCCATACGACTGTCAGCTGATTTCTCAACAGAAACTTTGCAGGCCAGAAGGGAATGGCAAGAAATATTCAAAGTGCTGAATACCAAGAACCTACAACCAAGATTACTTTATCCAGCAAAGCTATCATTCAGAATTGAAGGTCAGATAAAGAGCTTCACAGATAAGGAAAAGCTAAAGGAGTTCATCACCACTAAACCAGTATTATACGAAATACTGAAAGGTATTCTTTAAGAAGAGGAAGAAGAAAAAGGTAAAGATACAAATTGTGAACAACAAACATGCATCTATCAACAAGTGAATCTAAGAATCAAGTGAATAAATAATCTGATGTACAGAATGAACTGGTGATTATAATGAATCAGGGACATAGAAAGGGAATGGACTGACTATTCTTGCGGGGGAAGGGGAATGGGAGATTCGGGAAGAGACGGGACAAAAATCGTGCACCTATGGATGAGGACAGTGGGTGGGGAGTGAGGGCGGAGGGTGGGGTGGGAACTGAAAGGAGGGGAGTTATGGGGGTTGGGGGAAGAGGAACAAATGTAATCTGAACAATAAAAATTTAATTAAAAAAAAAAAGAAACAATTTCTGAATAAGTAAGAGGTAAGTGGGAATTGGGTCATGTAGAGGCGAGTATGACAAACACGGAACTTGGGACTTAATTCTCAAGCATATATAGCATGACAATCAAGGATTTCCGGTGGTGGAATGAAATAAGACCTGTCTTGAAAAGAATCTATGTTGGAAGTAAAGTGATAGGTTTCAATGGTTGTAGCAGGCCCCGAAATGGGAAATGGGGCTGGAGTTAAATCTGTGTTAGTTCCTGCTCTTTTTGTAAATTCTTCAGTGTAAACCAGGTTAGTTCTCAGCTTTCCCCACTGCTGGTTTGGGATTTGGCTTCCATGGCCTGGCTAGTGAATTATCCTTGTTCATCTGTTTTCTATCTTCCAATATGTTGCTGCTATTATTTTATTTCCTGTTTTTGTTGATTTACTTTTTAAATCCCTTTTGTTTTCATTATGAAAATTCTTTGTTTATGGCAATAAAATTGCTTTGCACATTGGCCAAAATTTTTGTTAAATGACATTATCAAGTAAATGGTGGCAAAACTGAGGATGAAAGGGTGGAGGTGTAAATGGATACAGTCTGGAGAGCAGTGTTTCTCCAAAAGCTTAAAATGTTCATCCTTTTTGAACCAAAAGATCTACCTCTAGGAATTTATCCCAAAGAAATGATTTAGCTTTAAGAACGTCTATTGGAGTGTTATTTATAATTAAAAAAAAATAGTCTGACAATTGGGGGCTGGTTAAATAAGCTATGTACTTTCAGAAATCACATATGTAGTCATTAAAAATTGTTGTTGAACCAAGCTTCTCACACAGGGTTACTCCAGAGAATACCCAATACGTGGTCATCTGCCAAGGGATATGTGACACCATAGAACAAATTTACCTCATTTTCTCCCAGCACTAATTTTATTGGTGATGTGGGAGTGTGGAGTGACCCCTAAGTTTCAGCCCAAGGCCCTTTGTTCTTTTCTTCCTTGGTAACCCTACCCTGATCCCCCATCTGGATTTGTATCAGGGATGTTGCTGCTCAGAATAAAAGATCGCATTTCCCAATCTCTGTGGTAGCTAGGTGTGGCCTTAGGACTAAAAGCAAATTAATAAAATCTCAGTGGAAGTGTTGTGAGAGACTTCCAGGGAGGCTAACCTGATGGAGTTGAATGAAGCAGGAATGAATAAAAAGGGTGTACTTAAAAATTCTGCTCAGTTAAAAAAAAAATATATATATATATACACACACACACACACACACATATACACATGGTACACATTTAAAATTCTTATTAAAGTGACAATTTTAAAAGTTCAAATATCTAATTCCAATTTGAGGGGTGTAAGGGGAGGCGAAAAGAAGAGGATGTGGGAGGGCAGTTTATTTATTTCTATGAGCATCTTGATATGCAATGCTCATTTCCCTCTTCCATTAAATCCAACTCGAAAAGGCTGACAAGGCTCGTATAAACTGCTTGTGAGACTCCTGTTGGCGTTTTGCACAGTGCCGAAGTTTTCCGGATAAAACAAGAGCAGGTTTTGGGGTTGTTTCACTTCGTAGAACCCGGCCTTCCCCCTCCCAAATGTGCCTCGGATCTAACACGCAGGGTTTCAGAATTTAGGCTCTGTTACGTCGATTTCGGAGTGTGCCTTCTCTCTATGGCATCAGAAAACCTAACCCGAGTTGAGGACAGAGTTGGCCCCAATACCTCTTTAGAATTTGCCGCAGAAAAGCGGGGACCACTGGGACAGGCGGGCGGAGAAAACGCTCGCTGGGTACCAATTCCCTGAGTCGGGGCGGTGCGAGTCAAGGCCCCGCCCCTCCGAGAAGCCAATAGCTCGAGACGGGAGCGGGAGGGGCGGGGCGAGCCCTGCAGGCGACGTCGTGATTGGCGCGCCGGCTTCCGCAGCCCGCGAGGCAGCCCCTCCTTCCAGTGTATCAGAACCCCTGGCGAGTGCGGAAGTACAAAGTTTGTCCGCTGCGGGGCACCGTAGTGGCTTTACCCAGGGCGGAGCGGGCTGAGCTGGGCTGGGCGCTGGAGCCCAGTTCAGCTTTGGAGACCCCGATGGCTGCGGTGTTTTTGGTAACACTCTACGAGTACTCGCCGCTTTTCTACATCGCGGTGGTCTTTACCTGCTTCATCGTGACCACCGGCCTGGTATTGGGATGGTAAGTGCCCCAGAGCTAAGGGCAAGGGAAGGAGGGGCAGCCAGCCAGGGAGCCGGGTCGCGGCGAGCGGCTGGGGGCATGGAAGCGGGAGGGGGGCTGCGGCGCTGGAGCGCCTGGGGCTGTCGGGGAGCCGGTGCCGAGGGTTCCAAATGGCTCCGCGAGAAAAGCCAGATAGACACTGCACCTGCATGACTGCCCCGCATTACCGCCCGGTCCCCGCCGCTGCGGGCACACGGGGGTGGTGCCGGATTGAAGTATTTCACCCAGCTTTGTTTCTGGGTAATAAAGCGTCCAGGAAGGGCCTGGTCTTGGATAAAGTACTTGTCCGCCAGCTTCTGCCCCAGATTGGGGCCTCCTGTGTGCCCCGTGTCCAGTCGCCTGGGGCGCAGTGCACACACACGGACAGTAAACAAGGTTGATTGTTGTGCTTCTGAATTGAGCACTTGGCCTCGGGTAACTTGTAACAGAACTCCATTGTATCATGTTTAGAGAAGCCTCGCAGATAACAGCTAGTTGAGACCATTGTACTATATCCATTGATGAGAGAGATATGAGTTAGAATCTGTAACTGTTAGATTTTGAAGAATGAGTGTTTTGAAAAATAAGTGGAGTAAAATCTGTATGGTAGAGAATAGAAGGCATTCCAGAGAATACAACATGGGCAGAAGGGCAGAGGAGACATGTGTAAAATGAGTGAGGATTAACAACAACAAAAAATACCCTTTGATCACAATATATGTGCTTACTTTAAAGAAAGGACAGGAGCCCTTGTCATTTTCTGACAGTGTGTGCTATCTTTAGGATCTAAGCAGTTTTAACACTTTCACACTGCTCCCCACATTGTAGGCAATAGAGCATAAAACTCCTTGTGTGTGGTGGGGGAAGATTAAGACCAATTTTACACAATTTGTTATTCTGGGCCCGTCAGATTTTATTGCTATCGTTTTTCAAGAAAGTTTGTCATTGGAATTAGGAAGCTGTTGCCCAGTGAGAGAGAAGCAGTGTTAACACAGGATTTTAAAATAACGACAATGTTAGTGTTATTCTCTTAAAGAAATGTAATTTTTCTTCACTAAAGAAAATAGGTGACTAGTTGATAATTGCATTATATCTTTACATTTTAATTTTCAATGGCCAACTAATGAGATATTTTAGTTATCTGTCTTTAGTAGTACTGGGAAGAGGAAAATGAGTGAAGATCCTATTGGTAATGATAGCAGCCTCTGTGTGTGAAGGGTAGCCAGGAACCTAATGTTTGTAGTGGTTAAGAGATGGACTTTGGTATTAGACCTAGTTCAAATGCTGACTCAGCCAAGTGTAAGATTTGGTTTGAAAACTTAATGATACTCTAGGTATGGTTTTTCAAAGGGAAGAAGCTAAGATAATTGTAGAACTTTTGGAATTCTGGGTGCGGGACTGCTAAGGCCAGAGACTATGTTTGTGCTAGTCATTTTCATCCTGATTTGGGTCAAACCAGTCACTGATCTTGAGGCTAATCCAACTATTCTCTCCACCTGGGTTAGCTTTGTTCATCTAGATACATTTTTTACTAGCATTTATTTGTTAACCTAAGCCAAGGTCACAGATGCATTGAGTAGAAACAATGAAAACCATATAGATTTCATTAAAACAACTTTCTAATAGTACCGCAGGCAGAAGGTAAATCCATTAATCCACTATGCTCTTCACCCTTGTCATTTTTTTTAACCTCTCATAATATAATCCCTAGTGGTCATCTGACTTCTTGCTCATGGTTTTTACCTCAGTACAGCTCTGAGTTTCCTTCCCATTGCTTCTTTCCACCGTTCTCCTTGTCCAGCTGCACTGTGTGGGAGTGGAAAAGAACAGGAACTTCTGATTATTGGAATCTCAATAGCAATAGTAAAGAATCATGCAACTAGAAGTATGGTGTTTCTATTTAACTACACGGTGGGTTCTGTGAACCCTAGTAGCTCACATTTATTAAACTTCTGCTATTTGCCATGCACTGTGCAGAAAAAACACACACAGTTTTAACAGTTTCAAAAAATCAGAAAGCCTAACTCTAGCTACTCCCTGCTTCTTCTTGACTATGGGTTATTAAGCTACTAGAGGCCCGGTGCACGAAATTCATGCACAGTAGGGTCCCTAGGCCTGGCTGGCGATCAGGGCCGATCGGGGCCTTCCTTCCCATGGCTGCTGGCTGCTGGGGCCTTCCTTCATTCCGTGCCGCCCCCTGGTGGTCAGTGATAGCTAGCTGTCGAACTCCTGAGGGGACAATTTGCATTTTAGCCTTTTATTATATAGAATTGTCTCTTGGCTTGATATCACCATTATTGTACTCTGCTTTGTGAATCTGAGGCAGAACCTCTAAACCTCATTTCTTCTTTGCTAGCTGGCTGCCCATGAGGCTTTGCCAATAGGGGAGGGAGAGTGGAAAGCTAGAGGACAAGAGGACTTGCACTTCCTGTTTGATTCTTTTTCTTGTTTGTCTCACCACAGCAATAGTGCCTCACTCTGTCACTAACAGTCATTCCCAGTTTTTCCAGTTCAAGGTTTCCCACTTTCTTAGAACCAGCCTCATTGCAACCCTCCAAAGATATCAATACCCTTTCCTCAGATCTGAGTCCTAGCTCTATGGGGGTCCTTCCTCCAAATTTCTAGGCTCTAGTAACTCTTTTTTCTCTGTTCCTTATCCTAAGAGTGATTGTTGCTTCCTATTATTAGTACTTTTTTGATACTCAGTGTCCCTCTTTTGCCTTTTCAGTTCTTTAAAATCTGGCTAACATTTTTTTGTATTAAACTAGAGGCCTGGTGCATGGATTCATGCACCTGTGGGGTCCCTCGACCTGGCTTACAGGGATCAGGCTGAAACCAGCTCTCCGACATCCCCCAAGGGGTCCCGGATTGCGAGAGGGTGGTTCTCAGGTGACCCACCCCAGAATCAGGCTCTCTCTTCTCTGGTTCCAGTGCGTCACCCAAGAACCACAGCTGCCAAGTCACTGCAGCTCAGCAGCTCCTGCATTGAGCGTCTGCCACCTGGTGGTCAGTGCGCATCATAGCTACTGGTCAGATGGTCAAACGGTCGGCTGGTCACTTAGGCTTTTATATATATAGGTTATCTCTGTTAAAATTACTGGTGTGATTTTGGTTTCCTGACTGGACTGATAAAAATGTCGATAAATTATTACTAAAAATGGGATCCTGGGGAGAGGGGGCCTCAGAGATGGGGTTGGAGATTGGTATGGTCATTTCTTCAGCTCCTTGCCAATACATGGCATACATTGGCATCACAGTTAATAAAATCACTCACTACTTTTGAGTGATTATGAAACAACTAAAGGCCTGATGCACGAAATTTGTACAAGGGGCTTGGCCCTCACAGCCCTGGCTGCCTTGTGGACCCGCCTCTCTGCTTCCCACCCACTGGTCGTTCTGGAAGTTCATTCTAATTAGCATATCAGCTCTTTATTATATAGGATGATTTCTGAAGCAAGTGCTTTGGGGCAGCAGTCGCCAGCCGGTGGTCCATGTGTGGCTAACGCACTTGACCAATATGGCAGTAATGATGACTAAGGACTGAGGGATAGGTGGGATGGATACTTCTGAGATCACTAGAGCACTTACAGGGGGAAAAGCACACAGATAAACTCAGGTCTTTTAACTCTCAGATCAAGTCTTAGAGAATGAGAGAATTTCTTTGATTCTAAAGCACTTTATCAGGTAGCCCCTGAACTAAAAATTGAATACAGCTTTAATTGTGCTGGTAATAGCATTGCACAGTCCTGTAGAAATCTCATTTAGGACACCGATTAGAAAGAAGTGGAGCCCTGAAACTTGGAATGGGAACATCGAAATAGACTTGAGCATCTGGAAACCCCACGTCACTCTGAGCCTTCTTTGTTGGTGGAAGCAGCCTGCTCTCCATGTCTGAGAAAACTAGCCTTCCCGTGTTTTATAATAATCTCGCCTAGGGCAGTTGCTTTGCATGAAGCACTGAGAAATATATTACTGAGGGGAGATTTATCCTTAGAAATCTCTGGCACCTGCCTTCTCTAGGCTATTTATGATGGTGAGAGATGCTGCCCTTAGGGCAGACTTCCTGACTTAAAGTCTAGTGGCAACACATAACCACAGAAGTCAAGGTGGACATGTTCCATAATGGGTAAGGGAAGACAAAGCAGAAAATGTTTCGGCCTGCAGGGATCTTTGGCAGTGCGTAATGGATTACAATGTCCCTGGGAATAAAATAGATGGTGGCTTACTAAATGCTACATGAACTACATAAAAGGAAAAACTCCAGGTCTGGAGCCAGAGATCTGACTTGGGTCACAACAATGGAGAGTGTGACCTTTCACCCAGTTTCCAGGTCTAAACCAATCCATAGACTGGGAGCTTCTGATTGAAGGGGAGGTCAGGTCCCCTTGGGGAAGGACCCTATGTCCTGTAGTACTGCCACAAAGATGTCCTGTAAGTCGACCTTTCTCAAAGGCTATTGTATCTCAGCAAATATGCTCTTCTCTACTCTGCTTTATGATACTGGGGCTGGGACTTTGCAAACCACATTTCTCTTGTGCTAGTTCCATATCTTCTTCCTTCTTCCTCCTCAGTTCCTCTTCTTCCTCCAGTCTTCCAGTCTCTTTCTTAAAAATTTGCTCCCCTTTCCTGGTCTACATATTTGCAACATTGGCCTTCACCCTGGTAGTAACAATTGCCCCAAGTTGCAGCAGTTTTTTTTTTAGCTTATCATTTTTTCTCATATCTAGGACCAGCCTTATGGCATTCCTTCAGCGATATCAGCACCAGCTGGCCAGAACTGCTAACCAAAACAGTCTGGGTCCTAGCTTTGGGGGGGGGGGGTCCCTTCTCTAAGTTTCTAACTTGTAATAATTCCCACTCTTTCCTTTATTTCTCCAACCCTAGGACAGGAATACAAAAACATCTGAGATAGTAATTGAGACATATAGCAGTGTTAGGACATAATTCAGATAAGGCAGGGATGAAAAACCAAAGCGCAAAACTATTAACCTTAAAGGAAAAGGTTAATAACTTTGTGTTAAAATTAGGACACTGTTCATCAAAAGATACCATTATGAACTTGAAAAGGCAAGATGTAGAAGGGGTGAAGATAAATCCAACAAAGGGCTCATGTAAAGGGCTCATGTTCAGAATATATAAGGAATTTCTATCAATAAGAAAAATAAAGACAGACCAGTAGAAAAACAGGGAAAGAACTTCACAAAGGAAGATATTCAAGTAGTAATAAACATAAGAAAAAGTGCACAACCTCACTAGTCATTAGGGAAATAGAAATTAAAACCATACTGCAATGCCAGCATACATCTATCAGGATGGCCAGGATATTCATTGCTGGTGGGAGTGGAAATTGATACCATCACATAGAATAGTTGTAAGCATTATCCACTAGAGTTGAAGAAGCACAGACGTTATGGCTGAGAAATTCCATCTCCAGGGTATACCTGGCAAATGCATGATGTGCACGGAGAGCCTTGTATGAAAATGTTTATGTACACGTATTCATAATGGCCAAAATATGACAACATAAATGTCCATTACAATTAGAATGAATAAACAAATTATGACATGTTTATACAAAAGAATATTATACAGCCATAAAAATACACTAAATATAACTACATGGATGAGTCTTCAAGCAAAATGTTGTAAAATCTACATATATAAAAGCCTAAGCGACGGTTCGACCCTTTGACCGGTAGCTTATGACGCACATTGACCACCAGGGGACACACGCTCAACTCACAGGCATGGAAACATGGAACAGTCTGATGACTCTCAGGGAAGAGGGAAGGGGGAAAGGCAGGAAGAGATTAATCAAAGATCTTATATGCATACTAGAGGCCTGGCTGCATGGATTCGTGCACTGGTAGGGTCCCTCGGCCTGGCCTGCAGGGATTGGGCCGAAACCGGCCGTCCGACATCCCCCGAGGGGTCCCAGATTGCAAGAGGCCCGGTGAACAAATCTGTGCACCAGGCCTCTAGTAGAAAATGAAAGTATACACAGCATACTTCCACTTACATATAAATTAAAAAACTAAAGTTATAGTAACAAGTCAATATAGTAGAGAGAGAAGGGGTAGTGCATAGGAGGTGACATAAGGAGACTTTCTGAGTACATTATTTTGATTTTTAAGCTGAATAACAATTACTTTGTAATTCACTGAACTATGTTTTGTGTACTTTTCTGAATGTATGTTATCCCTCACAGTAAAAGAAAGTTTACATAAGATAAAAAGGCTAAAGATTGAGCAAGATTCGTAATATCAATTCTAAAAGATGTATATGAGTTAAATCAAGGACCTTAGGATACTAGAAAATGTAGACCCAAGATTATGCATGAGGCAGAGAAATAAAAAATCTAGAGAGTTGAATTTCTTTTAATAATAAGTCAATTCTTGATGTGATCCTGGGCCAAGCAGCCTTGGATAACCATGCTTTCAGAGACGCAACACTTTACATCTCTGATTGTTTGTTTCATTCTGCAGTGTATACAAAGCCAGATATGGTATATCTTCCTACAACAATGATTTTAAGTAAAGATTTGAGTAAATATTTTTATTTTAAAACCAGATACATCATGGAGAATATAAAGCATATTACAAAGGAATTTCATGTTGACAACAGGCTGCTTCCTGTTACTTTTTCAAAGCCCTGCCTTTTGGAGTTTCTGGCTCCTACATTTTTAAGGATTCTTTAATTGCAATTTTTAGGTACAACATGATAAAGTACCTGAAATACTATTCTTGAACCTACGGTAGAAATGGATACTATGAGATCTGGATTCTAGCTTTTAGTGTGGGTATAAGGAGCCAGACAGTGGGGGTAAAGAAAAATGGTGGAGGAAGGTAGGGAAAATTAAAATTATGAGGAAGAGGGCAGGGAATGTATGTATGTATCTTTTTAAAAATATATATTTTTATTTACTTCAGAGAGGAAGGGAGAGGGAGAGAGAGAAACATCAGTGATGAGAATCATTGATCAGCTGCCTCCTACATGCCCCACACTGGGGATAGAGTCCACAACCAGGCATATGCCCTGACAGCGAATCAAAACATGACCTGGTTTATAGGTTGACACTCAACCACTGAGCCACACTGGCCAGGCTAGAGTGCTTTTTCTTCATTTGCTTTTTTGTTTTGTTTTGTTTTGTTTTCCAATCCAAGAGATGAAGGAAAGCAGGGGGAGGTGTTATTCTATGGCTGTTATAGAAAGGTTATGTCTTGTGTCCTACCACTCCACATTCCTGACTGAACCTTTAAAAGGCACTGGGGCAATGGTGAGCAGTGGAGACAGAACCTATGGAGTAATTGACTCTGAGGAGCAAAGAGGAGAAGTTTCTGGATTTGTTTTTTCTCTCTAGCCCAGTAGTTCTCAACCTTCCTAATGCCGCAACCCTTTAATACAGTTCCTCATGTTGTGGTGACCCCCAACCATAAAATTATTTTCGTTGCTACTTCATCACTATAATTTTGCTACTGTTATGAATCGTAATGTAAATATCTGATATGCAGGATGTATTTTCATTGTTACAAATTGAACATAATTAAAGCATAGTGATTAATCACAAAAACAATATGTAATTATATATGTGTTTTCTGATGGTCTTAGGCAATCCCTGTGAAGGGGTCGTTCGACCCCCAAAGGGAGCATGACCCACAGGTTGGCGACCCACAGGTTGAGAACCTCTGCTCTAGCCCTCTGCCAGCTCCCAAGTCTACGCAGTCATCAACATAATCATTGTTAGCACTTACGTTGTGCCTAGCCCTGTTATAAACTTTTACAAATGGGGTAACAGTTACACAGAGGTGGAGTGATTGCTTAAGGACACATTATATGTCTTATTCCTGAATTTAGGAAGAAAGCAGGTTTTCAAGTATGAGGTTAACTGTACATTTTTTATTGCTGCCTTTTATCAGGTTAAGATCCTTTACATTCCTAATTTGCTGATGGTTTTTATCAGGAATGGACATTGGATTTTAGCTAGTGCTTTTTCTTCATGTATTGAGATAATCATATGTGGTTGGGTTTTTTTTTACTCTGTTTTTAATACGGTGAATTACATATAAATTTTTAATGTTATGCCAAGCCAACCTTGCATTCCTGAGATAAACCTCACTTGGTCATGACGTATTAATCTTTTTATATATTGTTGGATTTAATTTGCTAAGACGTTTTGCATCTATGTTCCTGAGTGATATTAGTCTGTAGTTTTCTTGTATGGTCTCTGCCCCTCCTCTGCATGTACATGAGACTGCTTGAAGTTGTCCCTTACCTCACTGATATTTTGTTTTGTTGTTTTTCCCTCTGTGTTTCATATTATATACTTTCTGTTCCTAGATCTTCAAATTTACTAATATTTTGTTCTGTAATATCTAATTTGCTATTAATCCCATTTAGTGTATTTTTCATCTCAAACATTATATTTTTCATCTTCAGCAATGTATTTGGATCTTATAATCCATATCTCTGTATAAAATGCTCAATCTTTACTTATCTTCTTTAAAAAGTATAGTTACAACAATTATTTTGATGTCCTTGTCTACTTATTCTGGTATCCGTATTGTGTCATTTTGGGGGATTTATTTCTATGATTAGTTTCTCTTCATTGTGGGTTATATTTTCCTGCTTCTTTGCATGCCTGGTAATTTTTAATTGAACACTAGACGTTGTGCATTTTACCTTATCTGATGCTGGATGTTTGTTTCCTTTTTTTTTTAATTAAAGATTTTTTATTGATTTTTACAGAGAGAGGGAGGGAGAGAAACATTGATGTGAGAGAGTAGCATTGATCGGCTGACTCCTGCACGCCCCCTACTGGGGATTGAGCCTGAAACCTGTGTACATGCCCAGACCAGGAATAGAACCAACCACCTTTCAGTGCGCACGACAACACCCAACCAACTGAGCCACATTGGCCAGGGCTGATGTAGATGTTTCTATTCATATAAATATTCTTGAGCTTTGTTTTGGGATGCAGTTAACTTAATTGGAAACAATTTGATCTGTTCGATGCTTGCTTTTCAGCTTTTTTAAAAAAAAATGTTTTTATTGATTTTAGAGGAAGGGAAAAGAGAGAAACATGGATGTGAGAGAGTAACATCAATCGGCTGCCTCCTGCACACCCCCTACTGGGGATTGAGCCCACACAGGCATGTGCCCTGACCTGAGATGGAACTGGGGACCTCTTTTAACCATTTTACAATTACCTACACCCAGATTTATAGACAGCCCCCTCCCCTAGTAAAGGACCGGGTCTTAAAATGACAGTTCTGTCCCATATTGATATTGACTTAACCCAGTGATGGCGAACCTATGCACGTGTGTCAGAGGTGACACGCGAACTCATTTTTTTGGTTGATTTTTCTTTGTTAAATGGCATTTAAATATATAAAATAAATACAAAAATATAAGTCTTTGTTTTACTATGGTTGCAAATATCAAAAAATTTCTCTGTGACACAGCACCAGAGTTAAGTTAGGGTTTTTCAAAATGCTGACACGCCGAGCTCTAAAGGCTCGTCATCACTGTCTTAACCCAACGCCTGGATTCAAGTTGTGAACCTGGTTCTGGCCCTTGTCTTGAGTGGACAACTTGTATGTGAAGGCTTAGTTTCCACTGCCTACTGCCAGACTCAGAGCCCATCAAACCATGGCATAAGCCTTACTCATCACTTTATATTTTTTTGCCCTTTTCAAATTTATGAAGATGTCTTTGAACCCAACTATGCCTCTTCTTTCCAACATTTTATTATTAAAATTTCCAAACATGCATACAATGAAAGAATTATACAGTAAACATGCATATGCCCATCATTTAGGTTCCAAATCAACCTTTTGTTATAATGTCTTTGTTACATGTCTGTCCTGATCCATCCATCCTTCCATCCACCCATCAGTCCATCTTATTTGTTGATCACTTTCAGAGTAACTTGTACTCTTCACCCACTTGTACTTTACTTTTGAAGTAGTATTTATAAACAATGAAATGTGCATATCTTAAGTGTTATCAAACACATCATCTATACAACTCAACCCTCTATCAAGATATAGAATATTACCATCACCAGAGAAAGTTTCCTTATCGCTTTCCCAGTCAGCCCATACTCCTACACCCCAGAAGCAACCATTGTTTTGTTTTTTATTTCTACTCAATTACTTTTATGGACTCCAGAATTTCACTTTATGGAATAATAGCATGGCTTCTTTTGTGCAATATGTTGTTTTTGAGATTTATCCATATGGTCGTAGCAATAATTTATCCCTTTTCATTGCTGAGTTCTTCTGTTCCTTTGTTTAAACACAGTTTATTTGTTCGTTTCAGCAGGGTCTTTTTGATTTTTCTTTTTATCTGTCACTACTAAGTGTTTGGAGAGAAGAGAATGAATCCAAGTATGAACCTAACTGCCTGCTTAATCTAAAGTCTCTTGGTTAAACTAATGTGTATTCATTTTTAGTTATTTTATTTAAATTGAGTAAACTTAGCTGCTTTCTAATTTTATAAATAATTGAATTTAGTCCTTCTCATTTTCCTTCTAAGTCTGTTCAGTATCACATTTTTACATGAACTTTAAAAGGAGAAAATATGCTATAAAATGAAGGGCTATATTTGGTGTTTAAAAGTTCTCTTATCCCATAAATAATATCAAATAGTCTGCATATTAAATATGTATTTGTCACCCTAGCCAGTTTGGCCGGTGGATCGAGCGTCAGCCTGCAGATTCATTTCCGGTCAAGGGCGAATACCCCAGTTGCGGGCTCGATCCCCAGTAGGTCGTGTGCAGGAGGTAGCCAATCAGTGATTCTCTTTCATCATTGATGTTTATATATCTCTCTCTCCCTCTCCCTTCCTCTTTGAAATCAATAAAAATATATTTAAAAAATATATGTATTTGTCTATAATGCCATTTAAAAATTTAGTAATTCTATCGTGCTTTTGCTCTTACATTAGGTACAATTTATAATCTGTATACTTCTTTGTTATTAACAATTGAACTCTGTTTTCAAGAGTATGTCGGTTCAACCAGCTTAACAATATATTGCAGTTCTAGGGGACCTCTAATCTCTGTTATTTCTAGATTAATTCTCAAATATAATGTAAATTGAGTAACATCTCTTTTTCTGATATGTTAAGAGGATTAACTAATGAAGCATCACATAGTCTACATATAACATAAAGTTTCAACATTTGTTAAAATAATGTATTGTTTTATTTTCACCTTTCTTCAGGTTTGGTTGGGATGTTCCAGTAATTCTGAGAAATTCTGAAGAGACCCAGTTCAAAACAAGAGTTTTCAAAAAGCAAATGAGACAAGTCAAGAATCCTTTTGGCTTAGAGATCGCTAATCCATCTTCAGCCTCGATTTCAAGTTGGTAGCTATTTTCCAAAGATTCTTCTCTCTTTCTCTGCCCCTGTTTTAGCCCTTTAATTTTCTTGTATTATTATTTATTAATTGTATTATTTTCCACATGAACAATTGTAAACCCATTTTTGCCCCACCTTGTATGTAGTATGCTACTGTTTATCTCACAGGAGAGGATATCCAAATACATGTGCTTATTTACACTAAAATGAAGTATCACAGGTGTTAACACTTGGAGTGGGGGAAACGAGTTAAGTCGGCTCGCGTGAATTGCGCGTACTCCGCGGGAGCCGTCTTAACTCGGTTCATATAGATTTGCGGTGGAGTGCGGGAAACGTGTAAACTCGGGCCGATTGTAACTGCGTATTACCAAATATTTGTTTGTTTGCCGTTCACAAAGATACCTACCTGCGTATGCGAACCGTTTCATACCCATTGGGGTAATAGGTATCATAAAAATCCCTGATTTTGCGCGGGAAACCTAAATAATTGCCCGCGCCATCTTATATTTTGGTGGGAAATTCACCCCACACCGGAGTGTTAATAAGAGAAGTCTTCAGTGCAGTGAGAAAGGTAAGAATGGTATAGTGTAAGTTCAGTTAATATAAGTTTGCTCACCTTCTGAAGAACAGCTGTCTGTCAGTCTGAAATTATGGTATTTTGGTCTAAAATTATTTTGGTAGATGGTAATAATAGATGGTAGTTGTTTGTTTCTGTACTTGGAAAACAAATTGTCTGTGAGCCTATCTAGGAGCCAGTGGAGTGAAAGAGAGGGGATGTTGGGCACAGACAAGACAGAAGAGTCAGGGAAGACTCAAATTCTTTGCTTGGGTCCTCCATAGCTGGGTCTTTTTACAGAGATGAGAAATACAGGAGGAAGCGGGTTTGGGAAGAAAGGTAATGAATTCAATTTTGAACTTCTGGACCTGTAAGTGCTTTTGTGACCGTTAAGCAGAGACACAGAGCATGCAGTTCTAGGTACAATTCTGTGGCTCTACCAGGTTCTCTGGACTGAGACCCTATCACCTTTTACGCTTGCTCACATTTCTGGTATCTTAAAAACAACCCTAAACTTTCTCAGCTCTTCATCTTATTCTAGCTACTGTCCTATTTCTCTTTTTCCATTCACACCCAGGCTTTTAAAATATATACATATATATTTTATTGATTTCAGAGAAGAAGGGAAAGGGAGAGAGAGAGAGAAAAACATCAATGATGAGAGAGAATCATTGGTCAGCTGCCTCCTGCATGTGCCATACTGGAGATCAAGCCCACAACCTGGGCATATGCCCTGACCGGGAATCGAACCGTGACCTCCTGGTTCATAGGTCAGTGCTCAACCACTGAGCCACGCCAGCAAGGCCACAGCCAGGCTTCTTAAAAGTGATTTGCATTTGCCTTCTCCTCTTAGCCTGCTTTCCTTTTACTCCTTGGAGCAGTGTAGTCTGATTTTTACCTGTATCCCTCTATTGAAATGGCTTTCCCCAAGATGACTAATTAGCACTTCTGCCCCCTACCCCTCACCCCTGGCAGTCATAAATTTACTGGGCACATTTTCAGGTCTCAGTTAGTGCTCTTTCTGTAGAGTTTAACAGAGTTGACCAGTCCTTCCTTGTTGACATCCTGCTCCCTTATCTTCTGTGAACTTTCTTGTCTAGTCATCTTCCTGCCTCTGACTTTCAGAATCACTTGTCAAAAATTAGTTACACTATCAACCTGAAGTAAATCTTGATTTACAATGAAGAAGTACAGTTTCTTATCTTCTTCCTTAGTTGTAAATACTATACTGTGTATGTGTGTGTATATAGGATGTCCCAAAAATTGTATACACACACTTTGAAGGCAGTGTTTATTAAAAAATAGTTCATTTTCAAACTTGAGCTATCAGCTGTTAAAGTGTGTATACATTTCTGGGGACACTCTATATATATAATAACCCCTATGAATTGAAGGAAACTAAGGACCTTTTTTTTTTTTCACTAGTGGTAGATAAGGAGTTCATTCTGACATTTTTCATTTGGGAAAGCCAAATTTCAAGATATGACAGACAAGACTAACTTATTTAGGAAACATGCCTGCATAAAATGTACAGAATAGGGTGGCTTGGTGATCTCTGACCTTTGTGGCCATGCACTTGGACCTGCTGTAATGTCGCATCTGGCTCTTGAGCAGGACTGCCTGTAAAAAATTCTAGTACAAAGTGGTTCTCCTGCAGCATAGGTCCAAAGCCTGGAGACACTGAGAAAGTAAGAATGGATACATCGTGAGCAAACAAACACAGGACACTTGTGAACTAGAAAGTGTCAGGAAATCGATCAATCTGCCGTTATTAAGATAGAAATAGTCCTAAATAGCGCCTGCCCTGTAAATGTTGGAAGCTGGACCTCTCAGCTATGCCCAACACACTATATGCCAACCAACAATAGCGTTACTGAAGTACATGAAGAACATTTTAAATGTGTGTACTTACAGCGTGCTTATTGAAGTATTTTAATTTTTAAATACCAATGCATATTACTCATTATCTATCTTCTATGGGGAAATAAGGAGAAGAATTTTGGTGGGAATTCTTCTTTATTTGGCAGAATAAAATTCATTTGCTTAAACTGTGGAACGATGGGTGTCATTAAAGATGTCTAACCAAGATATTGAAATAATATTCTGAACAATAATTGTGATGTTTTAAAAAGTTATTTCTTTTGGTATATAAATAGTTCAAAAATCCAGGGCCTTGTTTTTTTGTTTTGATTTGTTTATTAAATCACTATACCCAAGGTGCCTGGCACATAGGGGAGGGACAGGGAACATATAGAGAACTGATTTACTTGAAAATTAACCAGAGAATCAGTTTTGTTTTTAATATCTTTTTATTGATTTCAGAGAGAAAGGTAGAGGGAGAGAGAGATAGAAACATCAATGATGAGAGAGAATCACTGATACGCTGCCTCCTGCACACCCCATACTGGGGATCGAGCCTGCAACCCAGGCATGTGCCCTTGACTGGAATCAAACTTGGGACCCTTCAGTCCGCAGGCTGACGCTCTATCCACTGAGTCAAACCAGCTAGGGCTGGAGAATTAGTTTTAATCTTAGTCATTTAGTTCTGTTTACCAGAGGTGGGTTTTGGGGATTTGTTGTTGTTCTCTAATGATACTGTATTTGGATTTATGATGTTTCCATGTCCTCAATGTAGAGGTTTTAATGAAATTGAAAGTAGGTACTCAGAACATATTATTTGTGTTGTATTAATTCAATTCAGGGATTCTGCTGTCTTTTTGTAAACAGCTTTCTGGTATTTTGACTTATTCACCCTGGAAAGAGCCAATATAAGCAAAAGCGTTAAGCAAAATGACACACAGCATTTTTGGAGGAATTTGTGAGCTTCTATTCATTACGACCAAAATTTTCATTCCCAATATTTTGGTTTCATCATCCTCAGGCAGGGGCTCCTTGTATATTAGTTCTTCTCTCACAGAGACTTTTCTGTAGGAAGGTGTGTGGCTTTACTGCCCCCTTGTTTCTCCTTTTATTAATGGCTCAACTCATTAGACTATAGCCCCAATTTTTTTTTCAAATTCTTGCAAGACCATCTTTTACACTGTCTCTTTATTTAGTTGTTACAGGTAGGCAGGTTGAGAGAAATCCTATCTAGGATGCTTCACTTCATTTGGATTCTGAATTTTCTGGATTATGTCTATTTTCCATACTGTTAATACTATTGATCTAAGTTGTTATTGTGTACGCACTGAATTTTAGAAGACTAAAAAATATAAGAATGGGAATTGAATATAAGGATCTTTGCAGAAGAAGTGATAAAAACTAAAGGGAGAATAGTTTTGTCTAAGGGTGTTTGAATGCTTAGTGTAAATCAATGTATTCTCCTCAGTCCTAAGTTTATGAAAGATTGTGGAGGACAGAGTTTTATAGATTCTGTAATTCTTTTTCATTTGCTTGTGATATTAATATCAGAGACATATTAAAATCTGATTAATATCATTATCAGTAGTCTGTGACGTGCCCCATTTTAGTCAAGTATACAAAGTCTATAAACAAGTTTTATTTAGCTCTGAATGTCTGGAACTCTGATTCTTTTTACAAAGCAGTTAGACTGATACTATGTATGTTGTGTAAAGCGGAGTTTGTTTTTTAAGGCTTATCTTTCCATTGTTCTTTCTTTAGTGTAAACAAACACATATTTTGGATATCCTCTCCTGTGAGATAAACAGTAGCATACTATATACAGAGTGGGGGAAAAATGGGTTTACAGTTGTTCATATGGAAAATAATACAATAAATAATAAATAATAATACAAGAATAAACTCTATTTCACGTATTCACAACTGTAAACCATCTTTTGCCCCACCCTGTGATATTTTCTACACTTTGCTTTTCTCATTTAATGGTATATTCTGAAGCTCATTCTACAGTAGTACTATATACAGATATTTTGGTATGCCTCAATTTTTTTTTTTTTTTTTAAATATATTTTATTGATTTTTCACTGAGAGGAAGGGAGAGGGATAGAGAGTTAGAAACATCGATGGGAGAGAAACATCGATCAGTTGCCTCTTGCACATCTCCTACTGGGGATGTGCCCGCAACCAAGGTACATGCCCTTGGCCGGAATCGAACCTGGGACCCTTCAGTCCGCAGGCTGACGCTCTATCCACTGAGCCAAACCAGTTAAGGCATTTTTTTGAAGAGCTTCCTGGTACTTCATTGGAGAGTATTCCATATTTTATTAATTTAATTCCTATTGATGAACATTTAGGTGGAGTACAGCATTTTGATATAACTAGTGCTACAATGAATAGCCTATTTATACATCTTTTTACATTTTTGCCAGTAATACTTTTCTGGGTTCTCCCCCCCCCCCCACACACACACTTTTTTTGTAGGCTTTAAATTTTTTCCCCTTTCCCATCTACTTCCAACTTTTTTTTTCTTGCCTCACTTTGTGTGGTTCTAAAGTGACAGAGAAAATTATGTATGATTTTTAATACATATATTTTAAATTTGTATTAATGGAGTGATTTTCTTCAGCTATTTAACAACTAATTGAAAAATAAAGCTAATTGAATTAATACCTGATAGTTAGAATCATGAAAATGTGAAATCAAATCTGGTATCAATTATGTATGTAAAGTTTCTGTCAATTAAAATTTTTGCTTAACTGTGATTAGAAATTGCTCTATGTCACTGCTACTATACATACTCAGAATCTGACACTTTGTACTTAGTACAATATTTGGCATCCTGTGGATGATCTGGTTGTATTTGTGTATCTCCTTCCAACACATTCTGATGATCACCTTTAAAAGTAGGTAATATATTAATCAGAATTCCTATTAGCAAGCAACAGAAACGACTCCAGTAAAAGGATATTGAGGGCGGAGGAATGGGGGACATCTGTAATACTGTCAACAATAAATAAATAAAATGGGGGGAGGAGAGGATATTGAATAGTATACAGACTTGCCAGTAGGTTTGGAAAGCCAGAATCAGAGACCAAGGTTGTTCAGTCAGGAACAGTTGTCACTGAAAGTGACCGGGACCGAAGCAGATCTACCCTGGCATGATCTGGAATGTGTGGGTTCTTGACTTGGTGTAGGAAAATGTTCACATGAGTCCAGATGATTTTGAGAGTACCTTTCTTAAAGTTGGGAGCAGTGAAACAAAGGATAGGCTTGAGATAGAAGAGCCAAGATCACAACAACAGGAGTGGGCCTACACTGGGCTGCCTAGACTCAGGAAAGGAAGTTACAGTAACAGAATTGAGCCACTCTGGGCTGTTTGGATACAGGAAAGGAGGTCACAGTGACAAAATTGAGTCATGTGGGGCCGGGTGGATTCAGGAAACAAATTATAGTAACAGAAGTGAGCCATGCTGGGCTGTGTGGACTCAGGAAAGAAAGACATAGAGGCAAAAAGAAGGCCCTTGGAGACAGTTGACAGGGCTAGCCCAGGACTAGTTGCTGCTGCCCATTGCTCACCTGATTGCAAGTTTCCTGGAAACCTTTTGAGCTTAGGGGAAAGAGAGTAAAAGGACATGCCTGAAGAAATGGTATGGGAGTGCTCAGGCGAGAGGACTGGGTCTTTTGTCTTAAGGGTTTTTATTTGTATTCTAACGGGAATTTTAGGGGAGGTCTCAGGGGAGGGTCTCAATAGAATATTCAGCAGCTTTCCAGGTGTGCCCTTTAATATGCTGATGCATCAAAATGAGCCTGTAGGGGAGTTGGGGATCATTCTATGGTCAGTTCCACTGCTTTACTTTTATCTTGGATTTGTCTGACTCTAATTGTTTGTTTTTTTTTGTTATTTATTCCCCTTCCTTCATCCATTCTGGAGTTTGGATGATTTAAGCTATTCTCTCTCTGGTTGGGGAGGAGAGGTATAAACCATCTGCTCCTAGGTGTCCTTGGTCAGGGAAGATAAGATCTTGTGATTTACTAGCGGGCTGTTAATTGCTCAGCCTTGTTTAACTATTTTGTCTCAGTTTCCCTCATTCCACTTGTCAAGGAATTTTCCCAGCTTCTCACTGTCCTGCCTCACAATGACCAAAAACGTTTCCTTTTGATTTAGCAAGTACACCCCTGCCGCTGAGCACTAGACGTTGCAGCTTGCGCTGCCGACAATGTCAGGCACTGGATGTTGCTGCCTTTGAACTTACTGCTACAAGGGAGGGGGAAAATCGCATAGGTGGCATATAGTAAATCCATAAGTAAGTAGATAAAACTATATATTATAATTTGTCCATTTATAATTTATATGCCCCCTTAATCGGCTTTACTCAAATCATAGTATCTTTTATTATGCTGAAAGCAAACAAATGAAAGAGGACATCACTATTACACTTCCATGTTTTGGAATCCCCACTCTTTCCTCAGGATATTTTGCATATTACATGGGACATTAACTTTGTGACAAGAATGTACATTAATGTTGTCAGTGTGTGTATTGATATTAGTAAAGCTCAATTTCTTTTTAATATTTGTCCTACTCCAGTGATCATCTTGTGGGGCCGCGGGTGGTGTGTATCCACTTTCAGAGAGAGCTCTGCTGCTTGTAGTTATAAGGTTGTGCGGACCTACTTTTGGAAACAGCTCTGCTGTTTCCTTTTTTAGGATTGTAGACACTATTAGAGTGGTAGGCTACCAATAGTGAACTGTATTGCAGTTTGTAAAATCTTTGTGGGAAAAGTCTTGAAGTCACCAAAAACATTAAATTGATCACTTCCAAGAATAAATGTATAAATAATCAGGTTTACTGGTAGTGCTTCAAAATTGTGTAGACACTGAAGTTTTTTATATCTCCTGTTTTAGAGACCAGTTCCTTCGTTTATAGGCACATACCCTTTAATGAGTTCCTTTAACTGCCAGCAGCCTGGCCAGCATCCAAAAAGAAGCTTTTATTACTCGCTATGTATAATTGTACTAGAAATTACGTCAGGTAATTTTCTTCTCTGTCTTATTTGTTTTTTACAGCTGGCATAACTTTGACAACAGATTGCCTTGAAGATAGCCTCCTCACATGCTACTGGGGGTGCAGTGTTCAAAAATTGTACGAGGCTCTGCAGAAGCACGTTTATTGCTTCCGAATAAGCACTCCCCAAGCACTGGAAGATGCTTTGTATAGCGAATATCTCCATCGAGAACAGTATTTGTATCCTTTATCTTATATCTATCAGGACATGAGAATTTTAGACATTAGACTTTTTATGGATGATGTGTTGCTAAGTTACGATCCCCTTTGGTATTTTATTGTATTTTTGCTTATGGTGACAATTTACCTTTACATTTTCAAAAAGTATTAAAAAGGACAGCAAAGAAGAAATATATTGCCAGTTACCAAAAGATACTAACATTAAAGACTTTGGGACAGTGCCCAGATCTCGCTATCCATTGGTAGCACTGTTGACCCTAGCTGATGAGGATGACCGGGAAATTTATGATATTGTAAGTAATTTTAAAGTTTTGGAAGCATTACTTTTAAGTGATTTGGATAATAGGTCTTAATTATTTGGTGATGTAGAAAAAGTATTTTGATTTCTGAGGGTATACATTTGACCTGATCACATTTCCCCCCCAACATAAATAAATAAATAAATAAATAAATAAGTGCATGGGAAATACATTGGTATGATTTTTATACATGTGACAGCTCCTTTAGAGTACGACTTTTTTTCCCATATGGGTTACAAGAATATGATTTTATTTAGAAAATAAAAGCTATATTATGTTTGAATTAAGTTAATTTCATCATTCTGTCATGTTTGCTGCATAGAAAAGTCTGTTGGGAGACATATTTATTTTTAACATTTTTTTGAGCACTGAATAAATGAGCATTGTAGTAGTGAAACAAAATTCTCAATTTTAAGACAGTACCCACTCTTTTCTTGCATGTTTATAGTCATCATAGTATCTGCTGCATCTACATCTTATATATGTTTGGTCCCTATATTTTCAGTAATTATAGTGATAATTACCTTTCTCATTATATACTAATTACTTCTTTAGTCTGGTAGTTTATCCCTATTAGGAAGATAAAAGCATCTTAGGGAGCTAAGAAGACCTGAGCCTTGACAATCCTCTAAGTATGGTAGAAGCTTATACATGAAATAAAGTTGGTGAAATAGTATCATGGTAAGAATGCCCTTATACGCAATTTACTACTTTTCTGAAGTGCATGATATAGATATGTTCATTAATAAAGAAATGGTAGCATCTTTATGGCACTTTGTAATATATTAACTTATTAAGTAACATTAACTTATTTATTTCTTCTAACAACATTGTGTTAGGCAAATATCCTTCTTAAAAGGACTGAAACAGAGTTGGTAGAAAAATCCCAATCATTCAGGAAATAAGAGATGGGCTTGACCCTGAACCTGTGTAGTTCTTTGCCAGTAGCCCTTCCTCCCTTTCTTTTTTACAGGAATATCTTTCTGAAACAAGTGTGTATTGAGCTTTGGAAGGTAGACCCTTATTGGGAAATGTAGACCCTGTTCATATGCAGTTAAACCAATCTAAGTTTTTGGGTTTTAACCTTATCAAATTGAAGTTCCATTGAGCTGAAATCAGCTTGTTTTTTCCCAAATAAAAGACATACCAACAGCAGTTATTTTCAGAATCTGGCACCATGCCTTAAACACAGTAGGTGCTCAATACATTTAATCAGTGTGGGAAAAGTCATACGAAGCAGTGTTGGTGAGCTTCATAGAGCTCGGCAGCAGAACTTCTTAGTTGCACGTGCATGAGGAAGTGTATATGAGAGATCTTCTGGTTTCTCCCCCACCCCCTTTTCAATTGAAGATAAATAAGACCTATTAGATTGGTGTTTCATACCCCTGCCTTCCTGATCTCTTCTAAGCTCCCCTAGTTCTTTCCTTTTATTGCAAAAAAGGGTCAGTTCTTAGTCACCTTCCTCCCAGCTTCTCCTTTGGTTCCTTTCCTTCTCATTGGGTTGGTGCTTTCTATCTACGTGAGGTACCGATAGTCTTTGTTTTCTAACTTTTCTTCCTCCATCTAAATAGAAAAGGATTTGGTGTGTGCATGCTAAAACATACATATAACTTAAATGCTGTTTTAGCCACTTTCCAGTGTACAATGGCATTATAAATAGGGAAAGATTTGCTTATCAGGTCCCTGACCCAATTGGAATGAAGATTCCAGGGCCCTGCTGTGGCTGTGGGCGGCTTATTCCCACAGGGGCGCCTGAGCCCTGGCCCTGAAGTGTTAACAGCTATTTTCTTTGCCTATGTTTCCCTGCCTTGGTCCTTCTCTGTGTTTTTTATCAGCAGGCTCTCCCCCTTTTTCCCTATTAAATCTTGTTTCTCCCATCTCTTATCTTTCAGATTGGGCCTAATGGTAGAACTAAAGTATAATTGTTAGTATATTTTATAATAATGTTCTCTGTTCTTTTTTGTTTGTTTTTCTTGTTACTCCTCACCTGCGGATATTTTTTCTATTGCTTTTCAGAGAGAGTAGAAGGGAGTGAGGAAGTAGGAGAAAGAGAGAAGGAGAGAGAGGGAGAGGGAGAGAAACATCGATGTGAGAGAGACACATTGACTGGTATCCTCCCTCATGTGCCCTGACCAGGGGCAGGGAGCAAACCCACAACCCAGGTATGTGCCCTTGACCTGGAATCAAACTCCTGACCCTTTGGTTTCAGACTGATACTCTAACTACTGAGCAATACCAGCCAGGACATGTTCTCTGTTCTTAATTTTAAAAGCAAACTGAGCATTTCATAATTCTTTTTCATAAATGGTTTTTCAGTATTTTATCTGGGAATCAGAGACTCTAAATCTAAAAAAAGAAAATTAAACTCTCCCATTCCTATTGTAACAGTAAAAATTACATTTAGATAATATAGCTAGTCATTAGTTTGTTATTGTAAGTAGATAAAGGAAAGCAGGGATTGTTATTGCAAGATTTTGGCTTTAAAACTTTTTCATTTTTACATAATTATATCAGTTTGTTTTTTATATTACTCATAGAATATATGCTTATGGCAGGAAATAACATTAGAAAATCTAGATAAGCCAAAAGAAAAAAGTATAATCACTTTTATTCTATCATCCAAATATAACCACTGTGAATATTTGTATCTTTCCAGATCTTTATATATGTAATTTGTTGTTGTTGTTATTAATTTTCATCTGAGGATATTTTTTCCATTGATTTTTAGAGAGAGTGGGAGAGAGGGAGGGAGGGGGAGAGGGAGAGAGACAGGGAGAGAAACATCAATGTGAGAGCATAATATTGATTAGCTGCCTCCTGCACACCCCTGACCCAGGTATGTGCCCTGACCAGGAATCAAACTAGCAACCCTTTGGTCATAGGATGACACCCAGCCAACTGAGCCACACCAGCCAGGGCTGAAATTTTTTTTTTTTTTTTTTAACATTTCCACCATATATGAGTGTGATTATTACTCCATAGAGTGTATTGACAAGCTTTTGAATTTTTGTTAATCTGATGTGTGAGAAATATCTCAGTAAATTTTTGATTTGCATTTATCATGTTGTGAGTAAAATTGAACATCTTTTAATATGGCTAAGGACCATGATTATATCTTTTGTGAATTGTCTATTCATGTATTTTGCCCATTTTTCTATGGGATATTTGGTTACTTTCTCTTCATTTTTTAAAGTTGTTCATAAGTTAGGGATATTAGCCCGTAGTCTGTGATATACATTGCGAATATTTTATTCCAGCTTGCTAATATGTCTTTTAACTTTGCTTATGGTGCTTTTTTATTATGCAGGTTTTTAATTTTCATATAGTCAAATTGATCTGCCTCTAGGTTTGAGTTATAGTTAGAAAGTCTTTCCTTACATTGAGACTAGAAAGAAATGCACATATTTTCTACTAGTATTTGTATAGTTTTATTTTTTTACAATTAGATTTCTTATGCTTTTGGAGTTTATTCTTGTGTATGGTATGAGGAGTACATCTAATTTTTGTTTTTCCAAGTAGCTATTCAGTTGTCCTAATATTTTTTATTAAAAAGACTCGCTTTGCCAGTGATTTGAAATGCCATTTTTATCATATTTGTATATATGATTTCTGGACGGTTTATTCTGTTTCAGACACCTGTCTATCCATGTGCTAGTACCACACTGTTTTAACTCTAGAGGCATGGAAGTATGTTTTAATATCTGACTGTGCTTGATAGCCTCACCTCCATAGCTTTCTTTTCAGTATTTTCCCAGCTGTTCTTATGTGTTATTTTCCCATATTGAGAATTTTAGAGTCAACTCAGCTATTTTGTTGGGATCACATTAAATTTGTAAACTAGTATAATTTTAAAAACTCTGGAAAAAATGTGTCAATAACTGGTTTCTCTATAGTGACTGATTTGAGTAAATTATTGTAAGTTTTCTAATCAGCTTATTTTTGTTTGAGACATATTTTCACATATCTGTGAAATAATATAAAGAGGTTAAGTACTGACTGGTGTTCAATTTTTATTTTAGATTTCCATGGTGTCAGTAATTCATATTCCTGATAAAACTTATAAACTGTCCTGTAGAATATTATGTCAATATTTACTCCCGACTCAAGGTCAATTTCATGATCTTAAGGTAAGTTGTACCCTTGTAGTCTTATCTTTGTTTCTCATTTGCAGTTTCAAAGAATGACCATTTATCAAGGGATATATTTTTACAGTTAGTTCCCATAGAAGTTAGCTATTATTTGCTAGCTCATAAATTTTGAGCATCTCTTATGACCCTCTGAAGAGTAATTGACATTTGTAATTATCTTTAAACTTGTTTCTTTGATTTTTTCAGCAACTTTTCATGTCTGCAAATAATAATGCCACTCCTTCCAGCAATTCCTCTCCAGAAGGTGAAAGCACAGACCGCAGCTTGTTGGAAAAGGCTGGACTTTCTGAAAGTGAAGTAGAGCCTCCGGAGGAGAGTAGCAAGGACTGCGTTGTTTGCCAGAACGGGACCGTGAACTGGGTGCTCCTGCCCTGCAGGCACACGTGCTTGTGCGATGGCTGTGTGAGGTATTTTCAGCGGTGCCCCATGTGCAGGCAGTTCGTTCTGGAGTCGTTTGCACTTCACAGTCAGAAGGAGCAAGATAAAGACAAACTGAAAACTCTCTGAGGATGTTGTTACAACTGAAAAGTACAATTACCACTCAAGATGCAGAAATTTGTGTTCTTGGAATTAATCATAACATGGAATGTATGGTGTTGACTGTCAATGACAATTCTATTTTAACTTCATATTTGCACGGTACCTGGATGATGAAACTCAATTATTCCGTCCTGTTCCGTATGGTAAATGCTGGAATACCATCTGTGTTATACATAAAAATGCATTCAGCTCTTGAGAAGAAAGCAAATGTCTGGCCTTTTATCATCTATGGGATATCATGTAATGTTAATTAGAAAATTTCCAAAAAAGCAATCCATCTAAAATTTGAGTAAGTAAAAGTCTTTTTCTGAATGTTTTTCCTTTGCCATAATTTAGGGTGCAATTGGGGAAAAATTGAATTCTTAAAGTAATTGTATGTTCCCCAGTTTACAGAGGAGTTGGAAAGGGCTTCTAACTTTAAGTCCTTTCCTGAAATAGCAGTTTTTATAAATATCCATCTGCTTGGTTTCTAATTTTTCTTATAGCCACATAAACACAAGCCGTAATTTTTAAATATAGCTTCTTAAATTATAAATGCAAGATACAATTCTTGACTGTTCTCAGTGTGTCCTAGATTGAAATGATGCTCATTTATAGGAAGCAGATATATAAAACAAGAACAATAACATTTCTCGGATAATTAAATTTACTGCCAAATAGGATTAGATTAGCAGGCTGTGGCCTACCGGGGAAGATCTGTGAGACTCTCAGTGCCTTACCTTAGGTTTCCTCCTGAACAGCAAATCCATCCAAAACTGGAGGGATTTAGAGCCAGAAAAACCACTAACAGAAACACATGACTATTTTCTTCTAGTGTGTTTTTATTACAAACTAGGGGCCCAGTGCATGAATTTGTGCACTTTGAAAGGAACTGTGGGCCGAGAGGCTGCTGTGGGCACAGGGTCAGGTCTCGGCCTATCTTCCGTGCCCCCACCCGGCCCCTCCCGCCACAGCTCCCAGTCCCCTGTCTGCCGGCAGCCCTGCTCCCGCCACCGCCGATCACACGCGCTGATGGCGCTGGCCCCACTCACACTGCTGATGGCGGAACGATTGGGGCCAGCGCCAGCAGCGGGTGCGAGCCGTGGCTGCTGCCCCAATCGCCCTCGAAGCAGGGAGAGGTGCAGAAGCCCTCCGGGGCAATCGGGGCCGGCAGCCACTGCTCGCACCCGCAATAGGGACCGGGATGGCACCGGGTGCTGGCAGCGGGTGTGAGTGGCAGCTCCGGCTGCGGGTATGAGTGGGGCCGGCGCTGGCAGTGGGTGTGAGAAGGGCCGTTGCCGGCAGCAGGTGCAAGAGGTGGCTGCCGGCCCCAGTTGCCCCTTAGGAGCAGGGGGAGGTAGAGAATGGTAAATTACTTTGTTTATTCTTTGTTATATTCTTGGAAGAGTTGAGAACCTGATGGGCAAAAAGGCCCATCCCCCACTCTTTCTAAGATGACTAAGAAGAAAAAGGTAAATCAGAGTTTCCTGTGTCTTCAGCAGAAATTGCATTCAACTCACCAAGAAATCAGATCATAGCAAATAAACTGTGACATTCAGGGAGAATTTTAAGTCTTTTTCGTCTTGCTTATATTAAGAATAATGCCTTATCGTTGTGTTAGCGTTTTTATATAATATCATTTCATTCTAATCAAATACAGCACTCTCAAAAAGACATTACCTAATCTCCATTCTATAAACCAAATCAAACTTTTATCTGCATTCAACAGCTATGTAATAAATACCTTCTTGGGGCCAGATACCTTTGAGGAGTCTGGGCTACAAAGAATCAGGAAAAATCCTGGCCTTAAAGTATTTGTGCCTAAAAGGAGCATTGGTAGCTTATTAGGAGCACATCCCACCTCAGATATTCCTAAGGCCTGTTCTCACCCTGCCACCGGAAGCAGGGCGGTCAGAAGCCACAGCCCCTCTGTGGTTAGCGACCAGTATAACCATTCATCTGAGAAACTCACTTTCTGGTGTAAATTGGGGAATATTCAGAGATCACTTCCTCCATCCCAGCCATCCTGCTTCCCTTTACAGATCTGTTTGTACCTAAACTGTCCACCTGTACTCTTACTCCATTTTTCAAAACTTTTTATTGTGGTAAAGTATAGCATAAAATTTACCATTTTAACCATTCTGAAGTGTACAATTCAATGATATGAAGTACATTCATATTGGTGTACAACCATCACCATTATCCATCTTCAGAGTTTTTTCATCAACCCAAACTGAAACTCTATACCCATCAAGTAATAACTCCTCACTACCCCTCCCTTTCCCCTGGTAACCACCAGTATTCTTCTGTATTTATGAACTTGACTCTTCTAGGTACCTCATTTACATGGAAGTCCTTTTCTCTCTGGCTTATTTCGCTGAGTATAATATTTTCAAGGTTTATGCTGTAGCATGTATCAGAATTTCTTTTTAAGGCTGAATATTATTCTATTGTGTAAATATAGCACATTTTGTTTATTCACCCATCATTTTTCATAACTTAAAGATGACTTGCCCTTAGCTTCTCTTCCTGCAGTTGAAAGAATTATTTTTCCTGCCCTCGGAAATCTGAGGGATTTGGTAGGTAGTCAAGTAAAAACAAGCAAACTGACTCTTAGAGGCTTATGCCAGAATTTTCCAATAACAATGAATAGTGACTTTATGCAAGAATGTCAACAAAAACATTGCATTTGAATGTATTATTAGACAAAATAGTTGGTTTATATCGATTAGTTGTTAGTTTCTAAAAATACAAGCAGGAATGCCAAATAAACAGGTGAATATGGTAATCTGAAGTTCAGGGGAGAGGTCTGGCTGAAGTTATACATTTGGGAGTCGTCATTGTGGTATTTAAAGCCATAAGTCTGCATGAGATTGCCAAGGGAGTGAGCACAGACTGGGGAAGACCAACATTCAGGGAGACTGGGAGAAACCAGTAGATTGAGAAGACTGAGATAGGAAGAAAACCAGAAGAGTGGTCTTTATAAACCATCTCAAAACGGAGTGGTATAAAACAACCACTTTTATTGTGCTCACAGAATCTGTGTTCAGATATTGGGATAGGATGTAGCAGGGTCGGGCCTACCTGGGATTCAAATGACAGATTGACTCAGAGGGCTAAAGGCTTCTTCACTCATGTATTTGGTGTGTGGGCTGTGGAGACTCAAAAGCTGGGTTGAGCTAGGACAACATGTGGCCTCTCCATGTGGCTTGGTCTTTGTCACAGCCTGATGGTCTCAGGTTAGTCAGTTTCTTACTAGTAAGTGGAGGCTCAGGATTCCAAGAGCAAGTGTTCTAGGGAACAAGGCAACAGCTGCATGGCCTTTTTTTTGTTTTGTCTTTTTCTTTTTACCAGCTTAATGGAGATGCAGTTTACATACCATACAATTTCCCATTCAAAATGTACCACTCAATAGTTTTAATGTACTCAGGGTCTTTCAACCACCACTATAGTCAACTTCAGAATGTTTTAATTACTCTTAAAAAAAAATTGTGCACATTAGCAGTTACCCCCATCCCCCCCATGTTCCCCAACCCCAGGCGACCACCAGTCTACTTTCTGTCTCTATAGCTTTGCCTGTTCTGGACATTTCATGGAATGAAATCACATGTAGAATCACAAATGGGATCACACAATGTGGCCTTTTGCATCTGACCACAAACATGACTTAGCACAATATTTTTAAGGTTCATCCATGATATAGCATGAATCTGTTTTTTTTCTTTTTATTGCCCCAAAATATTCCGTTGTATAAGATATACCAATACCACATGTGTTTACCATTGATGGACATTTGGGTTCGTCTGCTTTTTGGTTATTATGAATAAGGCTGCTGTGAACACTGGTTGCAAGAGTTCAGTTTTAGACATTTCAAGTTAGAGATGTGATGTTAAGCCTGCCTTGTTTGTTTTATTTTTAGTTGAACCTCCAGGCATTTAATCTCTTCTGTCTTTTTCATAGCCATGTCCTACAGAAATTCTGCAAACATATACCAAGCACAGGACTGAGTCAGTCAGGCTAGGGGGAGGACTAGCTGCCCTACACTTTTTGCACTCTAAGCTCTTTGTATTTGTGCCAGCGATCGCCGTAGTCTCCCAGCTCCGAACCCACCCTTCTATACTCTGCTTTGCAATGCTGGGGTAGACTCTGCAAACCACACTTAAGCTTTACAGCCCACTCCCTCTGAGGCTTTGCAAACCAGAGCAATAGAAGGAGGGAGGAAGATAGGGGGAAGAAGAGATCTTCTCCTTCCTGTCTCCTGTGGCTTTTCTGTTCCCGTGAACATCACCCCAGCCTGGCTTCTTTACCTTGGCAGTGGCGGTTGATTCCAGGAGCAAAGATTGAATCCAGAGTGGAACCTGCTTCCTCACCCCCACCCGCCTCAGGACGCCAGCAGCACCCCATCCTCAGAGGTCCGAGTATTCTAGCTCTGTAGAGCCCCTCCTCCAGACTTCTAAATTTTTATGATTGGAACTTCTTCATGTGGTCTCTCCAGCCCTGTGGATGGTAGTTGCTTCCTGCATGGCTGCCTCTGAGATACCCTCATGTTCCTCTTTCCACTTTTCAGTAAACAACTCTATTAATATCTCGGATAAAATAATCATCGTCTTTTCAGTCTCCTGACTATCCTAAATTGATCCAATTGAATGTTATCTCCTGTAATCCTGGCTCACTTTACTAAGGTAGACAGAAAACTGAGACCAATTTTGGTTAAATAGCCCATATTGTACAGCTACGAGGCGGTAGAGTTGGGATTTGAATCCAATTTTGCTTTGCTTTGTTTTGCCTGAAGCTTGTGTTCTTCACTAGTCACCTTCCTACAGAAAAACACATAGTTTTTCAACATCGAACTATAGGTACAATTTTAAAATTCTTTCATCATTTGTATTGCTTCTCTCCAGCCTATTATCAGACCCAGCATTTCCCAACACACGTCCCAGGCAGCAGTATATACTCCAAGACCTGTCTGGAGCCTGCCCGTATACTGTATTCACCAGAAAAGGCATAGTGAACATTAGCATAATAAAGGCTCTGAGAAATTTTGCAGCTTCTCGTGATTTTTTTGACTAGGAACATTCCAAGGATGAGCAAAATGTGGGATTAATCAATATCTGACCTAATGTATCCTGTGCAACAGTAGTGTCTGCTTAGGATAAAAATGTCAGTGCCAGCAGTTGTGGGCACATACGGAGGTGGCATTAAACAATATTGGGGAAGGCGGTTCTGATCTTTGTTTAGTTTGCTGAAATATGATCTTAGACTTGTGAACCTGTGGACACATTTCAATTGCACTTTCAGTTGAAAAAGAGATTTGGTAATTCTTGAATCAATAACCAAGATCAGAAGGTTTGATGACTTCTAGAACAAGTAAGTTTTACTTTGTTTCTCTCATGCCAATCTGGGTCAAGTTATCTCTCCAAAGGCCTAAGGGGTACCACTCTTGTAATCCTGACCCACATAAGTCCTGTAACTAGGAGTAGTTTTGCAATGCTTACATTTAACCTTCTTTGGATTTATTTGAAATCTTATCTATGACACCTTGTAAGATGTTTTACTGTAAAAAACTATAATTAATGCTTAACATATTTGTTTCTTTTTAAGAAGTGTGAACTCATCTGCACTGTGTTTGAAATTGTGAATCATTAGCTTGTGTTTAAAGTATATTTAAATAACTGTACCAGTTAATTGGTTTGGATTATACTGTTTAGAAATCAGATAAAAATACAGTGTACCCGACTAGGTGTTCTAAAAACTAGAGTTAACCCTTCTTACCTAACTCCATTCTGGAGAAAGCTGTCCCAAAAGTTTTCTTCATGGAATATTCATCCTTCAAAAGGAAGGAAATTTCAGCACATGCCACAACATGGATGAACCTTGAAAACATTATGCTAATTGAAAGAAGCCAGACAGAAATGGACAGTATTATATGATTCATGTATGTAAGGTACCGAGAATTCAGGCAAATTTCTGGAGACCGAGAGTAGAATAAGGGGTAGTAGGGACTGAGGGGATGGGGAAATGGGGAGTTATTGTTAATGGACACAGAATTTCAGGTTGGGATGATGAAAAAGTTCTGGATATGGTTAGTGTTCATGGTTGCACAAACAATGTGAATGTATTTAATACTACTGAGTCTCAGACTTAAAAATGGTTAAAGGGTAAATTTAATGTTAATTATGTATATTTTACCCCAATTAAAAAAAAAAACAAAAACATTTTCTTCAGTGATTCAGCAGCCTTGTCCAATTGGCATTCCAGTTTGACTCCGGACAAATAATCCTAACTGCTCATGGCATTTGGATAGTGGTATTCTATGTACCTAAAACTGGGGTTTAGAAGTCTTTTTTTTTTTTTTTCTGGAAGAATTCTCTAAACTGAGGAACTGAAGAAAATTTGAAAACTATCCTGAGTGTGGTAAGAACTTTAGTGCAAAGTGAGAGCAGAGTCCTCAAGAGTCCTCCAGTTCCACCTGACACTCGCCTGGCCGCTTCACCCTGCACCAGCTTCTGGCTCAGCCTTGGCCGTGATTCCATCCGTGTAAAAATGTGCTAGGGGTAGAGGGAATTGGCCAGGCAGTTACCACGCTGCCCTGGCGAACAGACGCCAGCTTGCTATCTGAATGTGTGCCTCTGCCAACACAGATATTTCTGAGCTGCTTCTAATGAGATCTGAACTCAAGTTTAGTCTCTGTAAGCCACGGCTCCGGGGCCTTACCCAGCCTGCCTTTCACGGTTGCTATCTTAACAGACCTGACTCCTGATTTAGCCTTCCCACATTCCATCTGTCATCAGTTCTTCAGTTCCTTCCTCCACATCTCTCTCTTCATCCCCTCGAATCCTGACTCAAGCCCTGGCAATCCTGTCCTAGACCTTATTACAAGAGAAAGCATGTCTTTGAAGAGTGAATAAAGCATGTTTCTATGTGAGATGTGCCGTAGATGTAAATTAGCCAAGGTGACACACTCTAACCTGTGCATAAAAAGAAGGAAAATTATTACTTATCAAGTTCCTACTATGTGTCAAGTGTCTAACAAGCGTACGAGAGCCAGCATTGCAATTATTTTTAAATAATATTTTTAATCCAGAGGCTACTTTGCCGTAGCTGTGCCTACTCTTCAGGAAGCACACTAGATCCTAGTGGCAAATATAGAGTTCTAGCTGATGTGCATGCCAACTTGGCCCACTTTAAATCAGTCTTCACATTCCCTCCATCCTGGGCACCTCTGTTCAGCCACTAAGGCTCATCTTTTAATAGTCAGGTCCTTCTCCACAACCTGACCTGAATAGCCTGCGCTCGCCTGGATGCACACCCATGGTTCGGCACCTTTCCTGAGAACAGGACACAACCATCTGGGGTCTCCTTCAGCCAGGAAGGTTTCCCCGCCTGCCAGCCATGTTGGTAGCTCACCTCAACCATTTCTCCCAGCTAACTGCCTAATCATCTGCTCTTTGGAACTCAAAATTTACACTGAAACTCATTTTACATTAGATTGTCCGATGTTACACATTGATAACCCTAGGAGGCCTTCAGGCCCTTTAAATTACGCAACTTTCAAAAAATCTGCTTTTGTTTAATTTTTCTTTGAACCTATTAAATATTTTCGTTTTTATGAATCAGAACAGTTTTTGTTTTCTTTTTTAAAAAAAAAATATTTGTATTGATTTCAGAGAGGAAGGGAGAGGGAGAGAGAGATAGAAACATCAATGATGAGAGAGAATCCTTGATGGGCTGCCTCCTGCAGTTCCCCACACTGGGGAGCCTGCAACCTGGGCATGTGCCCTGGCTGGGAATCGAGCCATGACCTCCTGGTTCATAGGTCAACACTCAACCACTAAGCCACCGCGGACGGGGCAGAACAGCGTTTGAACAGACATTTCAGCTTTCTCACAGTGGCGATGGGTGGGAGATAGATTATTACCATTTATTGAGTGTCAGGCACTGTAAGGCGTGTCACAAGTTATTCCCTCAAGTCTCACACAACCCTGAGATGCGTAGGAGTAGCTCCATTTTATAGATGGTGAAATAGATGACATAACCTATCTGTGGTTGCATAGCTGCTTCGATCACACTTGGAATGCCTTGTCCAATTCCCAGGGTCATTTTAAGCCAGTGGGTAGTATGTCTGCTCAAGAAAATATTCCAAGAATGGATACCAACACAAGAGTAGATGTGCAAGCCATTTATTGGGGGAAATACCTGTGAAGGTTAAATGGGGAGGGAGCAGACCCAGGCGGGAGAGCCTTCAGACTAGGACCTGTGAAAGGAGAGAGGGAAGGATTGGGTAGGAGGAGCCTAGGACCACAACACAATTTGGAGCACAGAGGCGGTAGCTGGAGCTGGCAACACCACACTGTAGCAGACTCTTGGAGGAGAGCTGCTCAATATACTTCCGTGGCTGCCATGGGCGGAAGCTACAGAGAGACAGACCAGAGGCTTTTTGAAGAAAGCACGTTTTAATCCCCAGTGCCAACCAGGGATGCAATGGCCACTCCAGCACCATCTACACAGCCTCTTAGAGGGATGGATGTGACCTGTGACTTCCAGACTTCTGAATTTCATGGGCTGGAAAAAAACAGGAAACCAACTAAAGTTGCCAAGTTTTAATTTTAATTTTTCCAAAAAAGGACATTAATAGCCAAATAGCACTTATATGACCGTAATTTAATATGGATACCTTCCTATCCCCAAACAGGAAGAGCATTGTCTCCGAGCGAAGTCCTTTAGGTTGAATAAATTCAGAACAATAAAACAGCATTGTTCACTCTAGTCTTGTTTTGCTGCACTTTATTTTTTAAAATAGATATATTTTTTATTGCCGATAGTATTACAAATGTCTCCCATTTGCTGCACTTTAGGTGAAAAACACACAGGCCCTGGATTGGGTCTAAACATTGTATGAGGGTGTTTAAGTACAGGATGGGGTGTTGGATCTGGGCTCTTCTGAGATACCTTCCGATCTCGAGATTCTTTCATTCAACTCACAGATATTTACTGCGCCTGCCTGTGTGGAAAGCCCTAGCAAGATACTGAGGGTCTTAAGCGTGAATGACACAGGCCCAATCCCTGCACTTGTGGAGCTTAAAATCTGGGGAAGGGAGAGAGATAACGAAGAGATAAACGGATGAATAAGCAATACAATTTCTGTTTGTGGTAAGTGCTACCACGTGGAAAGGGCCACTACTTTAGATGGTGCGGTCAAAACAAGCATTTCTAAGAAGGTGACATTTGAGCTAAGACCTGAGGGAGGAGTCAGCCTTTTGGAGTGCTGGATGAGGAGCTGGAAAGACGTAATTTTCCCGGAATAGTAAGTGTAAAGGCTTTGAGAAGGGAATGAATTTGGCACATTTGAGAAACCGAACGCAGGCCAGGGGGCAGCAGCTTGCTTAATGAGGCAGGGAGGCACTGCAGGCGAGGTCAGGCAAGGCCTATTTCCAGTGTCTGGCTGACAGTCCACTATTCCGCTACAACAACCTTATTTCAGTGACAGATAATTCTCTTTGTCTGAAGAGGATGTCTGGGTATTTCTGCCAAAACATACAAAGGGACATACTATCCTTAGCAAATTCACTAGGACTCTCCTTTCTGCACCTAAATAAATAAATAAATAAATATAAATAAATAAAAGAATTGGTCCATCTTTCAGGGGTTGACACATATTCAGCAAACTTGTGAGATGTTTACATACATCCAGCATGACAGTATTAATTGACAGTGAGAACTCTAACTTCCCAGGACACCAAAACCCTGCACACCACACTAGCACACTTCCATCTGTAGGTACTCCATGTGGGAAGACAGCTTCCTATCAGATTCTCCGGTCTAGGACACTCAGAGATGGACGTGAGTGCTACCAAGAAGAGAAAGGTGCTGTCTCTCATCTAGAGAGAGCTTGATGAGCACTGCCTGGGCACCCTCCTGTTAATTATGTGCTAACTAATATTGCCCAATATCAGCTCATTCCCAGTCTATTTTCAAAATGTCCCCAAATGTCCTTTATAGCTATTTTTTCAAACCTGGATGCAATCAAGGATAACACGTTGCATATGGTTGTTACGTGCCTTTTTGTCTCTTTTAATCTAGAAGTCTTTCCATCATTTTTTCCAGGCCAGTTGTCTTGGAGAATGTCCCTCTATCTGGAGTTGTCTGATTGTTTCCTGATGGGGTTATACTAAAATTCAAACAAACAAACATTTCTATATATATATATATATATATATATATATATATATATATATATATATATATATATATATATTTCAGAGAGGAAGGGAGCAGGAGAGATCGAAACATCAATGATGAGAGAGTATCACTGATTGGCTGCCTCCTGCACACTCCCCACTGGGGATCGAGCCCACAACCCAGGCATGTACCCTGAACCAGGAATCAGACCCTGACCTCCTGGTTCATAGGTTGATGCTCAACCACTTAGCCACACTGGCCGAGCTAAATGTATATATTAACAGAGAGAGAGACACAGGTTTGTTCGCTCTTTCCCATCCACATAACCTTTCCCCCTCTCAAACAATCATAGTTAATCACAACATTTATTGAACACATTATATGCCTGGCATTGCTTAAAGAAATGTAAATATATTAACTTATTTATTCTTCATAACAACAGTGAGGTATGTTTGTTGCCAATGAAACTGAGGCACAGAGTGGGAAGTACTTGTGAAAGGTCAAAGGGCTAGCAAATGATGGGGCTGGGTCCCAAGATTCAGGAGCTGGCTTTCTTATCCACAATAATGGAATCATAGCATAGACATTATTCTACATCTTTAAAAAAACATATTTCTAGGCCAGTATGTATATATAAATTTGACTCATCCTTTTTATTGCCAACAACTTATTATAAATGTTAGCATACAGAAGTTGGAAGAACTGAATGGTGAATACCTACTCATCATCTAGATTCTACATTAACATTTTGCTGTACTTATGTTATCATATATTAATCTATATATCCACCCATCAGTCTATCATATTCTGATGCATTTTTCCAAGTACAACTCATTTTTAAAAATAGGTGTTTAAGATTTGTAGAAAGGAAGTTTCATAATTTATTCATGCATTCCTCTACAGATAAGTATTCTAGTGTTTTGCTATTACCAACAATGCTGAAATTAACATTCTCATATTTATTCTTATACTTTAGTAAACTTTACTTTATAGTAATGATGCTTCTACTTCAGTAGGATAGATTCCTAAAAATGAAATTACCTTAAAAGATATGCCTAATTTAGTGGATACTGTTGGATCTCTTTCCACTAGTGTATAGCCACCAGAGAAATCTGGGAAGGCCTGTAGGGTGCGGCTATAGGGTTAAGCCTCAGACTGACCTGTTGGCAAAGCCACAAACAAGTCCCAGCTTAGAAGGCACAGCCCTCTTAGCATAATTAAGCTTGACCTTATGATGCTTCCTAGATCTTATCTGGGTAGCTAATTGGCTGAGGGAGATGCAGTAAGTGCTGCCAAAACAAGTGAAACTCACAAGAACATTGTAACTATGGTGACCACTACCTTGTTTACCTCTGGCTATAAAATAAAGGCTCAGCTTGCCTCTGGATCTCTCTCTGTGGCCTCAGCCAGGCACAGGAAGATCCATCTAGACCCAGCTTATTCTCTTTGTCATTTCTTCATCCATTTGCCACCCTCACTCAGGCTTTCGAACCCTTGGCTGAGCTGGCTCAGCACAAAGGCCTGTATTTCTTCTCCTGTTTTATCTTCCTACTGCTAGAAGAAATATGAACTGAAAAATATAAACATGGAGTTCTCAGGTTGCTTTATTGAGACAAACATGTATACATCTATACATTCTGGCCTCCTGGATGCTATCTGTGTTTAAAATTTTGCACACCTGTTGAAACTTTTCATCCAATGAGTGCCAATTCAAAGTGTATTATATCTTTCTGAATTTTCTGGCAGAATTTTTGTTTCCTCTGATTTTTCTTGACTTTGTGTGTGGCCTCCCCCTCGACCCATTGTTTATTGTACCTTTTAGTGAAGTGTGTGTGTGTGTGTGTGACAAGCATACTTTGCACTCTCCAATAGAGGTTGCAGAGACCATGCCTCCTCTTCTAACTTTGTATCCCCTATTTGCCTAGCACAGCGATTTATACTGAATAAATACTTCTTATTGAATGAGTTAGTAAATAAAATGTGTGACAGAGAAGTCGAGAGCAGCAGGTCGTGGCCAAATGATGGACTGTTTGTATTTCAGGTCAAAGTGCTGCGAGTGTATTTAATGTTGAGTCAGAAACCACAGAAAGGTCTGAGCTGGGGAGTGGTTAGGCTAGAGCTGAGGCAGAGAGACACAGTAGGAGGCGAGGACAAGACCCAGGTAGGGAGCAAAACAGACTCATAAGCAATTCTTGACAGTCACAGACCTAAGTTTTATAGTGCAGTTTCTTTATGATACTTTCTAAATTTTATTTTAATCAGTGGTCCTGAGCACATGCAGTGTTTTGTTTTGTTTTAACTTTTTAATTTTTGGTAGAAAAGTTAGAAAATATAAAGAAAAAAGATAATAATCCTCAATAATTCTACCATACAGGAAAAGCACCAGGAGTTACCATTTTGGTATGTATTTTCATACCTTTGCCTGTGCATAAACATATAATAAAAATATATTTTAATATATGCTTCTATGAAATTTTATTTATAATTTTATTTTATATATTAAATTTAAGGAAAATAAATATTAAATGTAACATTAAAATTTTCTTATAAGTTAAATATATTATATTTAGATATTATATCAAAAGTATATACATATAGTGTATAGGCTTTTATGTTAAATAAAACCACCTATCTTCAACATGGTAAAATATACAGACAAGGGCTCCTTGAGGTGCCTTTTTGATACAAGCAACACTTAGACATCTTCTTAAGCAGCGGTTATAAACAAAACATTTTTATCTGAAATGAGTCATCTTTGAAACATTTGAACATTTGAGTTATTTGACCAAAAGTGTTATGCACTGAGCAAACACCAATTTCTCTCCTTCCCAGATTCTAGAAAGGAGAAAAGCACAAAAATGTTGAGAATGTTAATTTGTTTGATAATCTGATCTATTGGTTGGTAGGCCATTGTGGATTCAGTACTGTACTCCGTGTACTCACTGTCTAACCCAGTGCCTGGCACAACATCGGTGAACAATAGGCATTTTTAACCCTTTGAGTGCCAACCAATTTCCTAGGAACTATGCTAAAATTGCCAAGGCATTTTTGCTGATTTTACAGCAGTTTAGGAAAAAAATTATGAATCGCAAGTAAATGAAGTTACATATTCAAAAACTTAAGGGAACCTTTACTACACTGACATATTTAGCAATATCATCATCACTAATAAAAGCAGACTTAGAACTGGACGCCATTTCGAAGCTTTGATAGCGCTCCTGGCACTTTTGGTCAAAGACAGGAGGAGCGCCATCGCGCTCCCCGGCATTCTAGGGGTTAAAATGAGTAATTAGGAATATAGTGAACATAGACATATTAATAATCTGCTTTATCCCTTCTTTTCATTCCTTTTCCAAGTGGTGTGGATATTTAGCACTTGTTAGCTACTTCTTCATTATCCATAAAAATGGGGTACAAGTTCACATAGGAAAAACTCACATTTAATACAAAAACATATATTTTGTATTCCTTCAGAGTCCTGACTTCACTTTCTATGAGAAACGGAGAAACAGTGTCACTGGATTTTATCTGCACTCCCTCTCCCATCAGGGACAAAACCAAGAGGCAAGAGACATCACCATTATTATGAACACACAAACAAAGAGGACTGGTAACTCATGTCAGCCTCATAATTGTATTTCTCAAAAATAATTGAAAGCTTGGCTGGTGTGGCTCAGTGGTTGGGCATCAACATATGAGCCAAGAGGTCACAGTTCCATTCTTGGTCAGGGCACATGCCTGGATTTCGGGCTCCATCCCCAGTGGGGGGCACGCAGGAGGCATCCAATCAATGATTCTCTCTCATCATTGATGTTTCTATCTCTCTCTCCCTCTCCCTTCCTCTCTGAAATCAATAAAAAAATATTTTTTAGAAATAGCTAAACATTGAGCTAAAGCTAAACCAAGATCTTTTCCTAGGTCAAAGGCTTCTGTACGGACTACATTTTCCCAGTAGGTGGCAGTATTTTCTTTCTTCAGCGTAAGTAGAATGCTTGAAGATTTGCCTCAAGGTTTGTTGCATTTGTTTTTGTTTTACTATTTGTTCAGTAAACTGCAGGTGACAGTAAACAAGTTAATAGAACTTACATTTCTTTCACTGTCTTAAAAAAAAATCACTCTTGGAGGTTTGCAAAGGCCCCAGGTGTGGAAATTTATACTTTGGCTACATTCAATAGCAAGGTGTATGCGGAGGGAGACAGTGCTGTAACCCTCCTCCCCATTTCCTGATAGAAGTTACTTCTAAAGACTGGCTAATTGATAGTAATATCTTGAAGAAAACATGTCATGTTTTTCTGCCTCTATAATGGTAAAATAATACATAGACTCTAGAATTCTTGTTTGTAGGGCAAACTATTCATTAAACTATGAAGATGTCTTTCCTAGGTGGTCAATAATGAACTTTAAAAATTACCCGCACACCCTATTTTAATGGTAACACCTACATTTTTGCAACTGTACAAGACCTCTCAGTACCCCAACAGATGGTTAGGTGCTGTCACACGTCTGACATGAATTAAATGTCAAAACTAGGTTTGAGGAAGAAAGGATTGAAAGTCCACGGATATATGTCGGAGTTGAAAGACGGATGTGTTCATTAGTGGAATCATATCTCAGACACTTTATCTTAAAAAAAATACTGTATTAGAAAGAATAGGGAAGGCTGCGTTGGAAGCATGCGTTGCACTGGTTTCTCAGAAGTACTTTTCCATAAACAACGTTGCTATGTTCAAGAGCTCAGTGTTTTCACTGGAAATAAGGAGATAGTCCGAATTTTCTCACCCACTCCATCTGAGAATATTCAACTAATATTAGAAGGTAGGTTTTAGGGTATTTTTAAACAATTCTCTGCCTTCGAGAGGAGCCATCTCGTGCTGCTCCTCCCCTCTTCCGCGCCACCAGGGCCTCGGCCTCGCACAATCGCCAGGTCCAGGTGAGGATGCCCAGCCCGGCGACTCCGACGCGCTGACAGGTGGCGTCGCCCTCCTCCCAGCCGCTCAGGGCGACGCTGGCCTCCGCTCCAGGCCCGCAGCCGCAGCCCGCGCCCCAGGCATAGCTCCCAGGCTGGCCGCTTCCCCAGGGAAGAGTGAGGCCCGAGAGGGGCGCGGGGCCGGACGCGGGGCTGCCGACAGGAGCAAAGGTCCTCCAAAGCCCGACCCGGCGAGGGGTGATCGGACCAGGCGTTCTTTGCGCTCCTCCAACTAGGGACCCACCGAGCCTGGCGCCCGGGCACGTCCAGCTCTGCGTACCGCCCCTCGGCCTCCTCCGCCCTTCGCGTCTGCGACCCCCGAACCCGTCCACGCCCCCAGCCGCAGTGGCCTCAGGTCTCCACCGCCTGCGGACCCAGCCGCTCTGCCACCCGGGGCCCCAGGCAGGCCGAGGGGTCACTAGGGTAGGCGAACCACATTCCCCAGGACGAGCAGCCGGTGGCAGCACCGCCCCCTACCCGCGCTCAGGCGACTCCAGCGCCCCAGCCCCCGGAACCCAGAACCCGCAGGCGGCCGCGGGGAGGAATTCATTCGTTCCCCTCCCCTTCCCCAAACTTCTTCCGTCCGCGCGGCGGTTCTCCCAACTCGACCCCTCCGCGCCATCTGGCTCCTCCCACTGCGCTCCCCTCCCCTTTCCTGGTCCCCACTTAGGAATCCGCTCCCCCCCCGCCGCTCCCCCCGCCCCCCGCCCCGCGGCGGGCCGGGTCCGGGATCCTCCCCCGACTCCCCCTGCCTGCCGCCGCCGCCGCCCGGGTTCCTCTCCCCCCGCGGGCGCTCCCTGCCAAGCCCATGATGTAATGGTGTATGTTAATCAGTAGCATGTGGGGAGCTTCGGCTTGGGCGGCTCAGTCCTCCGCGAGCCGACACTGGAGGCAGCGGTGGCGGCAGCGGCCCGGACTCGCAGCGCCGCACTCTCCCAGCGCCGCCCGCCCCGACGGCATGGCCCGCAGCCCGGGCTCCGGGCGCCCCCAACCCCGCTGACAGCCGCCGCGGGCCCGGATCCGCGCGCGGGGCCCCGAGCCGCCGGGATGAGCCGCGTCAAGGTGAGCGCCCCTTTCCTTCCGCCCCCTTAGGGGACCCGCGGGCCACTGGGTCCCCTTCCCCAGGGACGTCCCTCTCCGCTAGATAAGTTCTGGGGCCCGGGAAGCGGGATGCTGGGAGAGAGCCGCCTCTTCGAGGGCTGAGCCGCTGGGCTCCCCCCTTTGCCGGCGGCGGCCACCCGGACAGTGAGAGGCCGGGGGAGCCCCAGAAGCCGAACTTTCTTTGAGGTCCTGGCCTGGGGGGGGGGGGGGAGGACGGGGGGCGGCGTGTGCCGGGGCCTCGGAGCCGCCCTGCCCGCCGGGTAAGAAGTGCTGTGGACCCGCGCGGTCTCCACGCTCGGCGTGCGCTCGGGGCCGTGCCGCCCGGGACGCGCGGACCAGGCGCTGGGCCGGACAGACCCGCCCGTAGGAGGCGGCGGAGCAGGATGCCTAAAGCACACACGCGCGTGCACACACTTACACACGCACACAGGCACGCACACATCTGATCGCTCTGGGCACCGCAGGCCCCGGAGACCTCCCTGTGGGCTGGAGCGGCGAGGCGCGGGGGAGCCGGGCTCCGGCTGCGCCTCCGCCCGCTGGGCTAGGAGCTTTGGGTGGGGAGAGTTTATTTTTGTCTCGAGCTGCTGCCTTGGCTGCTCACGGCCTAAATCCAGAGGGGCGCCTGGCGGTGGAGATGCTGGCTGTTGCTGTAGATGGAGCTGCAGCCGCTCGGCTGCTTCTTTGGGAGGAGGAGGAGGAGGAGGAGGAGGAAGGAACTCGGGCTGCGGCTGCCTCCGCCTCTGCTTTGCATTAGCCCCCACCCCCGCGCCCCTCGCAGCCGCATTGCAAGTTTTCTGCGCGAGGAAAATCTGTTGCTGGTGCTGGCGTTCGCACCAGCCCCGAGGCCACCCCGGGTGGGGTGTGTGGGGAGCACCAGCCGTTCGCAGCGGCAGCAACAGGAAGCCGTGGGGTCTCCTCCCGCACCTGGGAAGGAGGCTTCTTGCTCTTTCCAGAGCGGGAATAGCTCGTCTCCCGCATCCGGGTGCGGAAGGGGCAGCCGGATTTGGGGGGACCGAACCCCTGGCGGGGCGCCCCCCCGTCCCCACCCCCTGATGTACTCGTTTCCCAGGCGTGCTCCCTCCCCGGCCGAGGTCTCACTGCAGCCCTTTCTCTCCTTCCAGTGGTGATCGCCGCTCGGGAATGCGGGTGTAAAGGGTCCGAGCTGCCGCCCAGCGGGAAAGAGACCCCGGGACGCCGGAAATCACCATCCAGAAGCCGTGAGAAGGGGGAGGGAAGAGAGCATTCTTCATTCAGTTTGTGTGCCTTGTGGGGATTTTTTTTTAAATCGTTATATTTTTTTTACAAAAAGAAACATTTCCGTGCTACTGTCTGTCATCATCTCTGGGGAAATCAGCCAGAACCACCGGAACGTAACTGAAACCAGACGAGAAAGGCAGCCGCCGAGGCAGTACCTGCAGCGTCCGAGCGCCAGAGCCACCTTGGAACCGGAACGCGCCTCCGGCGGCCGCGGGGCTGCGGCTCCGCCAAACTTTGGGGCGGGCGGGCCGGGCTGGGGCTCCGAGGGGCTTCGTAGACAGAGAGCTGCCCCCTAACCATGATGTTTCGCGACCAGGTCGGGGTGCTGGCGGGTTGGTTTAAGGGCTGGAACGAGTGTGAGCAGACTGTTGCGCTGCTGTCGCTGCTCAAGCGCGTGAGCCAGACCCAGGCCCGCTTCCTCCAGCTCTGCCTGGAGCACTCGCTGGCCGACTGCGCGGAGCTGCACGTCCTGGAGGGCGAGGCCAACAGCCCGGGTAAGTGCGGGGCCGCCCGCGTCCCGCCCGTCGCCCCCACCGCCCCCTTCCCAGCCTCGGGCCCAGGCCCCGCCCCCGGCCGCGGTTCCGCGGGGACACGGACCGCGCTGTCCCCCGGGCCCTTGGCCTCTCCACCTCTTCCGCGTCCCCGCCCCTGCCGCCCACTCACCTCCGCTGGCCGCTTTGGGTTGGTGGCCACGGTCAACTCCTTCAGTCCATTCTGTGTGGTAGTCACGGTAGCATGAATGATTGATTTTTCCCTCATGCAGTTTCCTGGGAAATAAGTAAGTCAGGTCACGTAGAGTCTGGATTTTCTGGGCTTTTTTTCTTCTTGGTTTGGGCAACGTGGCTCTCTGGGTTTCAGCAACACAGGAGACAGCCCGGGACCCCTGCCCTTCGGGAGCCAAGCTTTGACTAGGCTGTATGAGCAATCCATGAAAATCTAATGCTGTTATTAATTTTCCCCCACGGGGAGTACAGTTTTAGAGCTCCGTCTTCTGAATAATATGTAGGTGATGCTACAGACTATTAAAATAATACTTGCAGTTCATATGCTATTTGGGTCTGCTCCTCTATGCTGACGATATCCATATGGATATGCATCTTGTAGATGCCTGACAGCAGGCATGAATCAGAGTTCTTGCTGTTTTTTCTTAGGAAACTTTACTGAATAGAACAGAATTGCTTCGTATTACCCTGCTAGTATTTTACAGGCACCTCAACTAGCATAGAAAGTGAATGTACACGAAGGGTCCAGCGATTTGCTGTTTGCTAGCATGGGTGCTGACAGAATGAAATGATATCCTGGGGTGTGTGTGTGTGGGGGGGGTGGTGGTGGTGAGGATGGGGGATGGGGAAAAGGTCTGTTGCTTATAATTTTGGATAGGGGAAATTCTTTAGTTCATGCTGCAGCAGGAGGGTGAACAGAGCCCCCAGTGTTTATGCAGAGAAAAGAATGCAGGGTCCTCTTCCAGCTGTTCCATGTTAGGGCCGCTAGCCTGCCCGCCTCAGCAGAGGTCTGGGCTGCCATTTGATGACAAGGTCCAGTCCAGGACAGCAGGGCCTGGGAGACACGGAAATGAGTGTGTCGGGGCAGCAAGAGGGGAGCTGGCCTCCACCTTACTTCTCCTCCCTGGTGTGGTGCTCATGATGCTGCAAACACCAGGATGGGATGTTTCCATATATAGAATCACAGGCTGGAAGTGACCACTGGAAGTCCTCACAGTCCCTTTCCTGAGCAGACAGGACTGCACCCCGAGGATCTCTTGTTGCCAAGGATGGGGGGCAAACTGAAGGGGATCCCACAGGCCTCCTGGGATTCGCTGGAGCCCAACAGCCCGCCACGTTAGGCACAGGGTGGTGGTGGCAGGGTCCCTTTGCTCAGCCCCACATTTATAAATAGCTAAAAGGCCAGCCTCCTTCATAAGGGTGTGGGAGCATAACTAGGTTAAGTGATGTCCACTGTCTTTATTCCCATCCTTAATGTGACAGGGTAGCCTGGTTCACCTGCTTGAGTTTGCTTTCTCGGGTTGACAAACAAGGTTATATAAACTTTAGCGTCTGGTGGAATGCACAGGATTGATGTACAGTCATTTCTGTTGAATGCTTGACTCCAGTGCTTGTAGGGACTGTTTAAAAATGATAATTAATCTTTCGGTTACTCACATGTTAGAGCAACATTTTTTCCTTCTGAGTAAAGAAGACTTTTCCCAATAGAGCAGCGGTTTAGAAAGGGAGGTATTTAAAACATATGGTATTAAAAAGAAGTTGCTTACTTTAACAATCTTGTAATTTAATAAGCCAAGAAAATGTTGACCTTCTGTGAATCAGTATGTCATTTAGTGGTTTTTTTCCCCTCAAAAAATTTCCCCCATACTTATTTGTGTAAGACACCTACCTGTTCATGCTGCTAAGTGCTATAGACCTACAGCCTCTAGACCTGTTATGTAAGATAGGGACCATTTTCCAGTTTCGGATTAACCTTTCAACCTGGGCAGTTTGCTTCCTTGGAAACCTTTGTACTTGTTATGTTGTGTGGCCAGCACATAAATCATTAGTGAGGTCGTGTGATGGTTTGCTCTACTTCTGCAGCGTGGGGACCACAAAGAGCATCAAGATGTGTTATACATACCTGAGTGTGGAGTGCTGCTCTCTTACCGACATTGGAACCTCGCCAAGAACGAGGAAAGGGGCAAAAATGCCCACTCAGCAACCAGAATAGATGGCATCATGTCCGGGAGAATAGTTCAGACCCTGTCTGGGAACATAATTACTCTTATTTTAGACAACAATCCTAACATTAAAATTTTTTGAATAATAATCCATTGAATATTATGGTTAGCACATTGAGAACGAGGTAAGCAGCTGCTGTAACCAGGAGTGAAAAGTGATCCCTGACAACTTGACAACCAGGGAAGAGACAAAAATTTTCAGGGCAAAAGCCCGGAAAGTTTTGGGAATGTTAGAGTAGGACCCTGCGGGCATTACTCTATAATAACATAAATCAGTAATTGCTGTTTACCATTAATGAGAGTGAACTACCAAAGGGATACATTTTTAAATGCGCTCTTTGAGAAGGGAAGAAAATAGAAGGTCATAAACTTTGGAAATATTGACACTCAAGATAATTGACCTCCCGAGCTGTTTCATTCTGTAAAGCTCTTAGCCATTCAGAAAACTAGGCTTGTGTATAAATGACTCATTCATTGGCTGGCTGAGGTGTCCTATACCAAAATCATCATGTATTATTTTATGTTGTAATCATCAATTCAACAAGCACACATATTTCTTCTGGTGATGAGAGATTTTAAAATGTGGTGAATGTGGATCAAATTCATATCTGGGGCTTGATTGCAGGATAATTAAAAAAAATAGTAATAGGTAAGTAATAGTATGAACTTGGCTCTGTTTTCTCCAGGACTGACTTTAAATAGAGCCTTTCACATTGAACCTAGTTTATTTGAAATCTGCGGGATGTATTTTGATATTAACTTTTCATTCTCTTAAATTTAGCATTTATTGAGAATCTAGTGCTTCACTGGTTCAGTCTTTGCCTCAGATTCATGGCCATCTGAGACTTAAAAAAAAAGGTTGAGTCCATTCCTGTGGATTTATGAGTGTCACGATCAGCTCTTTAAGTAGAGGTTTGTTTCCAGAAGCCTCATGCTCTTAGATAAATACCCTTCAGCCACCAGCCCAGGTTAACATTGAGACTTCTAGCCAGTCTCAGTTTGTAGATGACTGTTTCTGGAGCTGATATTTCATTCAATACTTAAAAATGGCAAAAATGGAACCCACAGGCGTTACCTGCCATTTCCCAAAGAAAAAAATCGGTTGTGTGGCATTGTTTATTTCTGACTTTTATCATTTGGATTTGAAATATATTTTCCAATGGAAATGATGTAATAAATGGAGATTTGTAAGTGAATCCACAGCGACTTATTAACTCACAAAACAGTGTATGTTTTGTGGAGATATTGCATACGTTTGCAGTAAGTAAGGGGCAAAAAGATGGTCGCTTTACTTACAAGTAAATACAGGAGAAAGTATTATCTGAAATGGTGGTGCTTGAAAATTACAAAGGACTTGTGGGCGTATTTACTCTCATTAGAGGGTGAAGATGTTGACTCTATAATTTTTATGGTTTTTAATTTTCATAGTGTAAGTATGCCATACCCTGAGTTGCATTTTTAAATCACAAAGGAATAAAAGGAAAGCAGAAGAATAGAGATTTTCCTAATGATGCTGGGTAAGATGTTGTTTGTAGTGCTTCCTTTGACTTACTCATTCCACATGCATTTTCTAACTATTTTCCTGGCTCTGTGTTATGAAGTGGGAATACAAAGGTAACTTACTATATAGTCCAGTGTCTGGTACACAATATCATGGGTGCTCAAGCATAGATATGGGCGGGGGCAGTGGTTCTACACACCCACTGTGAACCTAGAAGCTAATTGCCTGGCAGAGTCAAGGAAGACTTCACTGAAGAAGACATATGTTTGAGTTGAGTTTTGAAGGGTGAGTAGGAGTTGGTTCAATATGTAAAAAGGATTATAGAGAACAGTCATGAAGGTGTTTTATAAGCAGAAAGGATCATATTTATAAAAATACTGCTTTATGAAAAGGCCCAGTTGTGTGCAGGAAATGGTGAGTTTAGGGTACCTAGAAAGAGTGTAGAACGAGCTCGAAGAGGCAGAAGTTATAACAGAAGCTATGGGTATGCAGGACTTCGTCAGCTAAGGTATTTGGATTTAACCCTGCAGAGATGATAGAAAACCCAAGAAAACTTTTTGGAAAGGAGTTTAAAGATGAAGTGTGTGTGTATATGTGTGTACACTCTGGGGAAAGAGAATGCCTGTATATGCTTGATCTTCTGAGAGGCAAAAATGGAAAAAGTAAGGCAATTTGGGTCAGACAGGTTCCATTTTGGCCACCTGGTGGCATCATGAGCTCAGGGTAGCTTTGTTACTCTCAGCATTGATGTATGGGGGAAGAAGAAAGGATTGAGATGGAGAGGAAAAGAAAATAATTGTCCAGGTGGCCATTTATTTATATCTACAGGAGTCAATTTCTGAGCCTCCATTTTGTCATCTGTAAAATGGAGCTAATCAAATGGTGTTATTGTCCAGAAGTTACTTATTAATCATCAAATGATGACCTATTCTATTCCCCAGGTTTAACATTGCCTTTGATGAATCCAGAATTTATATTAAAATGTTTGCTTAAATGGTAGGAGATCTTTTTCTTTAAAGATTAGCAAAGAGAGATGTGGGGGGGGGGGCTTGAACCCTGAAAAGGTATGAACTTACTTTGCTCCACCTTCTGCATTGTAGCTTTGCTGTTCTCTATCATGTTGGGTTCTAAAAAAATGTAGCATTGACCCAGTTTTCCTAAATTACCTGTCAACATTTTTTTCCCCTTCAGTTGGTGAAAGTGAAAAGAGGAAATTATTTTGTTGAATGAAATATATTGGGACTTTGTACCTGAAACACTTTTTACTTAGGGCGAGGTAATTTTCTTTGGGTTGGTCAAACACATCCATACTCTTTGTTGCAAATAACTTGGATTTGATTGTTTAGCTTGTGTGTTCAAGGGCTTCAGCAACTGAGTGTGTTATAAGCAGGTCCCATCAAAGCAAGTAAACGGCAGACAAACTTAACAGCAGTCAGATTGGTTTATTTATGTTTAAACAAACAAATGAGGGTGAAATGAGAGTCGGAAGGGCTGAGAAATAACTGAAAACTCCAAAGCATATCCTGTAGAAGTGCAATTCTAAAGAGAATTGGCAACACGAGAGAAGAGAAAATATTTCTCCTTCTTGATCTGGAGAAATTGGGAGGTTTTCATCCATGAGCAAAGTACCTTGTGTAACTCATTTCCTAGGAAAGGTGTGGTGCTCATATAAATCTTTTTTGTTTTAAAAATATAATTACTACTTTAAGTTTTTCGCTCATTCCTTTCTTTCCATCCCTTGTAATCATTCCAAGGCCTTACTGAGTTCATCCAATTCATGTAGATTAAGATGCAGAATTAGATGTCTCCTCTGAGCTATTTTTTGCTTCCAAGGAAACTGCCCGAGGCAGGAATCTCCCAAACAAAGCAGAATTTTCAGAACAGGAGTCAAGCTTTCTCTCTCAGCATGTCTTGGGCTTTATTCTGAAGGTTGTAGCCCAAGAGCCAGCTTGGAGTTCTGAGGAACTAGCCTGGTGCAGAACATGTCACTCCTTGGGACTCATAAGCTAGTTCTAGGGTTTTGTTCCCACTCTGTGTATCAATATTTTAATACACTGCTCCTTGTCTTGGTTTACTAGGGAAAAAATCAGTCAAATGATTCAGTGGTTTCTTTTACACAGTAGATAATACATACCATTAAATTGTACCTGGCTCAGAGTATGTAGTACGAAACTGTGGGACCAAGTTCATATTCGCCATGTACATCAGCAGAGAGCTGGGTACTGTGTCCATAGGTGAAGCTGGTGCAATGATTCTTCTCAAGGAGCTTGCACTCGAGCTGTGGAGGTAAAACAAACCGCCCCCACCCCTACCCCGTGTGTGTGTGTGTGTGTCTGTCTGAGAGAGAGAGAGAGAGAGAGAACGAGAGAGAGAGAGAGATTCGACCATAAGTAGTTGCTAAATGCTATGGTTTTGATGAGAGAACAATACTGGAGTGAGGGGAAGGGAGAGAACAGGATGGGTTGGGTAGTTCAAGAAGTAATGCATGGGAGAAGTAAACTTGAGTGTGTCATTTGAAATGGTGCTTTATGAATTGCAAGTTCTTGCCTTTTTAGCACTTTTAAAATGAGTTTCACTAAGGAAACCACACATATAGGGGGCTTGGTGCATGGACCGTGTTAGGGGCAGGTTTCCTGGACCTCTGAAGGATGAGTTTGAGTATGTTAGAGTGAGGGGAGCATGATGCATGTTGTCCATAAGGAGTGATTTCTTGAATGGAAGAAGGAAACATTTAAACACTCCTCTGATTTCTAATATTTAAAGGTAGGAACACAAAAATTTTTGCTTACCCAATATTTTGAGTCCTCTTAAGTATCCATAAAATTAGGAGACTTAGTAATAGTCCTCTTGACTCCTCACAGTAAAATACTTTTGTATTAGAACTAGTGTCAACCAGGAACATCTAAAACACAGGGCAAGATAAAAGTGTTTTAGACTAGTTCTCAACATTTACTGTATATGTAATCACTTGGGGATCTTGCTTAACCTACAACTCATATAGAGGAGGTCTGGGTGGGGGAGGCCTGAGCGCCTGCATTGGTAATAAGCTCCCAGGTGGTGCTGTGCCGTCTGTGGACCACACTTTGAGTAGAAAGATCATAGACTACTAGGGAGGAAGGTAATCTGGAGGTCATTGGTGCACCACCTTTCAAGTTTTATGAAAGCATATCAGAAGATTTTTGTTTGCAAATGAAAACTCACCTGAAAGCTTATAGGAAGTGGATGGTAGCCGCCCCTCACCCCCACCCCATGTCCACCTCCCAACCCTAACTCCAGGGAGAGCAGTTTGAAAATCTCTGGCCTAAGTCTGTGGTTTCCTCAGGCCCAGAGACATTCAAACTGTCTCTCACAGCTTCTCCTAGCCTGAACGGAGTCTGGGTTGGAGGAAGGCAGAGCTGGCTCCTGTTGCAGCATTTCCCCAAGCTTTTTGGACCTGTCCCTGCTGGAATTTCCAGGCATTCTAATGGTCAGCCTCCCACGGAAAATCAGGCTCCAGGAAAATTTATTTTTATTTTATTTTACTTTTTGCTGATGCTATGGACTGTAAAGTTGAGCTGGAAAGAGCAGGAATGTTCATTCCAGAGGCCGGATGGGAGAGATCTCTTCCTACTTCCCCAGCACACTCCCATAGGCACAATCATCGGAATTTCTGAAGCGGCGTATCCATCTTCCAGTGGAATGCCAGTGCTTGTGTGTGCAGCTCAGATACACAGAGAGCATTGACTTTGCCTGTACACGCTGATCTGTGTGAGTGCAGGCACCAGCGATGTGACTTACATGTGTGACTAGAATGACAGTGCTGATCCACTTCTGAATTTCTGAAAAGTCAAAGGAACAGGGGCGCCCCCTGAAGCCTCCAGAGAGAACATTGTCTCAGTATGAAAAAGAAAAAAGGAGGGGAAAGTAGGTCTGTACCTAGTAGGGACCCGAGAGGTTAACACCGTCCTGGGTAAGATACCAGAAGAGTCTTTAAAACTGCATTTGCTAGTATTTGGACAAGGAAATAGGAAGAAGCCGGGTTTTCCTAAGAATAGGAAGGATGGTTCATGGAGAACGAATGTCACTTCTTTGTTGATGTGGGAAGGAAGGGCGACAGCATGCACAGAGAGGCTTCTGTTTGTGGGCAGACCACGGAAATTCAGGTAGGCATCCCCTATTTCCTGATGAGTAAAATGGAGACATGGGGGCTGCAGGAGAGTCTAGTTCCATGGTGTTCCATGGCATTAGAGTGGTTTTGGTGACTGACAGGCCCGGCTTTGGTGACTGTCAGCCCTGAGGAAGGTCTTTGGTGCTTTGCTCGGGGCTCACGTGTTCGACATCATCATTCATATTGATGTGTGACTTAGCCTGGACTCTCCAAGAAATCAGAGTCTGAGGCGCGGCCTGACATGCAGGTAGTTTACCTTGGGCACTGACCCCAGGGGATAGGAAGGGGGCAGGGAGGAGAGAAACGGGAGGAAGGAGCCTGTGGACTGTGGTGAGGGACAAGCGAGGTGGCATTTATCCACAGGCTCCCTCTCACCTTGGCCAAGGGTTTCCCAGGATGCTCAGGCCCTGCACTTGCAGGTTTGCAAGGCTGAGCCTTTCCACTGTGTCCCGCACTGTGGAAGGCAGAAAGCTAGAGAGACGTGGGACAACCGAGGCAGGATGCTGTCAGGTTATACCTGCTGGAAGCCAGTGGCCACAGCAAGGGCTGCAGTATGAGCTGGGCTGAGAAGGTGTAGCTGAGGGCTGATGACAGAGTTATGATCCAAAATAGTATTTTTAATATGACAAGATGACTATTAAACCACCATTGCATCCCCTAGACCTCACTTAGCGGAGACATGGTTCAGTAGGAGCATGCATGAACAGGACTTCTGGCTTTTGGTAGACTCAGAGCTTAGTATGAATCATGTCACAATGCGGTTGCCCCCAAAGCCACTCAAACCTTTAATAATACATTAGATAGATGATACACGATATAATAATATATTCAGAACAGGTCTTCTGCTGCAAATAATAATACAATACAGGGTCTGGCCTTTGAGTCTGGGTACACGCTTTGAGGAAGATGGACAAGTCAGGATATGGCTGAGGAAAGAGCATGGTGGTCCACTTGAGGACCAGGGGACATTTCGGCAGGAAAAAAAGATGAATGGAGAACAGGACAACTGTCATCGGTCCCTTGGGAAGGTTGGCTTGGAGTTGAGGGGTTCAATTCTGTATCCGTGTAGAGGGCAGCGTGTGGAAGCTGCAATACTAGCTGAAGGTAAAGAAAAACTTTAGTGATTAGAGTTCCCAAACAATGGCATCAGCTGTTTTGCAGCAGTGGCTTGGGGTTCACTTCCAAACAAGTCTGGCTCCTGTTCACTGAGCACCTGCTTTGTGGCAGGCAGCTTCGTGAATTCTTTGCATACATTATCCCATTTACTCATCCCAATCACCCTGTGATGAGGTGGTCAGGGAGGAAACAAGCAGTCTCACCCTAGAACCACTCCACGTGCCTCCCCACTGGGGGAATTCAGTGTGAGTTCCTTTGGAAAAGAAGCTGTGACCTCTTGGATGACCTCCAAAGTACCTCCTAACCTTAAGATTCTATGACTTCTCTGAAACAGGAATGAAGATAATAAAACAGAACTTTTGGGGACAGTGTGAGTGAATGAATAAGGGTGGTCTTAAAGTGTTCTTCAGATTATTTCCAGTGTATTCCTCCTGTATGTCATGGTCTGTTTGGGCACAGGTTTTAAGAAATACACTTTACTGGTAGAGTGAGTTTCTGTACTTTTTTTGAAGTAGGCAGTGAGTGAGGCTAAGTCACCATGATGAGTAGGGCCAGCACGTTTAAGAAAAGATGTAGCCCTAGCTGGTTTGGGCTCAGTGGATAGAACATCGGCCTGCGGACTGAAGGGTCCCGGGTTCAATTCCAGTCAAGGGCACATGCCCAGGTTGCGGGCTGGATCCCCAGTAGGGGGCGTGCAGGAGGTAGCAGATCAATGATTCTCTCTCATCATTGATGTTTCTCTCACTCTTTCCCTCTCCCTTCCTCTCTGAAATAGAAAACAAAGAAACAAGCAAAAAACATATACATATATATAAATACACACACACACACACACACACACACACACATTAAAGAAAAGATGTAAATTGAATCTTGCTTCTTTTGGTCATCCAACAGCAATGATAAGCCCTGAGTATCAGTCATTTATTAGCAAAGGTAACTCATAATTGCAGTCTATATCTCGGAATCCTTTCGTTCCCTCCATGTAGTTCTAAAAGTGGCCATGGGATGTTCTTTGTATGGTAGTAACTGCCTTTTCTTTTGTTCTTTAGCACGTTATGAGTGTCAGTCCCTGTGCTGATACCTGCACATACACACAACCATTATCTCCAGTTATTAAAGAGGTGAATGACACAAAGAAGCAGAACGAATGGTTGTGAACATTAAATACAATAATTAGATAATGTGCTTATTACTACTCAGACTTTTGCACATAGTAAATGCTTCATAACTGGTTTCTAAATTATATAAACCCCACAAGTAGATATTATCTCCATTTTACAGATGAGCAGACTTAGGTTGAGAGTGGTTGGAAATGTGCTAAGCTCACCAGGGTGTCTCTGTGTTGAACGCTTACCACCATATGAATGCTTCAGATCGCTTCCAGCTCTTAGGTAAATGAAAATGTTGGCATTTAAAAGAAAAGTCCTTATGGATATTTAATGGCAATTTTAATATGTTTCACTCTAACATTTTATATAGTTGGTCTTGGAAGAACTCTTTGCAGCTTGTCCATTTTAATGTGCGTCTTATTTGTCAGATTTTAATCCTGTGAAGCTCGATACGGCTTGGCTTCTTTCTTATACTGGCTTCTTCTTCTTCTTCTTTTTTTAAAATTAAGTGAAAGCATTGATTCAGACATTTCCCTTCCTGTGAGGGAGACTCAAGGAACGGAGGCTTCTGCTGCCTCTGCATGATCGGGCAGGACTTGGGGAAGGAAACAGGCTTTACAACCTGTAGAGAGGAAAGAGTGAGGAATGTGTTACCTAATAGCTCATGGTATCCTTGACATGGACACACTAGTGATTGATGTCAGGGTCAGGATCTCCTTAGGATCTAGAGTTGGGCAAAGCCCCAACTTGAGGGCTGCAGATGAAAACAAGCTTTCCCATTGTTTGTAAATGGAGGGGTGCGGGATTATGAAGATTGGTTGTAGCTGGTGTAAGAGTAAAGAATGAATTCTTCTAATTTCATTTTCTAGCAGCATGAAATTAAGGAGGTGGAGGAGACCTTACCTACTCCAGCCCCTCTGTTGAAGATTTGAGAAGACTGGGGTCAGCTAGGGTACCTGCTTGTAGGGAAAGGGCTGGTGTTATACCCTCAGTCGCTTCCCAACCATCTGTGACATAGATGTGTTAATGCTTCCATGGTTGACTTGGCCAACGCGGTCACCATATTGAATGCTTATTTGTGCTGGGCATGAGTGAAGCTCTACTTTCCTGAATGTCAAAGGCAGGATTTATCAGGATGATCTCCTCAAAGGGTTTTCCAGACCACCCCCTCCTTTTTGTGTGATTCTTCACTCACACTAAAGTGCAGATTTGTTTTTATTGGAAGATGATTACCGCTTATATTTTGAAATTGTCATGTAGTGTAGGGAGGCTTGACTTTATTTTGGCAGGTTTTAATCACAGTTCCAGTAACGGCCTCTTGATTTATGCGGAATCTGACTCAGCCACTCTGGAGTTACCCTGAATCCCAGCGGAGAACTAGGAGTCATTCATGACTGCCGTGGGCTGGTGGGAGGGACTTCACTCAGGCTGTTGAAGCGGTTCCTTCCCGGGTGTTCATCTGCCTGGTGTGGTGGGCCAACTGCAGCTCCTCCAGAGGGTGTCCTGAGCCCGCAGGCTCGGTGGCGTCCTGCAGGCACGGTCACAGTGCCAGGCATCGTCATCCTTTGCCTTCCAGACTAGTCTATGTCCTCATCACTTTGGTCCTCCAGAACTTCATACTGTTCCTGGCTCATAGGTGATCTCAGCATGCTTTCTTTGAAAGAATGGATGAATGAGTACAGAGAAATTTAACTCATCACCCTGATCCACAAGGGGTTTACATCTTGGTTGTGAAAAAAACAACAAAACACCTCAGTGCATAAAGATTTCATAGTAGAACAGGACAAGATGATAATCCTAGTGCTGTTACCAAGAGGTATGTGATAAAGGCCAGATGTGAGAAATAGATTCTGTTACTTTTCAGTGCCATATGGAAGAGCGGGGTTGGGGTCTTGGCATCCTCACTTAGAAGTGTGTCACCTTGTAGAAATGATTGAAACTCTCAAGAGCCTCCGTTTCCTCATCTGTGAAATGGAGTCATCCCTGCGAAAGTCACAGAGCTGTTACCAGGACGAAGTGGGATTCTGTATATGTGTAAAGTACTTTGTAAGCTGCATCATGTGGTATAAATGCAGGGTGACATTATTCTCGAATGAACAACTGAAACAGTGTGTGTGTGGGGAAACATTCAGGGATGTGGGTGTTTAAAAGGTCCAGGAAAAGATAACCATGGCTTCTTTTTCAGAGCTTTTTGCTCATTCACAAGAGCTGAAATAGCACGCGTTTCTCTGGGCCTGGACCGAGGCCTGGATCTGATGAGTCAGCCGGGACTTGCAGCTGTGGGGTGGAGAGTCCCCACAGGCAGGCTTGGCTGTAATTTGTCAAAGTTCATTTTGTGTCCACTTTCATCCTTTTAATTGATTAGATCACTGAGGGCACTTTCTTTGGGTATGAAGGACTCAGATGTCGGTGCTAAAGAATTCCTTTGGGGAAAGTGACACAAAATTCTGTGTTGCGACCACTGTACCCCCTGCCTGCAAATACTCCAGTATGAGTGTTCACGGAACCAGTGAAAGCATGCCATAGGGGTTCCCTACATAAACGGGCAGGTCTGGATTCTTTAAAAAAATGTGTGATAATGAAGTCTTTAAACTTTTATTATTAAAGAGGTAACTTCATAAACGTTATTATCCAGCTTAAGACCATTCAGTGGGAAACCTTTGAGTATTTTTGCATGCCTCAGCTAAACAAGAAAGTAATTATGCTTTGCTTTTTATTCTTCAATATTATTTCCACCTTTCATTGAACAAGTTGGAAAAGGAGAATGGTTTTTCGTCATTGTTCTTGCTTGTTTGTTTGTCTTTAACAAAACCTCCCTATTTTCACATTTTCTTTTTGTGGTTGAATGAGCAGATTTTCCACATTATTGTGGTATTTGCAGATGATCTGAGTACAGTTAAAATATTGAAAGTGTGAGCTGGAAGGTCAAACTTGAACCTCATGTGTGATTCTGATATTAAGCTGCTGGTGGGTTACATGGAAATAATTGCGGTGTGTATCTGTTTAGTTTGCAGTATTTTAGAGAGGAATAATTAGGACAGAATCGCTGTGGCTGGTTTTCTTTAAGACTTTCCCCACTTCTCACTGAGAGAGGGAAACCCCCCAGAGTTAAGACAGGAAATGCTTGCCTCGCCAGTTTGCTTCAGTGGTTAGAGCGTTGGGTGCACTGAAGGGTCGCAGGGTAGATTGTGGTCAAAGACATGGCAGGTACCTTGGTTGCAGGCTCAGTACCAGGCCCTGGTCCAGCACGTGCAGGAGGCAACCAATTGGTTTGTTCCTCTCACATCGAAGTTTTCCTCTCTCTGCCTCCCTCCCTTTCACTTTCTCTAAAAACAGAAAAAGTCAGCCTGGCTGGTGTGGTTCAGTGGTTGAGCATCAACCTATGAACCAGGAGGTCACAGTTTGTTTCCCGGTCAGGGCACATGCCTGGGTTGCGGGCTAGGGACATGCAGGAGGCAGCCAATCAATGATTCTCTCTCATCACTGATGTTTCTATCTCTCTCTCTTCCTCTCTGAAATAAATAAAAATATATTAAAAGAAAAAGTCAATGGGTGAGGATTAACAATTAAAAACACACACCAGGAAGTACTTGGGTATTTTGTTGAACACCTCAATGGTTAAGATGGTGAGTGTTGTTCACCAAGGCGTTCAGTCCTCGGGCAGAAGACACAGAAGGAGGTGCCTTGTCCACACCCTCTGCACTCCACCAGCTCAGCATTTAGCACACTGGGTTGTAATCACTGTGTTAGCTGAGCAAAGGAAACTACAGAGGTGACAGCCTAGTGGAGCATGGCGTTTGGGACTGGATCCAGTATTGGGACAGCTGGTGAAATTTAAATGTGGACTATATCCATTATAGGGGATAATATTTTAGCATTTTAAGTTTCCTTAATGTTATCATTATACATTGATCATGTCAGAAAATATCCTTATTATTAAGAGATGCATACTGAAGTCCTTTGGGGTGAAGGGACATGATGTCTGCAACTAATTAAATGTAAGGTGGCAAAGATTAAGAATTGGTAAATTTTGGTGAAATGTATAGGAGAGTACCTTTAAAAAAAATAAAACGTTCAAAATGTTTATTTTTTAACATCGATATCCTGTACTGGAACGTTAGCTCCAAGAGGGAAGGCCTTGAGTAGGTAGGTTGCCAGACAAAATATAGGATGCACAGTTAACTGTGAATTGCAGATGCACTATGAATAAAGGGGCATACTAGTATCATTACAAGAACTATTTGTGTGTATCCACAGTCAGAGTTAACGTGGGGTTCTGAACTTTTATTCTCTGATCTGGCAACCCTGCCCTGAACCACAGAGTGTCCCTAGTCCCAGCAGAGTGAGTGACGCCTAGGAGGTGTTCCGCTGCTATGGGAATGAATGACGTGGCTTCCCAGAAGTTTGTTCTGTAGATCCTATTAGACAAAACCCATTGTGTCAAAGCTCGGAGCTGGGACTTAACCTGTTCTTAGACATGATCTCCCCCTTGTCCTTCTCCCTTTGGTTATCTTTTCTCTTTGAGCTGATTCCAGCTTTCTTCATTTCTCTGTAGTTGGTGGAGTCAGCTGGGTTACACGTTATACTAAGTTACCCGCATCCTGACACCCCTGACAGTTTTAAGATCTTCTTCTAACGCAGTTGGGTAAAATGGATACTGGAATTTATTTTGACAGCTGTTGAAAATCTCCACTGTTGCGACAGCAGGTTAAAGAGGTTATTTGTAACTCTGGTATTATTCAGTGAACCTTTTGAAAAGATGTGCACGCTGTTCCGTCAAATAGTATTTTATAGAATTTAAATGATTTTGGTGTTCACAGTGAAATTATCAAATAAAATGCTCGTAGGGATTAAGTGTATTACACTTAGTAATATTTCCCCACCAATGTAGTAATAGTAGTACGTTACAATGTTCTCAATTACCAGTGCCTTTTAAAATGCAGGTGTAGAGTCTAAATTCAGCTAGTCTGTTCCAGCTGTCCCATTGATAACCTTCCCTGTAAAAAGTGATCTTTGAGCAATTTCATAAAGAATGAATATTTATACTATTTTGTTGTTGAGCGGCTAAAAGAGGGGTCTGTGCAAGGAACAGGTGGCTTTGGTTGGCCTGCTTTACGGAAATTGATGCAAAGAAAGCATTGCATTATTTTATCATTGGAATCATGAGTGTGAGACTGGCTTCATTTTTGGAGTTGCATTTCCGTGTTGAGGTTTGGGTTTAGGGTGGAGTCTATTGCATGTACATGAGTTGGAGAGCTTACAGATAAGACATAGCAGCTGAAGGATAAAACGTCCAGGCGCATCTCTATGCGGCAGAGGAATTTTTACCAGAGGATCTGTTGTTCTACTGCGCTTGAGGTTTGGGGGGCAACTGTTCAGATGAACTCTTCAGACTTGAATTTTTCCTTTTATCTCAGGTCCAAAGCATGGAAGAGGACCCTGGCAAATTAATTATCAGTACAGTGCTTAGCACAGAGTAGGCACTCAAAATAAAGTTTGTTCAGTAGAATGAACTTGGTAATTATGTTTGGATTATTATTTCACTTTTAATATGATTTAATTACTTGAAATAGAAGATCTTTTAGTCACTGTCCTTTACCCAATTGCTTGGCAACACAACCACTAACATGTTTTCTGATTAAAATAAATGTTCCCATCTAAGTTTACACTTGATAAGATTATAATATAAAGAATTGGGAGCATTAAGTGGATGAGATAGAATTTGACACAAAAGCTATTTCTGAGAAGTCTCTTTTATTAAACATATTTTCTCCTGTGTCTGAAAGGATTTATCAAATTGTGTAAATTAGGTCCTAGCAAATTGGGTAAAAGAGTTTTTTGAAAGACAACTTTTTAATAAAAAGAATTATATTTCTATTGTAGAAAAATTGAAAAACAAAGAAAAATCACATAAGTGAGACCTATAATCATATTTCTCATTTTTACTGAATATATTTAGAGTCTTCTTTCCTAGCATAAATACACAAATAATTTTTTACACAAATACACAAAATTAGGACCATATGAACATGTTGTACACTGGTACATATGTGTTTATATGTTGTTTTGTGAATAATATATTTAAACTGCGTTGGTAAACTTAATTTAGTCATTCATATTTTAGTGCATCACCATAATTATTTTTGTAACAGTATTTTTAAAAACATATTTTTATTGATTTTAGAGAGAGGAAGGGAGAAGGATAGAGAGATAGAAACATTCATGAGAGAGAAACATCGATCGGCTGCCTCTTGCATGCCCCCCACTGGGGATGGAGCCCACAACCTGGGCACGTGCCCTGACTGGGAATCGAACTGTGACCTCCTGGCTCATGGGCCGATGCTTAATCACTGGGCCTCACTGGCTGGGCTATAACAGTATGTTTAATGGCTGTGTTACATTTATGTGATGGCTGTGCTATAATTGCTTAAATCAAACCCTTACACTTGATCACATAGATTATTTCCAGTTTCTTACAATGCTGTGGTAAACAGCCTTTAAAGCATGGTTATTGCTCTGGGATCTGTGCCTGCAAGTGCAATTTCTGGGTCACACATCCTTAAAATTTTGTGGAAAGTATGTTAACCATATTATCCCGAAAGGTTGGGCCAATGAATGCTCCTGTGCACATAAATGTTACTTTTTGTACACTCTTTTCTACATTGGATATTAATAACAAACAAAAGGGCCTGGCCGGCATGGCATGGCTCCGTGGTTGAGCATCAACCTATGAACCAGGAGGTCACGGTTTGATACCCGGTCAGGGCACATGCCCAGATTGCAGGCTCGATCCCCAGTGTGGGGCATGCAGGAGGCAGCTGATCAATGATTCTCTCTCACCATGGATGTTTCTTTCTCTCTCTCTCTCCCTCTTCCTTCCTCTCTGAAATCAATAAAAATACATTTAAAAACAAACACACAAACAAAAGAAACCTTCATTTGTTAGGTTCTTATTATTTTCAGGTGCATTTCTTTGATGGTACTCTTTCCTGTATTTATGGTCCCGCTGTAGTTTTTATCCTTTCTTTCTGTCTCTTTTCCCATTAGGGCATTTATTTTTACTTACTAATTCATGTTTTAATTTCCATTTTTTGTACGGTGTGATTTGATGTCTGGAAGTTTTAAATTTTGATTCTATTGGCAGGAAAAGGGCTTTTGAGAGCACGTGTATTTCTGTCAAAAGCTTACTTTCTCCCCCTCTGTGGGACATTCAGTGTTCAGCAGGAAGGAAGAGATTGCTGCTCAGTTTTATTTAATCATCTCAGAAGAGTTTTAAGTTATTAAAGCTTGTACAATGTATTAAGAATCAAGACATTTCCGTATTTGCATGAGCTGTTTGAACAGTATGCCAAAGAGCTCAAATTAGTACTTTTATCCTAGAAAGTTTTCATTTTGGAGTTTGGTCTCTTTTACACTAAAACCAATTAGAGGTGAGACAAGAGTTAAAATGGAGAAATGATTCATTATGTGTGAAATTTTTTGAAGACGGAGTAATTTGCATCCTCATCTATGAGGCATGCCTAGAGCTGGGCATGGAAACAATGACCGCTATGGGTCTAGGAAAGCTGATGGTTTTCTGATTCACAGACACCTACTGGGTCAAAAAGCCTCATGTTTTCACTGCAGTGTGTTGAAATTTCTTAGCCATATGTGGTATGGATACTTTGGATTTTCCATGTTGATATGTTTCTGGTACATGCTGCATTTAATTTATGTTACCAATATAAGTAGCAAGATTCATCTCTAAGCAAAGCTATTTCAGAAGCCAAGCAATGTTAACATCAGTTAGAGCCAGTGATTCTCAATATGGGGAGGGTGTATATCTTTCCTGGAAGGAATAAGATGGCTCCCATCATTCATTCATTCACAAATTTTTATTTTGTGCGTATTCAGAACTGTGTTTTGTAAAAAGGAACACAAACGACATTAGAAGTTGAAGATACAGCTGTATACAAGACATAACCCCTTCCTTAATTTGAAAGCAAAGTCCACTGCTTTGACTTGTTTTCATTATGATATCTTAACTTTGATTTTCATATAAGGCAGGAGTTCCCTCTGATGGCTCTTTTTCTCAGTGTCTGTGTGGCTCACTTCTTCACCTACTTCATTCAGGTCTCACTCAACTCATATGTCTCCCCAGAGAAGCCTTCCCAACCACCTTCTCTGAACCCCTTACCCTGACTTATTTTAGTTTATTCATGGCGTTCATCACTGTAAGGCATGTTACATTACGTATCTATTTGTCATCTGAACCCCCTCACTAGAATGTAAGGTCCATGAAAAAAGAGTGATGCCAGTTTTGTTGATTGCTTCCCCCTCCATATGAAACAGAACATGGGATTAGCAGGAATGCAATACATATTTGTTAATTCACTGAGCATTCGCATGCCTACGAAGTGGCTGGCATTGTAGGTGGTGATATGTGCTATGAAGAGAAATAAAGCAGATTAAAGAGTTCTTTAAAATGTCCATCTTCAGAGGGCTTGGGTTACAGAAGGTGGAAAGACACTGATTAGGCAGCCTGTCTCCCCTTTCTCTCTCCTGGGTGTCTTTGAGTCCTTCCCTGTCCTCTCTCTTCTAGCCATGTCGTAGCCACTCTGTCAGCTGTGCTGGGACTTTCTAAGGAGTGACAGTGCATTCTTTTCATGCCTTACTCCATGTGACCTTCCCACTTGAGTGCATGAACGCCCAGATGTGGTCAGCTCTTGAGCTTTGTATTTCCCAGGCTCCCAGGTAACATGCCTTGGAGTGGCCTGCTCCTTCCAGTAGTAGCCAAAGGCTGCCTGAGGGTTTGAGAGATAATCAAAGGTCAGTGAGAGTTCCAGGGCGCTTTTCTTATAGTTTTCATTTTCTGCTTTAGTAATCACATGATTCTGAGCTTAAATTCTTTGAGAGATGCCTCCTAGAAAGATGGAAAAGTTTTTTTTAAAATTAGAGTGCTTTATGTCAGACCTTCTTTTCCCTCAGTTGCTCCATGGCTTGACATTCAAACCTTCCAGGCTCTTGGTCAGTGTCTCTCAAAGGGGGAGGGGGAGGGGTAGCTCCTGAACAGGATAGATGAGGGGCTGCTTTTGGTTGTCACCATGCCTGGATTTGAGCACCTGCTGATAGGGATTCCCCACATCCTGCAGTACAGGAGGCAGCTGTGTCCAACGTAGATTGCCCTGCCCGAATGCCAGTGTTGCTCCCACTCGTGGCCCCTGGAGGTACTTTAGAAACTTGTGGGATGTTGTCAGTTTTCACAACGTTAAGGGTGCTTTGCTGCTGGCAGTTAGTGGGCGGGGCCAAGGATGCTGGAAGTCCTGCAGTTGCCCACCCTGGAGAATTGCCCCACATCCCACTCACCCTTCCAGTGTCCACCAGTGAAAACCCCATTGATAATTATCAGAGCCTCCAACCAACTCTGTAATCAAAAGGTGTTTTGACACAATTTAAATGAATAGGGGTCAGTATTTTGTTTTCTTCTGGACTTTACCAGAAGTCACTGCCCACATTGGCACCATTCCTTGTGTTTTGTAACTGGCGTACCCGTCTCCATGTTGGCTTCGTAGTGACTGCAGTATAGGAGCAAGGATCTGACCACTTCATTATCTTCTACAGATCTCGTGCCTGAAAATGTACATATTGTAATGTATATTATGCCATTATAAATGGTTTCCCTTTTATTTCTCCTTTATACCGAAGCTTGGTCACAACTTTAATTTAGAAAAATTATATGTAGATTAGGTTATATTATCTGTGATTTTCATGACAGGATTCTAAAGGGGGCATGGAGTCTGGTGAGGTTGAAAATCTTCACTCTAACCTAACTTGACAGATATATTTCTCACCAATTTTCTACATGAACTCTGTTTCAACCAAAGTGATTTGTTCTGTCTCACAGTTTCTTTTCATCCAGGTGCGCCTTCAACTCAAACTGCCCCTGGTCCCCCAAGTCCCTTCCATCTCCACCTCTACAAATCCCCCCTTTGGAACCCCATTCCCCTGGCAGCCTTGTGTGTGAAGTCATCATTCCTCCACCACCGCAGTTCTGTGACTCCCTCCCTCCCTCCCTTTCTCCCTCACTCCCTCCTTTCCTTTCTTTCTTTTTGAACTACTATGGCACTTGTAAGAACTTCTCATTCAACTCTTGTCTACAGCCTGGTAGTATTAGATATCTTTTTTTGGGTCAAAGTTATCTCCTTGAATAGCTTGTAAGCTCCTTTCAGATGGTCAACTTGATTTAGTCTCCCCCCTCTCCCCCCAGCAGTGTCTAGGAATGTATATATAGCCAGCTCTGTCATGGGCTAGGCGTTCTTGTTTTCTTCCTTTCTCAAACAGGAATCCTTTCCTGCCTGTCATGTTGCTAATTACAAAAGTAAAACATAGTTATTGTTAAGACATTTTTAGATATGGAAAAGTAAAAGAAGAAAAGATTCATCATCATTGATCTATTACCCAGAGCCACGCATGGCTTATCATTTTATTTATTTTTTATTTTTTTCAAAAGACATTTTTATTGATCTCAAAGATGAAAGGAAAGGGAGAGATAGAAACATCAATGATGAGAGAGAATCATTGACCGCTGCCTCCTGCATGCCCCACACTGGGGATGGAGCCTGCAACCCGGGCATGTGCCCTGACTGCGAATTGAACCGTGACCTCCTAGTTCATAGGTCAATGTTCAACCACTGAGCCACACTGGCGGGGCCATTGCTTATCATTTTAGAGCATTTCCTCCCAGCTGTCTTCTCTGTGTACATGTGCGTGGTTAACAAAATCAGAATCTTGTCCTTATTATAGTTTGTACTTTGCTCCCCCACCCCATTTCACTTAATGTTTTATGATGAGCATTTTCCTGTGTTACTAATTTTAGAAAATATATTTATGTAAAACATGTTTTATGGAAAATTGTAGACATACAAAAAGTAGAATAATATAATAAACTCCTAGATACCCAACATTTCTTTAGCTTCAGTAATTATCAGTATTCTGCCATTCTGAATATGTGGTTTATAGTGGATGCATACTATTCTGTTCTTTGGATACATAATTTATTTAACCTTTTTTCTGTTATTGAAAATTTAGAGGATGTCTAGTTTTCTATAATGAAATATGCTTATGTTTTTATCCTTCTGGTCATAATTATTATTCTTGCTTCCTGGAGAACCCAATTAATTTCTTCATGATTAAGTAATTCTGATTATTACTTTTATATTCTAGGAGTTTTACTGTAGTTCATATCTGTGGCTGGTTTCATTGTCATTTTTGTTTTCTTCATCCATCAAGTATTTCTTGTATTAGCCAGAATGGGTCTCAAATGAATTGCAGTAACAAGTCATGCTTTTCTATTCATTTTTTAAGAGAAAATAACCAACCCCTGAAAAACTGGCAATGTAAGAGGATGGTGTTTGCTCTCTAGATAACTGAAGGGGCAATCACAAGAAGGAAAGAGAAAAGGATTTCAGGAGAAACAAGATCTGGTAAATTATAATCTTTGCCCAATGGAAACTATTTCACGAATGCTTAATTTTGATTGAAAATGGCCTCTTCTTAAAGGCTGAAGGAGACCATCTCAAGTAAGGGGTACTTGAACCATCAGCATGTACATGTTTTTCTCCAGCTGAATAAAGTTTATATTTTAATAAACACATTTGCTATTTAAAAACAAAACCCAGCATCTTTAAGTGAAGAGGTCCTGTATGCAGCTTCCCTTTTAAAGAGGTATCGCAGGCAATAGAGAGAGATGGTTTGCTTCCATCTGGCCCTGTGAGCCATAGGAGGATGAGCGAGGGGGAGACTCAGATGGGCAGTGGCATTACAGGTTCTCTGTGAAAACCAAGTGAGGATTACTGTGCCTTCGTTCCGCTAGGATTTCTTCTGCAGTATCTGCTGAGATTTCTCGACCAGATCCTGTACAGGAAGATGACTCATGTGCTACCTACTCTAAGAATATGTCTTTGTTTCTTCTCTTACAAAGTAAAATATGGTTGCCATAGATTTTCAGAGATTTATAATAGAGATTCAGAACATAGAAAGCAAAAGTCTCCCGTAACCCACACCCCTCCCCACTAGGCGACTGCTGTTGCTGTGCTCTATATGCCCATCTTGGTTTTCTCTAAGTCCATATTAACATATGTTATCTGAATAATGGACAGAACAAAAATGCTACCTTTCCAAGTGCCAGTGTAATCAGTTTCTCCTGGTTAAAGGTAACATGATAAGTACAGACAACAGGACAGAACTGGCAGGTATGGGAAATGGCAGCAGGAGGGAAAGCTGAAGGAAAGGAAGGAGTAAGAGCCCCGGTTTTTATTATTCAGAGGTTAGATTTTTATCACTGAATCAGATTTAATTGGTGGTTGTACTTTTTCCCTGGGGAACACATTAAAATAGTCATTATGACAAGATGACTAAGTCATGAATGAATTTAAAATATGTAACTAGTCTCAGCCCTACTAACATCCCAGCAGCTTGTGGGAGCCTACTTTTTGCATTGGAATTTAAGGGACAGGAGTGTGCGTTGCTAATGTGAGGACGTTTTTCTTTTCATTTTGGGAACACTACAAATCATGCATTTTATAAGGCCTACGATTTCCAGTAACCATGAATGATTACTTGTGTTGCTTACAATAACAGGTACTTAAATAATGAAGACAGTAGAATTTTTCCATGTGAAATCCCACTTTGTTCATTAAAACGCCTACTGTAGGGCATGAGCTATACTCAGTATCAGAGGCACAAACTTGTAAAATTGCTGCTGTCGCTGTCTGGTGTTTGGGACATGCTTTCCCATCCATCTGGAATGCCTCCTTCCCTCCCATCTAACGACACATCTCTCATCCTCTGTAGACTGACTTAGCAGATCCCTCACTGATGTGCTTCTCGCATTTGAACTATCTTCACTCAAGTGTCATCTCATTGTCTTAAGTACACAATAGCATAGATGTTGAGTTGCTTGAGGTCAGGGTCCTCCTATTTGTCATAGCCACAGAGCAAAAATGGGTACCTGGCTGGTGCTAAATATCTAGAGAGCTATAGATATGTAGATAGATATTTGTTGAATAAGTGATTACATGAACTAATCATTTAGTAATGATGATTAAAATCGTTACATTTCTCACTACAATACAAGGAGTCAAGAACAGTCTGAAGAGGTGTACAGGTGTAGTGTAATGACCCTCCTAATGTAGACTGTTAGTGCCAGATAATTGGATATTTAGGTATTTGGATTAAGCAGGGCATCTAAAAGTGTTTAGTGGGGTTAAATGGGAGGAAAAGCTTTAATATAACATCTTAATGGCCCATCTCATTCAAAATTATTAAAAATTTGTTAACTGTCTTATGAGGGCATTTCAGGAAAATATAAGATAAAGGTCTTTGCCTCATGGAGCACACATGTTTTCCAAATTGTATTTTTAGTGGGAGGATACTGGTTTTTGCCTTCCATGTTAACCGTTCCAGTGTGGGTCTGCTAAGCTACGGATTTTAGTCATTCAGAACTGTGATTTAGAAATTAGAGTTCATGTAAGGATCAAGAAATAGTATCTTTTCAACCTAGAAAAAAACAGGGTCACGGGAGCCTCACCTAGCAGATCTCTTTCCTAGTGGAATTAGGCTCCCAGGTCTAGAAGGGAGGGATAATGATCTTCCTATTTAGGATCAGGATTAGATCATGGTATGTGATGTGCGAAGATGTATCAATTCAGTCCTGGCAGGAGAGAGAGGGGTAATGGGGGAAAGAAAAGGACTGTTAACAAAGCTGAGGACAGGGGTCAGAGAAATCAGCAGGACTTGGCAGAGTTAACTACAGAAAGCCATTACCACTCCTTAGCCCTAAGGAGACAGGGAAAGGGAGAGTCTCTTGGAACCTTGTAAGGGGTTTAGCTGCAGGAAAGGGCCACCTGGTGGGAGCTGAGGCCTTTGGGGGAATAGTTCAGTCCCCTGGCAAAGCGGCCTGGTAGGGCAGGAGCCAAGGGGATAAACACCCCAACCTTTCTCTCTGCCCTCTCCTCAGTTTCCTGCAGGTCATTGATTGGATGACTCCAATGAACCCCAGAGAGCAGGATACTAAGAGATGTAGTCTGAGGAGGCTGGCCTTCTGGGGCCCAGAGCAGGGTGAGGAGGGGAGAGAGAGTGGATCTGAGGAGCAATTGGACAATATCCAGCCAAAAAGGACACTCTTGGTTATGAAAAGTAGCCTTCCTGTTCATGGTATTCCTGTGTCCATTGAGGGGTTAAGTGGTTACCTCATTCGTTAGGATTGACTTCTAAATCAGATACCCTGAAAGGGAGCCCCATGCAGAAGTGTTTTGTTTGGCTTACACAGCATTTTTGTAAACAAACCAACTAAACAACAACAACAAAAATACTCCTATATTGTCTTTGGGGAGATTGACTTCAAAAATCTGAGTTTCATTCCTCTTTTAACAAATGGAAATTGGCAGCACTGAACATGTACCGTATTACTATGTGAGAACAATCTGCTGGACTTAGTAGGAGCTGCTCCTTTAAACAGATAGGAACTCTTCACTTTGCCTCAATCCCCACCGCTCCCTCCTAACCCACACTGCTTCTGCGTGATCCCTTTAGATATTCGAGTTTGTGGCCTCAACAAAGCACTTTAGAGGAGGAAGGACAGATGAGTCACACTTAATCTAGAAAGAGAATGAGTTCTTTCTTGGAAGGTGTACTTCTCCACAAAGGGAATAGAGACTAATCTGGTCCCTGGGGCCACAGTCTGAGTGTTTGTTAGACTAGCGAGGAGAAAGCTTTGCATAGATAAATGAAGTTCAGTTTGAATCTTTAGGTCAGTCTCTAAGTTTACCTTTAAACTTTTCGTTCTTGTCCACAGAGCAAAGATTGTTGGATGGATTATGTTTCCAGCTTATTCCTTATTTCAGTGCAAGGGCATGCTAGGGAGAGAGGAAGGCTGAAGTGGGTCAGAGTGGACCTTGAGCAAGAAGGGAGATGAGGATGTGCAAATGGGGAGAGCAGCCTTTTCACTCTTTGGTCCCCTCTTTCTCTAGTGAGAGAGAGGACATTTTCTAACTTGTTGCCTTGTCCCTTCATGAGAGCTGAGTCTCAGAATTCTCCTGTCCTTAAGCCCAAAGGTTGTCTAGCTATGTTATTTTTAAAAATTGTGTAACTATAATAATAAAAGTGTAATATGCTAATTAGACCGGACAGCTGAACGACCTTCTGGATGTCATTCCGGATGTCCTTCTGGATGAAGCTGCCACGGCAAGGTCTGAGGCAGAGGTGGTTAGGGGGCAATCAGGCAGGCATGCAGAGTGGTTAGGGGTGATCAGGCTGGCAGGCGAGTGGTTAGGAGCATTCAGGCAGGCAGGCAAGTGGTTAGGGGTGATCAGGCAGGCAAGCAGTTAAGAGCCAGCGGTCCCGGATGTCCGAGAGGGATGTCCGACTGCCAGTTTAGGCCTGATCCTGCAGGGATCTGGCAGTCGGACATCCCCCTGAGAGGTCCAGGATTGCAAGAGGGTGCAGGCCAGGCTGAGGGACCCCCGCCACCCCCCTGCAGGAATTTCGTGCACTGGGCCTCTAGTACATAATATAAAATTTACCATTTTCTCCATTTTTAAATGTACAGTTCAGTGGCGTTATGTGTATTCACAATGTTGTGCAGCCATCACCACCATCCATCCATCTCCAGAACGCTTCATCTTCCCAAACGGAAACTGTATGCGATGAACACGTACTTCCTTCCCATTCCCCTCCACCCCAGCCCTAGGCAACCAGCATTCTACTGCCTGTCTCTATGAGTTTGACCACTCTAGGCACCTCATATAGCTGGAATCATGCAATATTTGTTCTTTTGTGTCTGGTTTATTCCATCTGGCACAGTGTCTTCAAGGTGTATCCACTGTTGTAGCAGATAACAGGATTGCCTTCCTTTTTAAGACTGAACAATATTCCATTGTTTGTAGTATATCCCAGTTTGTTCATTCTTCATTCAGCTATCAGAATTTGAGTTGTTTCCACCTTTTGGCAATTGTGAGTCATGCTGCTGTGAACATAGGTACACAAATATCCATTCAAGTCTCTGCTATCAGTTACTTTCAAATATTACATAACTAGTCCCACACAGACTGTAGAAAACTTGGAAGATACAGGTTAAAACAAGCAAACAAACAAACAAGCAAGCTATGGGTGACCCTAGCATCAAGGACGATGGTAATGACAATAGCATGTGTGTGGCCCTCACTATGTGTCAGTCACTCTGCTAAATAAGTGCTTTACCTGTTTATACGTAATAATGGCTCTATGAGGTGGGCACTATTGTTCTCCTCATTACAGATGAGAAAAGGGACGCACAAACAAGGTTAAAAGCTAGAGAGTGCCACCATCAGGGTTTGAACTCAGGCAGTCTAGTTTCAGAGTCGTTGCCTCGCATGACTGTTACCTTATCCTGTTCACCAAGGCTCATCCCAGTATAGCCATAGCCTTCTAAAGCTTTTTCTCCTGCAAATACATATATAACTATATGTATATACACAGTGAGGTAATACTATATATACATCATATTTTATAATTTGCTTCCTTTATTCAGTAATAAAAGCGAGTATCAACAGTTTAAATAACCGTAGTGGTCAATTTTATGATGATATAAATGTTAATATTGTGATGATAGAAAAAAATTAGTTTTGCCCAGTTTTTCACTATTATAAAATACTATGCTATACATACACATTTCTTAGAACACTCATCTGAATCTTTTCTTTAGGAAAAAAACAGATTTGCTATGTCAAAATTTATTTTTTCCTCTCATTCCCTTTATTAAAAATTGCTTTGTTTTTCTGATTTTAAAAAGAAATACCAGCTTATGGCAAAACAAAGTAGAGAAGAAAGTAGATGACCTGTTATTTATTAATATAAACAGCACTGTCAGGAACATCCTGTTACTTACCTTTTTGGGCAGTGGTCCTGATTCCTTTAGCATAAACTTCTAGAAGGGGAATTGCTGGGGTAATGCACATTTACATATTTGATAGACATTCCCAAATAGTATGCCTGCTTTTACAACCTTTAATTCCTGTTATCAAATTGCCCTGCATATTTGGAGTAATAGCTATTGTTTGAAGGAATAAGGACTGAAATCAGGACATTTTTTAACTTAACATAAAGGCAACTTGTTAGATGTTTATGACAGAAAGAGATTACATTTTTATCTGCTAGTGCCATCCATTGAATATAATCTAAGCACCTTAACTTGTTTTATTAAACTATAAATAGGATAGTTAGAGCCCACAAGTTTTGCATGAAAATTTTTTTTCTCTGCACTATGAGAAAATTAAAACAAAACAAAACACCTCTACTGTTTGGATTGTGTCCAGACAAATGAGCTCTAATTTCTATGATAAAAGATTTAAGAGTTAGAAGTGCTGAGTTCTAATTCTGTCCCCAGTGTTTCTTTGTCTATATGATCTTGGAAGGTTACTTGTCTTGTTTTAATCTTCTCATCTATTCAGTGGGCGGGGCGGGGGCAGAATAGCATTCACAGTATTTTTGTAAAAAAGGACTCAGTATTATTGTAAGAATTAAATGGGATAACCTCACCCCTATGAGAATGGCTATTATATAAAACATAGGAAGAAATAATAAGTATTGGAGAGGATGTAGGGAAAAGAACCCTTGTGCACTGTTGGTGGGATTATAAATTGGTACAACCACTATGGAAAACAGTATGGAAGTACTTTATAAAATTAAGAATAGGGCTTGTCAAGGGCGGGGGGGGGGGGGGGGGGGGGGGAAGGACACTTATGTAATACCCTTTGTAATACTTTAAGCGAAAAAAAAAAAATTAAGAATAGACCCACCATATGATCCAGCAATTATTTTTCTGGGTATTTATCCGAAGAATACAAAAACACTAATTCAGAATTACACATGTACGCCTCTGTTCATTGCAGCATTATGTACAGTAATTGAGCTATAAAAACAACCTAAGTGTCCATCAGTGGATGAATGGATAGAAAAGAATGTGAACACACAGTGGAATACTGTACTACTTAGCCATAAAAAGGTGAAATACTGCCATTGTGACAACATGGATGAATCTTAAGGGTATTATACCAAGTGAAAAAAGTCTGATGGAAAAGGACAAAAAGCCGTATGATTCCATTCATATGGGGAGATGTAACAAAAAGCAACCGACAAACAAAAACAGACTTATGGATACAAACGATGGAATGGTGGTTACCACAGGGAATGGGAGCTGGGAGGAGGGTGAATTGGGTAAGGGGGTCAAATATATGGTAATGGAAAGAAATTAGACTTCAGGTGGTGAGCACCCAATACAGATGTTGAATTATAATGGTGTATATCTGAAATTTATATGTTATTAACCAATGTTACCTCAATAAATGAATAAAAAGAAATTAAATGTGATAACAACATAGGTGAAAATGTAGAGTGCTTATTAAAGACAAAGCAATATACAAATGTGTTATCACTAGTGACAATAGTAATCCTTTTCCTACAATTTTCAGGTATAGTTCCTTCTGATCACTCCTCAAATTACAGATCAGTTACTCAGGTGGGCAGCTCCTTAAAACTCGGTGCCTCTTCTTAAAACACTGGGAGTTCTCTATGGAAACTCAGGAGGATTTATGGACTTGTAGTCTTGGGTCTTGGAGAGAAGAGCCATATTTCTGCAGACTCCCAGAGTACTCATTCTACTTTTAATTCTGCTCCAAACCTCGTACCACATCACTCCTAATGCCAGACCCGGGTGACTAATAACCTTTTGGCAGATCAAATTTCAGTGTTAAAATCCAGGAAGCAGAGCTCTGTCCTGGCCGTTTCTTCTTTTAAAATTACAGCTAGAAATCTCCTTTCTGTTTTTAGGCAAGCTGGATGCCTGGTTTCTGCCAGAGCAAAGGGCAGCCAGGCCCCTCATTTGTGCACATCACTGTCATAAACCCGGGCAGTCTGGTGAGGCAGCTCCTTAGGAAACGATATTTCAGCGTTAAATGGCCCACACCTGAAAACAGGCTCTTTGGAAGACATTTCCCAGGGTTTTACGGTTGTTACTGATTTTGTTTTTCTTTTTATGTTTTGTTCCTAAAAGATCTTTATTAATGTTTATCCAGTACTTCCATTGACCCAGCTGCTTCCATTGACCCAATCTGGTGAACTGTCAACAGGATATCATTTCTCTCAGAATTTGTTATTCTGCTGAAAACGTGCAGCAGTGTTTTTGTGATTGAGTCAACCACCAGATAACCTCTGCCCTTAACTTTCTAGACTAAAATGGCTTGTCTCTGTTGTCCAGAACTTTGGGTTGGTATCTCTCGAGTAATAGTTTAGCATGCAAAGCTTATTAAAAGCTTGTGACTGGCCTGGCTGGCGTGCTCAGTGGGTGAGCGTTGACCTACGAACTGGGAGGTCACGGTTTGAATCCTGATCAGGGCATAGGACTGGGTTGCAGGCTTGATCCCCAGTGAGGGGTGTGCAGGAAGCAGCCAATCAATGATTCTTTCTCATCATTGATGTTTCTATCCCTCCTTCTTTCTTCCTCTCTGAAATCAATAAAAAATATATTAAAAAATTTTTTTAAAAAAGAGCTTGCTACTAACAGCATAGATGGACTTGGAGACCGTGATGCTAAGCAAAATAAGCCATTTGGAGAAAGATAAATATCACATGATTTCACTCATTTTGTGGAATATAATGAACAAAAATAGATCCAGAGACACAGAAGCATGGAACAGACTGTCAACCTCAGAGGGAAGGCAGGGGAAGGAAGTGGTGGTGGTGGTGGGGTGGTAAGAGATCAACCAAAGGACTTGTATGCATGCACATGACCAAAACCAATGGACATAGACAGTAGGGGGATGCGGGCATGTGCTGGGGGGTGGGAGTGGCCGGGGAGAGGTCAATGGGGGAAAAAAGGAGACTCATGTAATACTTTAAAGTGGTTCTCAACCTTCCGGCCCTTTAAATACAGTTCCTCATGTTGTGACCCAACCATAAAATTATTTTCGTTGCTACCTCATGACTGTAATATTGCTACTGTTATGAATCATAATGTAAATATATGATATGCAGGATGGTCTTAGGCGACCCCTGTGAAAGGGTTGTTCGACCGCCAAAGGAGTCGCGACCCACAGGTTGAGAACCGCTGCTTTAAACAATAAAGAATTTAAATTTTAAAAAAAAGCTTGCTACTGAAAAATAACGGGTTTTGCCTATAGGAGTCATGTAGAGTCCCTTTCGTGGTAGGATTTCAAGGCAGGGTCCTTTGTTTTGCTAACAGAACATCAGCCAACAGTATTTACGGGCAGTGCTGCAGATGCCCTCCAGCAACCTTAATGCTTCCGTGAGGAAGACAGTTTGCAGGGCAGGTGAGTCACAAGTTCCTCCAGGTTCTCTAGAAGCTACCATTTTATCACAGCAGTGCCAGGAAACAGCTTGCTCAGACCATGTTAACTCAGCTATGCACAGACCGCCTTCTCTGAGCTGCATTTCAGCAGCTGGGCTTTGCCTGCTACCAACAGTTGAAGGAAGAAATGGCCACCTGGCTTCAACTGAAATCTCCATTTCTTATTTCTCAGTTTATTTTGTGGAAGGACTGTGCCATAAATTCCTCCTGGAGCTCAGCAGTAGAAAATGGATGGTCTCTTCTGACAAATCCATCTGCTTCCACATTTATGAAATTGAGAATTTGTAACCTATCATGTTTCCCTTTTAGCTTTGGTTTCCTAAGCTCAGAGCCAAAATTAGTGCTTCGTTACAATAACTTTCATCTGTATTTCCTGGTAGTTATCTCCCCTTTCTTCCATGTGGATTAGCTCGTCTCTTTATTTCAATGATCCTGCACACGTGTTTATTTTAAGCAATTTTAAATCCTTTATGGAAGTAGGTAGGGTTCAGATTATAAATAAAATGGTAGCGCTTGTATTATTGTCACAGTCACATTATTGATTTGTCTTTGGTGTTAGTCTCCTGCTTCCCTCTGAACTTCTCCTTTACCCTTTTTGATTCATTCATATTTGGCTGGGAATGAAAAATAGGAATATGAGCAAAAGAGGAAGATGATCCTAACAGAAACCTAGCAACATTTTTATAGTTTAAAGTTATAGAGCCTTCTGTACAAATATTTTCATTTTCTTGTAAATCAAAGAGACATGGCTTATCCTAAACACAGTATAAGAAAGAGAGTAATTGGTTAGTGAACTTGATTGAGGTTAAATAGTTGACTGTCAGTGTTAGAATTTATAAAGTACATTTTAGTTGAATCTCATGTCTGGGTGAGGTGTTGCTGTTTGAGGCAGAAAGTAGGCTAATGACTTGGAGAAAAGATGCTCACTTCTCAGACACTCTTACGTCAGTATCCATAAAAACTGATAAGGATACTGGGGTTGTAAAGCCATAGTCTGTCTGGAGTGACTTCAAGACTTTAGGATAAGGTGATGATTCTGGGTCATTGGAGTAGAAAGAAAACTCTGAAGGTATTTGGAATTAATGGTGGAGAGACTATCAAGGAAAACGATGTAGAAACAAACAGAGAGAGCGGGATGCTGGGAAGCAGGTGGTACCAGAGACTCCTTCTCTCACTGAGTCTCTGCTGGACCCAGAGAGGGCTAGTGGAGTTTTCCCTTAGGATTAAGTGGAAAATTACTGTTCAAAGGGGAAGCACATCTATTTGCTGCTGCTTTATTTTAAACCTATAATAATGCATTTGCTTATTGCTAGAAGACTGACCCAACACCCCTTTTAAAAATGAATGAAGCTGGTTGTAGTGCCATTACTTTTCTTCCCATTATGCCATCTTTAAAATTTTTTTTTATATTTCTTATTTATAGTTGGCATTCAATATTGTATTAGCTTCAGGTGTACAGCATAGTGGTTAGACATTTATATAACTTAGAAAGTGATCCATTCAGTAAGTCTAGTTCCACCTGGCACCATTAGTTATAATTATTAAAATATTATTGACTATATTCCCTATGCTGTATTTTATATCCCCGTGACTATTTTTTTTATATTTTATTGATTTTTCACAGAGAGGAAGGGAGAGAGATAGAGAGTTAGAAACATCGATGAGAGAGAAACATCGATCGGCTGCCTCCTGCACATCTCCCACTGGGGATGTGCCCACAACCAAGGTACATGCCCTTGACCGGAATCGAACCTGGGACCCTTCAGTCCGCAGGCCGACGCTCTATCCACTGAGCCAAACCGGTTAGGGCCCTGTGACTACTTTGTAACTGTCAATTTGTACTTCTTAATCTCTTCACCTTTTTCACTCAGCCTCCCAACTCCTTCCATCTGGCGACCATCAATTTGTTCTCTGTATCTATGAGTCTGTTTCTGTTTTGCTTGTTTATTTTGTGTTTTAGATTCCTCATATAAGTGAAATCATATGATCTTTGTCTTTTTCTGTCTGACTTATTTCACTTAGCGTAATACCCTTCAGCTTCATCTATGTTGTTGAAAATGGTAAGATTTTATTCTTTTTTTATGACTGAGTAATATTCCATTATATATGTACCACATCTATTTTATCCACTCTTCTATCAATGAACACAAGTACAATATCTTGATTATTGTAAATAATGCAATGAATATAGGAATGGACATATATTTTCAAAAAGTTTTTGCACAGTGAAGGAAACCAACAAAATGAAAAGGCAACCTATTGAATGGGAGAAAATATTCACCACTGATACATCTTAATGGGGTTAATAGCCAAAATTTATAAAGAAGTCATACAACTTAGCACCAAAAAACACAAATAATCCAATTAAAAAATGGACAGAGGACCTGAATAGACATTTCTCCAGAGGAATTACAGATGGCCAATAGACATGAAAACATGCTCAATGTCGCTAATCAGAAAGATGCAAATTAAAACCACAATGAGATAATACCTCTCACCTGTCAGAGTGGCTGTCATCAATAAGTCAACAAACAAGTGTTAGGGAGGATGTGGAGAAAGGGACCCCTTGTGTACTGCTGGTAGGGCTGCAAATTGGTGCAGTCACTGTGGAAAACAGTATGGAGGCTCCTCAAAAAATTAAAAATAGAACTATCAGATGACCCACCAAGCCCACTTCTGGGCATTTACCTGAACAAGTGCCATTGCTATTTTAAATGTCATTGTTTTATTTTTATCTTACTTTTCAGTAGCCCAGAAATAATTAAACCTGAAAATACTGCAGAATATGTACAATTTAGGCAATTGTATGAATATGAGTTTTTAACTCTGAGATAAATGAGCTGTGTGGTGACTTAACAATAGCTACCTCTTGCTTGAAGCAGAAACTGATCAGTGCTAGCCTTTACAAAGCTTGTGGTGACCAACTCTGTCTGGAGTCCAGTGTGCATAGCTCTGGCTCCCATCATGCCCATTAGCCTGTGAAATTGATTTGTTTTTAATGGTTGTACAGGCATTTGGCTTGTAGCTAACTGCACGGTTGCGCAAGGAGCCCTGTTTTCCGTACTGTTCTGTGAGTAAGCAGTAAGACCATTCAAGGACTGGTGTGCCTGGACTAGTCATTCCGGGGGACACTTACAGTTCCTTTACAACTTGTTCCATTCCACATCCTAGAAGGCATTTAAAAATGGGGGGGGGGGCTTTTCTACTTTCATTATTTTATTTTAAAGAATTTCTTGTCCTACTTTTAAAAACTTCATTTTTATTTTTTATTTTGACCATTTTTAGAGCAGTTTAAAATTCACAGGAAAATTGAGGGAAGGTACAAAGATTTCCCCTATATTCTACCCCCCACACTATTATTTTATTTGAATATTTCATTCCTGAGCTGGCCCCTTGGTAACCATAGTTGTTTGAAGTATGGTTAGCTGTTTGCTCTTTGCTTGGCTGTTATAGTTTTTGGTATTTCAGGTGCTGATTTATTCCTGCTTAAGAAACTGTTTCAGCAAGAATGGCGTATTTCCACAATGCCATTTGTTTATTTAATTTTTTAAAGATGTAATATATTTTTATTTATTTCAGAGAGGAAGAGAGAGGGAGCGAGAGATAGAAACACCAGTGGTGAGAATCATTGATTGGCTGCCTCCTTCAGATCCTTCATTAGGGATTGAGCCTGCACCCTGGGGAATGTGCCCTGACTGGGAATGGAATCGTGACCTCCTGATTCATAGGTCGATGCTCAACCACTGAACCACACTGTCTGGGTATATTCAATTTATTCATTAAAGTAGAGTTGGCATACAATAGTATATTAGTTTCAGGTGTACAACATGGCAGTTTGACATTTATATACATTAGGAGGTGATCACCACACTAAATCTAATAACCATATGTTATGCCAAGTTATTACACCATTATTGACTTTATTCCCTATGCTATACACTACATCTCCATGGCTTTCTGTTCTATAAGTGGGAGTTTGTACCTCTTATTTCCCTTCACCATTTGCCCATCCTCCCACTCCCTCCCCTCTGGTAGTCATCAGTTTGTTCTCTGTTTCTATGAGTCTGTTTTTGTTTGGTTTGGTTTGGTCATTTGTTTTTTTTTAGATTCCATGTGTAAGTGAAATCACATGATATTGTTTGTCTTTCTCTGACTTACTTCACTTAGCATAATATCCTCTAAGTCCTTGTCACAAATGGCAAGACTTCTTTCTTTTTTATTGCTGAGTAATATTCCATTGTGTGTGTGTGTGCTTGTGTGTATGACATATCTTTTAACCCACTCATCTGTTGATGGACACCAAGGTTGTTTCCATAACTTGGCTATTGTAAATAATGCTGCAATGAACATAGGGGCGTACATGTCTTTTCAAATTGGTGTTTTGATTTCTTCAGCCAACACATGCCTTTTAAACAGAATTTTTCTCTTTAAGGCATATTGTACATTTCTCTCTGAATTTATTGAAGACACACGATTAAATCTGTATCGTTATTGAAGCAATTCAGGTGTGGGAAAAAGACTCTCCAATCAAGAAGGAAAGGAAGCACTAGGGGTGATGTCAAATGCAGAGAGACTTAGGGCCACTCCTGTGGCATTCAAAGTGAGCTGCCAGTGGAAGAAAACTCCCCGTTCTGAATAAGGAGTCAATGGGCCTCTGTGCAAGATGGAACTTTATTTCAGGGACTTCATTGGAAACCCATTAGATTAGATGGTCTTTAGTCTTCTGTAGTCTGAAATTTTATGAACTCTCATAAAAGTTGTTTATAAATCTTAAATGAAGAGAAAAAGGGCTCCCTGGTTTAAGTTTAGTTTCTATCTAATATGCACCTTTAAAGGTTGAGTTCCCATTGCACTTCTGATCTTTTTTTAAGCAATGAAATCTATCACACATACAAAGAGTATGTCACGTTTTATGTACCGTGAAAGATTAAGACGATGTTGAACACTCCTGTGCCTACCACTCAGCCTCAGAACTAGAACATTCCGAGTGGTTTTGAAGACGTCTATTAATGTGCATTTCTGGGCTGCTTTAAAGTGTTAGATTTGTGCACCAGTGTTCTATGTGTAAGCACTAATATCAGTGAGTATCAAGTGAGAGTGGCTCAGCCATTTTTATCTCCAAACTCTTTTTAGATTTCCAATCTCTGTAATATTGGACTGAAGAACAGTTAAATTTTCCACGTAGAAGCTCATCTTTAACAAGCTAATTATCCTGCTTAAAAATAATAGCATTGTTCATGATTTTAGTTTTCCTGTTCACATGATGATTACAGCAGTGGGAGCTTCCCTGAGCACAGGATGAGTATATGTCAGTTTGAGCTTTTGCTATGGAGAAGGCCAGGCGTCTGTACATTGAAAATTTACCCAGGCCCCGGAGGACGTGGGAGGCCAGGGAGCATAACTATGGGAAACTGTCTTTAAGTCGCCAACATTAAATCCAGACAAGGTGGCATTGTTTCCTAGGTGCCTGATAGAGGCATTTCTGATGTGGATTTTTTTTTGGTTGCCATCTTCAATTCTCAAGAGCCAAGATTGGATGCATACATTTAAAAAATCAGTGCTTTGGTGAAAATCGGAGTTTTGAAGAAGGAGTTTAGAATAAAACAGTATTGAGCTCATTTCCATAGGTATTTATCATTGAATAGCCACCAAATTGCATCCTTTAAAAATGGGCAGGGAACCTCACGGTGATGCAGATGCCTAACATGACAATTCTCAGGAGGCCCCATGGAATGCCCGTCCTGCTGAGAGTTTGGGCTCATGGCCAGAGGTCCCGGTTCTCTTTTAGAAATGGCTCGATCAGACACTGAGGGCTTACCCTGTGTCAGGCCTTGTGTTAAGCACTTTGTCCACAGGTGCCATCACACAACAACTCCACCGAGTGGGTCCTACCATAAACGAGGAAACTGAGGCCCACACGAGCTGCCACCTGCCGGCACTGCATTACTTTAATCAGCATTTGTGTCGAGTCCTGTAGAGAGAGCGTTGCACAGTGGTTAAGAGGATGAGCTGTGGAGCAGACCATTTGGGTTCACGTTACACTCAGCTACTTAACGAGCTCTGTGATCTTGGGCAAGTTTACTTAACCTCTGTGTGCCTGTTTCCTCATCCGTGAAACGGGGCTAATAGTCTTGCCTTCCATTTAGGAAGGTGCTTAGGATTAAGAAGTAATGACTGTAAAATACTTGGTCCAGTGCCTGGCACATAGTAAATGCTTAGGAAAGTCTAGCTGATTGGCAGAAAAAGGAGAGCCAGTGTTGAACATTTCTCTAAGTCTGGGACTACTTAAATATTTTAGAAATAATTCACTTTTTATACAAGCAATAATTTTTGCTTTAAAGCAGTTGGAAAATGAATAAAAAATAAAACGGTAAAAACTTTATCCCATTCTCCAAAAAGAATTTTTATTAATTTATGTTCTATTTTCTTCTGTGCTGTTTTTAATATCATTGTAATCATAATCATACTATTATAAACAACTTTGCATCCTTTTACACTTAAAATGATCATGTAATGATTGAGCCTTATTGTACTATCTTCATAAATATCATTTTAATGGCTCTAATGATTTCTATATTGCTCCATTGCTTGATATTTGACTATTAAAATTAATGTTTTCATAAACATCTTTGGGAATTAAATGTATTTTCTTAAAATAGATTGGGGCATTGAGCACACACACATATGTATATATAACTTTAAAAAACTATTTTACAGAATCACCACTTTCCACAGTGACTAACTTTTAAAGGAATCCATGCCTTTACAACAACTTTGTTAAGCAGTTAAAAGCGACTCATTCCTCTGGCTACTCTGGTGGAGAAAGACTAGAGCTTAACTTAGAATAAAACAGCATTGAACCCATTTCCATAGGTATTTGTCAGGTGTGATGTTTACCTCAGGACTGTTCTAAGTACTAGGAGGGTGAGGGAGTGGTAAACAGAAGTTTAAGGATCAGCCCCACCGTTTTAGGAAATATGAAGCATGTCCTTTCTGCTGAAAGGAAAAGAGCCAGACCTCCATATGCTTTAATTCTGGCGCGTGTGTGTGCGTGTGCATGTGTGTTTATGAATGCTCTTGTTGCTTCCATGCCACGGGCTCTCACTTCATGTGGTTTCCAATAGTGAGAGTTCAAGATTGGAGAGCACCCTGCCGTCCTGCTTGGCCATCACAGATTCGTATGTCATTCGTGTTTACAAGCTGTTTGCAAAATGTTGCTTGGTGCTGCTTAATCTGTGGCATGTGCCTGCTTCTAATTCATCCCTTTGTGGGAGGCAGCGCTGAGCCAGGGGAGGGCGTGTGCCCTGCACAGTCAGGCCCGGTGTGAGGCTGCTTCTCTGAGCAGGCACAGTAACCTCAAAAGATGAAGGGCACAGGCCCTTTTGGTCTCCGTGTTCCAGAAATCATCACTGGGCTGTCAGCATTCACTCAGCACATTTCTTTGGGGTTTTCGGCGAAATGTCTTGTCAGAATGTCTGTTTTAAAGGTTTAGTTTTCAAAGTCTGGGGAGATTTAGTCACGCAGAGAGTTCTTCATTCAGGAAGCTGCATGGTCCTTGGCACCGTGTTTTTGATGCTCCCCACCTCCCTCGTTTAGTCTTTTAGTTTGGTGGCTGCAGGGAACCTGTGGCTTGGCTATTTCCTTCCCTGTGGCAATACTGTGGCAGGTGTATGGGTGGTCAGCCCACCTTCACTTATTTGCCAACGCTGTCTTTGGTGCTATCCAAGAATACAGAGGACCCGGGTCTACGTTAGAAGGAAATTCCTCTCAGGGCTGTGCAATCCTTCTTGCCTGGGGAGGAGGCAGAGGTGGCTGCGAGGACTGGGTGTCCCTGCCCAGTGGCGATTCCACAAGGAATGTGGGCAGCCTTTGGAAGCTGGAAAAGGCATGAAATGAGACTGTCCCCTAGAGCCTCCGGAAGCAATGCAGCCCTGCCAACACCTTGATTGCAGCCCAGCGAAGCCCATTTTGGACTGACCTCCAGAGCTATAAAATCAGAAGTGTGTGTTGTTCAAACCACGAAGTTTATGCTTATTTGTTACAGCAGCCGACAGGAAACTCATACAGTCCCAATATGGTCACCAAAGGCAGGCTCAGTCTGCTCCTTGGAAAACCACCAGGAATGGATAGTCAGTGATATAATAGTTGGACTCTGACACAACCTTACAGTAGCTCAGCTCCATGCTCTTTGGGACCCCAATGCTTTCGTGGTGGGCTAATTTATGCATCTGGAGAGGGAGGTGCATTTAAAAGGACCCAGGTTTGAAAGAAGCAGCTGTAATTGACTAGTACATTATTACAGGTTCCTTTTGCCACATTGTACTTCTAGTCCATGCCACATGATTATTTTAAGTGAAAATTGTCAAAGAAAGCAAAGCTAGTTAAGTCCTCCCTGTGTCAGAGTGACAGCAGTCGTTAGTAGCATCACTCAGAATACCTTGTCAGAGTGTTTAAACTTGCTTGCAGGATCGAAGGCATTATTTAGTCTTTGAAATAAAAGTAAAATCACCATCTCTTTGTGGTTTTCTTTTCCCAGAAAGGAATTTATTTGCTCTCTTGAAAATAAGGGCCCTTGAGGACCTTTGCAAGGTTCTCCCTTAGCTAGGACTGCTGGCATTAAGTTGCAGTATCTCCATTGGTGACTCCACGGTGTGTGTGTGTGTGTTTCTAACTTTCAACTCATTAGTGAATTCCTTTTGTCTTTTGATCTTTCTGCAACCTGGTTTCTGTTTTTAACTGTAAGCATGCCCTGTCCCTTCCAGAACTAGATCACTTTCATTTTGTTCTGAATATGAAATAAGAATTTCAAAAGGAGCCCTAACCGGTTTGGCTCAGTGGGCAGGTTTGATTCCGGACAAGGGCATGTACCTTGGTTGCGGGCACATCCCCAGCGGGGAGTGTGCAGGAGGCAGCTGATCGATGTTTCTCTCTTATCGATGTTTCTAACTCTCTCTCCCTCTCCCTTCCTCTCTGTAAAAAAATCAATAAAATGTTTAAAAAGAAAAAAAAGCATTTCAAAAGGAAACCAGAGGCTTGGTCGCATTTTCTCTTCCAAACAAGCTAGGACGCATTTCTTCCGCTGAGAGCAAAATGGAAATAGGGCTGAATCCGCATCTTCGTTGGGAATGACGACCATGTATTTCTACAAAAATATAAACTGAACTTTACAATGTAAAGAAGGAACAAAGTCATCTATAGAAAAGCAAGGCCTCCCCCAGAGCTCACAGAGTACCCATTATAGTCGGTCCAGAAAAGCGTTTTCTTTACCGGAGAACTTACCAGCCAGCCTGGCCTGGCACTGCGGCTGGCTGACACCAGTCCTTACTATTCTCTCTCCTCGGCGTCTGAAAAGTATTTCTTTTTGAGCACGTTTTTCTGATTTTTGGTTCTGTGCCTCTGCAGCTGGATAGTGCTCACAGCTAAATGTTTTCTGTGATAAGGTTAATTTCCGAAGCTTTCGATATTTTTTGAGCCAAGTCACTGTTGATAACGTCTTACAACTATAAAAGTCCATTCTGATTTTTAAAAAAAGTCAATTCAGTTCTCCTGTAAAATAGCTGATAGTCAGTGATACAATAGTTTGACGAAATCTTACAATAGTTCAGCTCCAGTGCATTTTTTAGGGGTGAGTGTGGAAAAAATAAGCTATGAAAGGCACTTGTGGCCAGGTGGGAAAAGAGACAGTTCTCTCTCTCTCTCTCTCTCTCTCTCTCATCCCTCCCTCTCTCTCTTCCCCATTCTCTCAACAGCAGATATGCCCCAAACTGTAGAATTAAAATAAGAATCTGTTTGGGTCCATGATAATGTTTTTAAAAATATTTTTATTGATTTCAGAGAGGAAAGGAGAGGGAGAGAGAGAGATAGAAACAGAAATGATGAGGGAGAATCATTGATCGGCTGCCTCCTGCACACCCCCTACTGGGGATCGAGCCTGCAACCTGGGCATGTGCCCTTGACCTGAATCCCTGTGAGACCCTTCAGTCTGCAGGCTGATGCTCTATCCACTGAGTCAAACCAGCCAGGGCGGTTTAATTTTTTCTAACGTTTCACCTAATAATAATGAATAAAAATCAGCATGATGATAGCTATAATTTCTAGTACATTTCATTTGTGCATTAAGAGTCTTATAAAAAAGAATCTTATTATAATAGTGATTACTCAAGGCTATATATAATAATGGCATAGAAAATAGTGTACTTCAGTTTATAAGCCTTTGAATCTAGGTGCTGGGCATATGGGTCTTAAAGAAAAAGAAACTGAAAAATTCAAAGAGGAATTATGAATGAGTTAATAGTCATAGCTCACTTCCCTTTTTATCCACAAAGCCCCATTTATTAATAGTAACAGCATCAACAATAATGAGCACATTCCTTCTTTACCCTACAAGCAGCTCTCCATGCTGGGTGGTGCGCAGAATACCAGTTGCCTTGCAGACTGGGCAAAAATTCCCTGGGTGGCTCCCGGCCCCAGCAAACCACTTGGCCAACCTTTACATGGAAAGTATAGCTTTAGAGGAGGCATTTCAAGATCCTTCCTTATGCTAACCTTTTCCCATCTGGTTTTGACCTCTGGGTTCCTTTGTGGTTAAGAAGAGACAGGTTGATGGGAAATAAACCAGCAATAACGGTTGTCATAGGTAACACAGATCTATTCCATCTGTGGTTAGGAACCCTGGAACCGCCCCTTCCCTGGTTGACCCTGAAGTGCAGACCCTTCTGCTGAGGTGAGCTGGCTGGGTGTAGCAGGTACCTTGACCACTGGAGCAGGGTTTTGATTGGTTTCCAAATTACATTTCTGAGTAACACAGGATTTAAATGAAATCATTACTTTAAAAGTTGGTTATTTATGTCTGGAAAATAAAAGCGAAAATTTACCTGGAAAAATTGTTTTATGTGCTTCACTTGCATATAGTTAGCCAGTGCTAATGTCTTCACTTCCGTTAGCCTATCAGTTATTGTCCTGATAGGATGCCATTATTGTATTCACTTCAATATGATGGACTCTGCGTGTCTCCAAGCCTTTCCTGAGTCACCAGAAGCTCTTCCCTGCTCAGTAGAGTTTGGGTTGCTATTAATTTTTTTTTACCTCTTATTTAAAATTGGTATCTTTCTCTGAATGTGAATGTCTTTATTTCCCCTAATGCTTATTCAGTAGTCAACTCTAATTGCTGTTTCTTCAGTCTAGGGGCATCTTCATTAGTTTAATTACTGTGGGAGCCTGTTTCCTCAATGTGCTAATAGCCTGAAAATGACTTATTTCCATGTTCTCTGTTGTGCTGTGCTACAAAACAGACAAAAAGAAAAATTTGTACAAGAAAACTGAAATGCACCCGTTTTCTCTAACTCCCCCATTCAAAGGAGCTGCACCCACCTTCATCTACCTGGGTGTCAGGGGCTCAAACTGGGATAGAGGGTGGAGTGTGGGGGGATGTCCCTGAGGCAGGCAGGAGCAGAAAGAGCAACAATCCTCATGAAGAGTGAAAGCCAAGGGAAGCAAATATTCTTGCCAACTCTAACAACAAGAGCAGGGATGCATATGGGAGCAGAAGGCCTGGGTCAGGAGCTGGGTGGAGATCCGAGGAGATGGGAGCAGATTGGGATGGAGGGAAGCAGGCAGCAGGCATTGCCAGGACCCAAACTGGGTGATCCTGATGGCCTCTGCTGGTGGGTAGGCGCGGTGTGTGTGCATGCTAGGCTGAGTTAAAGAGCTAGGGCTGGTTGTTACCAGTCATGATGCAATAAAAAATGTCTTTACAATGTACCCAAGGGTTTGCACATATTGCTGAAAAAGTCACCCTGTCTGAAATATTTGGGTCCTTATGGTGCAGCTACTATTGCTAGGGTCCAGCTGGGGCCATTTCTCTCTGTGCTCCTGCCTCACAGTGCCTGTGTCAGCTCCCATGTCCTGATGAAGATGGACCATGGAGTGAATGGTGTGTTTGCACTTGATCTTTCTTCCACTCCTTTGTGAGGTTACTTCCCCCTGTGTCTTAATTTCACATAGTATCTCCCTCACGCCACCAATTGTACATCATAGGATGATTCGTATCTTTAAAGCAGAGGTTGGCAAAGTGTGATCTGGGCAACCCAAAGGTCCCAAGACCCTTTCAGAGGCTATGCAAGGTGAAATGTATTTTCACAATAATACTGAGGTTATTTGCCTTTTCTGTTCACATTATCTCATCAATATACAGAGTACAAGTTTGTCAACAAGGATTCAGATTTTCCATGTTGCAAATAACCTTTAAAGAAACAAGTAGTTGTCGAGTTTTCGTGTATATGGAAAAATATTGCAATTTTAATTATTATTAAAATACTCCTTTCTTTTCAACTTCATTTCTGTGAGGTTAGGTTTTCTTCATATACTTTAACTGAAAGAGCATATCACCACAGACTGAAGTCTGAGAATTTGGCTGACCTCCATGAAGACAGACATGAAAGGGATTTGCGAAAATGTAAAACCTGTGGCTTTTCTCACTAAAGTTTTTTTTTTCTGGAAAAATTACTTTTCATAAAAATATATTATTTATGTTAACATAGAATGGGTTAGTTATTTAAAACTAAATTAATGAATAAGTATTTTCAAAGTCTCTTTAATTTGTAATACGGTTAATCTGGATAAATATGCTCTATATAAAAGTTCTTTGGGGTTCTCAGTAATTTTTAAGAGTGGACTGGACCTTCAGACTAAGAAGTTGAGAGCCACAGCTTTAAAGTAAGCATTCATTTGGATAATGCAGAAATTCAGGTGTTCAATGACATGCGTGTATACCATAATGTCAGGTACCGGTGACAACAGGGACTGTTAGAGAGCCCTTGGTCAGGGTCTGTCCTGTCTTCAGTGTCATTTCTCTTCTTTCCTCCCCTTACATACCAGTCAAAAGCTCATAAACGTAAAACCTAGTGTAAACCTCGGATAAATGTGTGGGAAACACTTAGTTACTATTTATTCTCTTTTCATAAAATGCTTCAAGTTGCCAATAACACTTTAATAAAAGCAAGCAGTTTTGCCCTTTTTGCCTAAGGGACACAGAGCTTTACAGCAGATTTCATTGATTTTCCGTTATTTATTCGATAACACAAAACCCAAAGAACAGAAGAGGACTGGAGAAGCCACAGTATTTCTCCCAATTCAAAGAGAGAGAAAGCCTGTGAAATGGAAAGTGACTCTGTGATTGTCTAATAAAGTCGTAGAGTCAGAGGTGAGGTCAGGGTTGGGACCTTGTTCTCCTGAGTTGAGCTTTGTCATCTAAAATTGTACCATTATTACTGTCACCTTTTTTTTGGTACTCTGCCCAGTGTGTGTTCAATAAAGATTAACTACCTAAGAGTGTGTTAGATACCACATCTAGTGCGAGGGAGGTAGACCAGAAGTCCAATGCCCTGGCTTCTCATGAGCTCGCATTGCAACCTTGTACAAGTCACCAAACTTCCCCGTTGCTTCTGGGTCATCTGTCCAATGAAGACTTACCCACCTGGATAGGAGTGAGGCACCTTTATAGTTTATAATGTAATTTATTTGTACTCTATCTGTGTACTGTATTTAATGCTCAGAGCAAACCTCTGAAGTAACTAGGGCAGGTGTCATGCTTCTCTTTTGCAGTTGAGGAAATACCTGAGATTATGTGATTAGTGAGTGATGACAATTCTATTCCTAACAATACACAATCTCTGCCAAGATTCTTAGGCCTGAATACTGTAAGTACTATGTTTAAGGAACATTGTGGGCTAAATGGATATCTGTGGGTTGACAGATACCCCTAATCACCTCTGATAACATTGTTTCTTAAAAAAGGTGTCTCAAGGTCCATATAACTTATTCAGAAATGAGCTTTTAGAACACAAAGCATTCTACAGTTGGGTACTGTCTGTACTCTATTTTAATGTTTATCATTTTCATTTTGTGACTTATTTGAAATCGTAATATGTATTACTAAAAAGTGAGAATATTTTATCTGAAAGTAATAGTTTTAAAAGTATAATATTTTAAAAAACTTTACTTTATTTTATTACACAGAGGAAGCCACCCCTGCCCCATAAAAGGCAGATTTAATTATATAAGAGAGGGCAGAATTTCTCCTATCAGAAATTTCTTATGTAAAGGTAAAATTTTGTTGTAATCCATCCTCTTTTAAATGAAATTTACTTGTATTAATTAATTAATTAATTATTATTTTTAAATCCTCACCCAAGGATATTTTTCCATTGATTTTTAGAGAGAGTGGAAGGGAGAGGGAGAGACAGAGAGAAACATCAATGTGAGGGAGACACATCAATTGGTTGCCTCCTGCATGCACCCCGACCAGGGCCAGGGAACCTGCAACCAAGGTACGTGCCCTTGACCGGAATTGAGCTGGGGACTCTTCAATCCGAAGGCTGATGCTCTATCCACTGAGCCAAACCAGCTAGGGCTGAAATTTACTTGTATTTATAAGTGGCTCTGTAATTTGTGCTGTACTTCATGTGACTGTATACAGCCACACACAATTTCTAGAGAAAATAACAAGTCAGATAGCTGCCTCTGTTTAAGTGTATGCTAAATAGAGAATGAAAATATAAACCATTCCACAGGAAAGATTATAAATTGCCTTGATCCCTCTGCTCATGCACATTTCATATATGTCTTTATTATTCTCTTGAAAACTCTTCAGTTACTCCATGCTTTCTTATATTCTGGGAAAAATATTTTCATAACTCTCTATTGAATTATGGGACAATGCCTATGTTTTGTTTTTGATTCTTTAGAGCTTCATAAGTCTTTATCAACAGGCACATCCCCAAAAAAGATCACATACTAATATATCACTTTTATTTGCTTTTCTTATTACATTAGAAGCTTTTTCTGCTCATTGTTGCTTTGTGTCATTGTGTGACGCTGTGTATGTCTTAGTGGTTGTGTCAATACTCTTTAAAGCATGAGATCTGAGCCTGGGAAGGCTCCCTCCAGGGTGAGGCCCTGAGCTCTTGGCAAGGTGATACCCTAAGTCATCCAAAATAAATCGCTCTGTCTTTAGATAACCAGATATAGTCAACATAATCTCTTTTACTAGCTCGTTCCAGATTTTAATAATATGCAACTTTACTGTTGTGAATTCCTTTGGTTCCTAAGCTTTTAGAGAATTAAACTTACCATCAATGTAGTATTGCTAAATTGATGTAATTATTTTGTTTTGACAAATTCAGAGCCTTTAAATGCCTATCTTGTACCCAGCCTTGCCATTGTTTATGTTTTCTGAAGTAACAATGCATACACTAAGAATTCTGAATTTTTTTTTAAAAAAGTAGAATTTTATTTTATAAGGTAGCAACAGAGAAATGATGTTCTTTAACTACAAAAAAAAATAGTTTTGAATGTGAGCAAGTGAAAGCTGGAGCCAGAACTGGTATTTGTTTTCACCTTTTTAATTCACCTTTGAATAAAAATTTTCCTTGTTTTATTTAGGTGTCAAACAATTTATTAAAAACCCTGAAGAATAGCAAATATATATTTACAAACCAAAGGATTTTTAAAGATACTAATATTAAATACTTGATAAATGTGGAGATGTTTAGATGTGTTACTATTCTTGGCAATTCTATGAGAATAAGGGAGGGGAGATGAAAGGGTCATTCATTTTTTTGAGATAATATGTTCCCTAGGATGTATAAGGTATTTCTTTCTCAACTGTACATGAAAAGATTGTGCCCCCCCCCCCCCCACACACACAACGGGCTCTTTCAACAAAAAATAAATATAACTGCACTGTTGTACATGAGCAACTGATAAGTTGTAGTATAAGAACATGCAAACATGAATTAGCATGTCAGTCATTTCCTTGAAAGCACTAAACCATCTTCTTCATGCAAGTGGTTTGCTAAAATTATGTGAGGAAGAACCTGACAATTTGGAGGAAAGTGGTGTAGGAAGATATTTTAGGTTTGTCTGGTTCCCTGGTGGCTTCACATTTTGTCTTCTTTAAAGCTGAGAAAATGAACAAGCGTCTGGTATTCCATGTACTGTAACTGCATGCAGTCATTCTAATGAGTCATTAGATTTCATGATTGATTTTAAGAAGTCATCCAACGTTTTTTTCTGCCGGAGCTCTGACTACTCCCGCTCCCACATTATCTACAGAATTAATAGTCGGGTCCTACTAATGATAGCTTTCAACAACCAGAATCACCATCTAACCAGTGTACTGAGGACAATTCTTTTTTCTGCAGCTCATAACAATGCCTGCCTAGCTCATACATTTCTTGAAAACTGGGTACCTTATTTTAATCACCATGCAAACTATGTTTTCACAAGTTTATTAATGACTACATTGTGTGGGAAAGACCCAAAGCCTTTCTGACACCACGATGGATGATGATACCTTTCAGGCCTGGCCCTGAGTTATTGGAGATTAGGATGATAGGATTTGTTCTTTAACCGTTTGAGTCCCAAGCAGCGCGATTGCGCTGCTGAGATTTTATGTCGAGAAAACCCAGCACATTTCGAACATTGTGGACAATGCGCTGTTTGGGATTCTTCGACAGTGCTTTTTTCAATACCCCCTGGGACTCAAACGGTTAAGGAGCCATTCCATTCCTTACCCTGTTTTTTCTTCAAGGGGTATGCAATTGATTGTGCCCAAACATTATCAGTCTTTGGCTGACAGACATTATAAGAATAAAAAATTAAAAATTTTCAACTTGGGTGAGGTGGTTTCTAGTGTAACTCAAATTAAAACTGGCCTAGAGCTGTATGGTATTGCTGATACAGTAATTATTTCCAGTGGTGTGCTGAAGCCAGCTCAGACCAGCTGCAACAGGGCACAGCTCTTTCCAGCTACACTTTCAATGATGTCACCTAGGTAGCCTGAAATCAGCCATGTTGGGTCTATTTACACCAAGGAATTTGGAACATGCTATTAACCATCCCCTCCACACATCATCTGCTCACTGAATTGTTAATACATGTACCAATACATTGCTGCTTCAAAACTAAGAAATACAAAACTTAGTTGGATATCTTATTTTTAATTAAATTTTTTAAAATTACAGTTAACATTCAATATTATATTAGTTTCAGCATAGTAGTATTTTTATAACTTACAAAGTGATCCCCTCATAAGTCTAGTACACACCTGGCACCACACATAGTTACTGCAATATTGTTGACTGTATTCCCTATACTGAACTTACATTCCTATGACTATCTTGTAACTGCTGCATTTTTTTGGAAGCCTTTTTGTTGTTGTTAATCGTCACCTAAGGATATTTTCCCATTGATTTTTAGAGAAAGTGGAAGGGAGGGGGAGAGACAGGAGAGAGAAACATCAACGTGAGAAAGACACATCAATTGGTTGCCTCGGATCAGGGCTAGGGATGGAGCCTGCAACTGAGGTACATGCCCTTGACCAGAATCAAACCTGGGACCCTTCAGTCTGAGGGCCGACACTATCCACTGAGCCAAACAGGCTAAGGCTGAAGTCTTCTTTTTTTTTTTTTTAAAAATAACTTTATTGATTTTAGAGATAGGAAGTGGGAGAGAGAGACATGGATCGGTTGCCTCCTGAATGCTCCCCTGCTGGGTATCAAACCCACACCTGGGCATGTGCCCTGACAGAATGGAACCCACCACCTTTTGGTATATGGAAGGGCACTCCAACCAACTGAGCCATACCCACCAGGGTTGTAACTGCTGCATTTTTTGAGATCAGAAACAGTATCTACCAAGGTTCCATCACAAAAGGAGTATCAAATAAGGCTTTTGCCATAGAAATCAGAGGGTTAGCCAAACTACCTCCACTCAAGCACTTATCAAGCTTACCTCCCTTCACACCTGAAAATGAGTAAGAGAATTTAAGCCTAGGTTAGAATAGGTAAGTATGTCTTCCAGTTTATTTTTAAATGTTTGATGTAATAGAGCCTTCTTGGGGCAGGTCTTTTTCCAGTTTGGAGAGAGCCAGCTACAGTTACTAAAGTCTATTTCCTCAGGGAGTTAGTCTTGCCTGGTATTCAGAGAAGTTGGCCAATCACTGATAAGATGCTTTTCTTTCCTTCCGCCACCCTTTTGTTTGTTTTATTTTTAAGCTAACACTTGTCCTTTGGAAAATTACTAAAAGATATATTGGGCAGGAAAGAAAAATGTTTTACTTCACTATTTATGGTATTGGATCTCTATAAAGCAAGGTACTTTTTCCCAAGGCTAACTATATCATAGGGCTAGAATCCTATAAAACAGTCATGTCTTTGAAAAAATATGTAGTTTTTTATAGAAAGATAAGAAAGACCCCCTTTATGGACCAATATATCTCTTTAAATATGTTTGGAGAGTAGATCCGTAGAATCATTTACATGAATACTACTGCCATCAAATAAGTGCTTAACAAGATTTAAAATAGAATGAATTATAGATGAAAAAATCGCTAAGAATGATAATCCACTTATTGGTGTAATTAATAGGTAATTATTTCAAGTCAAAATGTTAATTAGCCAAGATCAGTTTCTGGTATTCAGATATAGTTGTAATCAAGATTTTGAAAATGATAACTTTCTTCTCACTGTATCCTGAACTGCATTAGAAATGATTTTCTCTCTCAGGGGGCAGGAGGAGGAATCTTGAGCTCCTACTTTCTCACTTCTATTTTTCTTTTCTGGCTGTGTCTATAAGGTGCATCTTAGCACTTGGTGCATTACATAGCAGGTGTTCCTCCCCTACGTCTATAAGATGCATCTTAGCACTCTGCATTTTACACAACAGGTGTGCTTTCCCAACGTAACATATACTTGGAGAAATGACTAGATCAGGTTTAATATAGAACACGTTAAGAAATCAGGAGGGGGATCATGTTTGTGACTAGGGATATCCTTTTTCTTCTAGCTGGAAGACAAAAACAAAGCAGGCAAGTCAGTTAATTTTCACAAATATTGTTCTCCTTTGGACTCGGGAGATGTTTTTACTTTTTTCATTGATCTGCAGAGAATTTCTATCACCTGAATGATCTTAAGTTTAGCCTCACTAATCACTCCCAGCATCTCCCTAATTCAGCCTCAGCTGTGATGTGAGGTGATACTTAGCTGTTGAGAGAGGGGTGAGCACCCCTTTGCACCAGGCATTCAACTAATACTGCTGGCGCTACCCTTTGGTGGGCACTACATAATGGTTTGTGCCAGGCTGTGTGGCGAGCCTTGCTATATCATCTCACGAGGTTGGCATCATCATAATCCTTATGTTTCAGATGTCGAAATGAAGGGTTTGGAAGGTTGACTGACTTGCCCTCGGTCTCACAGTTAGCAGCTGCAGAGCCTAAATTCATTTGCAAAGGGACCTAACCCATTCCATGGCATTGTTCTGAGGATTAAAAGAATTAGCAAATGGAAACTGACTAGAACAGTGCCTGAAACAAAAATAGGCACTGAGTAAGGGTTAGCTACCACCACATCATCATCCAAACTAATCTGATCCCCAAATCAGTGCAAACAGCCCTGTCTACAATGCCAGGTGAATAGAATCCACATTCCCTCCTCTTCATGCGACTATGGTCTGCCCAGAGGATTCCCAAATGAGGCAACTGGTGATGAATGGTGCAGATGTATATGGCACTGACCCTGCCTTCCCAGTTCAGAAACAGCTTCTCTTAGGCGGAGTGATTTTGGTTGTTTTTAGGTCTGGATTCTTTTTCTTTAAACTGGAATTCCACCAGGTAGGAAAGATGTCTTGAGGAATATGTATGTGCCAAAGCTACGGTGTTTTCTGAGCAAACTTAGGTGTACTTTTAAAATGGAACCTAAAGGAAAAAAATCATTGTTCCATTTCTTTTTCCTATGTGCAACTGAAGTTTCATGTCAGATCAGGTGACAAAAGGAGAAAGAAAGAACTGACATCTGAGAGCTCATTGGAAGGCCTGACCTCTCGCCGAAGGTTTGGTGCATTTCAACCCCCAGGTTTCCTGTTTGAATGTTTTAAATAGCAGCTCTTGAACTCAAGCGGCACAATCACAGAATAGCTTGCCCTCGCCACAGCCAGCCCAAGAAGGCCATGGTGAAGCAAACCTGTGTGGTCAGAAATGCCTGAGACTGTTCAGTCCGTGTTTATTTTCAGAATGCCTTTCTGAAGTACAGAGCATTCTTAGGCTCTACTCCAGATTCTTTCTTTCTAGTCTCCTCTACCCAAAGAAAACAGATCTATCCCCTAAAATTTACAGGACATCCATGCTTCCTAATGCATTGTCTAAAACAGTGGTTCTCAACCTTCTGGCCCTTGAAATACAGTTCCTCCTGTTGTGACCCAACCATAAAATTATTTTCGTTGCTACTTCATAACTGTAATGTTGCTACTGTTATGAATCGTAATGTAAATATCTGATATGCAAGATGGTCTTAGGCGACCCCTGTGAAAGGGTCGTTCGACCGCCAAAGGGGTCGCGACCCACAGGTTGAGAACTGCTGGTCTAAAAGAAAAAAGGGAAATCTCCTGATTTTGAAAGTGTCCAACCAAGTACAACTGGACTCACTTCTGATATGCCAGTTGAGCAGAGGAGCACAGTTTTTGGGGAAGAAGCAATTAATCTTTAAAAAATGATTTTTATTCACAAGTGCTCCAAGTGTGGACACAGTGGAACTTACAGTGAGGAGCTCGGCCGCCATGGGGCAGCGCTTCTCTCCCTGCAGGCGGACCTAGGCGCAAGGGGAGTCATAACCAGACAGTTCCCCATGGGTATGGGATCAGAACAAGGGGAGCTGGGTGAATGGAAAGGGTTATAATCTAGGATGGGGTGTGTTCTGTGTGGACAGAAACCTGTTCACTGCTCTTCTTCCACTTGCACGTCTCTACCAGTTCTTCCCCAAGGACTTCTCTTGCTCTAGTCCCCTCGGCCGGCCAACTTCTTTTCTTTTGAGGTCCTGATGGCCCGTTGCTCTTTAGTCCCAGTCCAAGTCGTGCTGTTCTGCGCATCTATTGTAGGTATCGCTCCTGTGTTTTCTCTCTCAGAAAACCTCTGACTTCTGTTTCCAGCTTCTTGGCAGAACCTCCGTGTAGTCCTTGTATAGTTTCCAAATTGTTTTTAGTATCGCAAAGCCCACTTCCATTTTTTAAAGAACCCGAGTAGGTGGGAAAGCATTTATATCAGTGAATTTTGGAGCATGGGTGGGGGCCCAATCTGTTGATATAACTGCTAACTATGATGACAGCTCTGTTAAGAAATAGCCTGATCAGTGGTGAAAAGGAGGATTCCAAAGTATTAATCCTTGACCACTAGCAAAATGATGGATAATTCCATTGGAGAAATAGAGAAACCAAGGTAGGGCTCTATTTTGGGGGAGTGGTGGGGTGGAGATTGATTTGGACTTGCCGAATTTAAGGTAAGGGGTGGGTATCAATGTAGAAATGTAATGAAGACAGTTGGGGGTAACAGCATGAAAAGTCCTTGTTATTACAGCTAAACCTCCTTTAGAATCTCTTGACCTGGAATATTCTTGTTTTTTTCCACTATCCCTGAAACATTGGAAGGAAATGGATTATGGCTGCCCAGGGGGCCTTCTTCTCTAGCTTCACAACCAGGAAGAAAATGAGAAGGATATTTCATAATCACCAGGTTTTCATAAGAACTTGGTGTGAGGAGACCATCTACTGGGTGGTACTGAGAGGAACTGGTTTGATTTCATCCACTCCTACTTAATTTCCGTTGTGTCCTCTCCAAGGACATGCTGACTTACATGTCGGTGTGCGATGTGGGATGGAAAAGGACATCAAACATTGCTGAATGTACTGTACTTCTCTTCTGGAACCACTTCCATGGACTCATTACACAAACTCTCACTGAGCCGGGGAGCCCAAGCATTACTGATCTCAGAGCTTTTGGATACCACCTGCCTTGACATCGATTTCAATGCTAGCGGGACATTTCAGAAACAATCAATTTAACTGAGTGCAAATGATGTGATCACCAAGGTTTGGTAAAAAGCCTACAGTTGAGACCTAGAAAGTAAATGCCCTCTTCCTCTGAGTCACTTGACATTTTTCAGTAGACTGAAAACTGACAGAATTCCCAAGAAAGCAAATAGTTTTATTCATATGGCAAAACAGTTAATTCTCAGTGAATAAGATCAACTGATGGGCACCACAAGAACTTTGTAATATAAAGGACAACCTGCAAAAAGAGATTGGAAAATGACCATAAATGACTAAAACATTAAGGACACAGATGTACAGTAGTTTTTTAAAAAAAGTATCAGAAAAATAAATATAACCTTCCCAGGTGCCTTCCATTGTAAGGATTTTGATGGCTAATGGGAGTTCTTGTGTCACATGTCTGAAGTTGACAGCAATAGGCAGTCTGCTTCTTCTTTGAGACGAATTATGACGGGTTTGGTTTCCCATGCTTTCTTTAAGCATTGCACTACTACAGCAAAAAGCACAATCATTTCTTTTTTGCTCTTAGCATCTTGGTGGCTGGCTTCCCTTGTTCTTCCTTCCCACCTCCTCCCGTCCCTCTTCCCCCCACCCCTCCCCAACAAAGGCTTAAAAGGATTTCAGGAAATTGGGCAACCCAAAGAAACTGCCACTGATAGTGTTTTGTTAATTCTATAAATATCTCTGTAAACTTGACTCCACTGAGACATAATTTCAGCAATTGGAGTAATGGGCTTCCCTGCTGTTGCATACATCCAGACTGCCAGTGCTCCGACTGGCTCAGCGGTTCCTCCCATGGATCTGCTCGCAACACTGTCATTAGTCTCCCCTGCCCTAGGTGTGAGGTTGGAGGGGATGTGAGGTAAACATTGCCTTTCTGAAATTGGCTGCCCCAACCGATCAGCAGTGAAAATAGCAAGAAAATGTTCCCTTCCAGACCTGGAAACGCCTGTTTTGATTTGTTTGTGAACCCAGGTGGGGCTTGTTTATTGACAAACTGTTCTTCTTCTGATCAGCAGGTGATGTTTACACAAGATGTTAAATCCCTTCACACCTCTTTAAAAATCTGTTCTCATCATTGCAAGTCTTCTTGGAGAAAGGGTCCCGTAGTTAAGTGGTTGCAAGAAGTACCTAAGGAATAGAATTCTGTAACACAATAATTTAATTTTTTTTTATTTATTGACTGATTTTAGAGAGAGAGGGGAAAGGAGAAACATTGATTTGTTGTCGCATCTATTTATGTACTCGCTGGTTGATTCTTACCTGTGTGTGGGACCAAGCTCTCACCAACTGAGCTACCTGGCCAGGGCACACAATTGAAAAAAAAATTCTCTAAATCACCCAGTTCAGCTTTGTTTATTGGGCATGTTCAGCTCATGATTAATGATCTCCTTTGCCTTATTTTTCCTTCCTTCCCTCTTCAACTTTCCATACAGTGCACCTCTAAATGATCCCACTAAAATCTGATATATCTTTGACTTTATGCTAAGTGAAGTCTGTGTTTCACGCCTGACCAAGACTTGGTAGTGACTGTGTGTTATACTGGATAGCAGCTCTACTGCTGTGTGTGTGTGTGTGCCTGAGTCACCTTGACCTTTTACTGTATATCCTAGGTCCAGGTGGTCAGGAAAGGTAGTTAGCACCTGATAGAGGATCACTAGTGCACTAAATATTAGATGTTAGAGTCGATTTCCTTCCCATCAGAATTTCACTTTCCAAGGATACTGTATTTCTTTCATGCTAATCTATATTTTAACAGCTTGTAATTGTCAATTGAGAGGGTAATTAGTTCTAATTTAGTGCTAATGCTCTGAACATAGAGTAAGAAGCTAATTGACATGGCATGCTACCAACTTAAATTTTATGAACTAAAACTTTTTATCTCTTGGGCAGCAGTGAGTGATTTCAGTATGGTGGTGTCATTTAGGGACAAGAGCTGCTTTGCCCATGGGTGTTCTGTGCCTTGTGGGTGCATCACAGATTGTTGGCTATGGCCGATTTCCTTGATTTTCCAAGTTGGACAGCTCTTCCTTAAATCTGCTTTTGGGAAATTAGTCTAAACACCTATATGGATATTTGGTTAGCACATTTTTGGTTTCAATTGCATTTTTCCCTACTGGATAGAAGGAACTGCTGTGGAGGCCGAAGCATATACAAAGCAGGAGAACATCCGTTCCCTACATCCAACAAATCTAGATTTTAGTGGAATTAGCAACACATTCACAGAGCAGTACTTGATAGTCTATAAAAGGCTTTCATGTATGTGATTTCATATATAAACACAGTCATTAAGGTCAGGGCAGGTATTATGATACCCATTTTGTAGTTGAAACAACCACAATTGAAGGAGTTTCAACAACTTGTCTGCAGTCATGCGGCAGGTGAAGTGGTGGAGCCGAGCCAAGCCAAGGACTCGAACCTCTGACTCTTGCTCCGGAGTTGTTTTTCCCTGGTCACATCCCGCTCTCTGACCTGTTTACCCAGATCCAGTTTATATTCTTATTGTGTAATTCTGAGCAATTGCTATTATTCCCTTAAAAAGTCAGAAAAATTACACAATCATAACTCAACTAACTCATCACCTTTTTACTTCCCAACCCTACTCTGTCCTCGCTCAAGCTCAGGAAAACTGCCTTGGAAAAAGAGGTAAAAATGCCAGAAAGTAAAGAGGATCAGGCAGAGGGTACTTCTGACTTTGTTTTTCCTTTAAAAAATTTCAATTCTTGTCCTAAAATGTCAGTTCTCAGTTTAACCTTGAGTAGTTTTTCGAAGATCAAGCCAGTCAGTGACACTTGCTGCCTCCTGGCTGATCCTCTCCTGGGTTAGCGAACCTACCAGAATTTTCTTTGGTTCATTTGAGATTATTTAGCGCCTGCATACCAGGTACACAATCTTCACCCATGGTTTGTGTTCAGGTGTTGGTTTGACTCTGATTTGCCTTTTAGATAATTTACTGTCCCTTAGAATCCCCTCCAGAATGTAGACAGGAAGACAAAGGCGTGAGACGGCTGTGCTGTGTGTGAGCAGCTCCCTGGCGGTGTGGGCAGCAGCCACTGTCAAAGATGAGGTCTCTGGGTTAGCAAGGCAGTTCTTTCATCTTCTCTCCCCTCCTCCTGCTCCTCTGAACCCCTGGGAGATGAGAGGGCCCCAAGTTCTGTTTGTGTCCCTCTGTTAGTTTATTTGTAAACTGCAGGTCAAAAAGTAATATTATGTATAAAATCCAGACTGGACAATTGCTCGTTTCATGCAGGGAGAGAGCGAGAGCTTTAAAGGAAATCAGCTGACTTCCTGACTTGCTGAATGAAGTGTGAGTTTTAGTTTCTATTCTGTTAGGAAATGACATGTGAATAGAATACTTGTATAAGCAGGCCTTTATTTTTGCTATTGGCTGGAAACTTGTAAAAAAAGAGAAGAGGGGTCTGTTTATTGCAGCATCTCAAGATTTGTTTCTGTGAAACAAGGCAGAAATGGGTGTTTCTGAATCCTTTGGTGGTCTCAATCCTGAAATTCCATTTCTTCTGTCCTCCGGCCCAGAGTTGTTAGGTTGCCATAGCAGCATGACTCCTCCACCACAACCCTGAAAGATTAACTGGATACAGATATAGCAGCAAGTGAGGCCAAGATTAAAATCCAAATTTAGGGCGCTGATCACAGAAAGTGGGAGGTCTGGGCAGAGGACTGCTCTGCGTCCCTGCAGGGGCTGCATGGGAAGCGGTGGGCGTTTTGCCCTGATGGTTTTGGTGGCCCTGCCCAGAGATGGGGTCAGCCTGAAGAGATTGACGGCCACACTGCAGATGGGACTGCCCCCAGGAGGTGGGTGGATCACTGCGTGGATGAAGAATATTTAGAGCAGCAGGGTAACCCTCTCTCAGATGAAATTGCTGGTGTTCTGAAAGTCAAGCATGAGACTGTTGGGCAAGGACTATAGAGAAAGGCATTGAGTAGGCGCTGCAAAGATAAAGGCTCTTTGTCCCCAAGAATGCTTTCTAGGGGAGTCTTTGGGATCCTGTAAAAAGTGATCATCATAACACAATTACGCATGTTAATTGAGCACTTAACTACGTTCTAAGCACTTGGTAACTCATAATAACAATGTAATTCTCCTCCTTTGAGCTAGGTGCGGTTATTTTAAAGATAAGGAAACTGAGGCAAGGAGCAGTGAATGGACTTCCCCAAGGTGACATAGTTTGTAAGTGACTGACTGGGATTTGAACGTTTGCAGTGTGGCTCTTAAATCCAGTCTCTTGATTCTCACAGATTGCCTCTAAAGGATATTTATTTTCTTCTCTTGGGGGCGCACAAGTGGAGTGTTCAAGGAATCTTAATTGTAATTTTAAAAAATACAAATAACACCCTAGGTTGAATAGTGTCCCTTCAAAAATGTTGAAGTCCTAACCACTAGAGGCTATTAAATGTGATCTTATTTGAAAATAGGATCTTTGCAGATGGAACCAAGTTAGATAGGTGGGCCCTAATCTAATATGCCTGGCATCCTTATAAAAAGAAGGAAATGCCAAGTGAAGAGAGACCCACAGGGAGAAAACATGTGATGACAGAGGCAGAGGCTGGAGTGATGCAGCTGTGAGCCAAGGAATGCCAAGCTAGGATTGCTGGCCACCACTGGAAGGGAGGATTCTACTCAGAGCCTCAGGGGAGTGTGGCCCTGCTGTCCCCTTGATTTCAGACCTCTAATCTCCAGAACTGGGAGAGAATAAATTTCTGTTTTTTAAGCCACTCAGTCATTGGTACTTCGTTACAGTGCCTCTAGGCTTCCTCTTGATCTGCCCTCAGGCAATTGTCCACAGGTGTGGCAAGAGTTTTTTTTCAACAGGGTGGGGTAATTGTTTCTGCCTGCAGGCTAATTGTTATTCTCAGTCTTATAAGAGTCAAGGAGTTTTCCAATAGGGTGGGTCAACTGTCTTCCCTCCAGGCAGAGCTGCCTGTATAGCAATTGTCTGCGTGAGAAGGATAACCTCTGCAGTGTGAGGGAATGGCTCAGCACGGAAACCCGGGTGTCTGTCTTCTGAGCTCTAACCCCAGAGCCCTTGATCCTGGCTTCTGCTCACCCAGCTCCAGTCCACTCTGCTGTTCCTCTGCCAGAGCACAAGGTGGGTAGCTCCACAGGGAATTTTATGCGTTGGCTCTTTAAGAGGGTGTCTGAATTTCCAGCCGTCTCCCCCCTCCCCCACAGAAAGCACCCCGCTGCTTTTCACAGCCAGATGTATGTGGGTGCCCTCCTCAGTTTTGGCGCTCTCTGCTGGGGGGCCCAGCTTGGGAATTAGATCCCAGAGTTCTCAGTGGCAACCCCCCACAGCTGAGATATCTCTCCGGGTCTTCAGCTGCCGCCTGTGGGTGCCCGGCCAGCACTTGCGCCTCTGCCCCTCCTACCAGTCTCTATGGGGCCTTCCAGTTTGGACCTGGGAGCATGTCTGTGCAGCATCCACTTACTCCGCCACCATTTTTGTTACAGTGCCTTTAAAAGCAAATACAAATATGTTGTTCTTGTACCAGGTTCACTCAATACAGAGAGAGGCACACGGCGTGATATGTGAATGTGCCTATTCTGCTTTATCTCCCCTTCCCATTGTACTGCTAGTGATTTCTATGCATATATATTTACAGCACTTTTTACATAATGGGCCTGTATTACTTGCATTTTGTTGCAACTTAAAAAAAATGTACTCATGTATCTTGGCGATCTCTAAGGCTTTAACTTTGTTTTTAAATAGTAAAATACATGTAGCATGAAATTTACCATCTTAACCATTTTTAAGTTTACAGTTCAGTGGTATTAAATACATTCATATTGTGGTGCAACCATCACCACTATCCATCTGCAGAACTCTTTTTATCTTATAAAACTGAAACTTCATATTTATTAAACAAAATCCCCTAACTCCCCATCCTCCCATCCCTAGCTCTGGGCAACTACAATTTTCATTTTTATCACCATCAACTTAACTACTATAGGTACTTCATATACGGGGAGTCATACAGCATTGGTCTTTTTGTGTCTGGATTATTTCACTTAACATTCCCTCAACGTTTATCTGTGTTGTAGCATGTATCAAAATTTCTTCCTTTTAAAGGCTGAATAATATTCCATTGTATGTATATATTACATTTCATTTATTTATTCATCTGTCGATGGGTACTTGGGTTACTTCCAACTTTTGGCCATTGTAAATAATGCTGCTATAAACATGGGTGTACAAATATCTCTTCAAGATCCTGCTTTCAGTTCTTTTGGGTAGATACCCAGAAGTGGAATTGCTAGATCATATGGTAATTCCATTTTTAATTTCTTGAGGACTTGCCATCCTGTTTTCCATAGCAGCTACATCATTTTACATTTCCCACCAGCCGTCCACAAGGATTCCAATATCTCCACATTCTTGCCATCTTAATGGATATGAGATGATATCTCATTGTGGTTTCGATTTGTATTTTCCTAGTGATTAATGATGTTGAACGTATTTTCATGTGCTTATTAGCCATTTGTATGTATTTGGAGAAATGTCTGTTCAAATCCTTTGCTCATTTTTGTAATTGGGTTGTTTGTTTGTTCTTTTGTTGTTGAATTGTAGTCGTTCTTTATATATTCTGGATATCAGTTCTGTATCAGGTATATGAGTATAACTCTTTAGCTTTTAGACTAAAAGCTCTTTTGATTCTCTCACCACCAGCTGAAAATGTGCTCATGCACTCTCATGAATGGGGTGTGTGTGGGGAAACATTACATTCCCATCTCAGGCTTCTAGTGATGGTGATACCAAGCAAGGGTATTTCACTCTGGCAAGTTTCCAAACAGAGGAAGCAATATGTATTAGTTGGGTTTATCCAGAAACAGAACACACACACACACACACACACACACACACACACAAAAATATTATAATATATTTATTATAAAGAATTGGTTCACATGAATATGGATGTTGCCAAGTCCCAAGACCTGCAGGGGAGTAGACAGCTTGAGATCCAAGAGAGCCCTAATGATATAGTTCCAAGGCCAAAGGCCTGAGAACCAGAAGAGCTCGTGTTTTAGTTTGAGCCCAGAAGCAGAAAAAAGCTGATGTCCCAGCTCCAAAGCAGTCAGGCAGGAGGAATCCTTGGTTAGGAAGGGGTCAGCCTTTTGTTTGAGTCAGGTCTTCAGCTGCTTGGAAGAGGCCCACCCCCATTAAGGAGAGCAATCTGCTTTAGTCAGCCTACTGATTTAAATGTTAATCTCTTCCAGAAACACTCTCATCCACCACTCAGAATAACGTTCGACCAAATATCTGGGCACCACCTGGTCCAGTCAAGTTGACACATAAAATGCAACATCTCACAGCATTAATAAACGATCCTCCCCTCCTCTGCCTTGTGAATTAGTTTGACAATGAAGAACAGCCTCAGGATCATGATTTTCCTGTAGGGTTTGTGGTTTGGGTCTGTTAGTGAGCTTGTTCCTTCGCATATGAAGCCATAACCAGACAGGCCCTCTCCAAAGGGCTCCTGGAGGCTGTTTCTGGGGCAGATGTTCTCCCCAACATCGTGCAGCTTCTAAAACTCTTGGAGTTTTCCCTTTACCGAATCAACAATTTTTATGACCTAAAATTGCTTAAAAAGTGACTGAAGCTTTGTAGTTGTATGTATGACTTTTCTAAATTATTCCTGTTTTTAAGGTTTGAGCTATTTTCTTTTTCTTTCGTAACCTCATCACGTGCTCATTATCAGCATTTTCTCACCCTATAGTGACTTGGGTCTCACCCCATTATCAGCACCAGTGAAATCCCATGAGAACTAGGGCTTATCTATGTGAGTATTGCTTATTTAGAACCTCTATGTTGAGTGTTAATAGTATAGTAGATTCTTTGAAGATCTTCATATTTCAAGAAACTTGATCTAGGCAGGGGTAGAGAACCTTTTTCTGCCAAGGGCTATTTGGATATTTATAACATCATTCATGGGCCATACAAAATTATCAACTTGAAAATTAGCCTGCTATATTTAATCAAACATTGAATTAACTCACCCCTAATTCCATGGAAGGGCCAGACCAAATGATTTTGAGGGCCTTATATGGCTCGTGGGCTGGACATGCCCTACCCAAAACTTCTGTGCAACCCAGGCCAGTGTGGCTCAGTTGGTTGGGCATTGTCCTGTGCACCAAAAGGTTGCTGGTTCAATTCCTGATCAAGGTACATGCCTGGGGTTGTGGGCTCGATTCCCAATAAGGGGCAAGCAAGAGGCAGCTGATTGATGTTTTGCTATCACATTGATGTCCCTCTCTCTCTCTCCCTCCCCCCCCTCTCTCTCCCCTTCTCTCTTTCTCTCTCTCTCTAAAAATAAAAAAGAAATCTTTAACACACACACACACACACACACAACTTCTCTGCATTTTTGGTAAAGGAGGTTCTTACTATTTGACTCTAATTACTTAAGCCCTAGACCAGTGATGGTGAACCTATGACACGTGTGTCAGAGGTGACATGCGAACTCATTTTTTTGGTTGATTTTTCTTTGTTAAATGGCATTTAAATATATAAAATAAATATCAAAAATATAAATCTTTGTTTTACTGTGGTTGCAAATATCAAAAAATTTCTATATGTGACACGGCACCAGAGTTAATTTAGGGTTTTTCAAAATGCTGACACGCCGAGCTCAAAAGGTTCGCCATCACTGCCCTAGACTCTTCGGCACTAATTGTCAATTCATTCACTCATTCATTCATTCATTTATATATATATATATGATAGTATGCTAAATGTTGGGGCTCTGGCACAGAACTGTACACGCATAGTTCTTGCCTTCATAGAGCTTACATCCTAATGGGGCCTAGTGAGCTTTTGTACCTAGTACAATAAACATGCAACTGTTCCCCCTGCCATACTGCAAAGAAGAACCAAATAATCTTAGGTCATAAGATAATCTTGTATTAATAAATAAATCACTTAATAGTAGATACATAAAAAAATACAATAAGTGATACTATAAAGAGTGACTTGGGTGTCCTATATTTTTCATTTGGAAACATATCAACCTAACAGTCTGTTTGTTTTTAATGATTTAGTTCTTTGAATGGGCAGTGTGCATATGTTTGTGCATATCCAACAAAAATAAAAAGGCAAGAAAGAGTATGCAGTGAAATGTAATCCACCTAGTTCCTCTCTCCAGAGTAGCTGTTATTTCTTACATATTTTTCCATGGCTTCTTATTAGTCTTTGTATAGAAATATGCAAATATATATATTTGCATTATTTGAAAAAACCTCCAAGAGATTAAACTCTACCTGCTATTCTACACTTTTTTCACTCAACAGCGTGTCTTGGAGATCAGTCCATATCAGTACGTTCATAATGTCTTGTTCCTTTTGATGGCTGCATAGTATTTCACCATGGGAATGTGTGTGGGGGAAGCATTATAGTACAGAGATGAAGAATCCCTACTTTACCACTTACTAGCTGTGCATCTTGGCTTAGTTAACTAAACTTTCTGCGCCTTAGATTTCTTCCTTAATATAGGGTTTATAAAGGTATACCTCACTTTACTGTGCTTCGCTTAATTGTACATTGTAGATATTTTTTTATCAACATCAAGGCAGGAGCCTCTACCAGCAAAAAGATTATGATTTACTGAAGGCTCTAATGATGGTTAACATTTTTTTTAGCAATGGAGTATTTTAAAATTAAGCTATGTACATGTTTTTTTTCCAATTATCAGGTTATTGAACACTTAAAAAACTATAGTATAGTGTAAATATAACTTTTATATGCACTGGGAAACCAAAAAATTCACATGACCCACTTTATTGCGATATTTGCTTTATTGCGGTGGTCTGGAACAAAATCCATAGTATCTCTGAGGTATGCCTATAACAGTGTTTAGCTCATAAGACTGTAGTTAGGTACCAATGCATTTTATCTATTACTTTGTACGATAATTTATTTAAGGAGTTCCTACTGGTGACATTTAGGTTGTTGTCAGCATTTTGCTATCAGAAGCAACACAGCAATAAATAATCCTGTAATATATATCATTTCACATTTGTACAAGTTTATATTTGGAATGAATTCCTAGAAGTAGAATTGCTGGGTGAAATGGCTACATATGTTGATGGATATTGCCAACTGGCTGTCTGAAGAGGTTGTACTAATCCACAGTCCTAGCTAGAGTGTGTAAGATTGGGTATGTGGGGTAGAGACAGGGCTTACTTCAGATTGGGTGGTTGAGGAAGGCCACTCTATAGACATGAAATTGAAATTAAACCACAGATGATGAGACAGAGCCAGCCAGAAAGATCTGGGGTCACAACAGCTGGGGCTAAGCTACAAGGCAGCATTGGCCCTGGTGTGTTCAAGGCCCTGAAAGCAAACCAGGTGAGTGAGGAGGAGGGTGCCTGGCTCTGAGTTGGACAGAAAGGCAGAGTTCCTATAGACTGTGCTTAAGAGTGTGTTCTGAGCAATGGAAACCATGGGTTCTAAAGGCTGGTTTTGTAAGATCACTCTGGTGGTAGGGTAGAGAGTAGAGAGTCAGGGGCAAGTGAAGGAAGCAGAGAGATTAGTTAGGAGCTATTGTACTGACGAGAGAGAGAGAGAGAAATAGAGAGAGAGAGAGAGAGAGAGAGAGAGAGAGAGATGGGTGCCTGGCGTAGAAATCGAGAAGGTGGAACCTGCAGGCTTTACTGATGGCTGGGTGGGAGGAGGAGGGAAGACACAGAGAGGGGGGACTCAAGGACAGTAGATATGTTGACTAAGCAGTTGGATATACAAGTCTCGAATTCAAGAGAGTGCTCCAAGGTGGGGATATTATACATTTGGGAATTGTTTCCTTTAAATACCACCTATAGAGCATGAGATCATGTAGGGAGTGAGGGCAGATAGAGAGGAGACAGGGACTAAGAACTGAGAGTCCAGGAGAAGTATAGGAACTAGCAAATCAGATGAGTAGGAGCCACCAGTGAGGTTGGCTGGAAGCCAGGAGAGCATGGAGCCCTTGAAGCCAAGTGAAGAGGACTCAGGACTCAAGGAGCTTCAAGGAGGAGAAAATGATGAACAGTGTCCAAAGCTGTTGAAAGGCTAAGTAAAAGTCTTCCCCCTTTCACATGGAGAAGAGGTAGCACTCCGCCCTGGGCGTCCACACAGAGCAGCAGTGGAAGAGGTCTAGCGGACGCAGAGCTGTCAGCAGCATCCTCACAGGAAAAGCATCTTCCTCCACCAGTTCTGGCTTTTCCAGAAGGAGAGAGATGAATAGGGGCAGAGGGTAGCTTTGAATGTGACACAGTGATGCACTTCTTCACCCGTTTTGGACACTGGTTATATTTAATTGATTCAGATGGTTTTATAGGATCCCTAGCAGATGAAATGTCTTTCCCTTTTATTTTACATATCACTCAGGATCTCCTGAATTCTTGACATTTTTATTAAGACTTCCTCATACACCTACAAATAGTGCCCAGACTCCATAACCTTTCTGGTAACACATGACTTTTATGTTTAAGGAAAGTCTCAGGCATCAAAACTGGTCACTTAGTGCACCAAGACCCAACCTTGGTAGCTTTTTGCCAAATGGTCACCATGCGTACATCCTTCCTTCCGGGAAGCGATATAAACCCCCAAGGCTATTTTTGCTACGAGGAGATTATGGCAGAACATATGGAATTTTCACTGCCCAGGAGCAGAAGAAAAGTCCTGTCTTTGCTTGAGCAAGCCACTTGGTGAATGCCTCAGGCTTAGGGCAACTGTGAATGGTTGTGATTCATGGGGAGTGTACCAGGAGCTGCAGCTGGTCCCAGGAGCGTACTAACCTGATGTTTCCCAGGACATTGTGTGTGGAATTTGCCCCATTTGTCAAGCTGAGTGGGCACTGATAATCCTCTACAAATCTCTGTGCACATTAATATTTTACCTTGAACCAAAGGAAATAGAATTCTAAAATATTGGCATTTTGAGGGCGAATATTTAGTGATGGGTATTATAAACTTTTAGTATTGTAGATATTCTGTCTTGACCAGAATAAACATGAAAGAAAAAGGGGAGTTATAATAAGTTACCAGCGAATTGTTCAATTCCCTGACTTAAAAGCATATTAATCTTTAAGTCCTTGTTAAAAGCAGATTCGTCTATAAGTAAAACCATTGAGCAACAAGAGAGGATCCTCTAGGACAGTGGTTCTCAACCTTATGGCCCTTGAAATACAGTTCCTCATGTTGTGACCCAACCATAAAATTATTTTCGTTGCTACTTCATAACTGTAATGTCGCTACTGTTATGAATCGTAATGTAAATATCTTTTATGCAGGATGGTCTTAGGCGACCCCTGTCAAAGGGTTGTTCGACCACCAAAGGGGTCGCGACCCACAGGTTGAGAACCACTGTTCTAGGAGATTAAGGCAGTCAGTTATTGTATTGTTTCAGGACAGATTATACTCTCAGTTCTAATAGGATCCTGAAATTAATTTCTGTTATCATGGAAAGTATTTATAATAATTTCTAGCCAGGCTAGAAATTGAAAAGTTAGTTTTATTATCTGGATCTTATGTCCCCCGGTGTTCCAGGAGAATGGACATATGGCAGGTCTATTTTAAATGCTGTTGTTGAAAAAAAACACCCTTCCCTAAATTAAACAGGGTTGGTTTTGCCTTTTGGCATTTATTATTGTTTTAATCAGACTAAGTTTAGGCTTATTAACCTTAGGGCACAAAATCCCATTTGTCTTCCTGGGTGCTTGAGCACGGTTGGCGAGCTAGAGGGAGGGGAAATGGCTTAGCAGGTCTGCGGACCAAGCCACTTGGTACTTACTGACCTCAGCGAATTAATCTCTCCAAGCCTCTGTCTCTTCATCGCTGTTTTGGGGGAAATAAGTTGCATCACGGAGTTAGTGTGACAATCACATCACCTGTTCTATGTAAGGTCTTAGCACAAGGATGCGTGGGGGCGCGGAATAAGTAGCAGCTCTTGTTTTTGTTGTTATTGCTGCTGTGGTCTCCTCCAGCGGGCAGTCTTGAAGGTGGAAGAAACATGGTGGTCGAGCCTTGGTGAGATATCTCAGCATCTTTGCTCTCACTTGTGTGCTGCACCCTTGTCTGAAACATCTTGCCCTCACCTCACCCTGCCTTCTGTTTCAGCTGAGGCACCAGGGTTGGGGGTGAGGGAGTGGAGGAGGGCCACCCCTCACAGCCACCACCAGTTAGGCCACAGGAAGCAGGGCTTCCGAGGGGGGCCTGTTAGGGTGGGATCCATGCTTCCCTCTCCTTCAGGGCTCTTGTCTTGCTCAGTCTCTCGGCACTTCTGTGCAGACCTGCTTCCCCCCCGTCCAAGGGGTTATGAGGTTGTTCCTCCTTTGTGTTGGGGGAACACATAGGCCACTCACATCCGACTGCTTCCATTTGCCCTGGGTGCGACTTGATTAGATGTTTTGAATGTCAAGTGTGAATAACACACACACACACACACACACACACACACACACACCCTTCCATGCTCCCAGTTACTAGGTCTAGCACACATGGCTCACAGATGAGGGTATAAAGAGGTCTAACATTCCGCTATTGATAAACTACTCTCTTTCAAAATGCCAAATCCTTGCAATTCTATTTATTTTCAATAGGACCCGTTTGGCCAAGAAGTCATGAATTGGTCAATTAAAGTAAAATATTTGTGTTTGATAAAAAATAACTTTGGTATTTTGTTTTCCATGTGCCTTCAAATTACCATATGCAAACCTGTCACCCCAAGCAAGTCAAGGAAGAGAGAGTGACTTCTGTTGGCCTTTCCCCCGATTAAACAAAACAAACATAATATAACCACGGCCTTTCCTTTTTCCTTGGAAATGTTTTCTCTTCCCCTCTCTCTTTTTCTCCCTTCCTCTCTCTCTACCTCTCTTGGTCTCTCTGTGTGTTTTTCTCTCTCTTTCTCAGAACAGTACCTGGCAGTTTTGGGGCCGTGGGATTTCTGTGTTTTCCTTTGCTTTTGTACATTTGTTTTATGATCATAAAGATCTGTAGCTAATCTCTGAAATCTCCTATCAAGGGGTTCCCACTGGCACAGAATCAATTATTTATTGATTTAGAAGAAGAAAAATACAGAATGGCAAAGACATTGTCAGGCTTTCTGTATCTCATTTTGGTTGATCGTCTCTAAAACAAACCTCTGTAGGGACTCGTCGCTGAGGAACCCTGCTCCCAGTGGAATAGTATACATTTTCGAATTTCTGCTCTCCTGGGTGGTCATTGGATGGTGAAGACGCTGGCAGATTTTGCTTGCAGACGCCCTGGTTTTCATTAGCAGTCTGGTGGTGAGAGCTTGCTCTAGCTGCTTCCTCCTGTCGTTGCTCACAGGAATGGTGCTGAATGCTCAGAGGTGGCACGGGCTTCGGGGATGGCAGCGGCTTCATCAGCACGCCCTCGCCCCGGCCCTCAATTGTCACAGCGGCAGGTCGTGCCTCTGAGAAGGAGAACATTGCTGATTAGTGTGCCTGGCGCATTGGGCAGGCTGTGAGGAAAATGCCACAGTATGATCTCTGTTGATTTCCCAAACAATTACATTCTCCTGGCTCCCTGCTGGCCTCCCCCTTCCGCCCAGACCTCGCTTTTGTCTTCCGCGATAAAGATTGTCCTTTTGGTCTTTCCCACTAGGCCTCTTGCAGGCTTCTTCTCAGTGTCTATGACTTCATTCCACCCCTGCTCGTGGCTTCACCCTTTCAATCCTGCTGCAGAAAAGGTTGGCTTTTACTTCCTGGCGCTTTTATCCTCTCAATCAACAGTTTATTGAAAAGAAAAGTACGCATCTAATGATGAATTAAACTCTCTGGGCCTTAGTTGGTTTTCTGATCTGTGAAATGGGGGTAAGCGTGTTACTTACCTCAGAGGGTTATTGTCAGGTTGAAGAAGAAAAGCATGCAAAGTGCTCAGAATATGCTCAGGTGTATGGTCATCACTCAACACAGGCGGCATGGTCGTCTCCTCCATCACCGGCACCCTAGGACACGCCGGGTCTGCCAGCAGGGGCCACTTGTACTCTTGATACCATGATTACATGTTAGGTCCTGCAGATCACAACCCACGTCTCTTCTGAACTCATTTCATGTGGTACCAATTGCCTTTTCTAGCTTATATTCTGCATCTTCAAGGAATAGTCTTCTTATCCCTTCTTTTCTGCCTGTTTCACTACACTCCTTCATTTACTGCATTAGCATCGGCAAAGCAGTATTACAAACGTCATTGCATTTAATCCCTGTGGCAGCACTATGCTCTCTGTTTTACAGAGGATATCATTTCAGATCACAGAAGTATGTATTTGTTTGGCTTAAGATAACCAGCCAATAGGAGGCAGACCCAAGACTCACACCTGAGTCTTCTGACTCCAAGTCCAGTGTAGTTTCCCTGTGGGGCCATTTTTTTGTGTGTGTGGAGGAGCAATGACTTTTCATTTTCTATCTGGAGTTTATCAAGAAGTCAGTACATTTAACTTGGAAGGTAGCTAAGTCTCTCGCTAAGAGGCATCCATCTCATCTTCTCCCAGCACCATGGCTTGATCTTATTTACCAGGTTTCTTTTCCAGTGTTCACTGAGGGCAGAGGACTTAAGGACAAGATAATATGGATGCAGCTTTGTCTAGGCTGGAAAAGGGGTCCTAGAGGAGTACAACACGAGGGGACTCTGTCCAACGAGGAGGGCACAGTTATCCCTGGGCAAGTAGAGGCAACAGCGACATTAAAGCAAGAGCTAGTTTTGCAAACCTGACAGACACTGCTGTGTATGGCATTGGGTGTCTGTAGAAGAATCCTGATTGAATCCATCTGGCCCTGTCTTTGGCCCCAAGTCCAGGCAAATCTTTGCTCTACTACTTGGGTAGAGTAGCAATGGGCATCAGGTCCATCCATCCATCCATCCATCCATCCATCCATCCATCCATCAGACGCTCAATACCAGCTGTGTGCCTGGTGCTATGTTAGGCACTGAAGTAACGGGGATGAAAGATCCTGTGCTGTGGATAATCCAGCTTCCTGGTTCCTGGGAGACAGGGGAGGAGGGAAAGAAATGGGGAACAGTTAGAAAGTCATATGTACAGAAAAGCATTCTTAATCAAAGGGAAGCAAGTCTACTTTAGCCAAACCTACCACCCCTGCATTTTTGAACATGGTGTCATAAGCCTGTGAGCATTAGTGAATATTAGGAGATGCATCACACAGTATCACTGGCCCACAGAGCCCCTGAACAATGGAGAACCCAGCAGTGAGCCCCACATGTGGTTGGAAAGCCCTGGACTATGAAGGAAAATAACTCCCTTTCTTGCACGGCCTCAAGGAGATTAACTGATTCAACTGCATCTTTAGTTCCTTTAACATCTGGACAGGAAGGCAAATATTTAGTAAGAAGAAAGCATTGAGCCCTAACCAGTTTGGCTCAGTGGATAGAGCGTCTGCCTGCGGACTGAAGGGTCCCAGGTTCGATTCCGGTCAAGGGCATGTACCTTGGTTGTGGGCACATCCCAGTAGGAGGTGTGCAGAAGGCAGCTGATTGATGTTTCTCTCTCATCGATGTTTCTAACTCTCTATCTATCTCCCTTCCTCTCTGTAAAAAAATCAATAAAATATATTTTTTAAAAGAAATATATTTTTAAAAAAAGAATAAAGCATTGAATCAGCAAGGAACTTGGTAAAAATGATTAAGACAACAGGCAGGGGAGTTAGAATCCTGCTCCAAGAACTTTCCATCCCTTAAAGAAGATGTGGTAGATATAAACATGTTTCAGCCCTAAGACAGGGAATCCTGCCATTTGCTACAATATGGATAGAAATGGAGGGTATTATGCTAAGTGAAATAAGTGAGACAGAGAGACTAATATTGTGTGATCTCACTTATATGTGGAACCTAAAAACACCAACAACAACTACACACACAACTGAACACATAGATACACAGGACAGATTGGTGGTTGCCAGATTGAGGGGTTGGAGGAATGGGTGAAGGCGATCAAAAGGTATAAACTTCATTATAAGGTAAATAAGTTTTTATTATAGATTTAATGTAATGTACAGCACAGTGACTTAGTTAATAATATTGTATATTGGAAAGATGTTAAGAGAATAGATCTTAAAAGTTCTCAAAATAAATTCTAAGTATTTGGTGGTAATGGATGTTGATTAAATTTATCGTGGTGATCACTTCATAGTATATATTTATATCAAGTCATTATGTTGCACACCTAAAACTAATTAATTTTCTATCCCCTGTTCTACTCAAGTTCCTTCTGCTCCCCCTCAGCAGATCTGATTTTGAAAAAGAAGAATGAGAGGAAAGGGCAAAAAAAGGAATACACCCTTTAGAATTGTTTGCCCTGATTGTGAAACTCACTGAGTAAGCTCATTGTTGGTCTGACTCCATGCAAATGAATGGACTGTGAACCTTCTCGATCCCGTTGTTGGTAACAGCAAGTGCAGGCCTCACACTCTTAATTGTTTGGTTTAAAAATCCAAAGCTGTTCTTTTGACTTTGTCACCAAACCAGACATTGGCAAATGTCTGCCCTTTTATAGAAGTACCAGCCTCGAGCTAGGCAGTCTCCTGTGCCCAAAGATTTACAGGGTGTGCTTTCAGTAGATCCTCCTTATCATTCCCAGTAAGCATTTGAAAATATCCTCGAAATGCCTTGACAGTGGGCTAAGATCATTTAATTTCCATTTAAGCCAGTAGGCAGGGGTTGGTATGCTGCTTGAAGTTTTGTGGTGTTATAAGACACTCCAGAAATATGTGTGGGGAAGTATCCCAGGTATGTTTAAATTGTCAGTTATTGCTTATTCTGTCGTGCCTTCAAAGAATGTTTTTGTTAAGGAGGTCACAGGGATTTGACTTCTTTCCTCTTTACTGAAGAGAATAGTGGAAAACTACCTACTCCAGATTTGAAAATAAATTAGTCACAGGGTGTGTTTTTGTGTGTGTTTTCTCCCCCCTCCCCCCACTCCCTTTTGGCTTAGAGAAGAGAGGCCTCCCCACCAGTGGAAAGGAGAAGGTCCAATGGAGAGGCAGGCCTGGGAGAGGGGCCCAGGAGGGACCCATTAGAACAAGTCCTCATGGCGGGCAGCTAGCTGGGCAAACAGTCAAAGGTCATTTGGGAGATGGGAGATTTGAGAACAAATGACTATCAGCTATAATTCAGAGTAAGCTACCAGCAAAGCATATCATTTGTTTGGGAAAATTGGCCATTCCACAGTGTTTCCACACACATTTATGTAATCTGCTTTCTGGCCCTTCCTGCTGGGGAGATCGAGGCGAGGAGGTGTGTGTTTCCTACGGTTACTAACGTGCAGTAAATGCAGATCTTCTCAAAGATGAGCACTTACAATCAAATTTGGGGGAGGACACTATGATTCTCATAGATTAAAATCAGCCAGGCATTAGTGAGGGAGGATCTGAATTGTATCTAGTTTGTGTGTTGTTTTTTTTTTAATGTAAATTTTGATTGGTACTAGCTAACTTTTATTGACCACTTACTATGTACCAGGCATTTGGCTACATACCTGGCATATATTACTTCATTTAACCCTCACAGTTCTATTAAGTATCGCTTTTAATTGCAGTATTACAGATGAGCAAAAGAAGGTAGAAAGAGGTTACATGCAATTAGTCACACAATTAGTAAGTGGAGGACTCAAATTCAGGAAGAAAACCGCTGACTTCCTGATCGCAAGCCCTCCCACCACTCTGCCTTCATACAGGTAGGTAGGTCCTTGGCAAGGACTGCCGTGAGGTGCAGGGTTTCATTAGTTCTGACGGAGTTACGTTTCTGCAACACTGTCGTAACGTCACGACTGTGATTCGGATCTTAGGTTAACACGTGAGTGGTGTTGTGGAACATGTGATGGGCAACATGAGATGGTTGTTGTTCAAAAACACAGCATAAACCAAGCAGCCCAGGAGCCGAGGCGAGCCTGGCCTCCAGTGTCAGTGAGTTTGGTGGCACGGGCAGATTCTTTAGCCTCTCTGGGCTCCCACTCCTTCCTTTGCAGTTTGCCCCACTGTCATCTGGGACAGCTACTCCAACGTGGGGAAAGGCAGCAGAAACTGTACCGACGTTAGGAAGTGACATGCAGTGAAGTGGATACCAAAGGCTCACGCTCCAATAATATGGCTTTATGATTTTTAAGTTAACGATTTTTTAACGATTTTATCTCTAACGCGTACAGCTAAGAGAATGATACAAAATGTATACGAAAATAAACAGGACTCAAGGCTTTACAGTGAAAAAGTAGACGTCTCATTTTTCTGTCTCTCCTCCAGCCCCACTGCCCACACATAACTACTGTTAGGCTTTCCCTTTTCAGAAATTGGCTGTACATATACAACTATGCAATATATCTTTAGGAAAGACTGCTAGTTTCTTTAAATGATCTGAATGGCAAAAACAGTATGTGACTATGTACATCTTGTTTTTAAAAATCTTCAAATGAAATCTGTTTTTAAAAAAGCACGAGACTGCCCTGGCTGATGTTGCTTATGATGGCCCACACACCGAAGGGTCTCGGGTTTGATCCCCGACCCCAGGTGGGGCCTATGCAGGAGGCAACCAATTGATGTGTCTCTCTCACATCAGTGTTTCTCTCTCTCTCCCTCTCTCTCTCCCCCTCCCTCCCCCTTCCCTCCCTCTCTCCTCCCACTTTTTCTAAAAGGCAATGGAAAAAAGATCCTCAGGTTGAGGATTAGCAAAACAAAACAAACAAAAAAACAAAAAAAAGGAAAGAAAGCACAAGACTTTAAATTTATGCACATTTTCTTTCTTTCCACTGGAAACTGAATGAGGTGCTCTGCTAGAGAATGTATTTGAATTGTGAAAATATAATTGTCAACATTATGGAAGCATCAAAGCATTAAAACAAGCTTTCACTTTTTGTTTTTAGATTTTTTAAAAAATGACAACAAAAGTCATTTAAGGCATTCTTGCTTCTAAGTTCTTTCACATGATGATTCAAGCTTCGGGATCCAGAATACTCCATTTCCCTCTAAATGCGTTTTGACTCTTAAGAAGTGCTATGTTTTGAAAACCTCTGGGGAGGGTTTCCTGTTTCTTTCCTTTTGTTTGTTTTTCATATATTATATAATTCTGTGATTCTTTTGTTTTCCAAAATGAATTTAAACAAGAAGTGCTTGTTTAATCTAGGGGATTTCCTAGATTAGCTGCTGCAGTACTCCATCCTCTGCAGACCAGTGACTCTTCCTACAGAGGCCAAGTAAAGTACGCTGTGTGATTTTGATTCCGTTCTACGGGGTAAGACAAAATGTGTGGCTCCAGGTTTAGCTTCTCCACATGACCCAGCCTCTTGGTCCCTTAGAGCTAAGGGATCCCCCTTCCTGGGCTCTGCTTAGCAAATTATTAATGATTCATTACTTTTCCTATCAGGGAACCAAGTCTTAGCGAGGGAGGTGGAACCTACATCATGTTTCCATACATGTGGGAGCCAGTTAAAGGTATTTTTGATACTACCTGTCTAAGAGGAGGCGTAAAGGCTTCTGGCTGGAGCTGCCCCAAATGGAGGGCCCAGGTGCAGCCCAGGTGTACTTCCCAGCCTCCGGCCCTACAAACATCTGGAGAGCTTGTTCAGACACACATGGGTGGGACCCAACCCTAGAGTTTCTGATGCAGTAGGTCCAGGATGGGGCCCAAGAATGTGCATGTTCCCAGGTGATGATACGGCTATTGGTCCAGGAGACACACTTTGACAATCCCTGACCTAGCACCTTCAGAAGCTATAGTAAGACAAGACTGGATGACTGGTTTGGCAAAATGAATGTAATGGCTTTGGTTATTGAGTACACACAGCTACTTCTGAATTTCAGCCACTGAAGGCCGGGAGAGAGAGCTCATGCTATGCAAGTGTGGGATGTGTGTGCCCACCTTATTTGTTCACTCGGATGATGGACCTTTAAGCACTCAATGCAAACTAATGTCCATGTGTGCTTTGATTATGTCTTTCTTCTCTTTCTTACTGTTTTGTTTTTCAGATTTTTAAGAAGACTGGTATGATTAGTTATATCCTACCCATTTAGCCATTTTCCACATTTCACTTTTAAATGAAATCATCCTTCTTGCATTTAATGGAAAGTTGTTCCACTTGCCAAGCAAGGTTCCACCATTCCTGAAATAAAGTTTCCAAAGAACTGGAAACTCTATGCAGCTTTGATACAAGAAGCAGAATGGAAATGTTCACATTTATGTTATTCTGATACATATTTTCCACGGTTTGATACTTAAGTAACACCCGTCACATCACCTCTGAAGACACTCATTTGACTCTGTATGACAAGCAATTGCATTCCAGATTTCTTTTCCACCCTGCCTTGAACCTCCTCAAGTATTATTTAAATTTATTTTGTTTACAACTATTTAAAATAATCTATATGATCATCAGCTGACATTAATGAGTGGTCATTATGTATCCATCACTGCTAAGAGCTTTACAGGTCTGATCTCATTTAATTATCACAATGATCCTATGAGGAAGACAGTTATCATTTTCTCTGTCTTACAGATGCTTAAACAGACTGAGGAGGGATTAAATAACTTGCTTAAGGTCCCTGGCTAGAAAGTGGCGGAACAACAACTCAGATGCAGGGTGATTTCAAAGCCTAATGCTTTCCCATTATGCTGTCACCCTTATTAAAACATACTTATTAAAGAACTATCTATGCTTGGCATCATTAAATATTGACCCTGCCCCCAAGAGCATTCAGTCTAAAATAGTTTACCTTATTGAACAAGATAGTAAAGACCTAACGGCTGAGCAAGCATTGAAAAAGACATAAATTGAATATTAATATGTAAACATTTACTCTGCACAGAAAACAAATTTTATGAAAGGAAAGGCATGTTTATGTGGGTTAGGGCCAGAGCATATAATTTGTTTTTCCCTTAAAACTAGCATGGATCTCAGGAAAGAATGTTTCAGGAGCTCCCTAACATTGAAGTGTGAGGTCTTGGTACAAATTGGGTTGAAAGGGCTTGTTGGGTATGGGATTTCTCAGTATTATTCTCACAGAAGATTTGATTGTGGGAGTTGAGTAGTTTTCCAGGGAGGATGGGTTCCGGCACTGCCCAGTAGAACTCTGTGTTGGTGGAATGGTCTACAGCTGTGCTGCTCAGTGGGGTGCCCCCAATCACATGGCCATTGAGCACTTGAGATATGGCTCCTGCACCTGAGGAACTGAATTTTTAGTTTTATTGAATTTTAATTAATTGACATTGAAATAGCGACATGTGACCAGTGACTATCATGTGGGACGGTGGAAGGCAATGGAAGGATTAAGTAGCAAGAGGCAGGAATGGAGGCTGACATGTGTGGACCTGAACTTGGGTATAGAAAGAAGTCCTTGTCTGGCCTCTGGAAGGACACTTGCTACAGCAACATGAGGAAGCGAGGGGACAACTGGAGCAGGTGTGGGGTTTCAGACATGAAACGAGCAGGACAGACACAAGACTCTGAATAGAGGGAAGAAGAGGAAAGGGCACACTGAGACTTCTGCGCTGGGGGACGTGGCCGGATCAGGCAGCTCACTGATTGTGGGGTGAAGTACAGAGGAGGTTGGCAGCTACTTCAAGGCATCCAGCCTGGTGATGGAAAAGCAGATCTTTTTTGCAGTCTAATTTGTGTTGGCACAGGGACATCTAACTTGAGTTGCCTTATCCATAGAGTGTGTATCCTGAGGCCGTATCAGAGATGCAGGCTGGTAGGTGGATAAATAGATTTAACATTGGCATAGACATAATATTTAGTCCATGTACACAGATAATATTCAGAGTTGTTGTGTGTTTAAAAAATAGTAGAAAAGTCTGTGACTAGAGGGGTTGAGCAAGGCAAAGTGTGGTAGGAAGTGACATTGAAGAGGTAGCCTTGTGGGCTTGGGGGGCAGGGCACTAGGAGCTGTGCAGTCCCTGGAAAGCTTTGGGTTATAGTCTAAGTGTGATGGGAGGCCTTTGGAAGGTCTGAAGAGATTGGAATTTCTTTTTATTTTGTAAACAACCACTCTCAGTGCAGTACAGAGAATAGATCTGAGTGAAAGAGTGAGGGTGGAAGCTGGAAGCTGGTAGGTTAGTTAGTATTCCAGGTGGAGTGGTGATGGCTTGGGCCAGCAATAGCAATAGCAGTGGTGGACCTGGAGACAAGTGATTGGGTCCCGGAGACATCTTTTCAAGGAGAGCCTGCAGAATTTGTTGTTGGATGAGATGTGTGATATGGGAGATAGAGAGGAGTTGGGTGTGATTCCAAGCTTTTGCCCTAAACAATTGAGTGGTGTTGTGCATTGACACGGGGAACCCTGAAAAAGAACCAGGTGGGCAGCCGGAATCCAGAATTCCGTTTTGGCTCTGGCCGGTTTGGCTCAGTGGATAGAGCGTCAGCCTGCGGACTGAAGGGTCCCGGGTTCGATTCTGGTCAAGGGCATGTACCTTGGCTGCGGGCACATGCCCAGTTTGGGGCGGGGGGGTGGTGCAGGAGGCAGCTGATCGATGTTTCTTGTTCATCGATGTTTCTAACTATCCCTCTCCCTTCCTCTCTTTAAAAAAAATCAATAAAATATATTTTAAAAAATTAAAAAAAAAGAATTCCGTTTTGGGCATATTAAGCTAGAGGTCCCTACCAGGCATCCTACGGGGCGGTCAAGTAGGCAGCTGAACATGTGACCCTGGAATTGTCTCCTCATTCGGTGAGTTGTGGTTTCTTACGGTTTTTTGGGGAAAGGTGGGGCCAGAAGAGAAAGAGAAGCTGAGGGAGAAGAGTATTCGAGTGGGCCAGAGGTCTGCGGAAGTGGGAAGTCACAGGGTCCTGTACTGGAATGGAGGCATCGACCCAGGGGAGGAGCATGCCATTCTGGTTATGGTGTTGTTGAGACAGAAAGGTGGGTTTTGAAAAAAGACTAACATGATGTGGTGGTGATCCCTGGGGAAAGCCCACACTGGCAGCCTCTGGTGTAGTTCTCAGAGAAAGGAGAAGGGAGGGAGAGACGGGAAGGAGGCAAGGAGGGTTAGTGGGGGGCCTACACAGCCACTGGGTAGAAGTCAAACTACAGCATGACTTTGTCACGGCATGTCAGTTGTTGCCTGATCTTGTGCATAAAAGTACTTTTAGGCAATTTCATCAAACATTTATGCCTCAGGGCTGGATAACAGAGTGGGAAGTGTTGACTAAAATTGTTTTTTTAAACAAGCATACATCTCAGAATTTAGGAGAATTGTATGCTGAGAAAAAATTAATTTTAGAAGGGAGAACCTTTTTTTTCTTTTTCTCATTTGCCTATGAGTATCTGTCACACATAATCATCTTGCTTGCTTTTACAAATGTAGGATTGCCATTTACATGAAAATCATGTGTTTTATATTTTTCCCATTAAAATGGCCAGTCTTGATATATTCAGTATTTGTTTCTCGTCTATTTAAGCTTTCAGCCATTAGAATGTTTACTATTTTAAAAGTCCCACAAGATTTTCTATTATAGTTACTGACTTATAATGTACCAGTGGGACAATGGAAGAGGTTATTGAGAATTCTTACTTAGGGGATGATTATTCCAGAGAGAAGTCTCTCGTCTTTCCACTTACCCTCAGCTGACAAATTGACAGAAGAGAAGGGAATGGAGAGTGAATTACATCAATCAGGCTCAGAACTTTTATCAGAGAGAAGACTTAGAATTTAGGGTCTACATGATGTTTATGGGTAACCTTTGCATCATTTATTGAGTCAGCACTCCATCCTGTTCCTGAACCTGTATAAGTAATTAACCGTTGCTTAAGTAGATAAAATTAGAATTCCTTCCATGAGTCCTGTTTATGGACCAGGACCCCCATGTTATTGGCTAGTGCTTTCCCCCTTGTTGCATTTGCTGGAATAATCCCATTGTCAAAAGATCTCAGGGCATTAATTGGCAGGGACTCAGTCTTGCCCCCTTTGTCTCATTATATATAGTAGCTCCTAAGACTGGGTTACAGTTATGCCTTGTGGGTTGGCAGAGGGGAAGAGGACTTCCTTCCGACACTCGTGCTCACACAGCTGTTTCTCTTTCTCCAAAAACACCAGTTTCCCCAGCCCCCAGCTGGTTCCTCCTGCTGAGATGCCAACATATGCCCCAGTCACTGCTAGACCAAGTGCATCCTGTAACAGTGCAAATTCTGCGATGCCTTTTCTTCCCCCAAAGCTTTTCCCAACATAAGCTTTTATCCTCTTTGTCAAGAGCTTATTTTTGTCATCTTGCTTCCCTTCTCCTATAAATAATCCATTTCCCCCCACCAGACTCGCAGAACAGAGGCGTGCCCATGTCATGTGCCTGCCTTGAGCATTCTTTCAGTGTTTTCCCCGTGCTTCCCCCGTTAGTTCTGTTCTTTTATCCCTGTCAGGATCTCCAAACGGAGGTCACGGAAGGTCAGCGTTTAAGACGATATTGACCGAATGCTTCTCAGCGGAAAACCGAACACCACCCTTTCTGGATATTCCCAGAAGTTTTCCCCTGGTGGCATTGACCCTTGCCACACTTTAGCTTCTCTGTTTTCATTTCAAGGTTTAGAGGCCCTGGTGATAGGAAGGAACTATAAATAAGAACAACCCCGAGAGTGAGAGGATGAGCTCAGATGATCCTTAGCTTTTGGCCTTTCTCTGGGTTTAGAATTCCTCAAGACCTATGACAGTGACTTATTTCACTTGACTCAGAATACCAGGGGTTTGGAGCTCCTGAAGTCACTTACGGAAAAGACTCGTGGGCAGGGTGTCTGATATTGAAATTCCTTTTATTCCTGTGCTCAGAGTAAAGAGGAGTGAAGTGGGTACTAATTTAATGGCATTTTACAAACACGACTGCCACTTAGGGAATCCAGCGTTACGTGAGTGTAACATAACCTGGCTAAGTTGTCTACTGCTCTTTCGTTTGACAAGTTCAGTTGTCATTTAACAGATTTTCTTCATGGGAGGTGAGCTTATGGTTTTTTAAGGATGAATGAAAGCCTTGCAACTAATGGTTGGTATGTTGGAATTTAGGCATATTAAAGAGTTAATTGTTCTTAAGGAAACTTACTCTAAATGTGCACTACCCACAATAAGATCTTGAGAATAAATCTCTTCTGTAGGATCAGTAGGTATATGTCGTCATGCTGATATCTTATTCTGAGACTTTCATGATATAAATATGGATGCAAGCTCCTTTAATAAGGAATACTAGGTGGTGTGTATGTGTGTGTGTGTGTGTGTGTGTGTGTTCTAAAGTGCTAAATACATTTACCCTAGCGTAGTTCTGCTTAATCTTTATTTGACCCCCGAAGGCATCCCAAGTTTGGAAGGGCCATTGCTATTTCCTCATAAATAGACTCCTAAGCCTGGCTTTTCATAGACAGCCCAGGAAATGCCACCATAACCTTTGTATGCTCACGGTGGCCATTGTATTCACCATCCCGAACCTTATTCCTATGTCTAACTCATCTCCTTCCTCTTCGCCTCTCTTTTCCGTGGGAGTGGTTCTCAACCTTCCTAATGCCGCGACCCTTTAATACAGTTCATGTTGTGGTGACCCCCAACCATAAAATTATTTTCGTTGCTACTTCATAACTATAATTTTGCTACTGTTCTGAATCGTAATGTAAATATCTGATATGCAGGATGTATTTTCATTGTTCGCGACCCACAGGTTGAGAACCGCTGGTTTAGGGGATAAATGACACTCAAGAGTCAGAGGTCCTCCCCAAGGTCACACCACAAGTGGTAGAAAGAGAGCCAGAAAGTGGCCCTCTGCCCTCTGTCTTCATTCATAGCCTGTGCTGAACCTCTTCAGGTCTATATCCACCTCGTCTGATGGTCCACACTCCTTGTTTCCATGGACTGAGGGTAGCATGGTGGCAGTTTTACCTCCGTTTGCACGTTGCCTGGCCGTAGCGTAAAAAATGGTAACAGAATGAAATGGTCCGCTCCCTAACCTTTCCATGTCTTTGCTTTATAAATGAACAGTGATCTACCAGTGAAAGAATGCAGCTAACCAGTGTCATTTGGGATCTTCTAAAGTAGTACGGAAACTCTGCATTCTTCAGGCCCGGCTTGCGGCCCGCCAGCACATTCCTCTGCGATGAGGTGGAGGAATGCTGGTGGCCGGGCTGGGATTTGTAGGGCTGGGTGGGGAGCTGCTGTTTAAAAATACATTTAATTATATTCCTTCTCTGCAGTAATATTGATACCATTTTTAGCCCATTACAAATACTGTGATTTTCATTTAAATCATGTCCATTATCTTATTGACCTAGTTTTTATTTTGTAATCAAAATGTTCTATTTCTGGAGAGCTTAGCCCAGAATATATATATATTTTTTCCCTTAAAGGTTATGCCCCCTTTGTGGAGTGTTTCTTTCCTGCCGTATCTGCGTACAGATGGGCTGCCTTAGTGTTCGCTCTCTTCTAGAAAATGATACTGTATTGTTCTCTTTAAGAGTGCGGCTTTTCTCTGTTTCATTTGGCAGGATGCCACGGAGCCTCACATCTGGGACTTTTTTTGGTGAATGGATGGTGGGAGAATTAAGAAATTCTCCTTCTATTTAAATTATATTTTAGAGATCTTGGTTCTCTTTTTTCCTCTACTTTCTCTGTTCTTCTGCCTGTTCCCTCTTCCCGGCTTTCTCTTGTTTCCTCCTCGCCCCTCTGCCATACGCTGTAAATCTTACACTCATTCATTTTGATACTCTTTAAAATCCCACTTCTTCGAGGCCTTTGCCTTTTCTGTGCTTTTTGCCTCCTGGCTTCTTCCTGTTCTCTTCCTTACTTTCTCTTTCTCGCTCTCGGCAAGATGGCCCACTTCTTCATTTCTCCACTCAGGCTGGAAGCTCCTGCTGGGAAGAAGCCCCCTGGAGATGTTGGGAGGGGGGGTGGCTCCATCAGCTCGCCCTTCATCAAGGTTGAATCAGGGTGTGGGCCCCTTCCGCCCCCCCAAGAACTGGCCACTCATCCTTCATGGTTTTCTTTCAGTATTGTTTCTCACTGTTCTTCTTGACATAAAGACTCCTCGCCCTTTTCTTCAGACAACGAGCAGAATCAGAGAATGTTAGGATTTAGAGGGACCAGCCGTCTTATTTTGCAGGCAGTATTGCCTCAGAACCAAGTCAACTACCCCAGCTCCTGACGTCTGTTTTGGGGTCCTCCTCTCATCACCCTCTCTCTTAGCCAGGATGTCAGAGCGCTGTGTCTGGTCCCTCTCAGTGCTCATTTCTCTCAGTCGCCATTAGCCTTCTCACATATTTATTGTTCGGTTCAAATGTATTTTAGAGGAACCGAGTCTTAAGTGCGTCACTTTCTTGTCCGCAGAAAGCACAAACGATGTCGCGCAGAGGTAAGAGTCTCTCGCTGGGTTGTTGGGGATTTTCTCAGGAATGGTAGTTTGCCCGAGGTCATTTCTGTTGATGTATTCATTCCTAACAACCGGTAGATGACTATGACATATAGTATGCAAGCTTAAACTCCTTCCTGCCTCACTGGAGTCTCTCTGCTAATCAGGAAATCACATTTAAAGCTGTGTGCTGAACTCTGCCCAGCATGTCAGCTTGGCCAGGAAGGATAGGGAATTCCTACTGGTAGCAGCCGCTGGGGACTGAGGGAGTAACTGGAGGTCAGATAGGAGCTCAGCCAGGAAGACATCAGCAGCACAGGGTATATTTCAGCCAATGGGGTTGTCTCTTTGTTTTCTACATTCTCTTTGTGGTTGATGTCAGTGACTCTACACTTGGGGATTTTATGATTTCACAACATTTTTTTTTTTTTTAAATTGAGGAGGCCCAACATAAGTTTTGTCTCAGACTTTCCTTATTTAGCCACAGGCCAACATAAGTTTTGTCCCAGAAGCAGTGTTGACCTTGATACTCGGGAACCACATGGCTTATAGAGCAGCTCACCAGTGTCTGGCGCATGCATAGTAAAGTGTTCAGTAGATGATCTTCATTTTTACTCTCTTTTGGAAAAGTCAGTAGACTGGAAGACTGTTCCAGGTTGCACTTCAAGGGACACTGTCCTACTTTGGCTTTTTTTCATTGTAGACTAGGATCTGACCTTCAGCTTTGCAGATCTGATGCTTGATGCTTGATCTGGAAAGACTTACACTTCCATAAGCAGAAATGTAGCTCACGGGTTTTGTGTGTGTGTTTTGTTTTGTTTTAAAGAATTTTGTGAGTTTATTTGAGCCAAACTGTCGACAATTGCCGGGAAGCAGTATCTCAATGGATTGGGATAATGCTCCCGCAGCTCATGGTTTTGCAGAGAGAAGAGACACTTTTTCAGAGACCATATCCATGAGTTGGTCTGCCCAAATCCCATGTCCTCTCTGCAGTGGGGGAGAGGTGGGCTGGAGGGGGGCGATGGCAATCACGATGTTCACTTTCCTTGGGGAACACAGAATGAAAGCACTAGGAATTGCTTGGCGAAATTTATTCCAGCAAGCTGAAGGTAGAGCCCATTTTATGTCACTGGCATTGTTTTCTCTCCCTTTCCTTTGGCTATTCCTCCTTATTGACGACAGACAGTAAAGCATAGTGGTTAAGAGCAGAGGCTCTAGAGCCAAGTGTCCAGGTGTGAAGGCAGGCTTTATCTTTCACTAGGTGTGACACTGCATGATTTATTTGCTCTCTGCTTCACCGTTGTCATCTGTAAAATGAAGGTAATAGAATTTGCCACAGAGGTTTGTTTTGATAAGGAAAGGAGTTGATACATGTGAAGTGCTTATGGGAGTTTGGCATATAATAAATGATCAACAAATATTTATTACTAGAGGCCTGGTGCACGAAATTCATGCACTCAGGCGGGGATGGGGGGGGGAAGTTCCTCAGCCCGGCCTGTGCCCTCTCACAGTCCGGGAACCCCGAGATTGATCACCCCAAAGAGGTAGGCCCTGCCTACCTGACTGGGGCTCCATGATGGATCACCCCCACAGAGGGAGGCCCTGCCTGCTGGTTGGTGGCCTGGGCCTCCCTCTTTGGAGTGATCATGGAGCCCCCCAATTGATCAATTACCCTGCTGGCTGGTGGCCTGGGCCTCCCTCTGCAGGGCGATCTGGGGCAATGGCCAGGCCCCCAACCAATTGCATTGCACCTGCCTTGGCTGGCCTGGTGTCAGTGAGTGTCATAGCGTGGTTGTCTGGAAGTTCATCCGGAAGGTTGTCCAGATGGTCGTTCTGCTGTTTGGTTTGGTTGATTTGCATATTACGCTTTTATTATTATAGATTATTATTAACATCATGGAGCTACATCTGAAACTAATATAAAATGATATTGAATGTCAACTGTAATTGACACATAAAATTAAAAACGTTATGGAGGAAGCTAGTTTTGTGGTGGACATGGAAAAATGAATAAAAATCAGATGGGAAGAACTGGTTAGACATTTAAACTTTCCTTTCTGTAGAATTCCGCTTTTCAATAAACATTGGTTTCTGATTTTACTCTTCACCATTTCGCTATTATTTTCTTATCATGTCTCTCTGTCTAGATTGCTTTTCACTGATTACTTTTTTGGTTGACTGTGCTGTTGATGTAGGAAGAGATACTTGGCTCTGATGCTGTTGAAGACTGCCTTCCCTGGCTGCATCTTTGGAGGGGCTTCTGTTCTTCCTGTGGTGGATGCTTTCAGGGTCTCCTCCCTAGGTCACCTCTTCCTGGACTTTCCCCTTTGACCTTGGACTTGACTAATTTGGAAATACCAAGCTCCTGAAATACCAAACATGAACCTGTCTGTTAAGATGCTGAGATACTTACCGCAAGTGTCCTTTAAAATAACAGTGAAGCTGGGTCTTTGACTAGCTTTTTATGTGCTTTCGCCTATTTTGCCAAGTCTGGAGGGCAAGGTGGCAAATAACCCGATTTTTCCCATTCCTCTATTCCCTAGAGAAGCTTAACAACTACTTTCCCGGGGAAGCCAATGCCAAATTGGTGTCCAGGATGCCTTTTCTAGGAATGCAAGCATTTCATCTAATCTATAGACATGTCTAATAGCTGTAGTGTGATCATTTTTCAATTCCTCACTAAATTTACAGTGATAAATTGCAGTTACTATTGGCCATTATACCATTTACCATAAAATATTCCAGGTACATTGGCTACTGATGCAAATTAATCCATCCACCATCTATCTGTAGTGTACAGGCAGTCCTCAGGTTACGTCGAACCCAACGTACGTCGTTTCGTGGTTACTCTGTCATTTCGACGTATATACATATGTGCTTTATGTTTTTTATTATTTATTTACCACAAGTAAAGGTCAGGAATTGTTATTTTTCTTTAAAATTATTTTTACTGTTTCACTTCATTACTGCTGTGTATGTGCTCCATGTGAGTGACGTAGGTGCTTATGTAGGTGGGTTCCTACTTACGGCAAAAATCGCGTTACCTCGTGCCATAGGAACGGATCTCCGACATAACCCGAGGACCTACTGTAATGAGAAACTAAAGCTGATCATCAGCTAATACTTTGCTCTGGAAGTAACACTATCAATTCATACATTAAAGACTTTTCCTCACTGCTCTGTTGCGTTCCTGTTCCTTTACGTGCAGGTTTTTCACTCTCCAAGGCAGCTAGAATCAACACGGTGATTGGGCTGTTGGCCTTGCTTGTTCTTTGCCAGTGGGGAAATCAGAGAGATGCTAGGTTTTCGGAGGAGAAGAGGAGAGGTTGGGTGGAAGTACTGTTTCCAGCGTTGTAGTCAAGTTTTCTGCTGAGCGTGTTGCAACCTGCAGTCCAAGTTGTGTTGTATTCTCTGCTCAGTCTGCTTACCTGTCCGTTGGGAATGCCTCGCTCACAGGGTGCTTGGGAGGCTGATGTCATACATGAGGAATCAGGCAAGGGAAGAAATGACACTTGGCATGCAAGTATCCATTTTACCTCTGGCTCTCTGGAATATGGAGAGGAGAGGTTTGGAATGGCAGTTCCACATGTCTACGGCTCTTTCTCTGTCCCTTACATCCTGGGCCCATGGAGGAAGTGCTAACATCTGTTCAGCACACTGCGGTCACCCAGCTACCCTGGCTTATGCACGGCTACTCAAGGGCTGAGGGAATGAATCTCTCCACAGGCCTGTGACGCTTTCGAGACGTGTCATGGTTGGGGACTCAGTCTCACAGTTCACAGCAGACCTGCCATCTTCCCAGGTGGTGGCCGTTCTTTTCAGGGCTATTTAAAATAATTTGTGTGTGCTGGTTTTGAGGGGAAGAGGATTTTCTTGGCTCTTTTGTAGCCCTCCCTTTATCTGGACCATGAATAATCACTGTTCTTATTCTTCAACAAACATCTCTTGGAAATGCTCTACTTGGTGCTCTGGGGAAACAAAGATGGATGGACATCCCCCTCCCTTACCCTCAGGATTGAGGGGTCATGAGGTAGAACATGACACCTAAAGACAAACAGTCAGGGAGCTGGCTGTTAGAGTGCTGGCCGACTCCGGACTCTGGAAATTTCCTTTGGAAACTACCTGTGCCACATCATCGCCTGGGACTCCACTTGGGACCCTCTCAGAGCCCTGTTAACAGAACACACTGGGACAGTTTAGGTGGCCGAGGGTCCTCACGGGGTGTGCTTGGGGCTGGGAGGAAGGAGTAGAGAAGGGAGCCAGGCCCACTCGAGAGGTTCCTTGTCAGTCTCACTCCCCTCGTTCCAGGGTCTTGGTGAATCTGATTCCCTAGAATTCACTGATATCTAAACTCTTTGTACGGTGCCATGTTGTTCTCAAACCACCTTATTTCCTTTCATCTTCCTGGGAACATAGGAACGTTATTTTTGTCTCCCCCCCCCCCCCCCTATTTTAATGGAGCAGGAAGGAATCTTGAGAAGCTGGTAACTTGTTCCAAGAAGTTGATGGGCCAGGGACATAGGCCCGGCAGTTGTCACTTGATCATTCACTTCTCTCTCACTACATTTCCCCAGAATAAGTTTTGCCATAAGTGTCTTCTGTTTGCAAAGAAGAGGAGAAAGTTCCTTCTAATTCTATAAGGCATGGGTACAGGCAGCCAGCTTTCCCACAAGGAAAAGCCAGGGGCGTGGGGTTGGGAGCACAGGAAGGTGGTCAGATTAGGAGTGACTCTCAGGCACAAGGTCCTCAGGGACTTTACTGCCACCACACGTGGCGGGCCTCACCTTGAGGTTCTTCACGCACCTCTGACCAGTGTTCTCATCGCTGTGGTATAGATCGGTGATTTTTGTCCAGTGCGCCACAAGAATTTAAAACATGCAATACCTGACTATTTAGTCAGGGGCACTCTTTTCCCCTTGATTGTAAAAAAAAAAAAATGACATCAGCCAACACAACAATAGCCGCCCGGTGTGAATGAATCAAAATTATACCTTTTCCCCCCGTCAGATTGGCAAATTATATATATATATATATATATATATACACACACACACATACATATACACTAGAGGCCCGATGCACGAAATTTGTGCAAGGGGCCTGCCTCGGCCGGCCCTTGCAGCCGGAAGGTTGTCCAGAAGGTTGTCCCGATGGTTGTTCTGCTGTTTGATCTAATTAGCATATTAGCTCTTTATTACATAGGATGTTTGATGTGCTGCAGGATTTTAGTAACTAGTTGATGTGTGCCACGAGATGAAAAGGGTTGAAAGTGGCTGGTACCGTTGCTTAGTAAAGTTTGGTGACCTGTTCAGCCCAGAGAGGTCAGGGCAGTTTGAAATCACCCCTGTGGATACTTTGCCCCATTTAGTTGGAGACTTGTCAGGTGTAGAGAGCTGTAGGCGCTGAGGTCACCGCTTTGCCCTTATTCTTGTTTCATTCATAAGAGCAAGCATGTGATGATTGGACATATTGGTGGAGAACCCTACTGGATGGGACACTTACTGATGCTCGACATCCTCACTAGGGAGGGACCTTGGGACCGCTCACGGTTCAGCTCCCTCCGCACAGGGTGTGGAGCCGCTGCTGACCTTGTGGGCCCCCACACTCACGCCATCCCCTGGAGAGGACTTGGACACCAAAGGGGATGCCCTGGGAAGTTCTGCCAGGATTTCCTGTGCTGCTGGGGCAGCTCCCTGTGCCGGGCAGCGAACCAAAGGTCACAGTCTCTGCAAACGCACCGCCTCTGCGGCTCAGGAATGCCAGGACCACAGGAGTCCCAGTTAATTGATTGCACTGGGAAAACAACTTCATTGAAGTCGGATGTAGCAGGAAGAGGGAGAAGTGACGGAAAATGATTTAAAATGGGCTTAACTGAAGAGCTAAGCTGCCTCAATCCTTCATGGAAGTCGGCAGGATGTAAATAATAAATCATAAATAAATAAAACTCAAGAGCTAAATATAAATAAAGGCCTTTTAAATATACCATCCCTCACAGCTGCAAGTGTTGCAAAGTGGAATCAGCCAGTGTGTACGCTTATGGGTGTTCCCTCCTTGGCGCTAAGACTGGATTCAGCCTCAGATTCTTTTTATCCAAATCCTATATATTAGCAATGATACGTAAAATGATGGACTGAGGTCTGAAGTGCTGAGCCAAGGCAACTAAGCCAATTTTTCAATTGCACTGGAATTTTAGGGATTAAAGCTTTTAGTCAAAGGATCTTAAACTACAATGTGAACCTTCCTACCTCATGAAGCACCATCAGATAAGTACACACACACACACACACACACACACACACATATACCATAGGCATATGTACATACAGTTATATATACATATGTATGCATGTATATACACACACATACATAACTAAAAGGGAGAATATGTATTATGTATAGAAGTATATATATATACTTATGTACTTTTACTAGGGGCCCAGTGCACAAATTTGTGCACCTTGAAAGGAACTCTGGGCCAGGAGGCTGTGGTGGGCCGGGGGCAGGTCTCGGCCCATCCTCCCCACCCCTACCTGGGCCCTCCTGCCACGGCCCCCCAGTCCCATGTCTGCCGGCAGCCCCACTCCCCCACTGCCACTCCCACGCCTGACAGCGCTGGCCCTGCTTGCACCCGCTGACAGCGCGGAGTGATTGGGGCCAGCGCCAGCAGTGGGTGCAAATGGGGCAGGTGCCGTCAGCGGGTACAAGCAGCGGCTGCTGCCCCAATCACCCCTCAGGAGGAGGGGGGAGGTGGAGAAGCCCTGAGGGGCAATCACAGCCTGCAGCTGCCATTCACACCCGCTGATGGTGCTGAGCGATTGGGACCGGTGCTGGGCCCCTGCAGCAGGTGTGAGCGCTGGGCGGGACTGTGGTGTGCAGGAGCAAAGAATGTTCAGTAACCACCAGAGGCTCACCTCAATGACAGCAACCAGTGCCCCGCCTTGGTCTGGCGTCCCTGCTGACCTGCTCCACCATCCCACCACGGGACCAGTTGTTCGGTTGTTCCATGGTTCAGTCTGTTTGCATATTAGCCTTTTATTGTACAGGATAATGTATAGTACATATTTATATACTTTTATAATCTATACTTACATTCTGCCTTTTTGTTTTTCTTTCTGTTTAGCATGGCTATTTTTCCTTTCTATCCTGTTTACAGCAGTGATATAGCCTCTAAGAGGTTTATCCAATAGTCCATAAAATAAAAATTGAGCAGACAAAATTATCCTTCAAAGCTTTAGAAAGGCACCAGCTTAGAGACCAACCTACAGTCCCTCCCGAGGTCCAACCTGATCATTTTCCCCTCCAGCGTTGGAATAAGGTTTCTTTGGTTGAGCCTCAGGTGAGGTGCAGAGGCGCTCACTGGATCCACTCAGCACTCAAGCTGCGCGCGGTTCCCCCTGCAAGTGTACCAGATGGTATATGGATGGCATACTGCTCTCCAGTGGGCCCTCCCACTTCTGCAGTCAGTTCATTTGGGAGCCAGTTGTGAGTTGTTTGTTCCCAAACCTATTTATGCCTCTTGTACTTTTTCCATTTAAGACATGTAACTGAATATTATGTAAACAGTTGATATGAATGTGAAAAGGAGAGGTGTTTCTATGAAAGCTACACTGTTGTCTTATGTAGTTCGACAATGATGAATTTGCTTAAAAAACAAAAGTTATGGTTAAATTAAATATAAATAGATAACTCTGTAAGATTGGGGAAAGTCATAAAAATATAGGCAGATCCCATAGTCCAGTGGATTTTCAGCTGTCTTTAGTTTTTCCCCTCTTCTTTAAAGAAACTGAACCTGCCCTGCCGGTGTTGCCCAGTGGTTGAGCATTGACCTATGCACCAGGAGGTCGCTGGTTCGATTCCCGGGCAGGGAATGCCCAGGTTGCCTGCTCAGTCCCCAGCAGGGGCTGTGCAGGAGGCAGCTGCTCAGTGTTGATGTTTCTCTCTCATCAATGTTTCTATCTCTTCCTCCCTCTCTTTTCCTGTCTCTCTAAAAATCAATAAAACATATTCAAAAAATATTTAAAGAAACTGAACCTGAAAATCATAGATTTCTGGTTTATACAAGGAAGACAATTGGGAATTCCAGACAATGGGCCCATCTTTTATTTTTTAATATATTTTATTGATTTTTTTATAGAGAGGAAGGGAGAGAGATAGAGAGTTAGAATCAGCTGCCTCTTGCACACCCTCCACTAGGGATGTGCCCGCAACCAAGGTACATGCCCTTGACCGGAATCGAACCTGGGACCCTTCAGTCCACAGGCCAACGCTCTATCCACTGAACCAAACCGGTTAGGGCCAATGGGCCCGTCTTTAAAGATAAGGTGTGGCTCCTACACAAAGCTTGTGAATAAGTGTACATGCATATATTTAACTATATCAAATATACATATATCAAATATCTATCTATCTATCTATCTATCTATCTATATATATATATTAGAGGTTTGGTGCACGACATTTGTGGTGGGGGCGTGGAGGGGAGAAGGAGGGGTCCCCTCAGCCCAGCATGCACCCTCTCCCAGTCCAGGACCCCTCAGGGGATGTCTGCCAAGGGGTCCTTAGCGCTGCCATGGAGGCGGGAGAGGCTCCCACCACTGCTGCTGTGCTCGCCAGCCATGAGCCCGGCTTCTGGCTGAACGGTGCTCCCCCTGGGAGCACCCTGACCACCGGGGGGCAGCTCCTACATTGAGCGTCTACCCCCTGGTGGTCAGTGCACATCATAACGACTAGTCTTTCTGCAGTTCGGTCAATTTGCACATTAGCCTTTTATTTTATAGGATATATAACGAGAGTATCATTTTTATGATTTCATGCTTTAACCAGTTTTCTTCTTAGATTAACTCACTGTCAGTCCAATTGTCTTAGATTAGGGAGCTTTTTTTTGTAGTGACGGCATGTTGTGTGAAATATACATGCCTGCTGAGCATGTCCTGATGGTTATACTCTGTAAGTTACAAGAGAACTGAGCCGGGCTGAGAAGAGAGCAGACAAACATCTCCCTTATCCTGCACTTCAAGGAAGGACACCTGCTAGTTGAGAGAACTTGTGGGCAGAACCATGTGCGCCAGCTTGTCTCTCTCCCACCGCTCTCTTCCTCTTCCTCTTCCCTTCTTCCCCTCTTCCTCTCTCCCACCTCTCTTGTTCTGTCTACCTCTTCCTCCTTCCCGCTCCCTAAGCAATGTAGTTTCGTTCAAAGAATTCTGAAATCAATAAGGGAGAAACCATTTGGAGTTGAACAGCAGTATATTTCAAAGTACTTGTTCCAAGAAAGCTATGATCTTTGGCTTTAAAAGGTTTGAAGAGAGAGAGAGAGAGAGAAAGGATACCCTTAAATAATGAGCTTTAATTTATTAAAACGTGACTTACATTAGGTAATACAGGAACATACCTATTTCTCATGAAGTGAGATCAGGATATAGTGAAAGAAAACTTATTTGAAGTGTCTTAAAATCCAGTGTGTTTTAGGTCATCTTTCTATTCTCTTTGGTCTAAAAACACTTTGGGAAGGCCTTCCCTTCTCTCAGTGCTGTGTCTAGACCAGCGGTTCTCAACCTGTGGGTCGCGACCCCTTTGGCGGTTGAACAACCCTTTTACAGGGGTTGCCTAAGACCATCCTGCATATCACATATTTACATTACAATTCATAACAGTAGAAACATTACAGTTATGAAGTAGCAACGAAAATAATTTTATGGTTGGGTCACAACATATGAGGAACTGTATTTAAAGGGCCAGAAGGTTGAGAACCACTGGTCTAGACCCTGGGACGTGTTCACAGACACATTTGAGAACCCTCAGGAAGACTAGTATTTTACTACCCAGTGAGAAGGTGGTTGTCTTTAATAATGGAAGCCATAGGAATGTGCTTTAACTTGTGCTAATGTGGAATGTTTAAAATCATAAAACAAGGAAGATGATTGTTGAGTTCCAATTCACCCAGAGAATGCAGACCCCAAAGATAAGAAGTCCAGAACATGAACTTCATGGGAAAGCATGAATCCACCCACCTCCAACAAATAAGAAACCGTTCTTTGTTTCAGTAACAGTTCTTAGGGGTTTTATTTTGATTGATTGTGAGGTATTTTATTCTAGAGCATAAACCAGATGCTTATCTCTGCTTATTAAGGAACAACTGTTGGCTGCCAGATTAACTAGGAAAAAAAATGTTTCTCTCTGCAGTTCTGGACAGTAACACGATTTAGTGGCATTTTCACCTGAGTGGACATGTAAGATGGATGGATTTGTCTTTTGCCTCTCAGGGCATAGGTCCAAATTTGGAGTTGGTGGCAGAAAAGATGGATGACCACAGAGATCTCCTGGTGAAATTGGTTAGATTTCCTCATTCCTCATTAATTCCTGGTTGACCATCATCCATCTCCATCTCTCTGACCCTAACCCGATGAACTCTGATTGCTGGGGATTTCCTGGGTCTAGAATAACCAAAACGTTCTGACTGACCTCTGAATAGATTGAAAGAGCTACTCGGGTGACATCCCAGACTTATGGAAGGATGAAGGCGTCTCAACCGGAAATCTTTCCCTCACGTTGAGCAATAATGGATTTTGTTTTTTAGTAATAAGGAGACACAACTGGGCAGGGGTGTGAAATCTAAAGCTCAAGGGGTGAGTTTAAGAGACAAATTGCTTCCACTGTTGTTCAGGTAAAACCTAGCAAAAGAGAGACTTTGGTTCTTAGATTAAGTCTGATGATGGAACTCGAAACCTCCCACGACTAAGTAAGACTGACATTTAGGGGCATAAGAAGAAGCAGATGATTGTGGGAAATGCAGAAGCATCATTCGGGCCACTGAGGTGAAGAGGAGACCCCCAAAATCAATGGAAGGAGGAGGGACAGCAATGCTTTGTGCATTTCATTAAAACAGTGCCCGTGTACTTGCTGATCGCTGGCCTGGTAGCCTCATCTACTTCCGCGTTAGGTAGGCATATTGCCTTCACAGTTTTGGCCCATGCTTGAGATGCTTCCTGGTCTCAGACACAGATGTACCACATGTTGGAGGAATGGAACATTCCAGTAAAGCCCCAAACCGGCACATCACAGGTGAGAAAGTGCCCAGGAGGCGTCCATTGGCTTAAAGAAAAGCTAACTGTGACATTTTTGATAGCCCTCTTCTGCACTTGAGCAGAATGACAATATTTTACTAAGTCAACCAAGAGGTAAATCAAGATTTAAGCCAAATTCTCAGCTTGCATGCAAAGCCCAGCCTCTTCTAAATAAATGGGACTAAAATAGGTGTAGAAGCACCTAGTTTCTTTCCAATTTCACGCTCGTGTATTTTGTAGTGCAGTTTCAAATCCGTTTGTGAAGGCCGGTTGGGGGTGAAAACAGCCCTGAGAGACAGCTGGGAGAGGAACAGGTTTGCAAGTCTGAGACAAAGTCCTCAGCTCGGGGTTCAGCTGTTTCCAGCTCGCCAAGTGACCTCAGCCCAGTTTCCTCACCTTAAAAATGGAAACAATAACGCTGACTGTCTCTTTTGTGGGATGCAGCGATGTCTGTGACCAGCACCATTGGCAGCTTAGGGCTGGGAGGCTGAGGGAATAACCTCTCCTCTCTTTCCCGGGGACATGTGTGTAGGGATGGCACTGGCTTTATTTTCTCCCTAGTCTACACCTTTGTTGAGCCCAGCAACTGCACTGTCCAGCTACCCCAGGTCATTCTGATTGAATAGCTGAAGCAGTGCAGGCCATTCCTCCACGTTCAGGAAGTTTCATAGATGGTTGATGGTCAACCAGGAATTAATGAGGGTTGAGGAAATCTAACCAATTTCACCGGGAGATCTCTGTGATCATCCATCTCTTCTGCCACCTGCTCCAAATTTGGACTTATGCCCTGAGAGGCAATTCTCCTGGACGCCCTCTCTTTATCATCTTCCAAACTGCCCCAGCGGCCAGTGCCGTGGGGGAAGTCTCCACGTCCCTCTCTCTTACGGCCACCCGCTATTTGTCTCACCAATAACTGACTCCCAGGTGAATAGTAACTCTTCATTCACAGTGTTGCTCACATCCATGACTTTATCTTCCAGGTAATGTTTACTGAATCCTACCATGGGTCAGGCAGTGCTCGCACTTCGCCGAGTTATCCTCCCGCTAACTTGAAAGCACTGTGGATAAGAGAGGTTGAGAGCTCCCAGACCGACAGCTGTTCCACGGAGGGGCCGCCTCCCACTCCCGCTCTGTGTCTTCATGCCTTCCTTGTGCAGTTGTCTCCCAACTGTTCTCCCCCCGACCCGTCCCTCCTGCAGGCCACCACCAGATGTCCCTCTCCATACCGCCATCTGATATTCTTTTCTCTTCAAAAACATTTTTAATTGAGGAATAATTGATAAAACATTATATTCGTTTCAGGTGCACAATGTAATGATTCCATATTGAATATTGCTTTTGGCATCTGTCCTTCCTTGGAAAGCAAGTTCTATATCCTGTCTGTATATTTTTAATTGCTTTTTTATTCTCACTCGAAGATATGTTTATTGATTTGAGAGAGGGAGAGAGAGGTGCCTGACCAGGGATCAAACCTGCAGCCTAGGTATGTGCTCTGATCAGGAATCGAACCCGCAACCTTTTTTTTTGTAGGGGATGACACTCCAACCAGCTGAGCCACCCAGCCAGGGTTATCCTGTCTATATTTGAGGTTCATATAGCATCCACTGTAGAGTTTTGGGTCTAGTGCAGCCGTGGGCGAACTATGGCCCTCGGGCCGGATCCGGCCCGTTTGAAATGAATAAAACTAAAAAAAAAAAAGACCGTACCCTTTTATGTAATGATGTTTACTTTGAATTTATATTAGTTCACACAAACACTCCATCCATGCTTTTGTTCCGGCCCTCCGGTCCAGTTTAAGAACCCATTGTGGCCCTCAGGTCAAAAAGTTTGCCCACCCCTGGCCTAGTGGATATTCAGAATATATTTGCTGAAAGAAAGCAAAGAAGACAGAAAGGAATAAATAATATTAATAATCATTTAATCCCCTTGCTAGCTTGCTTCCTCTGACATCCCTGTGTGATAGGCGCTATTATTTTTCAGCCCCATTTTACAGGTGAGGAAGCTGAGGCAAGAGCAGTTAAGTAACTTGCCGAAGGTCACAGAGCTGGCAAACGCCAGTCAGGACCTGAACCCAGGGCGTCTGGCTCCCGAGTCTGTGCTCTTCCTCTCTCCCCTGTTGTGCTGCAGCGTCCGGAAGGATTGACAGACAGGGAAAGACAGAGAGGATAACCTCACATCAGTGCCCACGATGAGGGAGCAGAGAAAATGCGCCTAGGCTGCCATGCGCGGTCTTCCTTTCATTTAACCTGAGAAGGAAGTACCACTGATCAGCCAGAGCCGTGGCCACTGCCTGGACTGCTGCTAGAAACGGATCCCTGTGAACCTTCCTGCATACCATGCCCACGTTTCCTTCCTTAATTCCGTTCTTTACAGGAGCCTGCTACGAAGTCCCCATGCCCCCAACTCGGAGTCGCTCAGGGAAGGGAGGGTTGCCACTTTCTCTCAGAAGCTCCCCCCAAAACATGTGCTGCCCACAGACCGCTCCCTCACAGGAGGGAGTCATGGACGTGACCTCCCCGCGGCCAGAACGCAGATGTGTCAGGTGTGGCTGAAACAAGCGGATAAAGAATCTTTAATGGTATTTCTCTTCGGAAGCAAAACTCTTATTTAGCCCACTGTTCCCGTGGTTGGTTTTCAGCCGGGCCCTCTGGCATTTCTGCTTATGTTAGCACCACATTTCTCTCCCACACGGGGACGTCTATCTTAAGCGCATTGTGAGGCTGAGAGCATGTAAGAGGAAGTGGTCTCTCCTGTAAGAGCAGGGAAGGACGGCTGTGCCAGCGTGAATTTCAGGGAACGCTTTGCACCAAGAATCCGTGAGTAAATAGATTCCGACTGCAGACTCGGTGAATCAGAGCTGAATCATATGTAAGTGTGTGCTCCATCCTGAGGGATTCCCTCTGCCCCCGGCCCCTGTGGGGTGAGAAGCTTTCCCTGTGCGAGGAAAAACCGTTGAGGACATCCAGGCCACTGGCATGTCTTTGTGGTGATGTCATGGACGCACTGAATCTATTGTGGCTCAACTAGCACAACTTAGCAGACTAATGAAAAGTGATTTATTCTTTCTAATACACAGAACATTTAGTTCTGTCTCTGCCACTTTGAGTCCAAGCAGACCTGCCTGGCCCCAGCCCTGCCCCCACCCCCACCCCCACCCCCACGTGCACCACCCTCATGTAGATCTCATGGTACATTTTTGTCCCGCTGCCCTGCCTGTTCCTGTTAGTTAAGGACTGTCTGAGCAACGTGAGAGTGGGTTACTCTTCATCTGGTTTCTTGGAAGAACTGTGCATGAGGGTAGCTGTTCACCTAAAAGACTAAACCACAGAGAGAGTGTCCAGGAAGCAGAGAATGAATGGCCCAAGTGACTTGCTTGTCTTAGCTCCACAGGACTGTAGGCACTGCTGTGCAGTGGATGGAGCCCAGACAGACCCCAAGCAAAGCCCCGCTGGGATCTCATCTCCGTGCCATGTTTTACCAGCTCGTGACTTTGGCGAAATGGATTCGCCTTCGGAATCTCAGTTCCCATCTGTGAAATAGGATGATAGGCCATCGTAAGGGCTGCAAACACTGAGTATAAAGTGCCTAACACTGGTGTGCAGTAAGTGATTTGTTCTTCACCTCATCACCACTACCTTTCCAAGACGCTCTTGGATACGGGAAGAACCAAGGGGAACTTGACTGCTGTCGGCCTCCCATGCCCACTGAACCGAGCTTTAATCTCTAAAACTCCCTGCCTTTCTTACTATAGCAGCTAAAATTGCTCCTAAAACAATAAAAGTAAACATAAACATGGCAGCCACAGGGTGATGAAAACAAAGGATGAAGTTCCCTCCCTTCAGCAGGGGGTCTTACAGTTGAGTGGGTTCCTTCTTCCTTTCTTGTTTGCTTCCTTCTGCCTGTAAATATTGCCAGGCACCCACTGTGCATACGCGGGGCTCAGGGCTGAGCCACGGGGGCCAAAGTTCCATCAGACATGGGTTCTGTCCTCAAGGACTTACCATCTACCAGGAAAGAGGAAATGTCTGCAAACATCTTGAAAGGTAGGTAGGAAATGGTAGGACCATAGAGAGAGACCACTAAAGGGCTGTGGACTTTAGGAGGAATTTTAGTTGGAGTTGAGCATGCAGGTGTCACGGAACAGGCAGCCTTGCATCATCAAGAACAGGATCCTGGGGTCGGAGCACCAGGTGTGAACCGTGGCCTTGCTATCTACATGGCGAGGCTCCTTGGGCAGGTTAGGCCCCATCTCTGTGTCTCTGCTTCCCTGTCTTTAAAACGGGGATAACGCCCAGCTGGTGCGGCTCAGTGGTTGAATGTAGACCTATGAACCAGGAGGCCACGCATGGTTCGATTCCTGGTCAGGGCGCATGCTTGCTTGCGAGCTCCATCCCCCAGTAGGAGGTGTGCAGGAGGCAGCCGATGAATAATTCTCTCTCATCATTGATGTTTCTATCTCTCTGTCCCTCTCCCTTCCTCTACGAAATCACTAAAAAGACATTAAAAAAATAAATACATAAAATGGGGATAATAATGGGGATGTTACCTCTCAGGGTTGCTGTCAAGATTAAGTGAGATATGTAATGTGCTTAGAGCAGCGCCTGGCACGCAGTGAGTGCTATGTTGGTGTGTGTTAAATGCATTTGCCAAAGTGCAGCTATGGATTTACCCGTCGAGCAGGGTGGGCAGTGTCCCTCCCGATGGAGGATAGAGGTGGAGAGTAGATAAGCCAAGGCGGAGTCTGCAGGGAGGCGCAGGGTCAGGGCAGGTGAGAGGGAGGGAAAGGCAGCGAGGGACAGGAGTGTGGTGTCAGGCCAGGAAGCTCAGACTTCCCTAAAAAAGTGAACGGAACTCCGTCTTCAGAATTCCTCAGCCCGTGTGTGAAGCCGGAACCTGAACCTGTGTCGGGGTAGGTCTCTGCATCTCAGTCCCAGTGAGCAGGGCCATGAACCCGATGTCAGCAGGCACGGAACCGAAGCGTGGATTATCAGGGCTCAACACGTAGGCCTGCGGCAGCGACGCCTTGGGGGGACATGCAGCGGGGGCCCTCGGAAGCTGAACGGGGGGAGCCGTGCTTGGGGGTGGGGGAGGAAGCATCACACGTTGCCCCCATCCACTGCGCCCTTTGCAGGTTACAGATGTTTTTCCTTAGGGCACAGGCAGCTGTTGGGTGTGGGTTTATGTCCTTGGGGCCTCGCGGTGCCTGCAGTCATCTTCACTGTCTGGCGGGAAGGGGATGATAAAGCCCATCCCAGGCGGCTGTGCTTTTGGTCAGCGACAGAGGTGCTGGTGGGGATGGGGACTCTGGCTCGCCACCCTCTGCTGCACTCAAAGAGGATGCCTATCATCTGGGATTTGTTTCTAAATGAAAACCTGGAGGGTTGGAATGCCTGAGGTTTGACATGCTTTTAACTTTAGCTGTGTAAAGGCTACCTGCGATTTAAACAAAATCATCCAAGTTATCTCTGGGAGCATAGTCCTGCTTTTTAAGTGTTATGGGGATGTGGGCACAGTTCCTAAGGTCTCATGTGAGTCATTGCAAATCCTTTTTGGAACAAGGTAGTATATAACACATCTATATCTGAACCAAGTCAAGACCAATTACCATAAAACATCCTTCTGTAACGTGGGAACAGATAAAGGATGAAGTGCAGCTATGGAGTAATTTGTTGCTCTGGAGCCCACTCTGCATCTTCCCTTGGAGGGACTGGGAGGGAAACGGCACCCTATTGGCAGCTGGAAGAGCCACCTTCTGGCCTGGCCGCATCTGCCAGCAGTAGATGGTGCCCGAAGGATCCCCAGACTGGTGCCTGGGGCCCTTTCTCAAAGGTCACCTTGCCTTCTCTGAAGGTAGACAGCACCTTTGTAAAGAATGGGAAGTTTTCATCCTCACCAGTTTGGCTCAATGGATAGAGCATTGGCCTGTGGACCAAGGGGTCCCAGGTTCGATTCCAGTCAAGGGCACGTACCTTGGTTGTGGGCCTCCCTGGCCTGGGCCCTGGTTGGGGTGCGTGCAGGAGGCAACCAATCTATGTGTTTGTCTCACGTCGATGTTTCTCTGTCTTTCCCTCTTTTTTCCACTCTCCCTAAAAATCAATGGAAAAATATCCTCGGGTGAGGATTAACAACAACAAAAAAGAATGAGAAGTTTTTGCTGATTTCAGCTTGAAAGGCACTTTCCCCCACTCCTCCAGTGGCTCTGCACCAGAGCATCCTAGGCCGGACTTGGAACCCATCCCTGACCCGTCACATCCTTACCGAGGAGGAAGCGGTCCCCATCGAGTCACACCAGCTTCAATGGGAGCAGCACATGTTTGTCCAGAGGCAGAATTTGGCTCCTGCAAACGTAGGCCTAAAGGGCCTGTTTAATATATTATGTAAGAAAGAGTGAGGTCATATAAACAGTCATGCCTCCTACCTTGAACCAAAAGTCGTCCTTATTTGGTGCTTCCAAAGTTAGAAAACAATACAAGCAACAGACGCTCTCTCGGGACCCGTGAAGCAATAAATGGCTCCCTTGTTCCCACAGTGGGTTCTGTGACAGTGTCAGCAAAGCAGGCTGCTGCTTCGGGGAGTGCTTGCAGTGTGGACTGGTGTCTTTCACCCTCTCCGCCTGCTTAGTAGGATCACTTTGGAAGCCCACTGAGTCCTCCACTTGCAATCAGGATGCCCAGGCATCCTTGGGGTGAAGTCTACACCGGGTCCTGGGGTGGGCGTGGGGGTGGGGGGAGGAAGGGGGGAGGTGTTGGCGGCGGGGGTGGTCAGCCCAGCACTCTGCAGGGCCCTTTGGCAGTGGAGTCTCAGAAGAAATAGCATAACACTTCTCTCGGATCATCATTTTGGCTGAGCAAAAGGTAGATCAAATTTCACCCTTAAATAACTGTCTTCTGTCTGTGTAAACAGTCACAGCCATTAGTCTAAAACTTCAGACCTCAGCCTTGGATGGGTTTCTTTTTCAGACCTTAGCCCTGGGGGCCACTCTTCTCTGCTTTCGGAAGCCTCTGGTGCCTCCATCCGAGCCGGCAGCCTGCTCTCCAAGTCTTAAAAAGCCATGCTTGGGGCACATGCAGTGAAGGGAGATGGGGAGTGAAGAAAACCCATTTACTTCTCCTCTTGGGACCTAAATCCATTTTAATATCCCACCAGCATCAAACAAGAAGTGCCAGCTCAGCCCGTGTGGCTCAGTGGTTGAGCATCGACCTGTGAACCAGGAGGTTACAGTTCAATTCCTGGTCAGGGCACATGCCCGAGTTGTGGGCTCGATCCCCAGTGTAGGGTGTGCAGGAGGCAGCCTATCAGTGATTCTCTCTCATCATTGATGTTTCTATCTCTATCCCTCTCCCTTCTCTGAAATCAATAAAAAATATATTTTAAAGTAAGAAATGCCAACATATTAAAGCATGGCACTCTTCTCGATGGGAAGAAGAGGTTATGCGAAGGAGGCCTGGGTCCCTGCAGTGAGGGCGAGAAGTCCGCCCAAAGACTCGTCTCCCTTAAGAAGTAAACATATCCAGTGACAGCAAAGATGTTGCCAAGGAAATTTACTCCAGTTTTAGGGACAGAAGGGCAGGGGTGTTGCTGCTCCTTTATGTTGCTTTTTGGATATAAATTTCTGCATGAGCTTCTCTAAAGCGAGAGGAAAACAGCAGCTTGACTTCTTCAGCGTGCCCGCGGATCTGAGAAGCAGCAGAGAACGCAGTGGATAATTGATTCTGTTCTCCAAAGACCCATCCTGACTCTGAATGGATCCGGGCTTGTGTTCTACCATACAGGTGTTTAGCCTCTGCCCGCAGAAGGGCACAGATGGAGGCTGGCTTTCTGCAGATGCCTTTAAATGTCAAAAACATGAGAAGAAAATCCATGGACACTCCTGTCACTGTGACAATGTAGCCATGCCCCAAATGACACTCACATCGGTGAGATGGGGAGAGATTTTGAAAGACAGCAGAGAATCCCCTACCATGGAGAGCAGCTTACTATATAGCGGGGAAGCCACGGAATCTTTCTGAAATTTTTGCTTGAGGGCCAAAACTCTCAACTTATTCTTTAGCCACGGATTATGTCTGATTAAGCAACAGTGTAAGGACATGAGAATCTATGTTTCAGCAAGCAGTGAAGTTTGTTACTAAATGTAAGTTTTAGGAGCTCTGTGATTTTAATCAAAGCGATTGCTTCTGGTAGCAAGCCCATGGAGTTGTCGTATCAAATTAAGTTTTATCAGATTCTGTCTGATAGGGATATTCACCAGCCTGGTTCCCAACATAATGTGTGCTCCCTGCCTTTATGCAAGTGAGACTGGAGTCACCCTGTAATATAAATGAGGTCACCTTAATTGGCCTCATTTTAATGCTCTGCCACTACAGGGACATCAGAGCGCCAGTGAGCAAGTGAGTAGCCTGTTAGGGGGAAGATCTCACGGCAGAAATTCCTCACTTGCAAGGTTTAAAAAACTCAGCTTTTCAGTCGGTGTTTTGCACGAGCACAAACCTTACCCTAAATATAGAGAGCTAAGAAAGAACCTTCCATGGTACGGCTCCCTTAAGTGAGCTCATTTAATCTATTCATCCGTGTGAGCTGACTCGTGCCTCAGTATTGGAGGCCAAATCCAAAAAAAGAAAAAGCAAGTCTGTGGCTCACTCCTAGGAAAGATGTGGAACAACTGAGTAGAATCCTGGGCCGGGGAGCCACCGACGACGCCACAGGCCCAGAAAAGAGAGGTGCTGGCGCCTCCTAGTCATTCTCATTAATTAGCATCAGATTTTGGCTTTACAAGTGTCTTTGGCATATTCAGATTTCTCCATTCATCGTGATTCTAATCAGCTTCCAGTCATCTTACGGGCCAAGTTTCAATCTTCCGATGAGGTCAGAAGCTCCGAAAAGATGTTACTGTCGATGTTCTTTAGTACTTTTCAGTATTTCCACCTTGCCGGGGTTCCCCAAAGCACGTTCCAATAAAAAATCTTTACCCGATGGCCAGGATGACAATGTTCTAGGCCTTCATCTCTTAACATAGGGAGCAATTCTTGAGAAAGAAGAAGGCTAAAGAGGTTTGGACTCCATTTTCCATAACGTGAATGGCCAGGGGCCATGACAGGATGCAGAAGAGGTCTCCACAGCCCAGTGTCTCTGTCTCGGGTATCTGCTTCCTGCTGAAGCCAGAGGCCCATCGGTGCAGTCGAGTTTGTTGTGCTGCTGAAACTCCCCTGGTGCTCTGCCTGGATTCCAGCTGCGCGTTTGCGCACCTCATTTTGTTAGCGACTGGTGGCTTCCCCTTTCTCCGAGAAAGCCAGCTGGTGGAGGACACCTGAAGAAAAGTCAGGACAAGAAAAGGTGTTTGGAAGTGGTCAGAGGCTAAAGGGACTGTGGAATTGTCCCTGAAAAACCAGCAGTTTTACAACACTGTAGTGTTTGGGTAACATTTGGTCATGGTGCTAGAACCCTTATAATGGGACGGATTTATGCTTTTTGCTGTCTTTGGAGAAATGAATTTTATGAATGTTTCTATTTAAAGAGAACAAAACAATAACTGGAGACACCCCAGTCCCGATTACCCTGCCTCCTCCACACACATAGTATTCTAATGTGGTTTATTCCTGAAACTGACTCATTCAGCTTTTCTCCTGGAAGTTGTCAGTATGGGTGCCTAGTTAATGGAGAAAACCAGCGCAGTGCCCAGGCACGATGCCATGACTCATTCCTGGCATTTCAGGGGCTTTGTAATGGAAATCATCATTCCAAGCGACAGTTCTCACCAAGTGGATCTGTGAATGTTAATGAAACCAAGTGCAGTCTCCACAGCTCCCGCATAACTCCCGCCATAGATCCCGTGTCTGCTTATGAAGTCATAACCCACGCAGGCTTGAATACCACAATACTGTTCTAATTAGTCTTTTAAAGCACAGCGACATATTTGGCTTTGGTGAAAGGAGGAAATTCTCACAGATGTTGGAACTGTTTGATTAAAAGGCATTTTTGACTACTGAATTTGTCTCCTGGGTTTACACTAGTATCTAGCGGCTTTTTAAATCGTCTCTGATGACCTGCAGCCAATTCTCATTCATTCATTCATTCATTCTATCTCCCTACCTACTTCCCTACCTACCTACCTACCTGTCTGTCTGTAATTCTGTGCATGTGCATACAGTGTGTGTATATATACTGGATAATCCCAACCTTTAATTTTACCTTCTGCTTGACCCAACTTTGTCCCAAAACTTCTTTCAAGTGTCATTCCCCTTACTTTGTACTATGTAAGATTTAAAAGTAATAAAACAACCAAGAAATAGACAGAAGGAAGAAGTGGGGGAAACAAAGAAGACGTATTTCAAACGCTTATTTTTCACTGACTTGGGTCTGAATTTCGTGACTGACAGACTGGTAGGATTTTGTGCAAACTCAGATGAGCCAGTTTCCCATGTTCTTGGAGATTGGGATGGAAGGTCAAATATTTGAAGTTGGTTTTTGGTGATTCCTATTCTATAGAACATTGAACCAGGGATATTTTGGAACTGCTAATTGGAAAGTAGACAATTTAGAAGATTATTTTTAGCAAAAGAAGAGAATGAGCAATATATCCTATCACTCAGCCACTTTATTCTGATCCAGTCTTCTCAAACAATAGCTCCCTGCTACGCACTCTTGAAACACAAGTGCTAATATCATGAGAAATGAATTACATGGAAAACAGTCTGATTTGTCCTAAAAGTGCTAAAAATACCATTCTGCAACCAAGAATGTTTAAACTTTCTTCCCATTTCAGATGATGCAAGATTCTAGGCAAAGACTGGGTTTCAGAAGACACCCTGAGGCCTGGGCTTGAGTAGGGGTTTAGCTGTAGAAGTAAAGATCTTTAGACAAGGGCTTTCAAAGTGTGCCTTTAGGTGTACAAACCATTGTTTTCCATGTCCTTCTTTGGAGATGGCTGGTGATGAAAAGGTATTATGTTTATTTTTTCCTCATGAAGAGACTACGGCCCAGGAGATGACATTCCCAGACTTAGAACCTAGTGTTCCTGAGGTCCCATCTGCTGTGGGGAGACAACTCTGAACTACACCATTTTTGTGTCGCTGTTTTCTGCATGGTAACTCTTCCCCGTGCTTGTCCTTCCCGGTTCACCTCTCAGAATATGTGGAGGGAAATACTTCTGTTTGGGAGCCTTTAAGATTTGACTAGAGGGTCTTGTCTGGGACCTGGGACAGAGAGGACAGGAAGAGATAGTGATCTGGAGGATATGGAGGCAAAGTGATGGTGAGACAGGTGTGTGTGTGTGTGTGTGTGTGTGTGTGTGTGTGTGTGTCTCCAAAGATGAGCCTGTGTTCCCAGTCCCACTGAGGCCACACTCCCTTATCTTCTGCCATCATTCATTCCCCTGTTGTGTCTGCGAGGAAATCTCACAAGCATGTCTGAGTTCACCGTGCATTTCTTTATACAGAAATCTTTTTTTAGGCTTTATGTAGTTGTAGAATAAGAACTATGCTGGTGAAACTAAAGTATTGGTCTTAATACAGCTGCCAGATTTTCTGTTTGAAAAAAATTTACTTTGCCCTGGCAGGCATTGCTCAGCGGTTAGAGTGTCAGTCCATGTACTGAAGGGTCTTGGGTTTGATTCCCAGTCAAGGGCATGTGCCTGGGTTGCAGGTTCTATCTCTGGCCCCTGTTGGGACATGTGCGGGAGGCATCCAATCAATGTGTCTCTCTCACATGGATGTTTCTCTCTCTCTCCCTTTTTTCTCTCTCTCTTCCCCTTCCTCCCTTCTACTCTCTCTAAACATCAATGGAAAAAATACCCTCGGGTGAGGATTAACAACCAAACTTTTCGTTATAAAGTACTTCTCAGGAAATAAAAATAAGGCAGTGCATGGTGAGTTGGGTGTTAAATGATTGCCACTCATTTTTTAATGCGTCTTGTTGAGGGGTGTAATTTTCAGGTCTCAGAGAGACTAGAATTGCGAATATCTCTGGACTGTGAGCAGAGATGATGGTTAGGGTTGTACTGTGAGTATTGAGGTTCTTTTGTGTATGATTACTTTTTGATATGGTTATTTGAAAGGAAGGTTAACTAAACTTAAGTTACCTAAACTTAGCCACATTTGTTAAATCTTCATCTCTGGAAAATTGAAGGATGACTTAGTTGAAACAAGATCCAGAAGCCTCCGTTTCAGCACATTCTCCAGTTTATAATGTTAAGGTTTAAAGAAAACTTAATCCAGGAAACCAGCATCCCTGAGACCTAATGAAGCAGTTTATATTTTTACTTTAAAAAAAAACAACACACAAAACGTTTTAGAAGCTTGTTGCCATGAAGAGTAAAACAAACTCATGCTTTTAATCTTGTCCGTTGACATTGCCAGTATGAGTGTTATTGTTGTTAGATAATCATAATGGTATGTTCTGGAGGCCCTTTTCCCCTCACCCGACACACCCAGTTCCCTCACACCAGCCAGCAGAGCCAGAGAAAGAAGAAGAAAGCAGCGTCTTATTTGCTTTCAGAATCGGATTCTCTATTGCTTTGGAGACATGCTGGGATTTGCTCCTAAACTATTATTACATTTCTACGTCCATCCAGGTTTAGATTCATTCGTAGGAAGAACCATGTAAACAGAAGTGAACGGGTCAGGCCGTGTTGTGCAGAACTTGCCTGCGGGAGCCTGAGCTCAGCCTCAGCGTGAGGAGGACTGCGTTCCCCAGGCCGGGCTGGGAGCGGGAGTCAAGGCTGCCCCAGGGCCTCGCACGCCCCATGCCTGCACCAGCCTCACTTTCTCACCACCTGCCCAGTCAATGCTTGTTTTCGGCATCAGATGTGGTAATGTTTAGAAAGATTTTTGAAAAAATTTTTTTTATTGATTTCAGAGTAAAAGGGAGATGGAGAAAGAGACAGAAACATCAATGATGAGAGAATCGTTGATCAGTTGCCTCCTACACGCCCCACGCTGAGGATGGAGCCCACAGCCTGAGCAAGTGCCTGACCGGGAATCAAACAGTAACCTCCTGGTTCATAGTGACCTCCTGGTTCAGCCACTGAGCCACGCCGGTCGGGCTGCAAACTTTTTATAAAAGTACTTCACAGATGTAAAATACGAATGTTAGAAACTCAACCAGAGCTTACGTAGGTAAATGTAATTATGTGTGTGTGTGTGTCACTATGTATGGGGACACCGGTAATTCTGGGAAAGCTTTTAGTCACTTCTGGATGGAGCCCCAAGTGAAAAATATGCAGGGAGACCAGTTCAGCAGTTTCACGAAGTTTAAATAAAGTGAGAATTGGAAATCTCCCAAGACAAGCAGAGGAGGTAAGCGGGGTCAGACCCCTGCTCCGGATGATGGTGAGATTAGTGACTGATGCTACGTCCCGGGTCAAGAAGAAACACAGAGCTAGTGACGACAGCTGTCCTGACATTCGTGCGCTGTGTGGTTACAGGCTGGCCTCATAGGAGCGGTAGGGACGAGTAGACGAACATACCTGAAGTGGGTCCATTGAAGGACTGTGTGGGTGAGGAGTCCCTGGATGAAGAAGGGCCCTGCTCTGATCCCACAATGGGGCCTTTTAGGTCCGGGGTCGTGGGGAGTCTGCCGCATGCGTGACGGACTCTCGAGGTATGAGTTTGCAGGAGAAATGTCCATAAGTTGTACTTATTCTCAGGACTCAGAAAGCAGCAGAAGTAACTGGGGCTTGCTCAGTGCCCTGTATCCTCGGTTTCATTCCATTTGCTCTCCTCTGTGGCCTCTCCAGCTCCCAGGCCTGGACAGGTGGGAGTCACAGGAAATTAAATGAGGTGGTTTGCCAGGCGTAATGCCAGTGGTAGCCCAGTGACAAAGACATACCGTATCTGGGTCCCTACCTCTCAGCCATGGCCCTCTCAGCACACGTCCCATTGAAGGCTCATCGTGTGCATCTTTCTGACATTTCTCAATTCCTGATATTAATGCTTACTGATCATTGGTTATGTTGGAAGCCAGGGGTGGGGAACCTTTTCCTGCCAAGGGCCATTTGGATATGTATAACATCATTTGCAGGCCGTACAAAATTATCAACTTAAAAATTAGTCTCCTATATTTGGTCAAACATTTAATTAACTCCCCCCTAATGCCTTGGCAGGGCCAGACCAAATGATTTCAAGGGCCTTATTTGGCCCTTGGGCTGGACGTTCCCCACCCCTGTTTTAAGCAATTACTCTTGTTCCCAAAAGTATTTAAGATAGAGTTTCTCAGCACATAATCGGCTTCCCAAGGTGTTTTGCTCTGGATTTATACTCTGTGGCTGGTCTCTTCAAATGATAAATAGAAAAGATAATGCGATGGGGAATAAACACGTGCCAATTAAAGCACAAAAGGAAACATGCTAAGACAAAGCTTCCACTCTATTAACCATATAGGCCAGCCCTGTTTTTCAGGCATTCAGTGGCTTCTGCTTAAGCAATGCTACCTCGTAGCTAGGCCTGCTGGAAAGGAAAAAAAAATGAATGAAGAAGGAAAAACACTGTGTTCAAGGTTGCTGGCTACCTGGCTGAGCAACCCTGTGCTCTCAGCAGCCAGCATAGCATTTTCTTCCATTGCTAGCCACTGCTCAGTGCTGTTAAAGGTGGGCCCTTCCTACCCGCACCCCCCACCCCCCGAAAAGCTGAGGACCTGGTGAGCACCTGCCCGGCTCTCCAGGGACAGAAGTGTGTGTCGATGCTCCGGCCTTTACAGCTTGGGCTCTAGGACCCTGCGAGAGGGCTGTCATCTCTCAGAGTCACCGTCAGCTTCCTCTGGGACACCCCTGGGAAGGATGGACTAGCACAGCGATGGCGAACCTTTTGAGCTCAGTGTGTCAGCATTTTGAAAAACCCTAACTTAACTCTGGTGCCGTGTCACATATAGAAATTTTTTGATATTTGCAACCATAGTAAAACAAAGACTTATATTTTTGATATTTATTTTATATATTTAAATGCCATTTAACAAAGAAAAATCAACCAAAGAAATGAGTTCGAGTGTCACCTCTGACACACGTGTCATAGGTTCGCCATCACTGGACTAGCAGGTAGATCCATCTAATTCCAGGCCCCCGTGGCTGTGAGGAGGGACAGAGTGGTGCCAGGGTTCAGGAAAGTCAGGGAAACTCCCATTTCTGTCTGGGAAGACCCACGTGGGTGGTGGTGACGCCGGATCCCAGTGCAGTCACTTTATTCTAAGTGAACTTCACCTGAGTCCTCGTTCCTAGAAAGGCCGAGAAGGGCTGGGGGGAGGCTGAGTTGGGGATGGGGAAACCAGAAGGGCTCTCTCTCTACCAGACTCATAAACTGCTATGATTCTCCCTCAGACAGTCACTTCTCCGCTTGATTTATTCCTGCAGCAGAGCCCACGTCGCACACCCTTCCCCTCCTCCCAGCACAGCTCCGAAAACACTCCCCTGCCTGCATATTTTTCATCAGAAACTTTAGATGACTTCCTGCAGATTGCCTGCTTCACGCAGAGGAGGGGGAGATGGCACCCAGTCTTTTTGAAAGGACTGTTTAAGTGATCATGTGAGCCAAAAAGAAATCACCTTTTTATTCTTCAAAACAAAAGGCTTTTTCAAGCCAGCTGATTGGAGTCTAAATTGTTCCACACAGCAGAATGGGGGTGGAGGGCATGCCTCTAGGTGTACCCAGGTGGCACAGTCTCCTGGTGAGTGGCGGGTGGATGAGATCTTCTGTGTGGACCCCCTGGGGCTCACAGAGAAGGGATTTTTCAAATCCTGTCATTTCAAAGTCCAGGTAAAATATTGGCATAAACAATGGAGTTTTGCAGAGTCAACCTGCCATTGGCTCAGATAGTAATAGAAAATCGGGAGTCAAGAAAAGTGAGAAGGTAGAGATTTTAAAGTCATTCTTGGTTTTAATGTATATGTGGCTATTGTAATCAGACAGGGAAGCACCCCCACACCCCCAAACCCATCCTAGGCATGAAGAGCCCACCCGTTGGAGGCGAATTGTTTTTAAGGGTCCCACCCTAAGGGTCACTGATTTTGCAAATTAACTGACATTCCTAGAAAAGCTCCATGGTGTGCCAGTAAATATTTACTCCGTTCGTGACACTTCAAAGGATACCCCGAAAAGTGCTGGTCTGCTTCCAAAGGGTGAGCAGTTTACTCTCAGGAAATGAATTACACACTTGTGGAATCAGACCAACACCCAGGCTGCTCCGTTTCAACATACTTGAAAATGCAAAAGGGAGCTTTCCTGCCTCCAACTTTCAAACCTTTTCCAGATGGACCAAGACTGGTGGGCGAGTGGGTGGAGCCCAGCAAGGCTGGTTCGGCACCATGATGGTGGCCACAGGCTGGTGGTGGGTGGCTATGAAGGGGCACCCCCTGTACCTGTAGAGAGATGCCTTCCATGCCTGCTCTGTTTGCATTTGCCAATGCAAGAAACCAGGGAAATCTGTGGAAAGGCCAATGTGCTCAGCTGAGATGCTACCCCCTTACATCCTCCCTGCCCCCCCCTCCCCCCCCCGTCCCCTCCCCCAGTTCCCTCTGCTGGTTTCACTTCTCCGATGACTTCTCCGATGCAGCTGCCCACAGCTGTCTGGGAAATGGATCTGGGCCCAGGGAAGCAGCAGTGGGGGGTGGGAGTAGAATATGGCATGTTTTTTGAATCTGGACCTTTTTGCCTTAGCAGCCAAAGTAGGCTCAGTAGGCCCACTCTGTGCAGCCTTTGACGGGGGCTCGGCTGGGGACCTCGGAGGGAGACACTTGGGAGGAGGTGGCTGAGCATAGTCTGCCGTTCGGGTCTGGGCACCAGGTTTTCAAAGAGGCATTGAGTGGAGCCAGAGGAGGGTGGCGAGGAAGCTGTGGGGGTCTAGAAATCATCCTATCTAAATATTAGTAGAAGGAACTGGATATTTTTAGCCTTAAAACATGAGGGGGATGGCTATCTTATGAAAGGGAGGGGTAGATGTTTTGGTAGTTTTTAACTGTAGTAAAATATACATGAAATTTGCCACTTTAATCATTTTTAAGTGTTCAGTCCTTTCACATTAATTATATTTACAATGTTGTGCTACCACCACTGGTATCCATTTCCAGAACTTTTCATCACCCCAAATAGACACTCTTTACACATTAAACAACTTCCTCCATCTGCCCCCACCCCCACCCCCCACCCCCACCCCCAAGCTCCTGGTAACGTCTGATCTATTTTCTGTCTCTATGAATTTGCCTCTTCTAGGTTCCTTATATACGTGGGATCATACAATATTTGCCCTTCTGTGTCTGGCTTCCTCCACTTAGCATAATGTTTTCAAGGCTCATCCATGCTGTGGCATGTCTCAGAATTTCAGTCCTCTTAAAGGCTGAATAAATATCCCATTGTATGTATTTAGCACATGTTGTTTATCCATTCATCTGTTGATGGACATTTGGGTTGCTTTTGGTTGTTGTGGATGATGTTGCTGTGCACATGGGTGTGCAAGTATTTGTAGATTTATTCTTTGTGGTTTCGGAAGAGCTGACCTTAGTTGAATGGGAAGAGGTTTCAGAGAGGCCAATTGTGGCTTCAGGAATCGTAATTCTCTTTGACGGTGGAAGTGGGCTCCCTGTGGCCAGGGAGTAGCTCAGCCCAGTGACCATCAAGGAGGAATCGTGTGGTGGGACCCCCACAACTGTGGGGAAAGGGCCAGAAAATCTCCGAGGGCCCTTCCATAAGCAGAATTCAGTGAGCCGCAGGCAGGTGGCTTGTGCCTCCTAAAGGAACCACCTGGAGAAGGAAAAAGTGGTGTCCGATTAACTTTCCCCTGAGAAGAAGAAGGGAAGGTGGTAGATTGACTATTTACTCGTCAGGAGAGGTGACTTGTTAAACTCTCTCTGGCCTGGACTTGAGATCAAAGGTTGATGATGCTGTTACACTCATACAAAGGTTCTGTCTAGTCTTGGGGGGACCTTCCCAGAGTTCCTTAGAAAACGTTCTTGCATGCTGGCATCTTGGGACGGAGGTGAGGTCCAGGGTCCTCAGCACGGTCCCCTCTTATCTGCCCAGAAAGGAGGGCTGCCCCCTGGGGACTGTCTGAGCCCCATCTCAGGGTAGGTTATGCCGAGTCCAGGTGGGGGGTGAGGGAAGGGGGAGAAGGCTGGATTGGGGTGTGTGCAGGAGTGAATACCAGCTGATGGGGGGATGCCCTGGGATCCAACACAATTAGCTTTGTTCTGTTACAGTTGGGGGTTTTCTTATCATTAGCTGGGGAGGCCTAGCCAGAGAATTCCAGTATTCCAGAGTGAGTTTAATTGTGGGTGATTTCATTCTGCCCTTTTTATGTCGAAGCCAGGGGCTTGCGTCATGTAACAGCAAATTCAGGGAGATTTTTATTTGCATGTGAATCATAGCTTTTCCAGCTGAATGTCACTTACTTGGAATTTTCGCCTGATTTTGTTTTTGTTTTTGTCTCTTGGTGTTTTTCCATCGGGCTCTTTGGCTAACCAGAAAAAGGAAAAAAAATAGAGGAAGGGCTCAATCTGACTGGAGCAGGGTTTGAGTTGGCAACTCAAAAAGGAGAGTATTATGAATGTGAAAAAAAAAAGAAAACGGATGCTTTATTTTGCTTTGAGGGAGGGACTGAGGCCAAGTCAAATTGAGAGCTCTAATTTGGGAATGGTGTTATTACAGGTCATTGGGAGTTGGTTACGCTCTAAATTGGGAGGCCAGTCACATGAGGAAGCAGCAAAGGCGGGTCACATGGGGGACGGTCTGGGCACTTTTACAATGAAGTTTTATCTTATTTACTACACGGTAGAAATGTACATCTGTCGTGTTGAGGAACCAAGTCACCTTCTTGGCTGGTGAGCGCTCCCTGCCTTCGCCCATCGGTTGTTTTATAAATCAGCCAATTCTTCTGATATGTGTGCTTTCCGGGGCTCTATTTAGGTCCTGGAATCTGTTCAGTGATTAGTGGAGCAAGCCATGTGCTAATGGTTATATATCTGTTCTTCACCTTCACCTTCAGATCTTATTCTGAGGAGCTGCTTCCCTTTTTTTTCCAAAGGCTCTACCCATTTTAGATCGCAAGGTCACGACATTCTGATTACTTTTCAAAATAGGGATATATTACATGTTTAAGGACATATTAAAAAGTGATGATAATTTATTCGGTAATCTTTCATTTCCTCAGCCCTGTTACTGTCAGCTTGCAAAATGAAAATTAAAAAAAAAATGGGTACTGCCCCACCATGGGCATTAGAAATAACGTCGTCTTCTTATCCCAAAGCTAGCTGTAGGCTGGTCATTCTTGGTGTCTTGGGGACCAGGAAGGGGGGTTGTGTGTGGTAAGTTGCTGATTTTTCTTGGAGAATCAAAGTCGGCTTTGTTGATGTCTGAAGCCCTGATTCGTTAGCTGTTTTTGAAATAAAAGCAAAGCAGCCCAAGAAGAATATCTAGAATTCAGTCTTTGGTACAAACAAGTTGTGCTCATGGCCTAAATGGGGCACGTTACTAAGCCTGTGACACAGAGATCCTGCTGGTGCCCGAAGCATGTGGATGGGCGATGCTTGTGATCGAGGTTAGGAATAGAAGGTGTGTGGAAACTTTCTATAAAAGGCAGCTGGGTCCCCTGGACTGGGGTGGACAGTGGTCAGGATGCTCTGGCACCGTTCATGGCCCTTCCAAGGTATTGCCATCTGACCTCGGGTGAGCTTCTCTGTGACTCTGTTTCCCGAAAGCATCCTGTTGGTTTGGGGAGGGGAGGATAGGGGCTTCCGGAGATGGATGAGATGTGAGATGTTATCAGGTACATGGATGGAGGGTGGTATCACAGGAACACAAATCAGGGCCACGTGTCTCCACACAGGGCTGGGCTGCTAGCCTCTCCCCAGGCATCGTCCACTGTGGGTGATGCCTCTGACATCACAATACCCAGCAGGACACTCAATAATGACCAGCTGTGCCCAGTGGACACCAGAGCAGGGAAGAAAAGGAGGGCAAGTGGAGAGGGAGGAGATGGCGCAATCCCCTGTGTGATAATTCCATCAACTCACAACTTTTTCACCTAACATCTGGTTCAACTGTAATGTGTTCAGCTCCATACAACCTGCACAGCCTCTGTGACCTCCCCCCCAAACGCAGCGAAATATTATGGTCCTCTAATCAAGAGAATTTTGTGCCCGTTGCTGCATGTCTCGTGGTTCATCGTCAGACCCGTGAGTTGATACTTCACCCAACGGCTCTCCGGAGCAGCCGTTTAGAGGTAATGCTTGGCTCTCTGGTCCAGCTCCTCCTCCTAAAGCAGCACAGCACCCGGAGGCCATGGCTCTGTGGTAAAGATGCTTTAAGACAGCAAGTCTCCCCTTCGTTTTATTCCTCAGCTACCTCCGGCGTGGTCGGCCTTTATTGTGGGCCAAATGGTGGCTCCCCTGTGTAGCCTTAGTAGATGTTATCACTCCTTTGGCATTGCTATCATTGGGAAGCTTGAAAGATCAGCCCTGTCCTGGAAATATTATGGTATTTTGCTCGCTTATTCTTTCTTTTTAATCCAACAGCGTCCTCTTAAAAGTAAGTTCCTGCCACTCTTTGAATTGATTTCTCTTTACCCTTCTCTTGGTAGAAAATTATTTTTCCCACCTGCTTTTCACATCAGCCTCAACCTGCTGATCTTCCCAGAGCTGGGAGTTGGAGGCCATGATTTTCTCTTTGTTCCGTGGATCAGTGGTTCTCACATTTAAGTCTGGATCCGAATCACCTGAGGGGTTTTGAACACAGTTTCTGATTTCAGAAAATCTAGGGTGGGGTCCCAGAATTTGCTTTCTAACAGGTTCCAAGATGTGTTACCTCCTGTACACTTTGAGAACCAATGCCTTAGACCAGGGGTGGGCAAACTTTTTGACTCGAGGGCCACAATGGGTTCTTAAACTGGACCGGAGGGCCGGAACAAAAGCATGGATGGAATGTTTGTGTGAACTAATATAAATTCAAAGTAAACATCATTACATAAAAGGGTACGGTCTTTTTTTTTTTTTTTAATTTTATTCATTTCAAACGGGCCGGATCCGGCCCACGGGCTGTAGTTTGCCCACGGCTGCCTTAGACCTTTCTGGCTCTCCTGTTCTTCCCTTCCCCTCTTTAGAGTATCATCCTGATCCCGTAGGTGATAGTAACTGTCAGGAGCAATTATATAGCATCCACCATGGGCCAAGCAGTGGCCCCCATGCTTAATGCAGATCAAATAATCCAAATAGCACAACAATCCTATGACGTATCCCACTTTCCAGAGAGGATAGCGAAGTGTGCGGAGTGGTTAAGTGAATTGCCCAAGGACACGGTGCTAACTAAATGGCAGGTTGGGTTCAAACCCAGACGATACAGCTAGAATCTGTGCTCTCAATCACTAGAGGCTGTATTATCTTTCTTTTCCTTCCCCTCAAGCCACTTAAAGCACGTGATATCCCTACAGTTCTTGGATGTGAGTATCCCAGAAAGGAGCCCCAAGACCATCGAGGTACTTGTCACCTGCATTTTGGGGTCCAGGTGTGAGTGCAGATGATGGGGGCTTTTAGAGGGCCATGGCCTTGGGAGGGCCGAGGGAGGGGCTGATGTGAAGACAGTGGGGAGCACCCACTTGTGATGAGAGGCTGGTGCTCACTTTCTGTCAGTGTCCCTCCCCATTCTGCCTTGGACCAGAGCCACGGCTCTGCTGCTGACACTAGCACCCTAACCAGAGGCAGAGGAAGCTGTGTCATCAGCCATGATGGAAAAATGCGTGTAACCTTTGTCCAGTCTGGTCCCGTAAGCCTGCATGATCGGGCAAGTGAGTAGGGGACACGAATGCAGACACTGTCCCTGCCCTTAAAGTGGGGTCTGATTGGGGAGACAGTTGTTGCACAGGCATGTATGTCATCGAGCTAGACTGTGTGGTGGAGATAAGGCAGTGAGAGCCAGACTAGATCAATAGGATCTACAGAGGGAAGTAGATTCTTGGACCATGTCATGGGTAATGGTGTGGGGCAGGAGGGAGAGGGTTCGGATGTCTAGGGGTGTATCTACAGCAGAGAATGTTTAATGATAAGTAATGATCTCTTTTAAGATTTAAACAGCTAAAGGTTAAGACTCCATTTGTATGGTGATCATCAATGAAGCTCTTCTTGTTTTTCTAGTACCTCATATGTTGGCTGCTGGCTGGAGGTCTGCTATAGGCTCTGGGGTTACTCTAGAGAATGCACTTACTCCTTACAGAGCTGCCTGTTAGTTCTATAAATAGAGACCTTCTTAAATTATTTCTCTCCCCCTCTGGTTTGATTCGCTCCAAATTCTTTGTATTGCAGACATTTCCATGGGATACAAAACTGTTCCCATGGCTATTTCTGACCCTGCACACCCCATCCAAAAGGCATATCCTAGCCATAGACATTGATAAGCCCTTAATGATAAATATCTAATAGAGGAATAAATATATCCACCTCCAAAGGTGGTGGTGTAAAGCCAGGTTAAAGCAAAACAGGTCACTGCCGTCACTCCCAGCTCTGGACCAGTGTGGCCCGAGTCCTCTCGCTATTTTTGTCTTCTTTTGGTTTAGAATTCTAGCTAGTATGTTTGAGATTCAGGAAGAATGTGTGAGAGGCATCATACCTCTGAGCTCTGGTCTCCCCTGCAACATTCCCACAAAGTCTGCTAAAGCTACAGGTCCTCATCTGGTTAGTCCTGATTCTGGTCCAGCCACTGACCTCAGGGTCTATTGAATTTCACGGTGGGATGCCCAGAAGGAGGGAAATGACCTCGGCCATTCTCATTCCAGATTATAGAACTTTATTCTTTACCATCGTCCTTTCTAACTTTTCTCCTTCTTATCCCACTGTCCCAAAGGACTTCAGATACTAAAAAAGTAGCTCCCCATGGAGGGACCTAGAGAGTCTTATGCTAAGCGAAATAAGCCAGTCAGAGAAAGATAAGTATCACGTGATCTCTTTCATATGTGGAATCTAATTAACAAAATAAACTGATGAACAAAATAGATCCAGAGACATAGAAACATAGAACAGACTGCAGAATCTCAGAGGGAAGGTGGGGAGGATGGGTGGGTGGGTGGGAAGTGATCAACCAAAGAACTTATTATGCATAACCCATGGACACAGGCAATAGGGTGGTGAAGGCCTGGGGTAGGGAGAGGGGAGCGGGCTAGAATGGGTCAATGAGGGGAAAGAGGGGACATATGTAATAGTTTCAAAAATAAAAAAAAAGTAGCTCCTCTTCTCAAAAAATCAGAACTATCATATTCTGATTGCGTCCACAGACCTACTAACCTGAAAATGAGTCGGGTGCACAAGTAACAGGTGATAGATAATAAGCTGCTTTTCTGCTTACCTTTGCGTAAGTTCCTGGAATTGGTTGATGGCTAAGAGAACCAGAGGGGAGGTGTGCCTCTAACTCCCTCTGCAGGGCTGTCCTAATGAGGACCAGAGAGAAGGACTGGCCATATCCTGGGGCAGATCACCCAACTCTGTCCTTGTGCGGTTGACTAGGCCCTTTTCTCAAATACAGTAACAGTTAATTTGTGACCATGGATTTGAATATCCTGTCTCCACAGCACTGTTTGTTCTCTCCTCTGTAGAATAATTTGTACATGTATTTCAGACTTAATACCTAAATGAGTGATACATTAATTTTACTATGAACTATTCTAACATGCATATTTTTAGGAATATAGTTATATATGCCATTCCTTGGTGACAATACTTACATAGTTACACATTACAGGGACCTTACATTCACACTTATACTGTAGATTCTTATCCCTCAAGGTGGGAAATCTTGTCTATAAGTTGTTGAGCAACATCCTCATCATTTTAGAAAGTGTGGGACCTGGTGTCTTAATAGTCCAGACTCATTTAAAGACGCAGAATGGCTCCCTGTTGTCAGAGGTGAAACTTGCTCACGCTGACCCTTTCCCGACTTTGGGAGGTTTATAAAACTGTTGTGTGAAGTGGCTGTGTTCACTTTGGCCTGTTGGATTGAGCACGAACTACTCTTTTGTGATTTGACCTGTTTATATTCCCCCCAAGACGCTCCTTTGTTGACTCTGTCTGGACATTGCCAAGGATTTTGGTCTTGGAATTCCTTCACAAATATTATTGCAATTAGGCTACATGGACCACGGTGTGCCCCTCTCAAGCCTCGCATTTCCAGTGCTTCTCATGGAACAAGGCCCAAATCTAAGTACACAGCAGGTCCTCAAATAACATCATTTTGCTCAACATTGTTTTGTTATAATGTTAATGAGGGGGAAAAAATCAATTCCCAGCCGGGGCCACCATCTGAGTGGAATTTGCGCATTCTCCCCATGTCTGTGTGGATTTACTGTGGGTACCCCCACGTCCCAAAGACATACAAGTGAGGTGAACTGGTATGTGAATTGTTCCAGCATGAGTGAGTGTGGGTGGGTATGAGTGGGAGTGACCCTACAGTGGAAGGAAGTCCTGTCCAGTGTCGGTACCTGCCTTACACCCTGAGCTCCTGGGATAGGCTACTGTCACCCATGACCCTGAACTGGAACAAGCAGGTTGGAAAAAAATGATTTTGCTTGTTTTTAATAATGTTTCTTAAGTGTATGGATAGCTCACATTTATTTCAGTATTTAATATGACAAGCATTTTGGGTCTTAATTTAGAAGTTAGTGATATATTTGTGACCAGAAATTTGCCATCGGAACTTAACTCTTGTTTATATCAATTAGCTTATGGTACAGTTGGTTTCATTATATGTCATTTTGATTAAAAGTGCAGTTTCCAAGACCCTATCAACCATGTTAAACGAGGACTTACTGTAGTAGTACAAAGCATGCTTTTCTCCTTTGAGAGGACAGCAAGAGGATTGCAAATTCATCACTTTGAAATGCTGTTGGAGAGTCATTTTGTGGTCTGTGGGGTTTTGTTGATGGTGGTCTGGGCGTGAGAGTGGCACTGAAGATTAGGGAGTGGGAAAGCGTCCTGCTTTTACAACATTTATAGCCTCTCGTCCGAGGGGATATGGTAGAAAAAACTAGCTGAATGTGGTTTGCAAGGATCCGTCTTGCATTTGTCAAGTGTAAGGTAACCTGCTCTTCATCTCTAATTTATCTGACCCTTAGGAGACCTGTTCCTATGAGGTTTTATTCTATATAATAAAAGGCTAATATGCAAATTAGCCAAATGGCCGAACGACCAGTCACTATGATGCGCACTGACCACCAGAGGGCAGATGCTCAACGCAGGAGCTGCCTCCTGGTGGTCAGTGCACTCCCACAGGGGGAGTGCCGCTCAGCCAGAAGCCGGCTCATGGCTGGCCAGCGCAGTGGTGGTAGTGGGAGCTTCTTGCGCCTCCTCGGCAGCAGTCGGACATCCCCCAAGGGCTCCCGGACTGCAAGAGGGCGCAGGCCAGGCTGAGGTACCCCCCCCCCCCCCCCCCGCCTGCAAGTGCATGACTCTCATGCACCGGGCCTCTAGTTAGAACGTAATCATTTATGGCTAAAAACATTTGGACACTCAACTGTCTTAACACAAGCTATTGGCATTGGTTTTCTTTCTTCAACAGATGTTTGCAAAAGAGTGTATTAAATACATTTAATTCTGCTGTCTCAGCCACTCAAATCTTTGTCATGTAGATTACTTTAATTGGTGTCAGTTACAATCAGAAAAAGTACCCATTATGCTTTTGTTTTCTAGCACACGGGGAAATTTTCCATCCTAAACAGAATATTGAGAAGGGGGGTGTAGTAAAGATTTTGAAAATCATTTTATTTTCCTCCTTTGTATTTTCTTTGTTTTTATCTGACTTCTAAAAGTAATCAGAGTTCTCCAGAGTTAAACGAGAAAGGTGACTGAACAGTTTTGGGTGACAGTTGGTACCCTTTATTTGCAGGTCACCCAGTCGGTTGGTCTTCATTTAAAGGAAATTTCTAGGAAGTGCCTAAGATTTGGAGTAAGAAATCCTAAAGTCTAATAAATCACTATTATACAAAATGCCTGGCATGATTTTATAGGGCCACTAAAAATGAGATTAATAAGGAAATGTTAATACATAGAAAAATAGAGACAATTCTACTACCTTCGTAGAGCTTATGGTCTAATAGAGAAAAACAGAAAACAAATGGTCCACAGCAGGTCACATGATCAGTACTATAGAGAAAAATAAAGCAGGGCAGCGGGGATGAGGGAGTGTAGGGTGAGAGGGTGATGTGTGGATAGAGGAGGTCTCACTAAGAAGACAGGCGGGGGGCGGGGGGCGGGGGGCTAAAAGAGCAGTCCAGCTAGAGGAAACAGCAAAGGCAAAGATAGGGAGGTAGGCATGTGTCTAGATTTAGAATGTTAAAGGAACCTCAGGGAAGCCAGGATGGACTAAAATGAATGAGGAATATAGCAGGGATGGGGTCTAGATCATAGAGGGGCTGATAGGCCATTGTATGGCTCTTACTCAGTATAGGATGGGAAACCACTGGAATGTTTGATCAGAGAAATAGTATGGCTTATATTCTAATATAAAAGGATCATCTGGTTGTTACATTGGTAATAGACTGTCGGAGTGGGTGGAAGGCAGAAGCTTGGTGCGAGGTAGACAAATTCTGGATCTGTTTTGGAGATCGGGCAGACAGGATTTACCAACAGATTAAACATGGGATGTAAGAGAAACGATGGACGATGGTCAAGGATACTCCAAGGTTTCAACCTGAGCTACTAAAGAGATGGAAAAATCAAGTGCTGAGCTAGGGAAGAAGAACAAAGGAGCATATCTAGTGAATAAAAGCACGAGTTCAGTTTTAGACATGTTAATTTTCAGATCATCTGAGTCGAGATGTGGAGAATGCAGTTGGGATAGATGAGTCTGTAGCTCAGAATGAGACCTGGGCTTCAGGTACAAATGCAGGAGGCAAGGCCAGAGGTCAGAACTGAGGCAAGTGGGTTGGGGAGCTGGCCTATTTTATGTGCCTGCTGGGAATGGGCAGCCTCAGACCTACAAGAGTTGGTCATAGCCAGAAGGTTAGAAGCCTGAAGGTGAATCCCAACCCTAATTTGAGCCCTTAGATGAGATCTCAGGACTAGTTCACTGTTGGCCTGGGGTCCTTCTGGAGCAAAAGAGCCACCTTGATCACTCAACCATGCCAGTAATACCCAGGAGAAAGGTGACGAAGATGGAAAATCCTCATGAAAGAGATGACCAGATCCCTCTGGAGCAGTAAGTGGGTCACTGTAGGTGTCTCTTGGGACCAAAGTTGCCTGGTTCTTGCCCTTTGAGGACAGTCAGGTGTCTTTGAATGACCAGCACCTAACAACCTTCATGTTCTCAGAGAAAGCTCCAGTGGTTATAATGGGCCATGGAATCCACTACATAGATCCCTGCCTTTTCTAGTGAATTCAAAGGGCAGTAGCATTTTGAGTGGGGGTGTTTTTTTTTAAACTAAGTTAACTATTTTTTGTGTAACAAATTACCCAAAACTTAATGGCTTCACATAATAACGTTTATCTTAGTTTTCTGAGGGCCAGAAATTTGGGACAGTCTAGCTGGGGAGTTCTGGCTTAAGATTTGTCTTTCACAAAGTTGTAGTCAAGAGAATGACTAAAGCTGGAGACTCTACTTCTGAGTGGCTCACTCACATGGCTGGAATTGGTATTGGCTCTATTAGCAAGCTTGAGTTCCTCCCTCATGGGCCTCTCCCAGGGTTCCTGATGTGGCTAGCTTTCCCCCAAGCAAGTGAACCAAGAGAGCGAGATAGAAGCTGCAGGGCCTTTTATGACCTATTTCAGAACACCCCCGCCACACTCTACTGATCACATGGACCTGCTCAGATTACACAGGGGAAGAGAGTACACAGGGTATGAAAACCAGGGGGCCGCCTCAGAAGCCAGCAATCACCTCCTTGAAAAAAAGGGAGAAGATTCCTATCTTCTTAATCCTCTGTACCTGGCTAAGCACCATTTGCAAGTGCAGGAGCTGTGTCTGTCACTCCATAGCATCTGGGTCCCCCGTCACCACCGGTCTAATCCACATCTCTTGCAGGGATCCACGAAATTATGGGGCTGTTTCTTTAGTCATCTCTAGCTCAAGAGAGTACCTTGGGAGACAATAGGCAAGTAAAGGTGCCAACACAAGAATTCCACTGTTTGCCATGGGCATTTGCCATTTCACCCCTGATTTTTTTTTTTTTTTTTACGTGTCCTGTCAACTCCAAATACATTGTGTGAGGTGTTACCACTGGCCGTCTGTCCTGCAATTGTGCGGGGTTGCACTGCTTAGAAGCCTTTATTACATGATATGTCTAGGATTGTAATACACATTCTTCCAAGGAACATTTGACCATTGAAGACCCATGAGTATTCCCTCCTTTTAGCACATTTATTTAATATATATACTTCTTGATGTGTGTACTTAATTTCCAGACATTTCTCACATGAGCAAATTGCCTAAATACACTTGTGAGATGCCAAATGTTATTAAACCAAAAACAAGGGTATAATAAAATAGCAATTTAAGGGTAATTTACTAACAACTGGAGCCCTTAAACATTGACATAGTGTTGTGTAGTGCCATTGTATAGTAATAATACCAGACTTGGTATTCAAACACACTCTTTGTCACTCCAAGAATCATTGGGACAGTTTCCTAATCCTAATGGCCTTTAATTATAGCTCTTCTAAGATTTTCTTTTTAGTATTCCTATGTCCCTGGTTTATAAATTATAAATCATTGACTTTTACCTTCATAAAACAGCCAGCAAGCTCGTAACATCTCTGGTCTTTATCCAGAGAAATAATAAAGTATTCAGAGAAAGTTAATAGAGGTGAGTTGGCATCACTAAACCTTGCTGTTCTTGGGCTTCAATTTTTCCAGATTGTCTGCTGAACAGAACGATGTTGGGGTGGATAATAATAGACACTGCCTCACAGAAGTGATCAGTTAATTGACCATTTTGAGGATTCCTGGGTCTTCTCCAGTAAGGAGAATCCACTGAATGCACGTCTCAGTAAAAGCTCTTTTCTCTCAGGAAGATGGTGTGAATGCCACAGAGAAGGCCAGTGGGCAGCTGGCAGGACTGAGCCATTATGTACCAAGTCCCCACATGTGGGACCTGACTTCTGTTTGCAGGTGGAGATGCTCCCTCTCGTCAGTGCCCTGGGGATGCTCTGAGAGACTGATTGATTCTGTACTAACTAGAAAGCAAGGAAGTAGAGCCTGCAATGCTGGCTTATTAATTTGCCAGGAGGAGCCATCATCAGAGGGACCAAATGTACTCAGAGTCCATATAATCGGCACAGCAAGGCCACCACAGGAAGCCAAATCATAATCAGAAACCATTTACAAGTATTAAGTTGCCCTGAAAAATCATCATCACAGAATCTAGAAATACATCAAGTCTGTGTGATCAGTTCATTCTCTCCCGGAAGGTACCTGGGAAGCTAAATCATAGGCCTAAGGTTGTTTGGTGAATGGATAATCAGGATGAGGGAGGCTCAGTGAGGCTAAGCACCAACAGGTTAGCTTCATGAGTTCATCTCATGGTGGAAATGACTTTGCCCGAAGGACTGAACTACTCAAAGCCAAATGCCTAAAATTCCTTTTTCCTAGAGGGGCACTCGGATAGGTGTATTCCTTATCTCTGGCCACATAACAAAGCACCCAAAGCATAGCAGCTTAAAACAACGATAAACATGTTATCCCACACAGTCCATGGATCAGGAATACGCATGGTGCTGGCTCGGGGTTCCTGGAGTGCAGTCACCTGGGGCTTTCTGCTTCCAAGATGGTCCTTTCCCATGGCTGCCGGCTGGCACTGGATGGTGACAGGAGGTCCCAGCTCCTCACCAGCAAGAGCTCCCTCCCTATTGGGCTGCTGGAGTGTCCACACAGCATGGCAGCTGGCCTCCCCCAGAGTGTGTGACCCCGGAGAGCAAGGCCAAAGCTGCAGTGCCTCTGGTTACCTAATTCGTGATGTCACACGCTGTCATGCTACTTTCTAGTTGAGGGAAGTGACTCACTAGGTCCAGCCTTCCTTTAAAGGGAAGGGAATTAAGTAGGCTCCACCTTTTGGAGAAGAGTGTCAAGGAAATTGTGCACATATTTTAAAACCACAATAGGTAACACCTACATTGTCTCTGTAACTCCTTTTTTCCTCTATTTCCATAGCTGACCAACTCTTCTGATCTATCTACTCTATAAATATACTTGTATTATATTTATAAAAATAATACTAGTACACTAATTGTATACTTAATCATATGTTATATATTTTATGTATTATGTAATTATATATAGTATAAATACTAATGCATTTAACATGTTCAAGCTCTTCTAGCATGATAACCCTTATGCATCTTTATGCTACTTTGCATACTCCCGTTCTGCCATCTCACCAGCGAGGGGACCTGGGACAAGTTCCTTGACCTCTCTGTGCCTCTGTGTCCTCATCTGTAAGAGAAGGCTGTAGGACCTACCGCCCAAGATTCTGGTGAGGATTCAGTGAGTAATTATATGACAGCACTTAGAAGAGTGCGTGGTGTGCAGAAAACATTGAGTCCTGTCAGCTGGCAGCCTGGCTGCTGTGGCAGTGACAGAAACAGTTTGATCCAGTCGGTGTAGCTGGCCCTCAGAAGGCAGTCTTATGTCCATGTTCCCAGCGGCAGGTAAACAAAGTCATAGTTGTCTTCCTGGCCACGTCACAGCCCCACCCCGTCCCAGCGCTGTCCCAAGGACAGAGAAAGAACCGATTCAGGCCTGGACGGGACCGGGCAGCGGCCCCTCGTGTCCCTTTGCTCTCTGCGGTGCTTGTTGCTCCTCTGGAGGCCAGGTTAATGCCTGGCAGAGAGGTTCACGGGCATAACATGTTTAGTTTGTACTCTGAATCCTGTTTACGGTTTGTTTTTGTTCCTGATTTTTTTTTTAGATGACCTTTTGCGGAAGGGGACAGTATCCAAACAGGGAAGTGACCTAGCAGAAAGCTAGGGAGTTCCTTGAGCCTCGTGCATTTCTATTCAAGGTTGTTCCCAAATTGTATTTTTAAACACATATCTCCAGGGCGTACACTAGCCACATCTGATCAGTGTTGGCGTCGGACGTGGGTTCATCTTCCTCTCAGGCCCTTTTGCTTCTTGCCAGTGCCTGTCGAGCAACTTGGGCTTAATGAAGAGATTTTGTCTTCATCTTAAGCATATTCATGATTTATCACAAGCCAGGTTTGCTGAAAATGTATTGATGAGAAAGTTAGAATTGGTGCTTTTTCCATCTCCCGGAGCAACTTTAAAAGGGAGGCTATACCTAGTGGGATGCATGAAGGTTGTCTTGTGTCAGGTGGCAGTTAGCTAAATATAGTCAGGGAGCTGGGAGGGACCTGCCGAGGTCATCTCTACCCTCCCACCCGCCTTCCCATCTGAATGTCTCTAGTACTGTCCAAGCCAGTGCAGTAGCCACAGCCACGCATGGCTTCTGAGCCTCCCGGCTGTGGCTAGTGTACGCTGAGTTGTGCTGTTGGTGGTAAAATACACCCTGGATTTCAAAGACTTCATACAAAGCAAAGAATGGAAAATGTTTCATCCATAACTTTAGATTAATTACAAGTTGAAATAATATTTTGACATATTGGATTAAATAACATTTATCATTAAAATTAATTTCACCTCCTTTTTAAATTTTGAATATTAGAAAATTTAAAATTCCTTATGTGAAATTCCATAGTCCATATCAATATCTATCCACTTCTGTAGACCATCTAGTTCTATTCCTCGTGCCCCCAGGACAGACTGTAGAGCCTTTCTTGGAGACTCCTCTGGGTCTTTTGTCATTCTGGCACTTGGTTCTTCTCCACATCCCATTTTAATCTTTCCTGCCTCGATTTGAAGACTTCCACTTCCAAATGACTGTTCATCTTCTTTAGAGATCTCTACTGGAGAGGAGTCAACGTCTTTTCATATTGTTCAGTTGTAAGCTCAATAACCCCATTGCCTTTCACCTTTTTACTTTGTCCCCCTTTTCCAACTCTGATGAGGTTTTGTGACCTTTGCTGGGTCGTCTTTGGTCCGTTATTTTTAAAACTTGGTATCCAGCTCTAGCTGGTTTGGCTCAGTGGATAGAGTGTCGGCCTGTGGACTGAAGATCCTGGGTTCGATTCCGGTCAAGGGCACATGCCCAGATGGTAGGCTTGCTCCCCAGTAGGGGATCTGCTGGAAGCAGCCAATCAATGATTCTCTCTCATCATTGATGTTTCTCTCTCTCTCTCCCTCTCCCTTCCTCCCTGAAATCAATAAAAATATATTTTTTGAAAAACTTGGTATCCAAAACCACCCAATATCACTCTACTGTGGGCCTGACTAATATAGAGACAAGTAGAAGGAATTATTTCCACCATCAAGTACTTGAATGGTTATTTTGATACATTACCTCATTTAATCCTACAACACGAGGAGAGCAGATGCTCTTAGTAACACTCTTGACTGATGAGAGAGTTGAGGCTCAGAGACGTTAAGTAATCGATTGACCAAGGCTCCACTGCAAATTAAGTGGCAGATCTGGGATTCGTGCCCAGGTTTGCCTGACTCCAAAACCCACATTTTTTCATTACATACCTTGCCGATACTTTTCTCCGAATACACCCCTGTGGTCCTGAGGGGCCTTCAGAGTACGTGGCTGTTGCATTTGCACTTACAGTCAGTGATGCCTCTGGAGCTTATTCTGATATGTTTCTGCCTTGCTAGAATTGTGAAGCCCCTTATGCTCAATTTCAGAAGCCCCTTTTCAACCCTGCAGATACTGCGTGAAAGCCAGTGGGACTGCCTCTCCTTGTAGGGTCATCAAGTTGAGTTTTTCAGGTATCAGGAATGACTTTTCTAGAAGAGAGCTTTCTTTCCTGTGGCCGAAGGTCCTGTGGATAGCTCAGTCCCCAGGACAAGCTACTTTTCAAAGGCCAGTCAAGGCGAAGTGCATTGTATATCCATGTTTACCTAAAGGCAGCAGGTTTTGATCCGAAGAGATCCTTTTGAGTGTGTTAGAAACAGATCTTCATATGGATGAATCTTGAAGACATTATGCAAAATAAAAGAAACCAGTCATAAAAGGACAAATACTGTGTGAACCCACTTATATGAGGTACTCAGAGTAGTCAAAGTCACAGAGACAGAAAGAATGGTGATTGCCAGGGATATGGTGAAGAGGGGATGGGGAGTTACTGTTTAATGAGTATGGACTTTTGGTTTGGGAAGATGAAAAAGATCTAGAGATGGATGGTGGTAATGGTTGCTCTACATTGTAATGGACTTAATACCACTGAATTGTGCACTTAAAAATAATTTAGCCCGGCCGGTGTGGCTCAGTGGTTGAGCGTCGACCTATGAACCAGGAGGTCACAGTTCGATTCCTGGTCAGGGCATATGCCCAGGTTTCGGGCTTGATCTCCAGTGTGGGGTGGACAAGAGGCAGCCAATCAATGATTCTCTCTCATCATTGATGTTTATATCTCTCTAGCCCTCTCCCTTCCTCTCTGAAATCAATAAAAACGTATTTTAAAAAATGGTTTAAATGATAAATATGTTACATATATTTTACCACAGTAGAGACAACCAGACAGACCTTGTATACATGGAGAAAGCTAGCTTCCATACGTGATCAGCAGTGGGGCCTGAGTTCATTGCTCCTTTGAGACTTGAGCTCACAGTCGTTTTCTGAGTCAGCTTCTTAGGAGCGAGGTGCAGGCTTACTTCACGAGGATGAGGGAGTCCTTTTTTTTCCCTTGACATATTTCTCCATCTCAGAAGTCTTACCAACTTCACACAAATGCCTTTACCAGGATGTAAACCACTTTTCCACAGACATCTGGAGGTGGGGGAGGGGTGGGAAGCAGCCTTATCCTCAAGGACTCCAGTATATGGACCCTTGATTAAACTTGCCTTTTTTTATAGAGATTTTAGTATTCTGTATCTACTCCTCCCCCATCTATCAGAAGATGTCTAAGAAAAAGAAAACAACAACAAAAACCAGGGCTGTAATTCTATTTGGTTGTACCAAAGTAGTTGTAGCCTCTTTGGAGACCTAAGTGAAAAATAGATTAAGGACCAAAAACATCTAAGAACGTTTGTTCCCTGTTTTACTGAAGGCACTGCCCCCTGACAGTCTGAGGTCAGTTATCCAATCTGATGCATGGGCTGTTTTGAGAAAATTTAGTCAGAGCACCTGGATGGGGACGCTAACCCACAGGCATTCTCTTTGCCGTGTGGTGTTCTGTGTCATTGTGGCCTTGTTTACTTATGTGCCCTGTCTGTTTTCCTTCCCAGGAATCATTAACCAATGGCAACAGGAATCCAAGGATAAAGTGATTTCCCTCCTGTTAACTCACCTGCCTTTGCTGAAGCCAGGAAACCTCGACGCAAAAGTAGAGTATATGAAACTGCTGCCCAAGATCCTGGCGCACTCTATCGAACACAACCAGCACATCGAGGAGAGCAGGCAGCTGCTGTCCTATGCGTTGATACATCCGGCCACCTCGTTGGAAGACCGCAGTGCTTTAGCCATGTGGCTGAATCACTTGGAGGACCGCACGTCAACCAGCTTCGGTGGCCAGAACCGAGGCCGCTCGGACTCTGTGGATTATGGGCAGACACACTACTATCACCAAAGACAGAACTCCGACGACAAGCTCAACGGGTGGCAGAACTCTCGGGATTCTGGGATTTGCATCAACGCCTCCAACTGGCAGGACAAAAGTCTGGGGTGCGAGAACGGCCATGTGCCCCTCTACTCCTCCTCATCCGTCCCCACCACAATCAATACGATCGGAACCAGCACAAGTACAAGTAAGTCCCCTGGAAGCCCTTTAGCGCAGTCTGGTTTGGCGACTTGCTGTGTGTGGCATGCCTGCTGGGAATGTCTGCTCTGAGCACAGGTCACCCCGGGAGAGAAGGGCTGATTGTGATTGGCTGTGGGAAGGGATCTTCGGACCCCGCCTTTGTTGCTCTTTTGACTCTGGAAGGATGAAATGCTGGGCAGGTAAAAATGATTGATGGTCCAAATTTGGGTTACAAAAGAGATTTAAAAGATTTTTTTGAATAAGTTGGTGAAAGAAGGAAACTTCCTGTTTCCACTAATAGAAATGCTTTCACCCACGTGTCTTTCACCCCGGGGTCTTTGGATTTGCCAAGATGCTGTTGTGTGTGATTTTCCAAACCTCATTCTAACCCCTGGTTAACCAGGCAGCCTCAAGGGCTTTGTGCATTTCCCCCTTTTTCTTTTTTTTAAAAAATTTTCCCTGGAATGTTCCCTCCCTTGCATCTCCTGGTGTTATCCCCAGTTGTTAGGGGCACGTTTCCTCCTGGCCAGGGGGAGCAGGTTTGCTAACTGAGAATGCTGCTCTGTGCTGTGGCCTGGTGTGAATGCTGTGGTCTTCTCTCGCTCAGTCTAACCTCTTAGGAGATGTGGGTCAGGACATGCTTTGCAGGGGCACAGGGGCAGCAAAGGACAGCTTCCTACTCTTTTGACCATGAAAGCCAAGTGCCCTACCCGTAGCTGGGACGAGGGCCAGAGTCTTCTCAAAATGCCATTGGTGCTTCTGCAAAGTAGCAGCTTGGGAGAGTGGGCGGTCATCAAACAGAGCTCCTTGATGCTAGTTTGCACGAGTCTGTGAATACAGTCTCAGTGCTGAGATGACTTCCTCAGGGCAACGCTTCTGTGGTTAGAGCTTAGATGCCAGTGAACATGCAGGAACCCCCACCTAAAAGATAGGAGAGTATTAAAAATTGGCAGTGACGGCTTCTTGGCCTCTACCACCACTTGGATTTTTTTTTGGCAAATGGGCCTTTTAAAATGGCCTTCTCACATACGGAGGGGTGCTGAATTATAACTCCATCAATTGAAACAGTACCATAATTAAGATACTGCAGGGATGATGCTACAACATGAGATTTAAATTCTTCTTTCTACATTTGCATTGAGATACCAATAACTTGCACATTTGGAGAATGGGGTGATTATTGCATCATTAATTTATTATGTCAGAGGTTCTGGTGACTGCCTTTCTTACAGACTAGTAATCCGGGGAACGGTTTTGCTACCCTCCAGTGACGAGAGTGATGCTGGGACTGTTAGAGCAGACGATGCAAGCTGGGGTGACAGAACTTCTTGGCCCAGGTTTCCTGGGTCTGGGACAGAACCTAGAAGTCGTTACAAAACTCCTTGACAGCAGGACAGACGCAAGCTCTGAGCCACTTGCCCTCTCAAAACTTGGTCTTTTGTGTTGTAAGGGGTTGAGTTGACGTCATTTGTCTGGACCTTAGTCTTGGGCCACCACCTTTCTGCTCCACTGATTTAAACATTCAAGGTTGGGTCTTGACAAGATTTGTGCCTTCGAGATGGTGTCAAATTGTAGTTAACAGGTACTCGTGTTTTTCACTGTGGCCACCAGCCTCACCGAGAGGAGAAAGTGCAGAGATGCTATCATGGCCTCCCAGATCTTTAGGTCCCTGTGTAGCACTTGAGCAGAAAAGGACTTGAAGGTTTAACAAGATAACTAGATTACATATCACAGGAAGAGGAAAGGGGTTGGAGCCCTGTTCCTGAACAAAGAAGATAAGAGCTCAGATCTCTCCTCCATAAAGTTTCATTCAAACACTTAGGCCATGTCGACACTTGTATTTTAATGATATCTCTTTAACAAAACATTAATGTCATTGCTTTTCCCCCCTCTGCATTGTCCACAGAGCAGCCCAGCTGGCGTGGCTCAGTGGTTGAGCATCGACCTATGAACCAGGAGGTCACGGTTTGATTCCCGGTTGGGGCACATGCCCGGGTTTTGAGCTTCATCCCCAGTATGGGGTGTACAGGAGGCAGCCAGTCAATGATTCTCATCATTGATGTTTCTACCTCTCTCCCTTTCCTTACTCTCTGGAAAAAGAAAAAAAAAGACAGTGAGGAGCAAAGTGCAAACACTGATACTCAGACAGTGTCCTCATTTGCATCTTCTGATGGTCACCTGATAAAAGCACCTTTCCTGGGCCCCAGCCTGGCAGAGTGGTCTCGTGGGCCTCGTGGCCATTTCACTGCAGTAGAAAAGGGCTCAGACTTAAGGTGTCAGGGTCCCGTCTGCTGCACCGAAGAGCTGCATTTTCCCCCTCTTTCAAATCGGAAAAAATATCTGCACAAAACAACCTGATTATACTAGTAAGTAAAGAACTGAAATCAGTTAGTGCTTCATATTCTCAAATTACCAGCCACATTAATGATGGTTAATGAAAAGAAACTAACCCCCCCTTACACAGTTTTTTATTTTTAACCTCGGTTGACTCCATTATTTTATTCCTTTGATCATTGTGCTCTAGCAACATGCCTTAGCATTTGTGGCCTCCTCCCTCTGTGAATTCTGAATCATTCAACTACCCCGCAAACACTTGTTTCATCCACAGATGCTTAGTGCTGTGTTTGAGTCTATGGGATATAAGGAAGTTTAAGGGAAGTATTTCCCCCTTCAGGGAGCCTATAATATAAACAGAGAGAGAAAATGTATCAATCAGCCTCACAATTAAAAATTAAATGTTCCCTTTTCCCCAGACTTTTATCCACAGAAATTTTATATAACAATTCATGAGTTATGTAAAAATGTAGTTTAAAAAAAAACCTCTAAGAGCTGCCACAAGGCAGTATAGGGCTGTTTCAGCTGAGGGGCGTGTGGTGGGGGAGAGTCCATACTATAAGGATTGTGAATGTAGGGAGTGGAGAAATCTTTGTGAACTGGAGGGTCAGGAAAGCCTTGCAGAGGAAGTAGGAAGTACACTGGGATGGACATCTAGGGAGGAGCCGGGGGAGGCCACTGAGGGTAGGAACATGGGTTGTGGCAAAGCAGTGGAAGTAACAGTGTGCAGGCAGGTTATAGGGCAGTGATGGCGAACCTATGACACGCGTGTCAGAGGTGACACGCGAACTCATTTTTTTTGGTTGATTTTTCTTTGTTAAATGGCATTTAAATATATAAAATAAAAATCAGAAATATAAGTCTTTGTTTTACTATGGTTGCACATATCAAAAAATTTCTATATGTGACACGGCACCAGAGTTAAGTTAGGGTTTTTCAAAATGCTGACATGCCGAGCTCAAAAGGTTCGCCATCACTGGTATAGTGTGAAGAGGAAGCAGAGGTTCATGCAGCACGTGGCAGTGAGTAAAGACAATAAGAGTAGACCAAGGGGAGGGGCCCGAGAGCCCTAAAGCGGCCAAGCATGACAACATGGGCATGGGGATGACATGAGCAACATTGGAAGAGGTACTGTGGACAGATAGCAAGTGATGAGTGCAGAACCAGTGAGTTTCAAAGCCTCAGTGGCGAGGTAATAAAAGTAGCATTAGCTGTGGAGCAGAGGAATGTTCCAAGGTGGATTGCTTGAGGGTTCAGTATTGACTTGGACATGCATCACTGATTCACGCATTTGCTTGTTCATTCACGTAGAGAGTGTTCACTGAGCACCAGGATATGCCTCCCTGCTCCAGACACTCAGGCTATGTTAGTGGACAAGACAAAGCCGTCCTTCCTCGTGGAGCCTGCAGCCTAAGAGATTAAGCAACATAGAAATAAGAAAAAGTAGGATCAGGAGGATCAGACCTACTTGGTGAGGTGGTATAGGGTGATCAGAGTAGACCTCATCGAGCAGGTGATGTGCGAGCAACGAAGTGAAGGCGAGGTGTTTAGGCAAGTGGTGTCTGAGGGAGGAGTAGTCCAGTCAGAGGAGAAGCTAGAGCAAAGATCCCAAAACAGTGGAGTGCCAGCCTGTTTGGGGAAACGCAAGAAGGCCGGTGGCTGAAAGGGAATGAGTGAGTGAGATACACAGTGGTCGGCGTTACGGAGGTAATGGGAGGGACAGATCCTACAGGGCATGTAGGTCATTGCCAGGAGTTTGGCTTTTACTCTCAATAAACCAGGAAGCCGTTGGAGGATTTTTGGTGAATGCATGACGTGGTCTGACTCACATTTTAAAGGGATCACTTTGGCTGCTGTATTAAGAATAGATTATAGTAGGGCAAGGGTAAAAACACAAAGAACAGTTAAGAGGCTATTGCAGTAATCTGGTGACTCAGACCAAGATGGCTGCGGTAGAGGGGAGCAGGGGGAGACAGGGTCAGAGTCTAGATATACTTTGGAAGTAGAGCCAACAAGTTTTCCCGACAGAAGTAAAGAGGGTGTGTGGGAGAGAATTCAAGAATGACTCCAGGATTTTTGCTTATACAACTAGAAGGACGGCCTTGACATTAGTTGAGATAGGGAAGTCCCTATTTACTGAATAGGTTTCAGGGTAAGATTGGGAGTTCAAAGTCCTGTATGATGAGCTTGCATGTCTGTTAGACAATCAGAGGTGCTTAGTAGGCAGTTGGATTTATGAGTGTGTAGTTTGGGAGAGAAAACTGCTCCGAGATAGACATTTGGGAGTTACTAGCACATTGGGTGGTATTTAAAGCCATGAAACTAATTGAGATTACCAACATAGTGATGTACATAGAGAAGACCAAGGACCAACCCTGGGTACTTCAACAGGAAGGCTGGGAACAGTGGAAGGAGCAGCAAAAGACACTAAAGAGAAATCACTGAAGTTGGGAAAATGTCAAAAGTGTGTGTGTCTGCCAAGGCAAATGAAGAAAATGTTTCATGGAGGAAAGAGTGATCAACTGAATAAAATTCTACTGATTGGTCAAATAAGATGAGGACCGAGAATTAATAAAGGATGGACAGTAGATGTAAATTGGGAGTGTTACACACATGGCAGGCATTTAAGGGATGAAGAAAGTTGTGATTCCAAAGAGATAAGAGGGAAGATAGGGAGGAAAACTAGCTACAAACTTGATTCAGAATATATATTGACAGTGAGAAGGTGCAGGAACAGTGATGTGGAGGAAAATGATGTTTAGAAGGCGTTGAAAATAGATGATGGAACCAGAGTTTTTGAAGGAAGGGATTAGGATATGATTAAGAGTAAGGGGCAAAAACTAAGCCCTACTATAACAAGGAACAACCTATTTTCATCCATTTAGATATTAAATCAAGTGAGATCTATTAGAGCTGGGCTTTTTCTTCTATGAGTTCAGAGAAGAATGGGTTGGGGCAGATTGAGAAGTCTATTGAATAGCATCAGAAGAGAGAGAAGAATGTATTCTCCATACCTTACTACACAGGAGTCTGGTGGCTGAGAGCGAGAATGTGTAGATTGTTCATCATACACCTGTGGGGCCAGAAAGGACCAAAGTACTGGCCGTCACAAACCATACACAAGTTTTGGTGAACTTTGTTTCAGCCATCACAAGTAATTCAAACACAAGGTGCATAGGACCTGGCTTAGCATCTCTAGGTTTGCTTCCTGTCTGGTCTGCTACTGAAAATGTAAACCATTCAGGTAAAGATCGAACCTCCTGGTTTTCTTAAGGGCCCACAGCATTCCCTTTGTGAAGGTCAGTGCCGCCATCCTGGCCCCAGACTTCCTGTCTAACCATTTTCCACTCTTCACTAGCAGACCAGGGCCTGGAAAGAAAGTTTTTTCTGTTCAGATCGTTGCAATACTTGATTTTCTTGTTGGCATTCTTTACATTTGGATTTGAAAATATGCTGACTTTTGCTAGCTCTGAATGAGGCAAAAACTCAGAAACTTTGGGTAGCAAAAATTATTCCAAAATGCTCCATTTGAACTGCTCCCTTCTACAATTTAATGGTACAGTATGGAACCTTAGAATTTTTTTTATTAATCTCAATGGATTTTTCTAATGATAAAAAATAATACATTTATACATTTAACAAATTGGTGCCATAGTTCATAAAAAGTAAATCAACTGCAATAGCATACAACAACATAGTGTTTATTACATTCTGGGTGCTGTTCAAAACCCTTTACATAAACATTAATTCATTTAATCCTCATAACCCCATGATATGAGTAGTATTGTTATCCCCATTTGACAGATGAACAAACTGAGGCACAACACAGCTAAGTAACTTGACAGATTCACAAAGTGGATGAACTGGGGTTTGAACCCAGGCAGTCAGGCTCCAGAGTCAAGGTTACTGCTTCTCCCTCCTAATCCCATCCTCAGAGGATGACTGAATTAGTAGCTAGTAGACCCTTGTTTTTCTGTGACCCTGAGTTTGCCCCACATAGTCCCGCCACCCCACTGCATCGGTGTTCTCCAGAGCACACAGACCTAAGACCTGCCCACTGCTGTGACTCCCTGAAAAAGAGGAGCCGTTCCTGTGCTCGCTTCGCACTGATCTGTGGAACTTGATGTCAGGCCTTCTTGTTCTGTGTCTCAGCTTTTGATTTGTTTGCTTCTCCTTCCTGATTACAAACTCCTTGGCGACAGGGGTTGTGCCTTTTTTTTTTTAATTGTTTATTACTTTGTCATTCTATGTTTAGAATAGATTGGGGTTGTGTCTTTTTAAAAAATATATTTTTATTGATTTCAGAGAAGAAGGGAGAGGGAGAGTAAGAGAGAAACATCAATGATAAGAATCATTGATCGGCTGCCTCCTCCATGCCCCCTACTGGGGATTGAGCCTGCAACCCTGGCATGTGCCCTGACCAGAGATTGAACCGTGACTTTCTGACCCATAGATCGATGCTCAGCCACTGAGCCACACCGTTTGGGCAGGGGTTGTCTTTATCCTTCTTGCCCAGCGCCTAGAATGCAGAAAGGTTGGAGATGGCACATTCTTGGCATGCATTTAGCTGCCACTCTCCCGTGGCCGAGAGTCTCTGTTAGATAATATCTGTCTCTTGCAAAGCCCAGATATGGCCTCCGAATCCTCCTCAATATGCCCCTTGAGGCAGCCACTGTAATTCAGTAAGAGATGGCGTGTGAGCTAAGCCTGTCTGCCCACCCTGCCATAAATGTTTGCTGAAAGGCAGGGACTTCATAAATTCCTGGCTCACTAGGCAGATGTGCATGAAGTTAATGAATTTCCTAAATAAACGAGAAAAATATCTTTGGGAATTCAAGAAATATTTGGTCATTTAGCCTTCTGTCATAATCCTCCTAGAGACATTTATTGTTACTCTTGTTTTTTGTGTGACTTATTTTACCAATTTGGTCTCAACACTAACATATATACTGTGATCTTGATTGTGGAGGTAGGTATTTGAATGTGTACATGTGATAAAAACACCCATAGAGTAATGCATGAATTCAAACAAACAAAAAATTAATGTGTACAAAAACTGCCGAGATCTGAGTATGATGTATCATCTTGTTTAATCCTATTGTGTTAAGGTCAGTTTCCTGATGTTGATAATACACTATAGTCATGCAAGATGTCACCTTGGAGGAAGCAGGGGGATGGGTACATGAAACCTCTCTGTGTAGTATTTTTGCAATTCATTATAAATCTATAATTATTTCATACTTAAAAGGTAAAAAACAAACAACAACAACAAAAAAAAACAAAACAGGGGCATCCAGAGCCTGGAGGTTTCTTGAGCTTTGGTCCTTGTTTCTTGGCCTTTCTGGGAGGTGGAGGGTCTGTCCATTTATGGAAAGGATGGCGGCTCGGGCCCATGGAGCTCACACCTGAAACAACACTACTTCAGCAGGTGAGGTGAGGCGTGGAGGCCACGTGGACCTCAGGGAAAGTGGCTCCTTTGGGAGCCCCTCATTTGCAACTGGAGAAACCCTTCATGTCCATGGATCATCCCTCAGGCCGCCAGGGCCAGCTCTTTCAGAGATACCTGTTTGGCTCAAGAAGTCCTTCCCTTTTCCTCTGCCTTCACATTTTCTTTCAAGGCCACCAGCCACTTGAGACTCCTTCTAGTCAGACTGCGAAAAACCATCAAAACACGTAGTCGAGGGAAGGAGAGAGACCGCACAGTGCTAGGCAGGCCTGAGAAGGAAAGATGTCTTTGTGAGTGGCCCCTTGGAAACTGAAAAGGGGACTCATTCTGTCTTGCAGGTTGCAGGTCATCCCATCCCAAGCTTTTGGAGCCACTGGTATCATTTGGAGTTCCAATCTTCATGGAATTACTTTGTCTTATACCAGCAGACTTTCTCGGCGGAAAATTTCTTCCTCCCCCAAATCTAGCCAACCTGGCATGCAACTGAAAAATTCCATTATTGCCTTAACCCCTCATTTGCTCTTCAAAGAGGTAACTCTAGTTGCTTTGCTTCCTTTGAAAAGCATTTATAACAGCTGGCATGAGATATATTTAGTTCAGCTTCCTTCCCCTTTGGGGGAAACTTTTTTTAAGTATGCCACTGGCCTTCCTGACACTACATTGTGAAGATATCTCAGTGGTGTCTTGGAGGACCCAATATTGCCCCTGCCTAATCCTCCTCCCTTTTCCAGAGTCCAGTGGTTTTGCAGTACTGTGCTTTTCCTCACCACTCCTAGTGTTTGTTTTCTGGGGAGTGGGGAACAGTTATAAAAACACTGTAATAAGCAAGAAGTCCACTAGTTGATTGTGAGTCGGAGATCCCAGTGCTTGAGAAAAGTCAAAGGCCCGTTTGGGCTCCATTCATTTGGGGTCATGAGGCTGTGCCATCCGCCCCCCATCCAGGAGGATTTATTTAGACTAATGACAGTGAAGGCTATTAAATACTAGATGAGCTACAGAGGAAGGCAGTAGTGTTTCCAATTCTCCACTGTACTTCAGAAATGGAATAGATTCTGGCTGGAATAAATGGCTTACATGGGACTAGCCTGGAAAAGGAGAGGAACAAGGCTTGGAAATGGACAGGGAGGCTTCTCTAAGACTCTGAGCCCTATAGTCTTATGATTTCTGTTATTTCACAAAATTTAGTGTCACAGCCTAACAGTGCCTGCTCCACAAACAACTCGATAAGGAATAATCTAATCACAAGTAATTGCATTTATTTTTTACTTGTCTCACTTTTAAGATGTTCAGGGACAAAGTCAGGTTACAATGAGGAAAGTTATATTATGAATGTAACATATATATATATATATATATGTATATATATACATATGTGTGTGTGTGTGTGTGTGTGTGTATGTGTGTATGCAAAGATATTTTTGATAACTTTAATAGCAAGCAAATTAAACCCTAAATTACATGGTTTCAGATAAGGGTAAATCTTAGTGGCAGCGATTATTGTCAATTGAGGATATACTTTCTCTTAAACACTGTAAATATCATTCCCGCCATTCCCTTACCCCTGCCCTAGTCTTCAACGTTCTACTAGGTAAAATACAGCATTAGAAAATCTCAGATATAAGTCAAGTAAGAGAAGGGTATGGAGATAGGGAAGCGAGGTAGGCAGAGGGTTCCAAAATCTTGAGAATGCTAGGAAGGATTTTTGTGGAAGGCTAAAATTCCCAACATACTCTGGGGTACTCGTTCTTCCCCAAAATTTGGATCGTTTCCACAGACAAATTCCATGACTGGAATTAGAGAGCAGAGCCATGAGAGCACAGCGCTCGAATTAGAAATTCATTCCATAGCCAACCTGGCTGAGGTGCATCGTTTCGGAAGAGCCCAACAAAACCCATATGGCGCTAAATGTTTATATCAGATTACTTTACACTTTGGTTTTCTCCTTTGCACAGTTAGACACTGCAATGCAAAGGGAGTTCTAAGGCCAACTGGGCATTTTAGATGTTCAAGTTTGAGGTGTAAATGATGAGGCAGTCTTGGTCAAGAACAAGAACATGACTTTGGAGTCAGATGACTTAGCTTTAAATTCCAGCTCCAACAGTAACTAGGTATGTGACAATGGACACATTACTTGGCCTCTAAATCTCCTTCTCTCACCTATAAAATTAGAATTGATTGCAGTAGAAACCTCTTAATTAACTTGATCAGGATGGTTAGTTGATGTGGTTATTGCAAGAGCCATTTAAAGCAGGATGTTGTTTGAAAAGGAAAAGACCTTATATGATTTTAACTTAAAGGATAAATACATACATTAATGTGTGGTCTTTTGTGGAGAGTTATGACCCTTGCTTTGGGCTCCTGACTAGGGCAGGTCTTGGTCTTTACTGCATAAATCACATGCTTGATGCATTGTTGTCTGTGATTTCTTTAAAATGGAGCGGGCATTTGAGAATATTTGCAAAAACAATCAGGGTATAGAATCTTTCTAAATTGTTTTCTTTTTCTTTTAAAAATTTAGGTTATAGTTCTCTCACACTGAATTCAACAGTAGATTTTTAAGTAAAACAATGACTATTTCTAAAGCATGTAACAAAGTTTTTGTGTAATTAACTTTTTTATAATTCATATGTCATCACTGCTGTTATACCCTTTAATTTAGCATATTGACCATAATAAGTGCACTGGCATAAACAGGTTTGGGAACAAATTCAACTAGCTCTTGGTACACCCACAAATCAGCCGGTGGGAGCAGAAACACAAGTAAATTACAGTCCTTAAGGAGTCAATGAGCCATGGGCATCACTAAGTAGTCCAAAGGGACTGGAGAATGCTGGGTTGGTCCAGCAAGTTGTTTAAATGGAGATGAGTAAAGAGAGCTAGTTCTAAGGGTTATTGTGAGGATTAAATGAGAAATGTGTGTAAAGCACTTTCCAGTAGGGAGATGCTCTACAAGTGATAGCCCTCATTATTCTTTCTCGCTGGTTGTTAATGCTGATGCAGTAAGGGGTGCTTCTTCCACTGGCCAGGCTCTGCAGTAAACTAGGGTGCAATGGGCTCCCTCTTCCAATATGCTAACCTGGAAATCAAGATACTTTACTCAGCTCTATGGAGAGGTGAAGAGCCAGCCTTCCACAAATACCACCAGTGTCCCTTTAAGGACTGTTCCAGTGATGCATCTTACTAAATACCTTAAAATGGACAAGAAATTTAAAAAAAAGAAAGAATCAAGAAGAAAGTAAAAATTTGTCAATGTTGCTTCTATGGGATCCATTGCTAACACGAACAATTTTTTAAAATTAGTACTAAGTATAAGGATGTTATTTTAATTTATAAAAATGACCCTTAAGTAACAGAAGAGGATTGACTACAGATAAGTGACACATAGATACAGGCCCAGGAAATGTGGCCAGGGTGAGGGGGCCACGAGTTAGTGCCAAGGTGAACAGAGCAGTGGGTCAGGAAAGTTGCTGCCCCGAACTCAGCGTGTGATCTCCCCCTCACAAGGACTGCTACTTCCTTAGGAAGGCATGATGTGGGGTGGCCCCTAGAGACCCTCCCTGGCCTTGCATTCTATGCTTCCAAGGTAGAAAAATCTCCAACTCCGTGTGCACTGGTGGTGAGTATTCTGTGCTGTTATACTGGGCTGAGTGGATGGAGGAGAATGAAATGTCAAGCAATGTACTGGGCTAGTCTAAGAGAATTGGCACCCGCCAAGGCCAGGAGGAGATCCCCCTGCTATTCTCCGAATTAACCACACACTCAGTAAGAACATTATATGGTTTTGGTCCCCCACATTTTTTAAAGAATGCGAACACCAGTAACCAATACCTGGATGTGGATCTGGGAAGTCTGCAGTCAGGGCTTGGGGGGAATTACTTTCCTTCCATCTTTTGAAGGGAGTGCCTTGTTAATGCCATATATTACCTATGAAAAATAAAAGGGAGAAAGAAGGTATTCTAAAAGAAAAGACAGGGTAATATAGCCTGGAGTAGTATTAATAGGAAGGGTACTCCCATGAGATCCTTGGTCATGTAGAGAGAATAGAAAACTAGCAAGGATTCCAGGTAAAGATCTTGGTGATGGTGAAATTCCAGGGCATGTGGAATCCAAATGTGGATTTTCTGTCCTTTCTGAGCTTAAAGAGAGAAAATTGTTTAAAAAAAGAGAGGAATTACCAGGTTCAGTTGCCTAGTGCCTAGATCGCAGGCCCCTTGACAGCCACTCTTGTGATGGGAGTCTGTTAGAAGAGGACCGTTTGAAGGTTCTGTTTTAAGAGATCTGATAAACATTTGGCAGGTTACTGGTCTTGCTCCCATACCACTATGTCAAACATTTCCACAGTGGGAGCAGGGACATGCAGCTTTGGGGCTCTGTCCCAAAAGCTTCTACCCATTTTGGATTAAAAAAACCCACAACTGCCGAAACCGGTTTGGCTCGGTGGATAGAGCATCGGCCTGCAGACTGAAAGGTCCCAGGTTCGATTCCAGTCAAGGGCATGTACCTGGGTTGCGGGCACATCCCCAGTGGGCGATGTGCAGGAGGCGGCTGATCGATGTTTCTCTCTCATCGATGTTTCTCTCTCATCGATGTTTTATAAATTAACTCTCTATCTCTCTCCCTTCCTCTCTGTAAAAAATCAATAAAATATATTAAAAACAAAACAAAACAAAAAACCCCACAACTTTTGCTATATTCAAGTTAAAATCAAATTAGACGTGTATCTCTTGGTCCCAGCTTCCCGAGAGGCAGTCCCTGAGTAGCATCAATGCACAAGGGGTGATGGTGACAGGTGTTAAGAAACTGAGCACACTCTCCTGATCCATCACTAGTCTCAAGGTGTGAAGCTTCTGGACGAGGACACATACTATATACAAGTCTCCTTGGAAGAGGACACATACTATATACAAGTCTCCTTTAAACAGTGCTGTATTCTGAAAACATTGCTGAAAATAACCTTATTTTGAAATGACTTTTTTTTTAATCAGATAATTTTTCTATGACTTGGGGTACAAAATTGGTTTTTAAATGATCTTCATTGATAGGAACTCTTAAAATCAGATAAAGGGCCTCAGCTCCTGAGATTCTCTATCAAAGTTAATGTATAAAGTATTTTAAAATTACAAATGTTGAAAGGATTTCATCAGGTGGTTTTATTTTGTGATAGGTATCATAGTTCTCTGATTAGTACATTGGCATTCTTTAGGTGACTTACTTGCTTTCGGTTTGCTGTTTTTAACAAGTCCCATTCATGTCTTTGGATGGACCGGGTGGGTAGTGCCGCTCATTTCCACCTCAGGCTGAGTTTGTAAATGCAGAGGGAAGTCTTCCTGAATACTTTCAGGGGCTGGAGAGAGAGCTTGTTGAGGAGAGAGCCACGTAAGGGCGTGGCTGGAATGATGCCTGGGTCTGCAGCCACTGGATGCGTTGGGAGGATGCTCAAGATTGCAGCACACTTGGAAAGCTGGAAGAATTTCATAGTCATTTGGCCTCGAGGAGATAGGTTGTGAGAAAGAAAATTCTTTCTATATGCTCATCGTTATCGGAGGAATTATTCTGTGCCTGTGATATTGTTATTAACTCTACTAGGTTTAGCAGGATAATTTTAATATCCCAACTTAACATTTGTTATTCTAAAAGTCAGAGCTTACCACAAGTACAATAATGGCATCTTTGGGTAAAAATGACTACACTTATGTGTTTGTTTACTTTTGACAATGTAGCTCCAAGTTCACCTGGAATCTCAAAGCATTGTGGGCTTTGCTTCAAAGTAAGAGAGTTTTTTATCCCCAAGAGGGTCTCTGCTTTGGTTATGAGGCCGACAATGTGGTTGAGACCAGCCAAGTCCCTAAATCTGGACCTGAGCTGCAGATCCTAAATTCAAGGCCAGCTTGTTGCATAGCTCCCCGCTGTTCAGGAATGAGTATTGTCAGTACTCAGAGAAGGTAGATGGCTTGTAAGCAAATAATGTGTTGCTTGAGGCTTTCTTTTCAAGCCTGTGAGATCTGTGAAAAAGAATTTAAAGGTTCTTATGGTCCCAGCTCTTTTCCTAATTTTCTGTTGGTGATCTCTCTCTGGCTAGACAGCTGCCTAATTTGTATTTGCTTCTAGAGTTGTTCTCTTGCTCCTCTTCCCCAGCCACTCCATCTGTATGCAGTCCAGAGAGCAGGCTAATTATGGGGTGCTGGAGAAGCAGTTGCTCAGAGAAAAGCTCTTTAAGGGCTCGACTGGGATAGCTCAACGCCGGGGTCACACTCATGACCATCTCCTCACTCATGTCTACGCGCCTGCATGTGAGCTGCCTTCCATCCTTTTGTAGTTGCGTGAACAAACTTCGTAGAAATGTCAATACAAGAAATAAGTGCTTTTTCTTAAAGGACAGAGCTAGTGAAGGATTTCATGTGTACTTCTTCGGTCTTCACACTGAAAATAGCCACAGAGTGGCCAGGAAAAAAGATAAGTTCCTATCCTTAACTAAGGCTTTTCATTTTTGGCTGCCCCTCTAATGGCTTAGGAGCAAGAAGCTTTATACACACTCAGGGGTCAAACTCTTAACCTGGTGGGATTCAAGCAGAAAAGGATGCTGAAATTCCAGGAGATTGCTTTGGCTGGAACTTCCTCATATTGGGTAAATGGTTTACTTCCAGAGAAGTTGACCCTGTGAGACCACCGTGCCACCCTCAGTGGTATGGACTGGAAGAAAGGAAGCATTTTCGGGGGTGATTCACTTAAGAATCCAGGCTTTGGGGAAGAAGAGGGCAGAGAAACATCTTTCCGCTCTGCCTCTCACTCTTTTCAATCAGTTAGCTTAGACTCAGCCCCTGGGAACACTCCAGACTGGCAAAGATCTGAATAGCTTTGGCTGAGCTGTTGGAACGCTAGAGGAAACCTGCTTGACACCTAGATTTATCTTCAACTTAAAGACTCTATAGAGTCCCAATGCCAAGTCTATCCAGAAATTAGTGAAATTTCTACCTCAAACAAGTCCATGACAGTCCTGAGCATTCCAGTGGGAGTCCTGACTCTAAGCCCATCACAGAGTGGAGTTGGGGTCTTTGGTGCTAGAGATGTTTGCTTTCCCTCAAGTCCTGTAGTTCAAAGATATGTCTGATTTTCCAAAATAGTCCCAACTTGGATCCACCTCCTAAAGTTTCTCTTCCAGGAACTTCTTTTAATTATGTAAATAACTCTTCTTTATCAATCCTCTAATTTCCTTAACTTTTTCTCCCCTACTTGCAGTCTTTTTGTTCTACTTTCTAGGTGATTTCAATAAAGTTATCTTCCAAACTTACTATATAATTTTTTAAGTTTTTGCTATGATATTTTCAAATTGCAAGAGTTCTTTCTTATTCGTTGAATGATCTTTTTTGTCTTGCATTCTGTTCTTATTTCAAGGGTGAAAATTTTTTCTAATATCTCTGAAGACATTACAATTGATTTTCGAAGTCTTTTTCTGTTCCTGTATTTGGAGTTGTTTTTCTCTCTGTTTGTTTTGGACCCTTTTTCTCAAATAAGAGTTCTTTCATTGAAGAGGAAGGCCCTAGAACCTTGTGTGTGTGAATTCCATCACAGAGAGATTAGGTAGGGACCTGGCCTGGCTGTCTGTTGGGGACTCACACCTATCACCAGCTAGGATTCTTTTTTTCATGGAGTGTCCATTTCCCCTAGAGGAATCCTTGTCTCCACCTGAAAGATATAGGCCTGATTTCCTGGTTCTAGGGGCTGTTAGAAGAAAGATGCTAAGAGGAGACTCACCTGGTTTTTGTGGGGTGGGAAAGAGAACCTAAGGGTCTCTCTGTACCTTCGACATACTTTCTATGAAGCCTCCTATTTTCGACCCCTCTCTGCACCTCTGCCTTCAGAGGTACCTGCTCTCTGAGTCCTGAACTTCTTGCGAGTTCTGCCACGTGAACTGCATGATTCCCCTTGCTATGGGCATACATGCTACCTTTCTTTGGTTTACTTAGTTATCCCATGTCCTTCTCTTTTCCAGTTTCCAAAATTATGTTGATACCCACTGTCATCTCCAGTCATCTCTCTCCTGCATCCTTTTCCTTGTGAGTTTATGTCTTTGCTGTCATTTTAGTGAATTTGCTGAAGGAACAGAGTAACAGCTGCATAAATTGAAAGTCTAGTTTAATTTACTTGTTTATTATCTAACTCCCCACTTGAATATAAATTCCAAGGGGTCAAGGATGTGATTTTATTCACTGCAGTCTTCCCGTTGCCCAAAATACTGCCTAGCATATTGTTAGATGTTGAATAAATACTTGTTGAATGAGTAAACGAATGAATGACATGTAATGTAGATCTCCTTGTATAATGTCTATAGCCTGATAATAACTGTCTTAATTATTTTAATCATTGAGGTTTAGGTAATGAAAACAAACTTTAAGCTACTGATAGCCATTGATTTTAAGTGAGGGGAAATCCGTCTCTTGAACTTAATGGAATCGCTTCTCAGCCTTTTGGCTAAGATCAAGTGTAAACTTAATGGAAAGTATTTGAAGTATCTTTACCTCCTCTACAACTCCCTCTTCAACATGGAACGTTTCCTGATAGTTACACTGTTTGCACTGTTGCACAGATCTATAGGCCTCAACATTTAGATCCAGCAATGCATTGCTTTGGAGTTACATGAGGGATTATCTGTTTTATATCACAGATCTATTTTCCTTCCCCTCTCTATCAATGGCATTGATATGAAGACTAGTGACCATTGTTATAATATGAATCGTGAAGACCAAAAACACTGACGTTTCCGTCTTAGCTTCAATATCAATTTTGTTGAGTTACCTTGGGAATCGCTGTATCTCTCTAGGTCTCTGATAGAGAGATAAAATGGCAAGGGGGTGGGTTAGATGATTCCTAAGTCATATTTTCAAAGTTCCTTCCAGCTTTAAAGTTCTGGAATTCTGAGATAATTAGGCAGTAAATAAATGGGGGAGACAAATTGCAGTGCTACACATTCCAGTCTTCCGAAAATAATATTTTTGGAGGCAGAGCTCAAGAAGGTAGCACCATCATTAACATTGCATCAGGACCAATTCCATTGGGCACTTAAACAACAGCATCTATGTACTTTTCAATAAAACATTGGCATTGCTCTCTGCCAATTCTTTTGAGGGCTTGACTCAGGAATGAAAAGCTCAACACCCACCACACTGAGCACTTGGTGAGTCAGTGTTCATTTCAGGAGGGACCATTCTTGAAGCACAGCTCTTCCTTTAGGGAAATACCATGGTTATCTTACATCTTTGAAGCGGGGCGGGGGGGGGGGCGGGGGGGGACTAGGTTGTTTCTCTTAAGTCTGTTGCTCCTCCAGCTTCTAATTTAAAATGAAAATATTCTGGTTTGACTTTTTAGGCAGATGCTTTCCTGATTCTGCCCTCAGAACACCCACACAAGACCAAAACCATAAGCTTTGTGAGCCATCTGGGGAAAGCCCAAATGGAAAAGAGATGCAGGTGATTTCAGATTCAGTGATAGAGAATCTTCATGCTACTTAGAGCCATGGATTTTAAATTACTGCATGCAATAGCCAGCTTGCAAGGAAACAACATATTTACCACAGGAACAAGAGAGAGAGCTTTTTTGACTTTCATATCTTTCCCCTGATACTGTCATCCTGAAATGGAGGGCTGGGATTCAGAGAGGCATCTTGTCCTAGTGCATTACCACCTTCTCAAAAGCACTTATGAGACCTAGACAGTTTGGCTCAGTGGATAGAGCATTGGCCTGTGGACTGAAGGGTTCGATTCTGGTCAAAGGCTTATACCCAGGTTGCGGGCTTGATCCCCAGTGTGGGGCGTGCAGGAAGCAGCCTATCAATGATTTGCTCTCATCATTGCTATTTCTATCTCTCCCTCTCCCTTCCTCTCTTAAATCAATAAAAATATACTTTAAAAAAACACACTTATAAGACCTTGAGATATTGTGACAAATTAATTGAAATTGAAATCACCTCAAATTTTTACTTCCTTCAGCAATTCTTTACCTTCATGCAGAGTGTTACTTAGAATATTAACACTGCCTTACAGCTCCTAGCTGCTGTGTGCTTCTAAATGCTGAAAGGTGATGGCTTAATCAATGATGGAAGATATTTTGCATCTGTGCAGTTCTGTCTTTTATTATACTCTTTTTGGCATCTGTAGCCCTAATGACTAGCACAGTGCCCTGTGCATAGAGATGCTCACTGTTGAATGAGTGAATGAATAAGGAGGTGAGCTTAAACTCTTTCTATAGGAAGGTAACAACTCATATTTCAAAAGTATTATTTCATACATCATCTTAGTGGGCCTTCATCATTGCTTATAGTGTCTAGCATATGTTCAGCAAATGGCAGATGCTTAGCAAAATTGGGTGGATGGATGATGCAGGCAGCATCTGATCCCACAGCAACCATGGGAGGGAGGTAGAAGAGGTACTACCATTGTTGTAACTGCTCTCTAGTACACTGAGACCTGGAGCCAACAGACTTGCTCAGGGTTTTGCATATTGAGAGCTCCGTGTCAGGGCTGAAAGCTAAGCCCAGAGTTCTTTCTGCCACAAGAAACCATGTGGTATTGGGCTTAAGAATGCAGGCTTGAAAGTTAAAGAACCTTAAGCTTTGAACCTGATTCTCTCTTGCCCCTTCCTAGTTGTCTGATCTTTGGTAAGTCCCCTACTCTCTGCACCTCAGCCTCCTATCTGTGAAGTGTGTGTGTGTGTGTGTGTGTGTGTGTGTTGGGTAGGGGCGGGGTGAGGGGAGGAGGGGGGAGGGGGCAGGAGAACAATGATGGACCCTACATTAGAAGGCATTAGATGAGGATTATATGGAGCAATATGTATACATATTTGGCCGAGTACCGGATACTTAGCATTGGCAAATGGTAGCTAGGGATGTTGTGCTCAGTCTCATATGGCCTTCTCTTCAGAGGAAAGGCAGTCCTTAAGAATGAGTCTTTTAGGTTGCATCTGGGGAAATGACAGTACAGTATCCCCAGCCCTGGGCAGGTCAAGAAGGAAAACAGAATAAGGAGTCTGAAATTCAGTCAGTCAGTCACACTTTGATGAGAGCCTAAAGTGTGCAGGAGAAATGAGAGCATTGGGCTGAGCCTGGAAGGGGGAGGAATGATCTAATTTAGTGCCTTCCCTTTTCCAGAATCTAGCCTGCGGTGAGCAGCTGGCAGCTCCTTTACCCAGACACCCTGGCTGGCTGTTCTATTGGTGTTACAAGGCAGACTTTTAAAAAATATGGAGAAATAAATAATGTGGAGACAATATCTTATCCGAGTGAGAATGGCACTGCATAAAGTTGCTAATAAATAGCATCAGCGCAGAGCAGCTCAGCAAGGGGCTGAGAGATCACCCACTGGGCCGCAATGGCTTTTTAACATTGTGCTCTCAGCTCTGAGAGCGTGGCACATGATGGGCACAAAACAAATGTCTGATGAATGAGTGAATGAGTGAATGAATGAATTCATCTGTTCCGACTCCTTGCTTTGCATGTGCAGAACCCAGTGTCACCCACCCATGTAATAGGTTCTTGGCTTAAATTTCTAATTATCACGGAGTCCTTCAGTAAGGACTTCGGTCTATCAGTGTTGCTTACCCATGTCAGGACAAAGAGAAGGTCTCATGAGAAGTTCTGAACACTGAAATTCAATGGAAAAGAAGGAGATTTGCATACCCTGACCCTTCAGAAAATAGAAATGAAATGTGAGAACTTAAAATGCGGGGGAGGAAAGACCAGGTTGTTGAGTCTGAATCAAAGGAAGATCATTCTGATTGGGATGGAGGAAAGTCTGTCCCTGTAGATAAGGATTTTGAAAGAGCATGGAAGGCACTCTCTTTGGTATGAAAAGGATGGAAAATTCATCTCTTGTACATCTGTGAAACACTATCAAGTAAGCAGAGATATTTTCATACCACATGTAATATGCTGACAATGCTCCATGAATGTCCTTAGATTGGCTAGTACTTGGAGTTGATTTTTCCATTTAGCAGTGTTGGTTTATATCGGGTTATTCTTACTCTGACAACTAATGACTAATATTTCTATAGCACTTTAGAGTTTGCAAAACATTTTCATGTACATTAAATAATTTGATATTTCCCCATTATTTACTAATGGGAGAAACATATCTACTAAACATGGAAACTGAGGCACTGAAAGGTTATACGGCTTCCAACCCAAATCCCAAATTCTTCTCACTTCAGTAGGCTGATTTTGTTGTGGTTGGCTCCTACCCCAACATCAAGAGAACGCGTGTCCAGCCGGCAGGTTGGGCCGGTGCACTTCACCTTGAATGTGCACACCAATTTCCCAGGATCTTAAAATGCAGATCCTAACTCAGTGGATCTGGGGTGAGGCCTGAGAGTCCAGCCTTTCGAACAAGCTCCCAGATGATGCCAGCGCTGCTGGTTCATGGATCTAGAGCACAAGTTTTTTGTCGTTTGGGAATCAGAGGTGCTCTTACCAACCGAGTTTCCAGACTAAGAGAAAATTTGCTTGGACCTTTCTGAAGCCGATTCACAGTCAGAGAGGACCTGGGCTGACCCCTGACTCACTCTTCCTACTCAGCTAGCGTGAATGGCCACAGCAAGAGGTTAGACACTGTTGCCCCAAAGTCCAAACATTTGTCTAGGGAGTCGTTAGAAATTTCTGTCCAGGTATTGTTTGGGTTGGAATTCTGGTACCAGAATATAATTTATTTTCCCTGGAGGGCAGGGCAAGAGTGTTAAAATCCTGGGCTGAAGAGTCTGAGCAGAATTCTGCATGTGAACCCGAAGCAAATAAGATCTATTACTGGGTGAAGCGATGATTTGTATGCTGTATTTTAAAAACCACTTGCAAAGTAAACAAGATGCCTCTAATCTTTGGGGGCATGTTCGTAAGACCAGGCAGAAGCAGCAGCCAACCTGGGGAGGTTTGAGATGTCTAAGATGTGGGACAGAGTTTGGAGGCCACTGAGGCAAGGAGATAGCCTAAGACAGTGATTCTCAGCCCCGGCTAGCCATTAAAACCACCCGGCTCTCCCTAGCTGGCTTGGCTCAGTGGATAGAGCGTCAGCCTGTGGACTGAAGGGTCCCGGGTTCGATTCCAGTCAAGGGCACATGCCGGGTTGCGGGCTCGATCCCCAGTAGGGGGCGTGCAGGAGGCAGCCAATCAAGGATTCTCTCTCCTCACTGATGTTTCTATCTCTCTCCCCCTCTCCTTTCCTCTCTGAAATCAATAAAAATATATTTAAAACAAAACAAAACAACCAGCCAGGCACATCTAAAATTAAAGATGCTAAACCCCATTACAGGGATTTCCAATTACTTGATCTAGGATGGGGCCTGGGCATCAGGATTTTTTAAAGGCTCCAAAGAAGTCGAATGTGCAGCCAAGGTTGAGAACCACTAGCCTAGGACAAAAACATGGCAGATGTGAGAAAATGTCACAGGCAGGGAGGTGGAATGAACAGTTTGTATCAATATATACATACGATCAATTCCCATTGCTTGCAATAGTTATGTTCTATAAAGTCACTGTGAACACTAAATTCACAAATATTGAATCATTGCTCCTGGGGACATACAGGGTGGGTTCCTGCAAGACTCACATTTTCATTCACTGATCAATACATAACTTTGTTTTACGTGTGTTTCTGTTTAAAGACATTTTATTTAATATATTATGTTGGATTCATTAACATTGAACTCATGGCCAACACCACTATAACTCATGGGTGAATGGAGCTAATCTAACACATCCATTTTCTCTGTAAAGCACATCACAGCCTCCTTGCACTTGGGAACACTGGCCAGCACCTCAGCACTATGCTATATGTATATATTTTTTGTTATTCTTTAACCCTCACCTGAGGATATGTTTGTTTATTTTAGAGAAAGTAAGGGAGAGAGAGAAACATCGACATAAGAGAGAAATATTGATTAGTTGCCTCTCGTATGCACCCCAACTGGGGACTGAACCCACAACCTAGGCATATGCCCTGACCGGGACTCGAACCTGAAACCTTTCAGTGTATGGGATAATGCTCCAACCAACTGAGCCATAACAGCCAGGGCAGCACTATGCCATGTTATTTTATTTTATTATTTTTAAATCTTTATTGTATTACATATGTCCTTCCTCCCCCCCCCCCCACCCCCCATTGAGCTCTTCTAGCCTGCCCCTGCCCCCCAACCCAGGCCTTCACCACCCTGTTGTCTGTGTCCATGGGTTATGCATTACTGGTATATGCATACATGTTTTTTAGTTGAACTCTTCCCACCCACCCATCCTCCCCCACCTTCCCTCTGAGATTTGTCCGTCTGTTCCATGCTTCTATGTTGCTGGTTCTGTTTTGTTCATCAGTTTATTTTGTTCATGAGAGTCCACATATGAGTGAGATCATGTGATACTTATCTTTCTCTGACTGGCTTATTTCGTTTAGTATAATATTCTCCAGGTCCATCCATAGCGCTATGCCATTTTAAACAGCAAATTCACCAATAAAACGCACGTAAATTAGACAGATGGGACACTAAAAAGACCTCGGAGAGGACACTTGTTTATAGTGTGAGAGCCGAAATGGGAAGGCAGACCAATGTCTGTCCTGCCTCAGTGAGGAGCATGTGCATCAGGGACTCCGATTTTCACCACTCTGAGTGTGTCCAAGAATGACCATGAACATGCTGCGAGTACTGATTTTGAGGCTACAAATACATTTTAGCAAACAGGTGCATTTGCAAATACAGACTCTGTGAATAATGAGGATCAAGGATATATAAGACATGTAATAGGACACACACACTCTACAGTTTGTCTGACAGGTGAAGGAGGACCCAGAGTAGACGAGGAGCCGACCTGTGGACCTGTGCTGGCCTTGGGAGCTCAGCCCAGCCCTCCTCATAGTCCAACTGCTGTTCTCTTTGCTGCTGGGATCCGAAGGCTCCTGATAGCCCTGCCACGTCATATCCACTAAGAAATTCATGCTCTTCAAGCCTATTCTTAAACTAGACCAGTCAGGGGCTGAATTATTCCAGGAACCTCATGCTTGCAGTGTCTCTGGAAGTCTTTTATTCCAGGACTGATTTATAATACCCAAGTAGATGAGTTGAGAGCAATTACGTAAACGCTGATTCTCTGGGGTAGGGAAGAACGGTATGGTTTAAATGAAAAATGCAGTGCCAAGTCAAACATTCAAATCGTTATGTGTAATTACAGACCACAGTAAATCAATTTTACAAATGCAGTACCAATCTCTCCATGTTCCAACACCCACGGGGTCAGGTTGTGACAGTTTCGAATTCAAGAAGAGGCTGAAATAGAAGCGAAAGCGGGAATTGGGGTGTGTGATGTCTCAAGAGCTTGTCTTGAATCACATGGTGATTCAATCAAATATAATTAAGAAGCCAGGAGACCCTAAACCATCCGGTTGCTCTTAATTAACAAAAACAACCACAAAAATCATTTGATGAGCAATGTAAGCTCAAATTGTGGAGTTTTTTTGGATGGTCATTAATGTGTATTGTTACAGTTGACATGTAGATGGATGCTTTAATGAAAACAAGAACCAATTCACTAATCAGTAAATTGCCCTAGTGCTGAGAATCTCCAGTTCTCATTCTTCTATGAAGGAGCTAAGTTAAGAATCAGTCAGGAATACGTAATACATTTCCAATTAGTTACAACCCTTCTCCTGACACTGGAAAGAAAAGAAAAAAAAAGAATGTTGCTTGATTGAGGCAAAGGTTCAGAGTTTCATGCTCAGAGAAATCCTGGCACCAGTCATGCATTTGGCTGGTGCTAAGTTGAGACCCTCATGGCAGTAGCTTCATGCATCTGCTAATGATGCCGGCCCTTGCCTACTCAGTGCCATTGCTTTTAAAAGCCACTTTGCCCTCTTATCTGGGAAACTTTAACCTCCAGCAACCATGAAGACTTTGCCTGGAATTCAGCTCAAGACAGAGTTAGTAGACAAGATTGTAAAATATTCCTTATTAGCCCCTTTCAAGTGACTGACCCACCTCTCCTTTGGATAAGTGTTGCTAGTGGTGTCAAGATGTCAAAGGATGATACCCTGATGATTTGTTCAATGACTCTGACCGTGAATTGAGACCGATGCTCTCAGGGGGGCTTGGTTGCTCAGTCATGAAACCCTGGCTGTTTGCCATTCCAAACTTGGATTGCTTTGCTGGTACCCATGCTCTGTTAGCAGCCTGGGCGTTGTTGAACACAGATGGACATTGTATTTTGTAAGCCTAATAAGTACTCCCTGGATAGGCATGTGAGCTGAGGTCCCCAGTTACAATTTGGAGTTATCTTCTTAGAAAGGGGTAAGAGGGAGATTTTGTCATCAAACATCTATCTTTCTGAATTTCTCCACCGCCTCTCTTCCTTAAACAAGGTGACTAGAGCATTTTTTACAGATACATTGGAAAACAACAAAGGAAATATCCACTTAAATCCACTCCTGGCCACTTGCTTAACTCAATTATTTTCTTGGTGTCATTAAAAAAAAATAATTAAAATTCTGCAGCTTTATCGATGCTCATTTCTGGATATCACTTCACTCTCTATGTGAGTAGAAATTCCATGGACAAACCTCAGGGTTAAGTGCGTATAGATATAACTATGCACATGAAAAGAAACATAATGCAGGAAAGTAGAAGTTAGCCCAGTGCACAGGAACTTTAGAAATGGCTGGGCTGATCCCGCAGTTCCTTGAATTGGCTTAAACATCTGCTTCAGTGGTGTTAAATTATTTCCATGGTTGATGTCATTGGTTTTGATAGAATGGAATGAGAGGAGTTTCCTTTTAGGACTGACTGCTTGAGTTGAAGTTAAATTTGTGAGTAAAATTCTGCTATTTTCTACAAAATGTACGTAGATTGCCTTCTGGTCTAACTTATTTCATAAATAATGACAATGTAACGTCAAAGAGCAGTTATCTAAAATAGGTTTTCTACAGGATGACACCCGGTTTTGCCATTATAGAAACAGACAAGAGAGGACAAATGAAATGTCCCAAAGATTAATGCAGCTATAAAAGTCTGCCAGAAACATTCTAATTTGCTTCCTAAAAGCCCAAATGTTTAAGTGATAATGTGAAGGCAGAAACATACATCTTTGCTCTGCCCAAAGGCTGAGCCGTCCTTAGAGTAATAAGAGCTGACACGGGTGACAAGGACTTAGGTTACTGGGAAAGTCTCTCAGGTACTTCTTCCTGCACCAGAATGCTTTCGCTTCAATGCCATATGGAGATGAGGTTTCAGGCGGGAGAAGAGATTTCGCTGTGTGTATTTGTCAACCCCGTTGTGATGTTCTTTGCAGCTTTCTCCTCTTCCAGGGTGTCCATTTGTTTGGCTTTGCTGCACAGGCAAGCATACACTTTGTCTTCCCAGGGAGTGTGGCTTCCTTCCGGGCTTGTCGGGAACTCCCTGTCCACCAACCACATCTTGGCTTGGTAGCATATTCCCTGTTCTTCCCCCCAGAATGAGGTGGAGTCTGAAGCTGTGTGGGGGAATCATCTTCTGGTGTCCAGATGTTGTGAGCACTGGTTTTTCAAACCTTTGGACAAGAAACAAAGAGCAAGCATGCAGCGTTGAGGCATATAACCTTCCAAATTTGCTTTTAATCTGTTTCCTGAAGCCACAAGGGCAGAGCATGTTAATTTTAACCTTAGTAATTAATACTCTTCTCCCCCCACTCCCTGCACAAATCTATACTTGGCCATAAATGCGACTGGTGTTACTTTGTCTTTTTTTTTTTTTTTTTTTTGCATGATGTCACTGATCAAATATTCTGGTTTTGTTTGTTGTTGTTGTTTTTAAAAAATGTATTCTTGTACTCCTATTAATCTTTTCTTCCCCAAAGATTCCCACCACAGGGCCCCAGATTACTGGTTGTGGTACCACAAAACCAACTAAAGAAGAGGAATCGGGGTCTAATGTCGTTTCACCTCTGAGCCTTGCTAAAACGTCAGTTGTTTTTGTTTGTTTTTAAGCAAATGCCCGGAACATTCATACAAGTGGTGTTAGTAGAACTCTATTCTTTGAACATGGAAAGCCTTTAGGAGCAGTTCCTTCGATGCTCTGAAATCAGTGCTCTTAGAAGAAATTCTTGGGACGGCACCTGAAAGGTGCTTGATGAGCAGGCCAAACCCAAGGGTGTGGACAGAAACACTCCCCCAATAACTTTGAAACAATAGCAGCTACTGTATATTGAAGCTGCCAATGGGTTGATCATTTTTTGCCTTTAAACTTGAAAATTATCAAACCACATCCTGCAGCAAAACTTAAGAATCACATGTTGTGAGCTCGTAGACTGGTGTATTCGCCAAAGGTTCTACTGATACTCCTGAATGTCTATAGGGAGTAGATCTAGAAAAGATTGTTAAAATACACCATTAGCAACATACAAGTAGACTATTCCCTGTTTTTTCTTTCTTTTTAAAAACTATTTTTTATTGATTTCAGAGAGGAAGGGACAGGGAGAGAGAGATAGAAGCATTGATTGGCTGCCTCCTGCACACCCGTTACTGGGGATCGAGCCTGCAACCCAGGCATGTGCCCTGATGGGAAATCGAACCATTACCTCCAGGTTCATAGGTCGATGCTCAGCCACTGAACCACATCAGCTGGACCCCTGTGTTTTTTCTTACTATGTAGACATGCAGCATACATCACCAGAGTAGAGAATTGGCCAGGACCTTTTAATTCAAGAAAGAAATCCTCAGGTACTATTTTAAAATCATATGCAAGTGCTTAGTCCCCTCATTCTACTTTCTAAAATCCCTAAATTAGAATGAGTTCTTTTTGAAAAGTTGAGTTGTAATAGCAATTGGATTGAGTTCTATCACAGGAGCATCTAAAATTTGAAAAATTTACAAAGCACAAGTTTTTCTGCAGGTTAGAAATGGGGAGACTAGCTTAAGAAGAAGAAAGATTAAAATTGCAAATTATGTCTATGCGGCTGAGCTCATAAGATCCTGATGAGGGTGCAGAACCCAAGCTTGGGTTGAGAAGGCAGGTTATTTGGTTTGATGAAAGAGGATGACATTAGGAGTTTGGAGATATTTAATGTCCTTTTTTTCTAAAGTCAGTTTCCGCAGTCTAAATTCTAGACTCTAGAACAAAATGGAAATAGATGGAAAAATGCACTGTTAGCAATAAGAAATAATGGTTTAAGGAGATAGAATAACTAGGCAAGGCACACAGAGGACTTGAAGCCCACAAGGTCCTGAGGGCATCAGTATTGCCTATGGAAGCCTCACTCAGTAGAGAGCAGCAGTCATCTTGGTTTGCTTATTGAGTTCATGACTCTGTTTTTAACAACTAAAACAATTGGGAGTAGGGCATGGCTCAGTAGTTGAGCATTGACCTATGAACCAGGAGGTCACGGTTCGATTCTGTGATTAGGGCATGCAGTGTGGGGCATGCAGAAGGCAGCCGATCAATGATTTTCTCTCATCATTGATGTTTCTGTCTCTCTCTCTCTCCCTCTCCCTTTCTGAAATCAACAAAAAAAATATATTTTAAAAAATTACAAAAAGAGGTATAAATTCAGCAACATTTAAATTTATTTTTTATTAATTCTATAACTCTTCACATACATGTGAAAACATACATTGACAGCACAGTATTTTATCTGCTAACAACCCTGGGTGCACATAGGGACTGTCAGGTCTTTGATAACCCATTGGGCCCACAGCTCACAACTTGGGAATTACTGAATTATGTTGCCTTTTAGGGTGCTTCCAGCTCTAAACCACGGTTATGACTCTGTGCTCATAACAATAATTTTTAAAGCATAAGTTGCATTCAAAGTGTAAATTTAAAGAGAACAGAAAAATGTGTAATGTGTCTTTAAAAGATCTCCATTGAAGTTTATTGTGATAGAGTTTGGTGTAAGATCAAGCTTCAGTAATCTGGACTGTTTGCTTATGGGGATCACTTCCCTCTTTGACAGTGAGGTATAACACTTAACCTGACAGTGGACCAAGGCGATAGTTGGACCAGTTTCCCAAGCCTTTCTTTTTCTACAAACCCTGTTATTTGTCATCTTAGAAGGCAGAAAAAAAGTAGTTATACCTCATTTTCTTAAAAGAGCACTAAATATCCCGAAAAGCTTTTCCCTAAATCTTATTTCACTAATTGCAAATGTAGACAGAAGTCAAAGATGGTCAAAGGAAATGGGAAATAAATAGATGTCCAGGCTATCAAGAAAATACTTAAAGGAACAGCACCCAGAGCCAGGCATTGCATTTTCCCCAAAAAAGGCATTGGAAGGAGTCACAGTAAAGATGCTTGGAGATGAAAGAGGAATCATGAGGTGTGATGAGGTCAAAGGATGGCCCTGATGGTATGACAGACTTCATTGCCAGATTATAAGACCCTCTGTGCTTGCATCACACATTACTTTTAGCTGCTTTTTCATATTTAAATTAGACTTATTTATTATTTATTCTTTAATGTATGAGTGCCCCCCAAATTACAGTATTCTGCTGACATATATTCATGTACATGCATACATACGTGTGTACATACCTGAACTTTCTTGTAGAGGCTTCTAAGAATATAAGCAATATTGAATCTAAACTGTACATAAGATTAAGTTTAGCTTCAGTTTTCCCAGAGCAAAAGAGGCACGATTTTGCCTTCCCGGGTAATTTTTAGTCTGATTTCCAAAACGATGAATCCATCCTGAAACACGCTGGCCCTGTGCTCTCACCTTTAGGAACTCACAAATGCAATATGAATTTAGGACCTGGGTCCTACTGGAACCTGCCCTTTACTAGTATATCTGAGATTTTTTTCCCAAGGTGTACTTCATTCTGCATCATTGGAATATGACTTTCGGGCAGCCTACAGGGGAATTAAGCATTAGCTGCTGTCTGCTGCACAGTGGTCAGCAAGCGAGAGCATTCAAAAGGTCTGCCTCTAGCTGGAGTCATCCTGGGCCACAAACACAGTGCTGCAAAGCTTCTCAGGTGTCTCTCCACTACCTCTCCTCCCTTCTCATAGGAAAAGGAGTTTATTTTTGCCTGATTATCAATTATCCCTCTATTGGTCACCCCTTCAGATGAGTTCTTCTGGTTAAAAATAATAATAAAATGGAGCAATGGGCCAACCATCGATCCTGTGCCACTGGCCACTTCTTTAATTCCACAGTCACGTGGCCTGTTTTCCTGCACTCTTCCTGCCGTGGCATTTATTATTCCCGTTGCCACTTTATGCCAAAGTACTCCCTCACACAAAACAACATAAAAATCGGCTTTGAGGTCACTACTCCCTGTTCTTGAAGATCTGTCTTCACCCCAAAGTGGCACTATTGGCAGGTCGCCTGTCACCTACTTCAGTCTCCTTCCCAGAGGTAGACAAGCCCGTATCGCCTTGGTTCTCTTTAAAGAGAAATGGGGCCTTTGCCCAGCGTGACTTGGCTTTGATCGAGGTGTATGTCCAGCCTCGCCCTCATCCACGGCCCTCTCTGAAGATCAGAAGTGTCATGTGAGGCAGTTTGCTTGGTTGCTGTGGCTGGGTGATCCTAAAGAGACATTTCTGAGTTTGGTGCCAGCTGTGGGAGTCTTTATGGTTTAAACAGGGAGGGGCCTTTAGTAGAAAGTCATTGGGAAAAGGCCCAGGCACCTGAGGTGTAATTGATGTTTTATTCGAGGCAGAGGCCAAGTTCATACCATATCCCCCGTGACTTCAGTCACGCTCAGGAATGTGCAAGGAAATAGGTGTAGATTTCAATGAATAAATCCCTGTAAGTCCCGTTAAGTTAGGTAAACATTTAGTCCCATTCTCGGTAGCTAGTGGGTTCCCTGGATGTTCACAGCTTCCCCAGGGATGCCCCTCAGTGGGGAGGTGACCTGGCCTTTGAGGGAACTTTAGATGGAAAGAAGCAAATGGGCTCCATCCAAGAATGAAATTCAGCTACATATGTGTGGTGGTGTTCTTAGCATCTAAGGATCTTAGCAGTGGATTCAGTTACTGCTGTTAACCAGGTGGTTCCACCAGCTACCAGCTGTATATCTCTCTTTGGCAAAGTCCGTTTCTATGGTTTCAGGCTCACTCGAATCCTGGCTGGGAAGAGGAGCACCATGTCCACTTGGGGCATACTTGGCTGGCACCATTCAGAGCCGCCACCAGATATTCTGAAATGACTGCAAAGGTAGCAGAAAGCAAAGGCGTCTAAGCTGAAACATCCCAGCACTTGGGTAGCCCTAACAAAGTCTACCCAATTTCATATAAATACTTAGACAGGCATGAAATGAATTTTCTGGATGTCTGGCTTTTCTTCCTATTGGCTTCTCTCTTCATTTTTGCTGCTGCTTCCTTTTTATTTATTTATTTTCTTTTCCTGAGGTCCCCCCCCCCCTTTTTCTCTTGCTAATTCTGATCCAACCAGGTAGCAATGCATTTTCCAGGGAGCCTTTTAAATAGTGTCTTCCCTAGTCTATTTAGTGGAAATGCAAGCTGTTTCAGCCTGTTAAGGTAAAAAAAAATTAATATTCCCTTTGCATATTTTTAAGTTAGATAACAATTCCTTGCCTTTGATAGACTCTACCCAAATTAGAAATTTTTCAGATTACAAATACTAAATATTTCAGATTACAAATACTAAAACTGCTGTTCCTCCCCCACCCCCACCCCCTTTTTTTTGTTGCTGAAGAAATTTCTAGCCCTTTTGCCTATGCCCCTTTCACACACAGGGCTGCCCTTCTGGCCACACAAAGCCAGTTGGAAACATGGACAACAGCGGTGTGAGCCCGTTGCTCTCAGGGCCTGGTTCATGCCAGCTGACCATGAGAGCCAGCCCACACCACTACTGTCCCAAACACACTTTTTGAAAACACCCAGCCTTTTTGGCTCTGGTGTTTATCTTTTTAAGTGGGAGCAAGGCAATCTGCTGGCCAGGTCTTCATGTGGGTGCTGCCCCACCCGAAATGCAATTTAACAAAAAGCAGAACTTCCTACATGGGGATGTCGGGTCTGCTTCCCCCCAAAAAACACAGAAAGATTGACGCCATCAAAGACGTGCTGGTCTGGCCTCGGGACAGCCAAGACCTCGCTGGAGGGGCTAGAGCCTGAGATGGGACTTAATGGCTCCCCTGAAAAATGTTTTAAAACGCATGCGGCTCAGTTCCATGTTAGCCCTGCAGAGTCCAAATAAACTGGACCTGTCAGGGAGCGGCGCGGAGCGAGTGTTATGAATAGACTCCTTTTGTGAAGCGGGCGCTTTCCACGCCCAGAAAAACCAGCCGAGGGTAACGTCGGCTCCCTCGGCGTTGATTTTGGTCAAATCCCTCCCTTGAATGACCTCAATGTAACTTGGCTAGTTATGTGAGACGTGTTGCTTTTTCCTAGTTTTTCTGGAAAAGAAATTAAAAACGGGGGCCGCGCAGATGTTGCCCACGGTGCGGAAGGGCCGGACATGCCGGTGGAAACCATGCCCGGCTTCCCGAGAGCACCCCGCTGGCTTCTGAATGAAAGCCTTGTTACCTGGAAGTGTTTTCAATATAGAGTTTGGCATCACCCTGTGGAGCCGCGGGAAAGAATCGGCCCTTTCACACAGAGCTGCCGGTCCCATCCCCTGAGATCCGTGTTAGCATCGGGGCCCTCGCTAAGCCTGCGCCCCTTTGAGAGGGAATAGTCCCCTGATTCCTGGTTCAGGGCGATGCCACCTTCTTCTGGTTCAGCCCAGCAGAGGCCCCTGCTGGCCAGGAGGTCCACCCCTAACGACACGGGAAATGCCGGTTTTGTGTGTTTAAAAAATTGCCCAGCACATGTTTTTGCCACTCTCGGCGGGTGGCCGCTGTGCCAAGCTGTCAAGTCTGTCCTAATGAATGGCCCGACTGCTAAGAATCCTGATTTCTAGAGTCAGAACCAAAACCAGATCCCAGCCCATAAAGGCTAAGGTCACAGCTGTGGGCACTGTAGGTGCAGCCTCCCTGAAGAGACCCAACCCCCACCCAAGAGGTCCAGGCAGGACCCTTCTATCCACCCCCAAGGGAAGGACCCGGCCAGGCCTGCAGCCTCTGTGACCGCTGATGGAGTTGAGACAGCTAGCGGCTTCTCTCAGGGGTATTGTGGGTTCTTCTGTGGCCCAGACTCAAGGGGGGGCAATAACCTATTTCATTTTATTTTTATTTTCCAGTTCTCTCAGGCCAGGCACACCACAGCCCTTTGAAACGATCTGTGTCCCTTACCCCACCCATGAATGTGCCAAACCAGCCTCTAGGACATGGATGGATGTCTCATGAGGACTTGCGAGCTAGAGGACCCCAGTGCCTCCCATCCGATCATGCCCCCCTGTCTCCACAAAGCAGTGTAGCCTCTTCAGGAAGTGGTGGGAGTGAACACTTAGAAGATCAGACCACTGCTCGTAACACATTCCAAGAAGAAGGTAGTGGTATGAAAGGTGAGTGACGGAATGAGAAACCACTGGGAACAGAGCCCCTCTCTTTATCTGGAGTCAGAGGGTAGAAGGAGAGGGAGTCAGCAAGAAAGAAGCAGCCCCCAGGCCTGTGTGTTGGGCTCCTCCAGGGCAGAGCTCCCGTCCCGGGTGGACCATGGAGGAAAGGGCTCAGGTTCCCCTTCCAGGGCTTCTTGCCAAAACCTGGAAACAAGACCAGAGCAAGAGAGGTCAGCGGCCTTTTGAATGAATTAAATTTTTTAAAGCAGTGGCTTGCAGTCAATCAAATGAGTCACAGCCAACGCTGGTAGGATCTACTGCTTGCGCGTACATTGCTCAGCCTGCTCTATCTGTAAAGATGCTGAGCCGATCCAGCCTTCTGCCTTCTTGGCCGTGTGTTGCTATGGCCAGGGAACCGTCAACAATTTAGCAAAACAAACCATAGGGTCTTTTTTTCCCCAACCTCTCTCAATGCAGAACTGTAGCAGTGCTTCCTTTCTCTCTCCCTTTTCCTTTGATATCCAAAGAAACCTTTCAACCCTTTTCTCTGCTTCTGTGGAAGGGATATGAAAATATCACTGGGAATCTGACAGTGTTTTTTAAGCCTGATAACAGGTTTGCATACAGATGATAAAGACCTTTTGTGCAGCATAAATAAATGTTCCTACATTGCCCTCTAAATCTACCCTCTTCTAAAAAGACTCATCAGGAGATAAAGATCTCCAAATTACCCACGATAGGTTCAAAGAGGATTCGTGCGTCCTGTATTTCTAGACACCAGCTATTCAAGGGCGGGCAAGTCCTTAGGGAAAGATGCTCAACGGAGACACACTCAAAACAATTGAGGAGGGAGAAACAGTAACTAGTCATGTGTCTGAGACTGGGAGGCTGAGGGGAGGCTCTGAGAACACTCCCTTTGCTGGCTTTAGTAGTCCTGAGGTTTTGCTGTTTCTCATCTTTCCCTTGAAAAGGGTCAGTGTTGACATAGGAGGCTCTGTACAGGGTCCCCTCCCTGCCACGGAAGCCTGGCACAGAAAGCTACCCACAGCTACCCAAAAAGGTGCCAGCTGTAAGAAAGGACCAGACTGGAAATGGAATGAAGCCGGTGGGGAGCGCTGCCCACCCCATCCCCGGTGGACCCTGTGCTGAGTGTCCAGAGCATGCGGGGCGTGTCCTGATGTTTTCCTGTAAGGATATCATTGGGTCTTGAAACGAACGTGTTTACAGGCTCATTGTAAAAGCGTTTACAATGGCCCATTTGGGCATGAAGGTGATATGTGTCCTCTCTCTCACACACACAGTTCTCAGGGAAATGTGCCATCATTTTGGAGACGTAGCAAAACCCATTTCTGATCTTATGCTTCGTGGTTTTGTGCTCACGCAGCTGAGGCCCAGGGCGGGGGTCGCAGGTGAGGCTCGGCCCTGCTTGGGGTTAGCCAGCAGGGCAGCTGTCCCTGGGGCAGCGAAGTGCCTGAGGGGCCAAGGCGGGCAGAGGCAGCCGCTGCTCCGGACCAGACTTTTCCAGGCGAAGTGGAGTGTCCGGAGGGCATGTTTCCAAGCAGTCGCATGTGTGGTTCTAGCTGGTGACTGTGGGAAGGAGGCCTTGCCTTTGTATTGAAGGGTGAGGAAGGTCTGTGAGAAGGCCGCCCACCAGGATACAGACCTCTCCCTGAGAGGAATGCTGGTCCCACGGCTCTGTACGAGAGGTTTGTTTGCTTTTCTTCCTTTTGTCCTTTTACTTCCCCTTCGTTTTCTTTCTTTTTTTCTTCTTTTGGAAGCCTCTCGCACACCTTAGACATTCTCTCAAAGTAGGCAAAGGTGTGCTTGCTCATGGTGTGCTGGCCTTTTGAGCTGAGAAATGAGTAAAGAGAGCATGTTTTTAAAGAGAAATAAATGAAAGAAAATGTACATAAATGTCCTATCCCTGTTTTAGAATAAAAGCCAAAATATTCCAGAGTTCAAGGCCAGTGCCTTCCTTTAGAGTTGATGAGAATTGTCTCCTTGGAGCTTCTTCCATCAGAAAAATGACACAGACAAGATCTGACATCCAAGATTTTCTTTATCGGCCCAAGGGCTACTGGTGACTGGGTGACTCTCTCCCGTGTGTGCCCACCCTCTGCTGACCTACTGAACTGTTCTTCTCCTAAAGAGCTGGATTGGGATGTACAGTATGAAGCCCTTAGCAAACGAAAGGGCAAAACATATTTAAAGGACGAAACATGGGAGTTAAGGAAGGATTCTGTTTGTGGGGAAAGTATATCCTCAGTAGAAAGGTCCATGCCCGAAAACAGCAGCATTCCTGAGTTGGGGGCCAGTGTTGGTGAAACCTGAGTGCCCCTCCCCCAACCCTGCCTGGACAGGTCCTCACAGGGTGGCCACCGCTGGGATGGCCTCCCGGGACAGTGCTGGAGAAGCAGCCTGAACAGGCCTGTCCCAGGAGAGTGTCATTTGATTCCCAGGTCCAAGAGCAGATGCTGGTTTAAATTTCCAAATGTAATTCCTACTTTCTGAGAAATGAAATATGAAATCCGATGAAGTGCTTTTAAAAAGAGCCAGCACTTCCTCACGGATTCACAGCTCTTTTTTCTTGTGAGCAGGCGCTTTGGCGGGAGGGTCAGCCCCGTCCCGCTGCTCGCTGGTCCACCTCGGGACGCCATCGGCTAATTGCTGTTTTTCTAATTTTTAAACGCCCCAGTTACGGGAACAACAAGGATGCTATAGTAGAATTTGGAGGAGTTCCAAATCTCCAGGGGACGCATGTCAGCCCTCACCCCACACCTTGGGGAAAGAATAAAAAGTCACCATAATTGAGTTTAATTTAGTGTGAATTCATCGTTCTTGCCAGCAGCTTGTGCGTACCTTGCTGAAACACTGCGTTCATCCGTTTCTCCCTTTTCATCTAGACAGAGCAGCCAGATTTGGCTATGAATTGTCCCTGAGGAATGTGCCTCTCGGGTCAAAAGTGTGAAATAAAGCTCATGGCCCAGCATTCTTGCTCTTTTTATTTTTTCATAAACATCGATCTCACCCTTTTTTTGTCTCCGCATCAGCACTCCCTGCCAGGGATTCTCACTAAATTCTCTCCCAAGTAGACCAGCTCCTGCTCTCAGAGGATCAGCATCATCTGCCGGCTTTGATTTGTTTTTCCTTTTATAGTAAATAGCCATCCTGAAGGTTTCAGTCAGCTCCAAAGCACGGATTGGCTGGCCCTTGGGGCAGGGACCTCAGAGGAATGTCTCAGGCCACGGGAAGAATGGGATCATCTACTCATCTAGAAATTAATGGGCAGAAGTGAGATCCTGAATGGGAATAGGAAAGCTCCCCCCTTTGGCGTTCCCTGGGGAGGCTGCTGCTTTTACATGTTTGGACTAAATATGCTGGTTGTGGTTTCTAAATTCAGTTGCCCTTGTTCTTTGCAAAAACGTCACTGTGGCTTCTCCCAGGGGAACAAGTCTTGACTCTGAGTCGGTACTCAATGATAATATCCCCCTTTCCCTCAGCATCACATGAGTGGAACCTTCTCTCTTACCTCTTCTCTCATGCAAAGCCTTCAGGTGGCCAAGAGGGGAAAAGAGGACATTTCCATGCTTTCCTAGAAAGAAGAGAAAATATGGGAGAGAAGCCCGTTTGTGGTAGAATAAGCACATTTGCCCTCGTATTAGTGGCGTGTCCTCAGAAATGTAGAGACTCAGCAACTGAAGACTTATCCAAAGACCAGGGCCGTTGACGGGTGAGGTGGCCATGTGACATGGGAGCAGAGCGAAGGGAAGAAAGATTAACAGGTTTGTTTTGTCCTCATTCAAGTCAGTGGGCTTTTTTTGAGCACCTGCTGAGAGAGGCTTTGGACTAGCTGTTGGGGAGACAGAGGCAGAAGAGATTGTTCCCGACTCAAGGGACTCACTATCACCTGAGAAAGAAACATACCTGATGCAGGTGCACAGCTGTGAAAAATATCTTGTCTTGGAGACTTGCTCTGGATCAGGGTTGGTACCAAGAAGGGCCCTAAGTCAAGTGGACGGAAGTCAAGGACAGTTCCCAGAGGAGGAGAGGCCTGGAGCTGAGTCCCCAAGTATGATTAGAGGTCAGCCAAGTATAAGAGGTGAGGGAAGGGCAGAGGGAACAGCACATGGGAGAGCATGAGACAGCTTGGCCAAATAGGTCCGATAGCTTGAGTGTTAAGGACACGTGGGAAAGGGGTCTGTAGAGGGAAGAGCCAGATGCTAGGCTTCATGAAGGATTTTGGCTTGTATCCTGAAGTTGGTAGAAGCTGTTGGAGGAATTTCAGCAGCAGAATGACCTGCTTAGATTTTCATACTAGACATAGGACCCTCGCAGCAGGGTGGAGGATAAATGAAAGTGAGAAGGGGACGGGGGATTCTGGATTTGGAGGCCAACTGAAAGCTGGAAGAAATTTCAGTAATTGAGGAGGAAAAGGAAAATAGACCAAGGCAATTGGCAGGGAGAATGCAAAGGAGTGAGTTCACGGGATCTTGGTGACTGGAATGTACACTAATGGAGTGTCGACTGATGGAGCGGGAGGAATCTAGGATGATGCCCATGTTTCTGCCTGGGGCATCTGCGTAGCCCATGGTGTCATCGATAGCAAAGAGTATATAGGACAAGAAAGAGTTTGGGGAGATAGTGCGGGGCAGGGTGAGTGTGGGAACCCGTAGAACATTCCAGTGGAGGTGAGCCAGCCAGGACCACAGTGGACCATGCTCTCCGCTGGCCCTCCCTTTTAAAGACCCCTGGCTTCTCTCCTCACCTGCACAGTTTAAACATTATGCTTATCTGTATTCAGCTTCATTGGGGGACTTCATTCCAGATTTCTGGCTAGGGAAGCCCATAGCTTTGGGCCTAAGAGTGAGAGCTTCTCGTTGCAGTTGTCAGTGTGAGAGGGGAAGAGATGGGAGGTCTGTTTCTTTTGAGATGAGCTTCGGCCTCACCATTAAAAATTCACTGGGTACACCTATGATGTGAGGTATTATGTTAGGACAAAAATATGGAGGTCACTGAAACTGTCAGGTGGTTTGGATTCAGACATGATAAAGGTCAAAAAGGAGCCGTGGCTCCAGTAACCTTGATAGAAACAGCAATTAAGAGTGGAGCAGACCAGTGACTATGGAAATATGCTCGATTTGCCTTTTCTAAGGAGGTTTTTTTTTAGATGAAAATTATGTAAACATACTTTTCTCCATAGCGAAGGAAATATATTGCCTGTTCTGAAATAGCTGGTTCATGGTTTTGAGTTGTTTTCCTTTGAACCTCTGCCTTCCCCAGAATGAGATTAGAAAAAAATTATTGAGAATTATTAAGAAAAAGGAAACCGTCAGGAGCCTTTGTGAGAAGGCTGGGAACACAGCACGTCTGAGGGTCACAAAGGGGAGTGCGGAGAGGGAGTGTTAGAGCTCCACGCGTTGGGCTGGGACGCTTTTCAGCATGGCTGTCATGGAAACGAGTCACTATTTTCTGAATGTTGACTTTCTAGGCACTTGAATTCATGTAACTTAGAGGCCAGGATTTAGTAAATTTGCTTTACTTTCTCTATTCTCAAATGCTAAAATACGACCTGCACAGCTAGGTCTTAATGGGCCAGATTTATGCTAGCTCTTTCAGACAGGCTGAGAGGCCTGATGCCTTTGAAAAGCAAATCCCCAAGACTCTCCCACATTCTAAGGTCCTGAGACTTATAGGCTGCATTCCTGACCAAGTATGTGATGTGCTGTAAGGACTATGCAGGCACGCAGAGGGCAGCTTTTGACACGGAGCCCAACTGCTATTTAATGATGCAAAGTAGGCTCTGTATAGAACCTATGAACATCATAACTCATGGAAGCTGCGAGGAGAAAGTTGGTCCCTCCTGTTTGTATCGAACCCTTGTACGTGAGTATTTTATCCCAAAGTAGGCCATCTCTGTGCCTTCCAAGTCCTACATGTGCTCCCCATGAGCATGGAGCCCCTCCCAGAGGCCACTGTGGACACGTTCCAGGGTCAAGGAGCATGCTTACAGCTCCACAGGGACCAGAAATCAAGGCGCCTTCTTTCCTTTGCTCAAAAGCTGGGACAGAATTGGGCTCCTCGTTCTGCTCTGGCCAAAAATACAGTCTTCAGTAATCCTGATGGTGTTGCCAGACTTTAGAAAGGAATGTTCTCAACACTGAAGAGTTAGGCCCTTCTTACCCCTCAGTTGGCGGCTTTCCTCTTTTCTCCCTCAAAGACCAAGGATGCTGTCATATTTTGGAAGAGAGTTGTCTGAGATTAGCCTGGCTCGCTAATGGGAATTTCTCTTCCATCTTCAGGTACCAGGACCACCACAGGTGAGGCCTCCTCTGGAAAGCAAGGCTATTCATGTTCCTCTCTTCCAGGGATGCCTTACTCCCTGCCCTTCTCATTGCTTCCCATATTGGGCCTTTCAGCAATATTGATGCCATCATTCTCTCTTGTGGGGTCTCCTTGTTGGTGGGGCAACATGACCTGTTGACCTGACTGGTATTTGCAGCCATTCCCACAGCAGGCATTTGAGAAAAGCAGCCTGAGTTCTACCTGGATCCCAGCAACTGGGTGAGCTGTTTTACACGCCACAGAGCCTCTCTGTGGCTGAGTCATCCAAACTCTAAAAGGGAAATAGAAGTCAGCGTAATTGGAAACTTCATCCCGTTGGTAAAGATTAGCAGGTAAATGCAGAGCATATAAAAGATGGGTGTAGCATTATTATCAAAAATAGCCATGAGAAGATAGACTGCAGAAAGATCTAACAGTAGCTTGACAGAGGATGGACACTGTGGTACAGGGGCCCAGTGTCTGCACATGGATGGTGCTGCTTTCTCCCAGAAACCACCTACCCTTTGGTCTTATCTTCTCAGTTTTCTTCATGGACTTCTCTTCCCACATCTTCCCCTAAAAGTCTGGCACTCCCAGGGCTCCCCCCGCCACCCTCCTATTCTCACTTCATGCTCTTTCCCTAAGTAACCTCACCCATTTTCACAGCTAAAATAACCACCATGTAGTCCTGACCAGTTTGGCTCAGTGGATAGAGCATCGGCCTGCGGACTCAAGGGTCCCAGGTTCGATTCCAGTCAAGGGCATGTACCTTAGTTGCGGGCACATCCCCAGTGGGGAGTGTTCAGGAGGCAGCTGATCAATGTTCCTCTCTCATTGATGTTTCTAACTCTCTGTCCCTCTCCCTTCCTCTCTGTAAAAAATCAATAAATTATATTTTTTTTAAAATAAAATAAAATAACCGCCATATGCTACTGACAAGGAAAATGGTTGTCTGACTCTGACCTCTCTTCAGAGATCTTGAGCAGTTGACGTCTCCACCTGCTGAACCAAAGGTGATGACACTCAACTGATCTAAAGTGGAGTTCACCATCTCTCTCTTCTCACCCCAAACCTGCTGCTCCCCTGAATTTTCTGCCTTCTCTGTATTTTCTATCTCCCCAAACCTGAATCAAAGAAACCATTCTGATTAGGCTCCTTTCTCTCTCTGACTCCCTGTTCTTCCCTTATCTTCACGGACTATCAGTTCACTTCCTTTCCTTTTCTGCCACTGCCCTCCCAAGCTATCTCCAAGGGCTTGGACTCATCTTCTGGACTTCATTCTCAAAATCCTCCAGTCCAGCCTCTCCATTGACATCATCTTTCTAACATACTCATCTGACTAAGCCTCTACTGCTTGATTTCAGCAGCTTCTCATCACCCACAAGATGAAGTCTACCTTCTCTGTTTCAGAATTACAGATCTCAGTCATCTGACCCCTGGCTATTTGCCCTGCCTTGTGTCTAGCCATTCTTTATCATTCACCCAAGCATTTTCTTGACCCCAAAGGCTCTCTTAGACATGCGCTTTATTTATATACTGTTCTGACTTCCTGTGATGGCTTCCTCAATACGGTCTGCCCAGTGATTCCAGTTTTATTGCTACTGTGAAGCTATCCCTCACTCCCCAAGCCAAGTTCTGTGCCCCCTAGAACTTTGAGTAGACTTAGCATTTGTTCTGCAGCTATTATAATTTTGTCTCTCCAGATTAAAAGTTTCTTGATGGCAAGGACATGTTTTCTTCACAGAGCTTGGCCTCCATAGCAGGCATTCAATAAATGTAGAGTGAGCAAATATCAGGATGCCCACACCTGGCAAGGAAGTCATCCCAGCACATAGCAAAACATCTTTCTCTCTCACACTGCATAAGAGAGTGACTTTCTAGTCTGGGACCTCCACTGGGGTGTCCATCAGAAGCAGCCCAGATGAAGCTTAAATGGCTCTGTGCCAGCCAGAAATGGGAGCCCAGGAGGCACGCCTTCAATCACACATCAGCTCCTCCAGGAAATAGCCCTGCTTCTCCCCACTTCTCTGTGTCTACCAGCCATAGCCCCAGCTTTGCAGAATGAAAAAGGAAGGCCTGAAGTTATGCTAGGTGGTTCTTAGCTTTGCATCCAACCATGTAGCATCTGGACCATGAGAAAGGACCTGAGCTTTTAGTTAGAATTCATTTCTGACCATCATCTTACAGAATCTAGCATCCAAGTAGTGGAATGAATTCCTGGCTTGGGAGGAGTCAAATAGGGAGGCCACTCAGTTCTCTGGTTTGTTTCCCCTTTAATGGTGTTTTGTTTTAATCCTTGGCAAAGGAAAGTGCCTCGCCGCCAACCGGCGAATGAAGGTTAGTAGGCTATGTTCTTGAGAACTGGGATTTCCTCTTCTTTGTTCATCAGGTCACATTGCAGGAAGGGAGAGCTGTTTAAGTGCCCAACACTGAGCGAGGCACTGAGGTGCTTGCTGCACAAGCAGAGTCACATGTACCTGCTCCAGAGACTAGAGCCAAGAAGAGCTTACACTTCCCACAAACATATCCAGAAATAAGGCTCCAGGAAGGCCTACTTCTCCATGCTCCGAAGTTGTGTAGGAGCCTTTTCTGGAAAAAGAGCTCCCCGTGACCTGCATTTTGACAATATGAGTGAGGCAGGCTCTTTCTTTCCTCTAACCAAGGGGATTCTGGCTGTCAAATACTTTTATGGAAAGGAACTAGCTCTGATTAAACTGAGACTTGCCAAGATTTGTACCCCACTCTCCCCGACTCAAAACACTATATTGTCACCTTGGCTTATAAGGCACCCAGTTTAAAAAATAATAATCACAAAGCACCCAGTTTTCAACATGATTTAGTAGCTCAGGATTCTGTTTGTTTAATCATAAGTGGATTTTGCATGATTAAACTATAGGGCACCCAGTGAAAATTTGGCCCAGGAAGTTGCTCCATATTCTTTTGTGATGAATTGTGCCCAAATGTGGCATAGGGTTACCCAGACTCCTTTAAGTCATGATCATTGAGCTTTCTAAGTAGCGACTTGGGGCTTTTCAATGATGTAAGTAGCAAACATGAACCCTGGTAACAAAGAGGTGACACGTTATTGGCCTAAAAGCTGGTGCTGTAGTTATTTGCTGCTCACTCTGCAGGACTATGAGCATTGTTTTAACTGCAACAAAAACACGGTGAAAATAAAAATCTGATAAAATAGCTCCAGGATGTCACAGGAAGAAAAGCACCTTCTGGGCTGGCAGGTCCCGGACTCTTGATCCAGTCGCAGTTTGAGTTGAGGAGGATGTAAGGGGTTGGTACTATGTGCCTGAGGAAGACCTGTCTGTTTGTCGTTAATGATGATCCCAGAGGGACTCCATTTGTCACAGTAGAATGAAGGGCTCCAAGCACAGAATCAAGTGATTTCTTGCCTGAGATGGCTGAATCTGTTCTTAAAATGCCGTTGGATACTCAATTCTATTTCTCCAGAAATTCTCCATCTTTGGCCTTCCCGTAACTGCAAATCAAAAGGTAACCTCACCAGACTATCCTCCCTCCTATATCTTTGAGTTTCAGGAGGTCATCCTATACCCTCATTCCCTAAGCCTAGGTTTGGTTCACCTAGGAGGCAGGGTCTGATTTCAGAGTAGGACAGGCAGGCCTCTTTAATCAACCCCAGTTATCTGCTTTAAACATTGAAAAATTGGAAAGTTTCCACTTACTTTGGAGTTTGTGTGGTCTCTGTCAGTGCCGCAGAATAAAGCACTTAGCAATAGACAGTGTCTTGTGATCAACATAGTTAGGAATGGCTAGTACTTTGTAGAAAGCATGAATAACTTTCACCAGTGCTTCAGCATTTCAGAGTACTTTGCAATCACTGTTCACTCAGCCCTCTCACTGATAGGCTGTTTGGTCCTCATTTTACAGGAAGTTGATAGAATGTAGGAAAAGCTGGGGTTCAGGAGACCTGGTCCTCTTCCCATTTCACCATACTCTGTGATCTAGAATTAATGACTTAATTTTGCCATCTGTCTGAGTTAGGGGTGGGAGAAGATGATTCTAGAGACTTCTCAATTTGTTCTGGTTGTAGCAAGGTAATAATTCTCCTGTGGATTTTCAATAGTTACTATTTAATTTTCCTAATTCTAGAATCCCAAAGTTGGGGTTTAATTTGGACATGTTTTGGAATTTCCATTATCCTATGATCTGGCCAATCCTGGGACCTTTCAAATCCTGATATATAAGTGGTTGACATTCAAGGAAAATATCAGAGGCATCCAGATGTATCCCATAGCTTGGAGAAATGCTTTTCCCACGGGAGTATAGGAAGGAAGGATAGTGATCAGGCTAAGAATGAAAACAACTCCATCCATGGTGGTGATGGGGTGTCTTAGCTGCCTGGTTTTCCTCTCATTGGAGAAGTGGAAGAAACAGTATGTGGACATCTGCACTGAACTTCAAAAGAAATTATCTTGAGGATGAAGACTCATCGGATGTAGTTTTAACATTTTAAGTCGGTTCTTTCCAAATCAGTAATGAAGTAGTCCGGCTAAAGCAGTTGCCAGTTTTTGGGTCATGAACCCTTTTTGGAAATCTTAGAGAAACTATGGATGTTTCTCTGCCAGAAAAACTACCCACATATTGACAAATTGGGATATACTTTTAGGGAGCTCCTATATGCCCTGAAGCCCATGGACCCCAAGTTAGCAATCCCCTGATCTAAAGTGGTGAGTCAGCAGGGCTAGACCGAGAAGGTCAGGGCTAGACCCAGACTTCTAAGCCCATAATTTGCTGCCAAAATTAAATTAGTAACAAAGTTTTTTTTTCTTTTTTCCCTCTGACCATCACCCTCTTCTTTCTCTATCCCCACACCTTTTGTCATCTCTTCTCGTGCTCTCTCAATGTCTCTCCCCACCTCTTGCGCATCTTGCACCGCAGATGTTCCAGCCTGGTTAAAAAGCCTCCGCCTTCACAAGTACGCTGCGCTGTTCTCCCAGATGACCTACGAGGAGATGATGGCCCTCACCGAGTGCCAGCTGGAGGCTCAGGTACGTGCTCCAGGGACCATCCCCTGAGAAGGTGCCCTGGGTGGAACTCGAAGTTCAAGTCCAAGACTGATCTTATTTGGACCCATTCCTATACCTTCCCGGTAGCTGTCTTCTTTGAGGAATTGCCAGGTTGTAGCCAGGGTTGCATGGTGAGTAAGGCGAGGGTCTTGCCTTCAGGGTCCAGTAGGAAATGGAAGACAAGCAGATAACCACAGGGCAAATGAGGGTAAGATAGAGTATCCTGAAAAAGGTATAACCTAGGTACGCTCACTAAGTTCAAGGGTGCTAGGGAGGAATCGGTGGCGTCTCCCAGAAGTGGAACATTTGACCAAGGTCTCAAAAGAGCCTGTGTCCTGCTTATGCTTTCCTTTCCTCCTTCCCTCTGTCCAACCAGGGTGTGTTCGGGGAATGATAGAAGGGTTGGTTGTCTGTTGCCTGGTCTGGTTACAAATCAACTAAGTTCTAGTAGTTACTGAGCAGAAACTCCAGCTCACGCCTCAGCACTTGTACAAAAGCATGTTCTGACTGGTCTTAGCTGAGATTGGAGTAAGCTGCACAATATTTTTTCCTTCTAACCACCTTCAATAACGCAGGACAGTTATTGAGATGGGATTCCCTCAGGTCTCAGATTTCATTTCCCTTCTGCGTACCACAAAGGAACAAAGCTCCTCCTTCCTTCTAAGGCGTCTTTCCCCAAGTGCGGTTGCCAAAGGCCAGGCCAGTCAACAGAACCCCCGAAACTAAGCATGTTTCCTACCACGCTGTGCTCGAGTAAATAGATCTGACTGATGTCTTTGTTTCTCTTGTTTAAAATGCTATTTGCATGTTTTAAATTGACCTCGGTTTCCTTTGAGCAGTGACTTAAAAGAATTAATGGTCTGAACAGGCTAATAGTATTTCCCCTGCAGGAAGAGGAGATGGTGCCATTTGGGGCATAGCTGGTCTGAACACATACCTCCCAGCAGATCACTGGACTCCCGGTACACATCCAGTTTCCTTAGTTAACCTCTGCTGGCCTGGCTGAATACCAATATTGAGATGCAAGACAAAACCCAAAGTCACTGTCCATTCTCTGAGAGTGAAAGGCACTCGTTTCAGCTTCCTAACACTTCTCCCTCTGCTTTTTCATCTCGGTTGCTCCTTGAGATCCCAGGAATTGATGAGAACTGCTTCTAAGAGCATTTTTTGTCTTTGGGTCATAGTTGAGAAAAAAATCTAAGTCATCAAAGTTGTTTGACTTCAGGAAAAACAAAACAAGAAATAATTGATGCAGAGGGCAATGCCAGAGGCCAGCACAAACTTTTCAGAGTGATTTCATTCACTCTAACCCAAAGTCAAGGCTAAACAGAAATATGTCCTCGGTGCTTCATCTTGAGAATGAGTTCAGTTGTCAGTTGACAACTTAATTTTCCTAAGTAAAGGAGATGTCGCTGGGGTTGCCATCTTTTCCTTTTTTAAGAGGAATGCTATAAAGAGTTGTAAGAAGTTTGTATTAGAGACCTCATTTCAGAAAAAACCTCCTATTTGGGAATTTGCAGTATGCGTAGTTAACAAGTGTTAAACTAAACCCTTCGGCTCATCATTGCTGCACAATTAAGAAGATAAGATCCACCACCCTGTGAATCCTAATCATTTACCTGAAGTGAGGACTGAATTGTAGGTTTAAGTCTCCTGACAAAAACTGCCTGTGTGTTGTGATACCAGGTGAGACCTGTACTGGACTTCACATCTTCTCGAGATGGGAAGCATAGGAAAGATTTGAGGAAGCCATGAGTATCTCTATGGGGTTGGAACTCTAGGGAACCTGGGGGGAGCCTGAAAAAGAGAAGTGTGTGACTTAAAAATGATCTGTTAAGACTATAAAGATGCCCTGGCCGGTTTGGCTCAGTGGGTAGAGCATCAGCTTGTGGACTGAAGGGTTCTGGGTTCGATTCTGGTCAAGGGCATGTACGTTGGTTGCAGGTTTCATCCCCAGCCTTAGTCAGGGCACATACGGGAGACAAACAATTGTTGTGTCTCTCCCATATTGATGTTTCTCTCTCTCTATCTCTCCCCTTCCCTTCCACTCTCTCTAAAATTCAATGGAAAAAATAGCCTCAGGTGAGGATTAACAAAAAACAAACAAACAGCCCTAGCTGGTTTGTCTCAGTGGATAGAACATCAGCCTGCGGACTGAAGAGTTCTGGGTTCGATTCCAGTCAAGGGCACGTGCCCAGGTTGTGGGCTGGATCCCCAGTAGGGGGCGTGCAGGAGGTAGCCGATCAATGATTCTCTCTCATCATTGATGTTTCAATCTCTCTCTCCCTCTCTGAAATCAATAAAAATATATTTTAAAAAACAAACAAACAAGACTGTGAAGGAATTTCATGCGGGGTGGTGTAATTGGCTATTCCAGCTCTCTCCCTCTCCTGAAGGTTACAGCAAAAGACACAGGCTCGGGTGGAGCCAGATGGAGTTAGACTATTAAGCAGGAAGAGGTTTCTAGCAATAGGTGCTAACGGGAGAGACAAGTAGAGATCTACTAGTCTGCAAACCTGTAGAAACAAAGCAAACAGTAAAGTACTAAATCGCCTCCCAGTCTCTAAGCTAATTCTTAAAAATGTTTTTTTTTTAAATATAACTTTAATTCAATTGCAGAATGTTACCAAAGGTGCAAGGCACAAAATTGTCATCAGTATTCAGAAGCTCAAAGAAAGACAAAACCTCCTGAAGTCTTTGGAAAGGGTAAGTTATTCCCGGCCGAGGGGACGTTCCCACCTTCATCACAGGGAAATGGACCCGGGACTTTCCTCAGTTGGAAAGTGTCACTGGCAGACCCGATAGAGTGTGTCATGCTGTTTCCTTATCAAAGTTAGGGAAAATGGCATGATTTTGAAGCGCAGCCTCCTGGCTATTCATGCTTCCATGTAACCTGACTACTGAAATGTACTTGTTCCCGGGGTCCAGGCAGCCTGTAACTGGCCATTCCAGGCACAGAGGAAGTGCTGTCAGATGAATTCTCTGTGTACATTCCCCTCTGCCTTTTGTGCATGTGGAGAGATTAGAGAAGGGTTCAACCCACAATCAGAGGCTGAAATCCTGACAAAACAGTGCAGGGAGTGTGCAGATCTGCCTCATGCCTGCTCCCCACCGCCCCAGGGAAGGACCTGGGTTTGAGGAAAGCTGCCCCACAGGGGCCAATACCAACAGGTGTGCCCCAGGTCCCACTAGAGAGGGGATCAAAGTCACTTGGCAGACCGCAGCGCTGGCTCTCCAGAGAGTAATTTCACACTTTCATTGAACAACAGAATAGGTCCTCATGACTCGGATAGGAACCATCTCAAAAATGCCAAATGCTGAAAAAGAGTTTATTCCAGTGTTAAAAGCAGTTATCAGCTGCTACTGTCCCTCTGTGTTTGCTGTCTAAACACATTCTCGTCCTATCTTTGTATCCAGACATCACTCTGGAAACGATGTCATTTTTAGGACTTGGTGACTTTATGATTTCATCTAAGGGCCAGAGGAGAGCAGGCCTGGTTCCACACACATGAGCCGTCTGCTCTGCCCCAGAGCCGCTATTCCATGCACTACTGTTGGTAGGCGGTGGAGTGGCGGTGGGAAGTTCAGTAGTTATCTGCTGCCTACAGAGCTCCAGTGGCAACCTCGTTAGCTATCTCCCAGCCGCCTTTGGAAGGGAGCAAAGTAGAGGTAGGTAGGGCTAAAGCGAGGTTTGTAAGCACATACACATTTTAATGCAATGGGAGGTGTGTTTTCTTGACTTATTCACAAAATGTGTGTATACTTTTACATGCCGTCTATAGTTATAGTTAATGCATAGCCCACACCATAGAAGGTAAGGTATATTTATAGAATATGCACGTATGCTTTCTAAGGAAGGTTGCTTTTAAAGCCTCTGGATGGATACACAGAGACTACTCACATGCACATCCAGGCCCGTTCACAATTAGCTCATCATGGATAACGGTGACCTGTGCAACTGACCTTGAGGTTACTGCTGCTGTTCAAACTTCTACGCTAACTGCTTTACTAAGCAGCTTGTCCACCACAGTGATTGTTGCCATTTTTAACACAAGAAACCGTTATCTTTTGGGAAGCATTGAAAAGGCCAGTTTGGGCCTTATCTGTTAAGAAGCACAGAGAACATTTTGCGTAGCGATTGCATTGCTAAGTGTTACGATGAAAGAGTGATTTACCGCCCTTGTTTCTGGAGCATCCCTCAGGAGCTCATTCCTGCCCCGTCCCTGAGGAAACACACACACACAGAGACAGAGAGGTGCAACTGCTGTGAGCTGTGCTCCCTGTGGCCTGGGGCTGAATCAGTGTGTGGAAGCCCCAGGGCAGCCAGGTAGCCCGTGCGGCCCTGACATGCCCCTGACTTCCCATCTAACCTTTGATACGTCAGTGATGTTTTCTGCGTCCCAGACTTCACACCTAGAATAATATTGACTCTGCAAAATGACTCTCCACTGGAATGGGAATGTCGAAAAGATGACAGGTGTGATACGGAGTCTGAGGGCAGCTACTGGGCAGGTGGAGAGCAATGCAGAGTTTATCTGGTTTGACCTCTGTGACGAGGAAAGCTTGTGGGTCAGACCATCATGTTGAGCTTGCTTCAGAACACCCACGGTCAGCCACCTGCTTGTCTGTCCCCTCAGGAGCTCGTGGCCTAGGGGTGGAGGGGAACCCCAAGTCGGCATCCACCAAGGACAGCCCCTGGCTCTGTTCTCTCTTCCCTGGGACCTGGGTCTCTCCTGCTCTTCAAGGGCTGTATCGTCCATAACCTATTGCCACTTGGGCCACCAGGACACCCTGAAACCAGCCATTTCTCTGGCCTTCCAGGCATCCTCAGCTGATAATGCTGTTGGAAATGCTGTTTCCGTCGCCTGGCCTCCCACAGCATTCTTACCTCACAGAGAACCTGGGGATTTCTAAGGAGATCGTGGGACCCCGCCCATGGCTAGTTCACAATCAGTAGTCACTGCAGATGAGCTCTGTGTCCAGAGCTGTTCCACTCAGTTACTGAACACTTACTCAGCATCTGCCTTGGACTAGATTTACCCCGGGCACTGGAGGCGAATCCTGAGTAATACGCAGTTCCGGCCTTGGGGGCTCCACGCATAGCCAGAGCTCTCACACTCTAGTGTGATCGGGGGCGTCATCCCTGAGGCGGGTGGGGACGTCTTCCTGGACTGAACACACCTCTCTGCAGGGTGAGGAGAGGAACCTGAAAGGGGCCAGTGCTGGCTGGGAGACACATTAGGAGCCTACAGCCAGTCTCAGTGGGCCCTTGAGCCACAGCAGGGACCAGGGGGTGAAGGGTCAGAGGCCATTTAGCAGGAGTCCAAGCATTGGTAGGGGGGCTTGGACCTGGATGCCGTGCCATTTAGGACAAAAAAACAGGAGGGTTCCCAGTGTGGGGAAATGGAGCTCAGTTTGACGGATCAAGTCTGAGGTGCCTGTGGAATACCAAGGCAGAAAGGCAGGTCCGTGGCCAGAAGAACAGTTTAGAGTCCTCAAGGGTTTGAAAGACTCAGTTGTGGGTCATCTGTGTATAAATGGTAGTTGATACCCTCAAAAGTGTGTTGAGTGTTAAGAGCTTAAGACAGGCCCTGAGAAGTCACAGGAGGTTTGGAGGAGCCAGACACTGCTGAGCCTGCCCCGAGGGTCAGAGAGAGAGTCTGAAGGAGGGAGTCTCATCGGGCACCATGCATGTGTCACATATGATGAGGCTTGAACTCTCCCCCTATAATTGGTTATCAGGAGGTCACCCATAGCCAAGACGAGAAGGGTTTCAAGGAGTTGGGAAGAGACCAAAGCGAAACCCATGAACTGGGGAGTAAAGGTGGGTGATGAGGCTCTGGGGTAAGGACATGTAGACTTCTCAAGATATTTGGTGGAAAAGGGAAAAGATTAGAATGGTCATTGAGGCAGATTTTTTTTAACATTTATCTTTAATAATGAAATGTTTATTCACCATCCTTTTTAGCTGACTCCCAAACTGTGAAGCTCAATCAGACATACTCTGAGCCTGGGACCCTGGGATGGAGAAAGGAGATACACACACACACACACACACACACACACACACACACCTACACTTCTTCCATGTTCTCAACCCCCTGCCCTGGCAGTATACTCACACCGTATGGGTCCCAGCAACTGTAAGCTTCTTAGGTCAAGGATTCAGCCATATATGTTTCTAGATCCCCTATACCTAACAGTGCCTGACTCCAGGTAGGGCTCAGCTGATGTTTTGTGAATGAAAAGGAGAGAGGATGGATTTAAGTAGATGCAGGAGTCCTGTTTATGGTATGGAAGTCTAGTTCTTCTCACAGAAAGACAAGGATGGAGCCACGGACAGTTGCGTATGCGTCAGGGACACTGGCTGCTGAAGCTCTCTGCCATATGATTTGCATCTCATTGCTGTTAAATGCCCTGGGAAAGGTTTGTGCAGTCTTCCTCAAAGACCTAAAAGAGCCAGGCCAGGAAGGCTGGGAGGGTCTGAAAATAGCTTCCTTCCAGCTGGTCCACCTTCCAGCTGGTGGCCGTGCCATGGTGGACCAGCCTTCCTATTACCTGTTCCCATGTGAGCCCTCAGTTCTCATGTGAGCCCTGCATGTGAACACGCAGCTTCATTTTTGCCTTTTTGTTTATAATATAGGATTCCATTTATGGCATGAGGATCAATAGAGACTTGGGTTGAATCCCTGTTTTTGTCAACATGGAGAATTAATCCCAACAGCTAGTTGAGGGCACTGGATTGAGTCCCATTTGGGTGTTTTCTACTTTCCTGCTCCACTTGGGCACTCCGTGTTGAGTTCGGGAATTCATTTTGAGGAGTCAGCATGTGACCTGATGGTCTTGGTGCCACACCGTGGAAGCTGATGGTTAAGCGTTATCTTTGAGTCAGTGGCTTGAAGTCTGTGGGGGAAACCAAACCAAACCCTGCATGATTCCTGTAAATTATATTTCCCAAAAGTGTCCAACATTATTCATTATGTGTATAGTTTCCCTTTTGGTGTGGTTGTCTCCAATAGAATAAGATAAGATTTGAACTTGGGGCAAGTATATGTTTCCTATTTGAAGGAGTTCAGCTCTTAGCATAACCCATAATCTCCTTCCCCGTCATTGAGTAACTACAGAGACCTTCTTGCCACATGACGAGAGCAAATGAAGGTCTGGTGGCAGTTGACGATGTCCCAGGCATGCATTTGCTCGCTTCCATGGTAGGTGCCATGTGGGATGGCACGACAAGATGCATGCGATGCCCTTCTGCTTTCATGGGAAGCCTCCCTACTTTTCTGTCCTGCCCCTTCCCCACCTCTGTCAGGAGCTGGACAAGGAGGTCAGAACCCAGGTGCTGGTTGAGTGGTTGGCAGGAACTGGAGGACCTAGAGGCAGGAGTCCAGTTGACACATAGTTGGGTCAGAAGGGGCAGCAAGCGCTCTCCTGGCATGGGTCAGCTAGCTCGCCTCCATGTGCCTTGCCCCGAACCAGATTACCAAGTCCAAAGTCGGAGAACCAGTCACGTGACAGGATCAGATTCTGGGAAAAGGCTGGTCCAGTCTGGGCAGCAGGAAAACTGGGAGTGATCAGGAGCACCCCAACTCGCACATCAGGCTTGCCAGCACAGGCTGCAGCTGGTCTCGCCATGGCCATATCCACCAGGTGTTGAAAGAAAAATGGACTCTTTCCCCTAAAGAAGGCCGGACAGTGGTCCTGGCCAGGACTGAGACAATTCTGGTGGCTACTTAGCATTTCCCTTCCCTCAGGAACCTCGGGTGCCAACTAGGCGAAGGCACAATTCAGGCTCTGCTCCCAGCTCCCTGAACAAAGCGTGTTCCCGCCAATGACAGAGCAGGGCGATTGGTGTTTTGCTGCCCAGAATTGGAACACATCTGTCCAGGGCTGCCGTCCTCAGGTCTCCTCTTACTAACTGATTGATTAGAAAGTCAGGGTGCAGAAATGATCACATTCCATATCCTTGTGTTCCGTGACATCATCAAGCAATTTTTCTTGGCAAGAGAGGATCCCAGGAATGGATTGGTACTCTTACTTTTAAAATTGTCCTTGCTATTCTGGGCTCTCAGAAGATTAAATCTTCATTAGTAATCAGGGCACTGCTTGTCAGTGTCCTTCTGGTATCCCAGGGCATAAGCACTGGGCAGCGCTGGGGCAGAGGCTGGGCCCACCCACTATGCCAGGGAAGAGCCCTGCCCCGACCTCCAGCCACGAGTGTCTGAGCCTGTTCGGCACCTCTGGGAGCACTTGGCACGTGGGTAAATGTCTGTCAGAATCAATTTCCATTCCTTTTCCTAATAAATAATCCCCAGTATATCAAACTGCATGTGCAGGATCTAATTTATCAAGTCGTATATATATATATATATTATATGCAATTTTATACATTATACTACACATATATCTTACATCTCTTTCTCTCTCAAATGATCTTTATAAAACATGTTGTGCCCCTGTGACAAACCTTCCCTCATTTCCCATTCATTTAGAAGAAATTCTTGCGTCCCTGCCCCAGCCTGCAGGCCTCCACACTCAGCCCCCTGTGGCTCCTCGGAACTCATTTCCCACCCTCCTCCCCTCACCCACTCTGCTTCACGTGACACAAAAATAGACCTGCAGCTTTACAAATATTATATCATTACAACCACCTGATGAGGCAGGTACTATTGTTATCTTCATTTTATACACAGGGAAACGGGCTCAGAGAGGTTAAGTCATTTACCCAAGGTCACACAGCAGTGTCAGAATTTGAAACCCCACCTCCATCCTAGAATCTGTGCTCTAAACCACTACCCTGTGTTTCCTGTATCATGGGCTGAATGAAGGTTCCTTCACTTAAAACCACTGACACACAAGACAGGAAGCCACTATATGACCCTGCCTCAAGCTTTCTTATACAGCTTCTGAAGTATGTGAGTGTAAGCTATAGAAGTGCATTTTCTAGAAAGGCCCTGAAGAAGCCAGGGAAGGAAATGGACCGAAATCATTTTAGTGATCATCTCTAGATAGCGAGGTTTTCAGGTGACGTACATTTTCCTCACTGTACATATCTGTATATTCCAAGTTTCCTACCTGGGCTAATATTAGATAAAATGGAAATGGCTGCTTTTCCAATGAATGTATGATGAAGGGCCAACAGCCCTGCGTCCTGTCTGGGAAGAGCTCTGGGCAGGGCAGGGGAGCATCGCAAGTAGGGCACCCTGTCCCTGACCCTAATGATGGTCTTCCCCTTCTGACCGTGTAGGACATCATCGAGGGGGGCAGCCTTCGCATCCCACTCCAGGAGCTGCACCAGATGATCCTGACTCCTATCAAGGCCTACAGCTCCCCGAGCGCCACCCCCGAGGCTCGCCGCCGGGAGCCCCAGGCCCCACACCCGGCTTCGCTCATGGGCCCCGAGAGCCAGGGCCCCGACTGCAAAGACAGTGCCGCGGCCCCGGGTGCCACAGCCACCACCTCAGCCGGTGCCAGCGGCGGGCTCCAGCCACACCATCTGAGCAGTTGTGACGGGGAGCTGGCCGTCGCCCCCCTGCCGGAGGGGGATCTCCCCGGGCAGTTCACGCGTGTCATGGGGAAAGGTAGGCCTGAATTCCCCCAATCTCCCTTCTCAATACCACTAACCAGAACTACCAGTCCCCGAGGGGCTTCCCCTGGGGGCTGGATCAGCTGCCTCCCAAGGTCGATGTCATGAGCCCATTGTACAGATGAGGAAAGTGTGGCTCTGAGAGGTTGAGGAATTTGGATCTGAACTCAGATCTCTCTGACCTCCAAAGGTCCCTTCCTTAACCTTGGATCCTTCCTCTCCCACTCCAGACCAGGGCTGCTGGCCCTCCTGGCAGTCACTGGGCCTTGGACCCTCAGGCTGAAGCGGCAGGGCACACATTAATTACCAAAATTCTGCAGCACACCAAAAATATATGTTCTGCCGATAGGACAAAAAATGGGTATAATTTTTATCTGTTCATACCGGGCAGCTATTGTGTTGGCTGTTGTCATTTTTTCCTTCGGCAATCTTAAGAGAAAGGAGGTCAGTGCCCCTGACTAAGTAGTCAGGTATTGCATGTTTTACAGATTCTCGCAGCACACCAGTGTGCCTCGGCGCACGTGTTGAAAATCATTGGGCTAAAGTCAGCCCTGACAACAGATCATGCCGTGTGTGTGTGTGTGTGTGTGTGTGTGTGTGTGTGTGTGTGTGTCTGGAGGGCAGGACAGAATTCACACGTGGTCCTTTGGGTAAGAGCACCCTTTCTCCCTGGACTGCCTGTGGCTAAGCTCCTTGTGCACATATCCTGGTCCAATGCCAGAATAATTTGTGCTTGATAAGTATGTCACAAGAAAACTTGATTATTTGAAAAATGTAGTGAATATAGGTACTTTACTTTCAGGAAGGGGAGATAACTTTTTTCTTCTTTATTGTCCAATATTTTAGACCATTTTAAAGAACAAAAGTTTTTACCAACAGATATGGACACTTGAGTCTTTTTTAAAATCATATATATCTTTTTGTTGATTTCCAAGAGGAAGGGAGAAGGAGAGATAGAAACATCAATGATGAGAGAGAATCATCGATTGGCTGCCTCTTACATGCCCCCTACTAGGGGTCAAGTCTACAACCAGGGCCTGTGCCCTGCCTGGGAATTGAGCTGTAACCTCCTGGTTCATCGGTCGATGCTCAACCACTGAGCTACACTCACCAGGCTAGACACCTGAATCTTATAGTTGCTCTAAGAAACTTCCCGTGGTACATGTCCTACAAAAGACTTAAATCCTTAAAAATCTGATTCAGAAGAGATGACCTGTGGCATCCCTTGGGGCTGAAATGCCAGTAGCTTGGTCTCCTCCCCTCGCCTCCTTGCTCTCCCCCACCCCCTAGTGGGCACTTAGAGCAGATGACCAGAGCCCATGGATGAAGGGCCATGTGGTGTGGGAGTGGTTACCTGAGTGTGAGGTGCCTCACCCCACCTCCCCTGTGGCGAGAAGTATAGGGGGCTCTGCCCTCAGGAGGCCTGCACTTCTCTGGCCCAGCTTGTTTATAAAGTTTAAATGCTTTTAAATAAATTATAAAATAATTGCAAGGTCAACATAAAAAATCAGAACTACACAAAATGGGAGACAGTGAAAACTAGCCCTCCCACCCCAAGCCTCAGAGGCAACCACTATAAACAGGTTTGGAATATGCCCTGGGTAACTTTATACAAGCACATGAGTGTCCTTTTTACACACAAACAGGTCTTGTTTACATGTTTCTCTGCAGTTTTTTTTACATTATATAGTTTTAACAGTTCTATCAATACGGTAGCACCAACTCTTTTTTAATATTTCTATCCATGCAGTAGCACCAACTCATTCTTGCATACTATCCCACAGTATGTGTAAACCATAATTGATTTAATGGCCCCAGTGAATGGACCTCAAAGTGGTTTCCAAGTTTCTGTTGTTACAAACAATGCTATAATCTTACGCAAGATTAAGGAGAGAAGAAAAAAGTCAGAATGCCCAGGTTTCAAGTGTGATTTACTGAGTGCCAGGCATTTTCACTTCTAATTGATGTCTTTTGTCATCCGTTAGAAGTGAGCAGAATGGGCTCCACTAATGTGGCCATGAAACCCAGCAGCGTGTGTCCTCTGCCCACAGACTCACTCTGCTGTCAGCCTCAGCACTTACCTGAGTGTGTAGGTGAACCTGTGTGTGTATAAGTGCGTGGATCACTTTGAGAAATAACCCTCCAGTGATTGAGCATCAGGCCTCCTGCTCGTGTGTGCACCCACGCACCTCACGTCCTAAAGGATGTGCCAGCTTGATTCCTCCAAATGAGGTGCGCGGTTCATTCATAAAAATCACGGAGACTGCTCTCTAATAACACCGATGGCCTTTGCTGCCTTTGAACTCCCTCTCAAAAGGAGCCTCTTGCAAAGACAGAGCTGGGGACACTGCTGCGTTCTTCCTCCCCCAGCGTGTCTGTGTCAGGCTGGGTTGCAGAAGGCTTAATATAGAATGGTATGCCTGGAATTCATCGACGGGGCTCCTCGAGGCAAGGGCTCCCGTGGTGCCCGAGCCTTTGACTTCAGTGGGATGAGGAGCCTCCTGGCCTTTTTTGTGAGCCTTACGTACAGCCACAGGCACACAGACCTCTCAAAATACTGGTCTTGAAAGGAAATGAGAAACAGATCTCAAGGTTAGGAGATGGGTGTGCATTTTTTCTAATTCATCTTTTTTTTTTTAATTCACAGTGTGCACACAGCTCTTGGTCTCCAGACCCGATGAGGAGAACATAAGTTCCTATTTACAGCTCATAGACAAGTGTCTAATTCATGAGGTGAGTCATGATAGATTTCACAACGCCTTTTTCCTCATTGCTTGGAAATGGTTCCTGTAGTGGGATCATTTGAATCAGCAACAACTTGTTTCTGTGGGGTAGATGTCCGAATAGCTCGGGCAGAACTCGGCGTGGTGGCCTCACGCCTAAACAAAGCTTGTGTATAACTTAGTTGTCCAAAGGTTCGTCCGGGCTGAGCTCTGATGTGAGGGTGCAAGCCTGAGAGGAACTGACTCCAGAAGAATCTCTGAGTGACCAAGCCTGGGAGGTGTGCACACAGTCCTGCCACCCAGCCCCTGATGTTCTCAAGTCTTTCAATGCTTTGCCTTGAAACATGTTGCCTTTGGGCTCAAGGAACTTTGAGGGAGGGGTGGAGAAACAGTGTGCAGCAGAAACAATGTGTGGGGGGGGTGTGGGGTGGGTTGTTTTTAGCCATGTGTCCTTTGAAGAAGGACCGAGGCAGGCTGGAGCTGTGCCTACCAGGCTCTCAAAGCTAGCACAGTCTCCACCACGGGACGGGCGGGTGCTGGCCATGGCTGCCCTGAGTGACATGTGGGGACAGGCCCTTGTGCCTCAAATCCAACACTCCAGTGGCTACTTTGGTGGCTCTCCTCCAGAGAGTTCCAGTGACAAAGTCTGGGCCTCAGGAAACTTAGGACTGGATAACCCTAGAGCCGTGGTCAGCAAAGCGCAGCTCGCGAGCCACATGCGGCTCTTTGGCCCCTTGAGTGTGGCTCTTCCACAAAATACTATGTGCGGGCGCACACGTACAGTGCGATTGAAACTTCGTGGCCCATGCGCAGAAGTCGGTATTTTGTGGAAGAGCCACACTCAAGGGGCCAAAGAGCCGCATGTGGCTCGCGAGCCGCAGTTTGCCGAGCCACAGTTTGCCGACCACTGCCTTAGAGCATTGAGGGTTTTTTGTGGGGTTTTGACATGAGAATAAGATGGTAAAGGCCTCCAAGTCTCCTCACCTTTGCTGTGGTGGCGGCCAGAACCCTGGGAGCCCAGGGGCCCCCAGTTTGGGGAGATAGCCAGTGCAGACGTCTGGCCCCTCACCCACCCTCCCTGTGTGGTCAGTTCCCTGGGGCCCCCACCTCCGTGCTCTGACTCTGCCCATCCTCGTGTGCAGGTGTCCAATCTCCTGCTGGGTTTCCACTCTAGCCACGCTTCCCCCACCCCCTAAAATCTCATCTTTGCAATTTTCTCTCACAGCGGCATCCATTCTTTTATGTGCCTCTCCCCAACTCCCCCCTCCCCGCCCCCACTCAATCTTTTCTATTTCCAGTCCTGGCCCTGCACTTGTTTTGACCAGCAAAAAGCCACAGACAGAAGACAAGAGCACAGTGACGAATTTCTGAACTCATTCATTCCATAGATATTTATCACTCCCCCTGGCCCTGGCCCTGGCCCTGGCCCTGGCCAGGCAGCTTATGGTGAGGGTAGTGGGTGAGACGCAGGGAAAACAGGTTGTCACGTACATGACGATAAAGCCTCTGAGAGGCCCTCCCGGCGTGCCCCAGAGCCCAGATGAGGAGTGGCAGGCACCTGCCCGAGCCGGAAGCAGGTGTTCCTCAGAGGGGCTGCCCCCACGCTCAGCTCGCCCAAAAGGCAGGCAGAGTCTCATGGCTCGGTGAGGAAGGAGGCAGGAGAATGATCCAGGCAGACGGGGCAGCGTTTTGGGGGGTTCTGTGTCTTGTTAGGGAAGACCATTGGGGAGGATTTCGAGAAGGAAACCTTTAAACTTCTGAGAAAGCAAAGCAGATCCCTGCTTCCTCTCCCACGTTCACTCTGAGCAGTGGAGGACAGGTTGCCTCCACCAGCCGGCTGAGCCCAGGAGGCAGAATGACCATCCTCCGCTGCCTCTGCTTCCTAGTTGGACCATATCAGCCCCACAGCTGTGGCCTGAGACTTATCACTGGCCTACCTCGGGTGCGCCCTCCCTGGGCATCGTGGCTCTTCTTTTTGCTTCTTTCCACTTTTTCTCCCCGATGCCCAGTGATCCAATGCAAAGATGATACTGAGGGCTCCTCTGCCGGCAGGAGGCCCAGGCAAGGGTTGCCTCTCGGTACCAGGAGTCACGGCAGATAGGAGCTCAGGCCGAGTCCGCTTGCCTGAATTCAGGTCGGGATGGAGGGCCTTGCGCTCTGCTTTGGAAGGGAAAATGTTGTTCAAGCCTTTTTATTATTTTAGTTGAGAAGGAGGAAACGTGTCTGAATCATTTTCCACAGGCCTGGGTTGTGTGTGAGAGAACGCACCCTCCCTGCAGCCAGAGGGGAGGTCAGCCTGGGCTCCGGACAGGGCTGCCTTCCTCAGCCCCCAGCGCTGCTGCTGCTGCTCCTGCTGCTACTGCTGCTCCGCACACTGCAAGGGGAGGTGTGGTTACTTCCAAGGCACCTTCCTTCCCTGGGATGAAGGACCGACTCCCTAGGGAAAGAAAAGGGAGGATAGGAAAGTTCTGAATTCTGTATCTGGGACCAACCACTTCCTCATGGATTGTAATCCCAGGCATATTGCCTCCTTGCGGTCTTGACAAGGTTCTGGGAATCTGAGTGCTTGTCCCTTTAATGAGGCTTTTAATCCAGCCACAAAAGCTGCAGGACACATCTTCCTCCAGACAGACGGATTGGTCTGGGCCTGACAGGGACAGAAGACGGAGCAGTGGCTGGCTGGCTGTGTCTGGGCAGCCTGCAGTGTGGAATCTTCCTTCCCCTCCAGCCCAGGGTGGTGGGGGCTGGGGTGTGGTACCAGCCATCCCAGCTGATGGCGGAGCACAGGAACCAGTCTTCAAAAACCACTGGGAGCCCGCCATGGCCCAGCGCTCCTGCTCCCAGCTGCCCCTCCCAGGACTGAGAACCGGCCTCCACACACACTCGCACTGCTGGGGGCTCGCTCCTGTCTGTGCCCCGGCACTAAATGAGCCTGAGGCCCAGGTTCGGAGTGAGTGAGCTGACCCCTCCTTGGAGGTGCCTACATGTCCATCTTTTCAGATGCTCTTTGCCCCCGTGGCCGAGGTCATGTGTGAACTGCTGTCCCTGGAAACACTTTAAATGCACAATCTATCGAGTGAACCATTAACTCCTTTGTCACTTGAAATTCAGGTTTGTCCTCCAGTCTGGCTCCAGACCAGCTCAGGACTCTAGTTTTGAGACCTTGAAGTCATTTGTTGGGGCTAACGGTGGCTTTTGAACACCAACTGTGACAAACACGCACATGCCACCACCCAAGGGCTGGTCCACGCAACTGAAAATAGCCGGTTAGAGTATCTGTGAGTGGCGTGGGTGGAATCATTACTAAGAGCCAGGCATGTTCTTAAGTATTCTGAGTGCTTTTCGTGTGTTATCTCATTTAGTCCTTACAGCGTCCATTAGAGGGAGACATTATCACCCTCAGCTTTTAGGAGGAGCAGAGTCTCAGGTGGAGGGATTCGCATAAGGGAGTGTGGGGATTCGCACCCTCCCGTGTGCATCCAGGGCTTTCCTCTGACCCACCGGCGAGGCCCTCCTCCTCAGCTCATCTCGACCAGGGTGCCTGCATCTTGTGTCCTCACTTAACATCTGGCTGAATGAACCCGTCAAAAGCAGAATCCATCCATCGCTTTGTGAGTCCAGCAGATGTGTTTGCCTCTCACAGTTTTCAGAGGTCCTCGTGTGTAGTTGGACACTCACTGAGCATCACCAAAAATGAGAGGGACCACGGAGGAGAACCAGGTCCTCGCCTTTCAGCCATGAGACCGTCCTGCCACTCACCTGAGTGGGGGGTCAGCACCTCTTTCTCTAATGGGGCACTGGGTCCCTTGGTTGGTAGCCCTCTTTGATGCGTACCCTTAATGGTGTCTGGCTAAGGTCACCCAGGGGGAAGCAGTTTGTAAGTCAATAACTTTTCTGCAATATGACTGATATCTTTTTGCTTTTGTTCACATAGCTCTCTTGTGTTTAGGTCCTTAAAGATTAAATGTCATCCGAAGAAAATTAAGCTGTCTTTCTATTTTTCCCCCTCTGTTTCAGAAATCTGTTTCCTTCATGGAAAATAATCATGTAGTCTGTTATTCTAAGTAATAGCTTATTGCTTCTTAAATTTCATGCCTTATTGACAAAACTACCTAGGCGTGTTATCTCCATCATTGTTAATGCTGATCTGTCAAACCCGATGGATTTCCACAGCGTGTGGACCACAGTTCTAGATACTTGACAGGATTCCTGAATTGTGTGTGTGGTTCTCATCATCTCGAGCACTCCACGTCCAAGTGCTGCCTGCAGTGGTCGGCAAACTGCGGCTCTCGAGCCACATGCAGCTCTTTGGCCCCGTGAGTGTGGCTCTTCCCCAAATACCGACTTCTGCGCATGGGCCACGACGTTTCAATTGCACTGTACGTGCTCGCCCGCACGTGTTATTTTGGAGAAGAGCCACACTCAAGGGGCCAAAGAGCCGCATGTGGTTCGAGAGCCACAGTTTGCCGACCACTGTACCAGGGCACTTGCTGCAAACACAACACCCCCCCCCCACTCCCCTCCAGATCTGTCAGGCTCTAGGTGTGGGGGAGGTGCCTAGGAATCTGCATTTTAACCGCTCTCTTTGGGAAATCTAATAGACCATGACAAATAACCCCTGAAAGTCCTTCCCTGGGCCATGGTGCACACAAAAGAACACATGATGTAGATGACAGCATATTACAGGGCAGTAGGCACAACATCCCCCAACACCAATTTTACTAGAAAAGACTCAAGAAGCAATCAGATCTACCCATCTTCCTAAACTTCAGACAATTTAGGTTAGGACGGGTGCAGTGGGATTTTGGTAGGACACCAGATCCCTTCACTAGAAGTTTCTCAGCCCAGCCCTGAAATGCAGACTAAACTCCATGTTCTGAAGCCCAGCTGACCACTCAGGGTGTCCACACACTATCAAGCATATTGATTTTTGGAGTGGTTTAGCATTTCCATTGATTATGAAAATGCCGGGGGCCTCCAGAAGCCAGAGTATTCAACAATCAATTTTGCAATTTATTCTTGGTTAATAAATAGAGTCCAGAGTGGAGTCAGAGGCAAGAGAAGGTGGGTATGGACCTACCAGAAATGCAACCAAAACCAAGGTTATCAAGAGTTTGCCCGGCTGGCTTGGCTCAATGGTTCAGCATTAACCTATGAACCAGGAAGTCACAGTTTGATTCCTGGTCAGGGCACATTGCTCAGGTTTCGGGCTCCATCCCCAGTGTGGGGTGTGCAGGAGGCAGCCGATCAATGATTCTCTCTCATCATTGATGTTTCTGTCTCTCTCCCTTCCTCTCTGAAATCAATAAAAAAAAATACATATTTTTTAAAAAGCTTAATGCATGTACTGTACCAGGCACCTCCAATGCCAAATAACTTGAATTTTCAGTTATGAAACTGACTGCTGTTTGAACCAGCTTGGAAACAGATGAAAAAAAAGGCAACCACAGAGACGCCAGTGTTTTCCCCTATTAATTGCATGTTTCTCCTTCTAATGCTAGGCTGCGTCACCCATTAAAAAATCCTGTTTGTTTTTGCAGGCATTTACAGAGACGCAGAAAAAAAGATTGTTGTCATGGAAACAGCAGGTGCAGAAGCTCTTTCGGTCTTTCCCTCGGAAAACCCTTCTAGACATATCAGGATATCGACAGCAAAGAAAGTACGTTGGGATTTCATTGTTTGTAATGCATGGTGGCTCCCAGGTGCCTCGTTGCCTGCCTGGGTTCCCGGGGCAGGACAAGGCAGGGCATTCCTTGGTCATCAAGGTGCCCTGTGGCAAGTTCCAAATCGCCGTCCTTAAACAGGTGGGGTTGGGAAAGCTGTGGAGAGAGAGCATTCCCAGAGGAAGAGCTGAATGCGATCTTTTGTAACTCAATTGACATTGTCAAAGTGACAGCGTTCGTCCGGATGCAGAGAGTGGATATAATTTAATGAACGCCAGCAGAACACTTGGTAGTTTATCCCCAAAAGGGGGCTCTGAAAGGACAGAAACGGATTGTTCTCTCAGCACCTTAAGTGGTCGTGTAATTTTTTTCTCTCTTCTAGCTGCAGACAAGCTAATTATAGTTGGTGGCAGGGTGAAGAGCCCAGTGCTAGTCTATTTTGGTCTGAGTTGCAATCTAAGAGTGGAGCAGCACCGTTCTCGGTTTCTCATAGTGCTTCAGGTTCTTGGATGCAGTTAAAAATAAGCCTTATTGTACTTGAGACCCCCTTCCCTTGATCCAGCTTTAAATTGAAGAATTCAATAGCATATGAAAGGTGAATTACCTTGCCAGTTAATTAAGGGGAGGCGTGGATTAAGCCTTGTACAATGACAGGGAGTTTTGGGGAGACAAGAGAATGACGATGCGAACATCCTCAAAATCCACATTCCATTTATTTTTGCATTTTTAAACGTGAGCACATGTTTTCACTTGCACCTGAAAAGTTCTGAATTCATTTCTCAGTGCATTTATTTGCATAAGTGTGCCTTCCAACATCACTGTTTGATATTATTTAAGGGAGGTGAGGCCCATTGCAATTTGTGAAGTCTTTATTAAAGATTAATGTAAAAAAATGAATTATCCAGCCTATACAACACGGTTACTTATTAAACAAACATTTAACCCTTACCATGTGCCAATTATCCAAGCACGATAAGAATATCAGTACATTTAATCCTGCAACAACCATGTAAGGTAGAGGAGCTGCTGTCAGCCTCGTTTTACGGAGGAGTCGGTAGACAATGGCATCCAGGATTTGGTTCAGGCAGGCCAGCGCCAGGGTCAGTGCTCTTAACCACTGTGGGTGCCAGGCAGCTCTCATGGTCTTTGTGCAGAAAAGATGGGCAGGTCAAGCAACACTCTTTATTTCCCACTCCCTGGCCCCATGCCCTCTGGGGTGCCTCCCTGGTGGGTTGGGCTGGATCAGCTCTGCACCCTGATGAAAGGCCAGGCCCCTCCCCTGGGGCACCACCTCTCCTCTTGTATGGACAGCAACACTTCCCCCAAGGATGAGGAGGAGGTGCCAGCCCCTCTTGCTACACCAGCCTCTTGGGAGCCAAGTTCCAAGCAGAAGAAGGAAGTTAGAAGTTGACCATGAAGATAGAGCTTTTAAGGGCTTTGCTTCTCACCCCAAAGTTTCATCCCCTGCCTCTGTCTGCCCTGCCTTGTCCTTGGTTAACCTTGACCTCTCTAGAGTGTGACCACCTACAGCTTGTTTTGGGCTAACCTAAGGTTTGCCAGATTGGAGCCCCAGTGGACCTCTTTTTATGGATTAGATAAGAATAAATTTAATCATCAATTGTAGATGTTCAATTGGAGGCTGCTAAAGCTCTAGGAAATAATTTGTTCTCCTATGTATTACCTCTGGGATCTTCTTATGCTATTAATTTGCTTTGAAGACCCGTTTCTCCAGTAATACAAAGGTATCTGCTGCCCACCCCCTGCTTGAATTATCCCAAATCCCAAATTAATTGGTTCTTATTTAGTCTTTTCACGCATTTCAAGATAATGAAATCTGTTGGTTAGATTTAGGAAGGCAAAGAGAGACGCAAATGGGCAGAGGAAGAGAATGAAAAATGAAAATTTACTTTTGTCGCTTTATCCTCTCCCCAGAAGAAATGATTATCTCATTAAGCCTAGTGATCTTAAGTAACCTAAGCGTTCACTCTGGTTGCCAGCAGTGGCACCGCTCAACAACCCTGGCTTTGTAATAACCTATTAAGGACTCCACAGTAGAGCCCCACCGTCATTAGAAAGACGGCCTAGCCAAGTTCTCCCCACCCACCCATTCTGTCCCCAAAATGTTCAGGGCTTTCCCACCACATCCAGCCAGCGAGTCCTCACTTCTGGAGTGCCTAGAGCCCTTGTTCCTCCAGTGGCCCATAACAGAACCCTCTGCCCACATTCTATTGCTCAAGATATACTCTGCCTTCCTGGAAGCGCACATCCTTTTAGCATGCTCACTGACTACTGTATTTTGCATATGAAGTAACTTTTAAAAAATCCAACTGAAAAGGAAAACGAGAGGGGAAAAAAAAGCCATTCGCACTAAATAAGGAGAAGTCTTAGCAGAATACTGAATCATCTACCAGGTGGCCAAAATTCTGACTCAAAAACCAAAGGCCTAGTTTTCATAGTTAAACACACACACACACACACACACACACACACACACACACACAAAACCACCGCTTGCTCTCCACCTGTCAGTCACTCAGATGGTCCTTCCTCCAGGGGAAGTCTCTGGGATCCCATGAAAGGACTCCTAACCCACCTGGCTTGAATTTCCTCTTTCAAACCAAACGTTTGAAACCTTAGTCAAAGAAGAAAGAGGGGCAGAAGAGGGAGGAAGGATGAGATAACAAAGAGACCTAGAACCCAGGAGTGCCCCTTCTCACCGCGCGCAGAGGAGCCACAAAAGCCTGGAAGTGGAAAGACATAGCCCAGAAATCAGTTCAGCCAGCTCACGGTGGAATTCTCTTCCCTGCCCTCCCTCTCTCCCTGGGAAAAGAGGAGCACTGGGGAAAGAGAAACATTTCCTGAGATCTGCTGTGCTGATGGCTTAGGGGCCCCTCCCCCTAGGCACACACAACTCTCCCTCAGGAAATGACTGTTTAGCAGGGCCCCCCACCCCCACCCCATCATCCTCAACTGGTGAAATACGTCAGCCCTGTCTCCGGGAGTCTCCTCACAGGCTTGGCACAAACCTCCCCTGCACGGTGGGGAAAGCGAGTCTGTTCCATCTTGTGGCCATTGGAGGTAAAGCATTTCGACCTAAACATCAGTGAGTGACTAAAGCTGACTCTTCTTGGAAAGAATGTGCTGGTTCCTGAAACCCCGCTGGCGGCCGCGCGCCCTCCCAGAACCTGAGGCCTGTGAGAGAGGACAAGTGCTTTGGAGATGAGGTCACAGCAGCGAAGGCAGCACAGCCTCCGAGTGCGCCGCCTGGGTCTCCGGCCACCGTCCTGGGCAGACCCAGGGGGGACACACAGCCTCTGGTCTCTCTGCAGGGAGGGCGTGCGCAGTGGGGAGCAGTGGGTGTCCGGGGCCCAAACACCACCATCTCCATTCTCCTATCCCTCCTCCATACCCTGGAGTCAGCGCCCCCCACCGTGGGTCAGTCCTGCCATGTGGAGAGGCGCCCTGATGGCAGAGGCGTGTCCATTCTTTCATTCATTCAACATGCCTTTACCGTGTCAGGAGCTGATTCGGTCACGGAATACGTAGGCTTGATGAGGACAGACGTCGACCTGTTTTTCGGGGAGCTGACATCCTAGGGGGCTCCCAGGCCACTGTCCCCGAGTCTCCCACAGAGCCAGACGGACATCGGGGAAGACGGTGGTTTGATGGAAGGAACACTGAGCCTGGCTGTGCAGCCTTCTCGCTGTGTGGCCTCTTGACAGGCGTGTGAGTGCTCTGGGCCCTGTGACCAGCTTGGAAGAAGGCCCAGGAGCGCCCTGGTTAAACCTCAGGGCTGCCAGCACTGCTCCCTGCTGGCTGAGTGACCTCGAGAAACTATTAAGCTCTGTGTACTTCTCCAGCTGTAAATAAAAGTGGGTAGAGCGCCTGCTTCATTGGGTTGTCGTGAGGATGGAAGAATCAATGTAATAGTGCCCTGATGGTGCACGTAACCGTTGCTCTCAGCTGTCAGCTGTCGTTTTAATCATAGCCCTTTCCTGGCTCAGACCCCCCAGGACCCCATAAGCCTTATGACTGTCAAAATGCGAGCAGACCACCGCCCCCCCCCTCTGGCCGCCCCCAGGAGCCATCCCACAGGCAGCCTGGGGGGTGAGATGGCTACAGGGGACTCATGCTCCCTGGTTCTTCTCTGTTCGCTCCCACAGTCGCGGCTTTGGGCAGTCCAACTCCCTCCCGACGGCCGGCTCTGTGGGCGGCGGCATGGGCAGACGGAACCCACGCCAGTACCAGATCCCTTCTCGGAACGTCCCTTCTGCCCGCCTGGGCCTCTTGGGCACCAGCGGGTTCGTCAGCTCCACCCAGCGCACCACAGCCAACCCCACCATCATGAAACAAGGAAGACAGGTTTGTTCTGCACCGGAGAGGAGGGTGGGCAGCCAAGCTCAGCGCCCGAGGCTGCAGGATGTTTCCCCAGATGACCCCAAGGTGAGGGGAGAGGCCGAGGGGGGCTAAGCTGAGAGACAGTGTCCCTGTCCTCTGCGTTACCGATGTCGTTTGCGTTGTTCCTCCGGGAGATAGACCAGGGCTGAGGCTGCGCCTGGCCTCACGGAGGGTGGCTGAGGAGGCCCCTGGGACCACTTCAACCTTGGGGGCCCCGAGCAAGGGTGCCTTTAGAAAGAAATGTAATCCCTGTTTATTGTTTGCCCCGACCCTTGACTTGCCCCAGCAGACCTCACCACTTCCCAAACTGGGTTCCAGAGGAACCTCCGCCTCTAAGGAACTTGCTTAGCTTTTTTGTTCGTGGCACGTAGCTCCTTCGTTGTGGTCCAGCTGTGGGGGAGAAGCCACAGGAAGGAGCTGGAGAGGCCTCCAGAGGGAGGGGTGAAACCCTCTCAGCCAGACAAAGCTGTGTGACCTAGAGCTGACCCCTGTCCTGAGGCCCCACGCCCCTCTGCCCCCATCCCACACCCTGCCCAGTGCCTCCCATCCATGTACCTCCAGCTTTGTGGGGCCGGGTAGGTTGGGGCTGGGACTGCAGGGACACAAGTGGGCCCGAGGTTCTGGGTTGTCCTGAGAAATGCAGGGGTGACAGATTGGTCTAAAAACAGGAAAACGGCTCCAGGCACGACAGGCGGGATTGGCTCCCCGGGGAGCAGTCGGGTATGAAAAAGCCCCGCGTTCTGGTCATTGTGGGCAGCCCCAGGTCAGTCCGAGAGGAAGTCACCACATAGTAACACACACAAGCCCAGTTGTGCCAGCTCATTGCCGATCAGGGCTTCTTCCCCTGCCCCCCCCCGCCCCCCACTTTGTAGTAACTTGTAAGAATCTCAACGAAATCAAATGAGATTAGTTGGCACCTGAAATGGTGCTCTTCATGGCAAATATCTATAAACGCCCTCTCCCCCCATTTCCAAGAAAAATGACAGGAAAAGCAAAAGCAACAAAAGGGATAATAGAGAGGGGGGATAGGGAGAGAGGTGTCCAGATTGAACTGAGGTTTAGAGAGGAGCCTGGGGCTCAGGTGGTGGGAGCAATGGGCATGTAGCTAAAAGGAACGGAACCTGAAAGCCCTCACTATAAATAAGCAGATGGGCAGCGCTGGCCTGCAAGCCCCATGCCAGACGTTAGAGTATTCTTCTCCTGAGCTCTGGGTGGGGGGGACCTGCTGCCCACCCCCAGCCCCCCACCCCAGGGTATCTGGACTCACGGTCCCCCTTTTGTGTTTCTCACTAGAACCTCTGGTTTGCCAACCCCGGGGGCAGCAACAGCATGCCAAGCCGCACCCACAGCTCCGTGCAGAGGACCCGCTCGCTGCCCGTGCACACTTCCCCCCAGAACATGCTGATGTTCCAGCAGCCAGGTAGGGCCCGGAGCCCGCTCTCTCGCTCTGCTCTCCCCTGACACACCGGCGAGGCCAGGACGCCAAAATAGATGCCCCGGTGAACCCAGCTGTAAAGTGCTTAGCCTCGACTGTCACCACGCATTCTTGCAAGCTTATAGAAGCCTTTCTTTTTTTAAACTGTGCCTTGCCAGCATGAATAGCGGCTGGTTGGCTGGAAGCCAGCGCGAGGAGCCCCACAGTCGTTGCAATCTGACGGGGATATTTTTGATACTAGTCATATTTCTAGGTTGATTAAAGCAGAGATACCACTGGAGGGCTTGGCGGGGGGATGGGAAGGGTTCCATGTGCCATGGGGGCGGGCGGTGTAGAGAGTAAGACAGATAAAGAGAAGGCTTGGCAGCGCTGATGCTGAGGGACCCCTCCCCAACCCCGGTTTGGGAGTGCCTTGCAAACATGACCGCTGGACCGGCCATCTTTCCTGCACTTGGTCAAAGAGCATCTTGGTGCAACTCAGGTCCATTTCACCTTTCACCTTGCCCCTGAAACAGGCAGCCAGAATTATGTACAATCAGCAGATACTCGTACCCTTTCTCTATGCAGACAGGGACCTTAGACTCCACAGAGAATGCAAAGCCACACAAACAGTCACTGCACCTACCTAGATGCCCCCCACAGGTGGGCAAACCCAACGTGCACCTGCAGGAAATGCCCAGCCTGGGCAGTAGATGCGCTCGCTCTGGGCATAAGTCCTCCAGGAGGTTAGGAGGGGCAAGGTCGCTGTGGCCTTGGGTGGGCAAGGAAACATCTTGGAGTTGGGGCTGAGCTTCAGGGGACAGAGGGTGAGGAGGTGGAAAGAGGAAGGCAGCACCGCAGGCCGAAGGGGAGCAAGCTTCAGTGGTACTGAGGGCCACAGTGTGTCCCAGAAGCCATTGCTGGGCTGAAGTAGCAGAGGGTTGACCAAGGGAGCTGGGAACATGGTGCCTGGTGGTGGGGACTCTAAATCCAAGGCCATGAGCTCGGAGCCCAGCTGCGCTCAGGGGGGTACCTGTGGAAGGTTTTGAGCAGGGGGTCAGGCAAGAGTGTGCATGGACTGTGACGGGGAGGCAGGCTGTGGGTGGGGAGGCCACTGAGGAGGAGGAGGGGAAGGTGAAGGGGGAGAAGGGGGAGGAGGAGAAGTAAGAGGAGGAGGAGGAGGAGGAGTGGAGCTGCCATGGGGTGAGGTGTGCCAGGAAAGGAAGGGGCGTCCACAAGGTCCGGATGCCTGTGTACAGTTGCTTCTTGGCTTCTAGAATGCTCCGTATTTGTGCGCTTTGGTTTTAAAGCTCCTTTTCTCCGTTTTGATACTTGCAGCTATTTTTCTTCCCAGGCAGAAATACTGGATACAATTCGGGGGTTGTGCATGTTACCCCTGGGTTGTCCAGTCCCAGCCTCTGCTACCATGCATAATTGTGGGTAATCCACTCTCAGTGACAGAGAATCTGGGCACGAGGAGGTCTGTGACCTTAAGCAAACATCCCACGGCCAGGCCCAGACAAGGACTCACCCTCCAGAGACAGGGCCTCGGAGGTGGGCCAGGCGCTGGGTCTCCTGTGCAGGTGGGGCTTTCCCCTCCGCTGCGCATCCTGGTTCGCTAGGCGGGCATCTAGGGGTGGTGGACAGGGGGGACTACAGTCAGTATTCTCTCAGGGCCGAAGGAGTCAGGGAGGCAGAAGGTGGCTGTAATAGTGAAGACAAAAGGGAACAGAGACATGTGACCAACCCAAAATTAAATACTCAGAGAGCCGCGTCACAGGACAACATAGTAGTTTCTTCCTGGCCGGCGATGGCTTCAGAGCACCCGTTTTAAACCCTCTGGGCAAATCTTGGAGACTGCAATGCATTCTAAAGGAGCTTTTATTTATTCTGTTAACTTAAAATGATTCATTGAAATCATGGAAGACTTTACATAGCTCCCAAGAATATAGTAAAGGCTGGGGGCTAGAACCAGCACCAAGTTGAGCATCAACTAGTCAGTTGCCTCGCTCAGATGTGCAAGAGGCTCCCCTCTCTTCTGGACCCAGAGTCTGGCCCCTTGGCAGCCAGTCAGGGTGGTTTTCACCTTATTCCCACACACGCAATTTCTAGACGCTTCCTGGGACGAGCCAGGAGAGTCACGGGGGATGGTTGCCTCTCGCTGCCTCGGGATGAGTAGGAAACACGAATCGAGGGGACGAGGTCTCATGGACTCACCCCGGAGGGACTTGAGCTCAGAACACGCATGGCGCCCCGTGAGAGCGCTCAGGGTCCTCGCAGAGGCACGGCGTTTGCCCAACTGCAAAACTCGTTTGGAAATGGCTTGCAGAACGGTGCCCTATCTTGGAAGCAGCTCGATTCCTGTTGACCCAGCTCAGCCACTCTTGGGGTCCAGCCCTGGAGCAACACTGGGAAGCTGAGGCTCCCGACACTTGGAGTGGCCGGAGAGAGAAAGGACAGAGGGCGGCAGCAGCAGGCCTCCAAGGACAAGCTTGGCAGAGGGTCGGCTGGCAGCCCCAGTGAGATCTCGTTCTTCCCTTGCACAAAACCATGTGCACACGACCCCTGGTGCTGGGCCACCAGATGTGAGATGGATACGGATGCCTTCCGTGGCAGCATTTCCCGGGAACATACCCGTTCCCATCATCTTCCCCTCTGCACCAACTCACGCTTGCTCTTCTCCCACCATTAGACTGCTGCACGTCTGGGAGCCGTCACCGTTCATTTCCCCCTTCGTGTGAGTGAGTTTCCCAGTTCCTTTCAGAGAGCTGCCTTCGAGAGAGTGAGGGAAGGGAGAGGGCATGCGAGCCCTGGGTGCATGAGGGGAAGGCAGGGGCTGCCATGCAGAGGCAGAGGCCAGAACAAGGGCCCCCTTAAATAATAAACATTTGCCCTCTGCCTTCTAGTAAGTAGGCCAACGGCCCTGCTCAGGGAGGTTGGTGAGTTGAGTCCGTTCTATCACAGCCAAGAACCCAGCTGGGCCCGTGCCCCCCTGTGTCTAAGAGTCACATGCAAAGAGGACCAACTTGCGGCAAGATGGGACAATATTACTGTCTTGCACCATATTCCACTCATCAGTTTTTGGTGAAACTGTGGGTCCCGGAGGATTTCCACAACACTTCCTCCGCAGGTTTAGGAGTGAAGCCACCAGAGAAAAGCCTCAGCCACCATCACAGACTCGGCGTGCGACTCATTCATTACTCATGTTCTCCCCTCCCCCACCAAGACTCTCGGTGATCACCAGTCTGCCTGCCACCCTGACCCCGTTTCCTGCCCACACTGCTCTCTTTGCCTTGTGTTACTATCCTCCCCTTTTTTTCTTGGTTCCGGCTTTGTCTCCCTCTCTTCCTTACCTGCCCCCCCCCCCATCCCCCATCACAGCAATCTAGGTCCCACTTCCCGTCCTCTGTCCCTTCCTCACCAGACTGTCTTTCCTGAGTTCTCTCCAGCCCTTGGCCCTGCTTCTCACTTCACCAGACTTTCAAAGCCTTTCAGCAGAGGAGCCTCAGATGTCACTGGCAAAGTGGGATCCTAAAGGTTTCCTTCCTAAAATGCCAACCTGTCTCTTACTCTGAAGTCCTGAAGCCATCGGCCTCCTGCCTCAGCCTCGATGCCTTGAGAGAGATGCGCAATTGTACCCTGGGTGCCACAGGCATGAAACTCAGCAGGACTGCCCTGTGGTTGCCGAGGGAAAGCCACCTGGGCCACCCAAGTGAAAAGTCCCAAGTCAGCCTAGGCCCTGGGCATCTGAGAGCTAGGAGCCGCACTGACTCCTGGAACGGTCTGATGGTGAGGGAAGAATTTCCGATGCACAGAGGTGGCATCTGAGCCGAAGAGACAGCAGAGGACTCAGGTGCAGAGTCCTTCCTTTTTGCCTTCTAGGAGACTAGAAACCGCATCTGCCTGGTCCATCACAGCTGGGGGCCCAGGATCACTGCGATGAGTCCGTAGGGACAGCAGGAGCCATGGCAAGAGTTGGCTGGTGGTTACTCTGGGCCTGTGGAGCAGGAGCTGCCCGGATGCTCCTCTAAGGTTCTGAGAGCTCCATCCACCCACCCACCCACCCACACGTGGCTGAGGGCTCCTAGCCTGCGACGGAGGCTGGTACCCACCTGTCTTATATGTGCAAAGAGATGCCGCAGATCTGTTTTTATCAAATACCCAATTAAGAAGTCACACTATTAGGAAACTCGGGAATATGAACATATGTGTTTCTCCCAAGACTTGGAGCTTTTCAGAGCCATTCTCAGAATGGAGGGGGTCAAGACTCCCCGGCGCGCCAGCGGGAGGAGCTGGAGGAGGAAGAGCAAGCACGCCCACTCTCCGCCTAAAAGAGCAGCCACGGAGGTTTGGAGATTCTGGAGCGTAGAGCCCTGCACTTCTCAGCCCCCTTTTTGGAACACGCAATCCCAGGCTTGGAAAATGTCATTTTGCTGCGTTGTTGGCAAGAAATCCTGCAGCTGAGACACTTCTCTCCAAATGTCGAGCATCTTTATTTATCCAAATCTCTCCACAGTGTTTGTTTAAAGGGAAGTGCTAGAGAGTAAACTAAATTTTACAATGAGCATATGGATGGCTATAATTGCTGAGGGTGGTTTTTTTTTTCATATTTGCTAACTGGCTATATATAAAACTGTGTTTCTCTTTTAGAGATTTCACACCCTGAAGGCTGCTAATTTTTGCATGCATATGATTTTCACATGAATGGATGGAAATACTAACATACTCTCCCCCCTGGATTGTCTAAGTGCCCCAGCCCCACTTTGAGAGCAGCCAGCGAAGGGGGCGGGGGAGACCCTTGCATTTTCCCCTCTCAGTTCCCCTGGAAGCCCCATTGGCCTCCTGATCTGGCACAGAAGTTCCACCGATGCTGGCACTTGTGTCAGAAAGAACCCTCTCTGCTCCCCAGTGCTTTCTGCATCGGTCCGTTCTGCCAGCCTTCTCTTTGAGAAGTTTACGTAACGGACATGACATCTGCCTCTGAATGAGCTGGTCATGGGGAACCCAGATTGCAAAGGGTATTTAAATGTACAGCCAACCAAGGAAAACAAATACGTACTTTGGTTTAGCTGTTGGTTTCAACTTCCCATCCCACCAAACCACCAACGCATTTGTAATCCCTGGCCCAGGCCCTGAGCGCCCCCTGGTGGAGATGTGAAGGAGCAAGGACATGGCCTTAAGTTTGGGACACGGGCGGGATCTTTATGGGGAGAAGAGCTAAGGCCCCAAGAAGAGAACAGCTTCCCAGGGTCAGGTGTGGAGGCAACAGCAGTGCTGAGACTCCCCAGGCACAGAACACCCTCCCCAGCTGATGTTTCTCCTGCCTCCCTGCTCTAGGACTTGAGGTCTTAGCTGTCAGAATTGCTGTGTCTTGCTCCATTTCTGATCCCTCAGTGGGCCGGGGTATTATGGGAGATTCCGAGGACGATGAAAGCATCGTCGCTGTCTGCAAGGCACTTCCAAGCTAGTCAAGGACGTTCAGGAGCTCCACAGGATCGGGCCGGGGAGGGGCTGACCGCAAGGGCCCCCAGTAGGAGCGAGGAGGAAGGCCCCAGGGTCTGGAGCCTGGGGAGACAGGGAGGGTCTGCCGAGCAGACACCTCAGCACAAGGCTGTGTTGGCAGGGAGAGTGCGGGCTCTGGGTTCAGTCCCATGTGGGTTCCTGGCCCAGCTCTGTGTCCGCTGGCTAACCTCGGCGGGCCACTCAGCTTCGCGGAGCCCCACCTGGGAACCTGGCGCCTGGCGCAGGCTCAGGCGCAGAAGAGGTGCTTTCCACACTGTGGTTCCCATTTCCTGCTGCTCAGAAGGAAGCAGACATGCGCCTGCTGGGCCTGGGGTAGGCACGGGGAGCAGAGCCACGTCCCGTTCCAATGAAGCGAACTTTCAACTGGGGAGGCAGCAGATAAATGCATATGTCAGGTGCTGGGCCATCTATGCAGTGAAGGAAAGCAGAAGAAAGGGATGGGGCCGAGAAGGCCTGTTCACATACAATGAACAGAAGGTCCTTTCTGAGGAGACAGTAGAGCAGGAGACCACATGGCAGGGAGAGGGAGAGCCATGGAGACATCCAGGCCCAACATTCTGGGCAGAGGGAACAGCAGTGCAAAGGCCCTGGGGCCGAGGAGGACCTGGGGTAGACTGGAGGAGGAGAGAGTGTACCAGGGCAGGAGCTAACAAGGAGCCAGACTGTGTGGGGCCTGCAGGCCATGGCAGGGGTTGGGTTGCCTCTGACGGGAAGGCGCTAGCTGGTTCTGAGCAGAGGACTGACGGACTATGACTCTGAGCAGCTATTCTTAGTCACCACTTTTCTTCCAGCCGCCCACATTCACAGTGGACTCAGGGAGTGTGACCTCGGAGGTTGGTTGAACCCGAGTGTAACCTGGCCTCCGTGCTGGCCCCGACAGTCCCCCCAGGTCCTCCCAGGGAGGCCCAGCAGACCCTCACCCTGGCAGGTGGAGCCAGGGGCACTGTGCACACTTTCTCTTTGTTCTTAGAACCCCCGTCACCAACATAACCCTTTGCCCCCTGCAGAATTCCAGCTTCCCGTGACTGAACCTGACATCAACAACAGGCTGGAGTCCTTGTGCCTCAGTATGACCGAGCACGCCCTGGGAGGTGAGTGTCCTCCTGGTGTTTCTCGTGCCCGGGAGAGCCACTGGCCATGTGCTCTCTGCACTCTGGCAGTCAGCTGGGGGGATGGGAAGAGCACAAGAAGGGGAAGGCAGGGGACCGGAGAGAGGGGGCCTCAGGGGCTACTGGACTGTCATCAAGCCACCCCACACCCACTGGCCCACGTGCCCGCTCGTCCTCCTTTTTTGGGAGGTGAGTCAGGAGGACCTGGAGCCGAGCCCGGCCCCCTTTCCCAGAGGCTCGCCCCCTCCACCCACCCCTCCAGTGTGCAAGGGAGTCCCACCACAGGTCATCCCAGCCCAACGCAGGGAGCACGTGTCTTCGAGTGGGAACATGCCCACAGCACGGCATTCTTTCCTCCTCGGCACTAGATTCCCCAGCCTGGTCCAAGCATATCCCAACGTGCTCTAAAACCAGGATTTTTGAGACAGAAATCCCTGCTTGTTTTTATATCCAAATGGCTCCACAATGCCTGGCGCCCCAGCAGGCCGAGGTGTCCTTCGCAGTGAGATGGGGCCATCTAGTCGGATGTGCCTGTGGTGGGCAGGGCTGTGGCCGAGAAGAGCTCCCAGAAGCAGCGGGTCCTCCCTTCATCTGTTTGAAACCCTGCGTTGTCACCACAGCCCCGGGAGGACTCCGTGCCCTCCTGGTACTAACCGGGTGCCTTTCTCCAGCCGGGACTCGCCGCCAGCCCCGGACGTTTGGCAGGCAAAGGAGAGCCGTCCGCTCCTTCCTGCCAGCGTCCGGGGCGGCTCTGAGTCATGGAGATCCAGGGAGGCCTCCTGTGACCCTTCCCTTTGGCCTCGGTCTGGGTGCACTCACCCACCCCAGAGGCGGGCCAGCAGCACACCTGGGCCAACATTTGTGTGTCTGGCAGTGGGGGTGGGGGGGGGTGGGGGCGGTAGGCGAGGGGCGGGGAGTGGGGGGAAGCTCCATCAGCTACTCCGGAAAGCGTTGTCCTTCTGCCCAGGGATTTTTGAATTTTAGTCTCTGCACACCCAGCCTTACCCTGAAACCAAATGAGGCAGATTAAACTGCTCTGCACGGAGCAGAGCAGAGGGTGTGTGTGTGGCTGTCCACAGCCGGGGGAAGTGTCCGGTCAGTGCCGGAGGGAGGGGACCCAAGGCCTCTGGGGCACAGCTCCTCCTGCGACCTCCCCGGGTGCCGGGAGCTCCACGTGCACACACTGCTCTCTCCCTTGGCCATTCGGATCCTGGAAGCTGCGCAGCCTCCTTGGTCCATCCCTGGTACCTCAGGGATGAGGCCCCCGCCCCCACTTCTCCAGCTCACGGAGGAGACAGGGTCAGACCACACCAGTAGCCCCTAATGAGTAAAGAGAAACCACCTCAAGTCCATCAGCAGATGGATATGGATGAACAAAATGTGGTATAACCATACGGTTCAGCCTTAAAGAGAATGAAGTACTGACACAGGCTGCGACCTGGGGGGGCAGGGCGGGGCGGGGGGGGGGGGGCGGCAGACATGCGCTAAGTGAAAGGAGCCACACAGAACAGGATTCCACACGTGAACTGATGACATGTCCAGAGCAGGCACGTCTATAGGGACAGAAAGGACAGGCTGTGGTGGTCAGGGGCTGCCGGGAGGGGGGAGTGGGTGCCGGAGTTGTTCTTGGGACGACGAAAATATTCTGGAATTAGATGGTGGTGATGGCTGCACAGTTCTGTGAATATACTTAAAACCGCTGAACTGTACACTTTAACAGGATGAAATTTGTGGCATGTGAATCATATCTCAATTTTTCTCATAAAGGGAACCCCCATAGACCCTGAGTCATCAGGCCACTGCGGGCGGCCAGGGCTCCCTCCCACCTGCCGGTGGCTGGGGTGCCCGGAGGACGGGAGGGGGGGGAGGGGGCTCTCCCTGCCTCTGAGCCAGCAAGGAGACTGGCCTTTTCCCCCAGGGCTGGATATTTATCAGATAATTGGCATATTGGAAGCTCTTACCCAACTGCTAAGGACTAACATTATCATCATTAGTAACAAGAATGCCGAATGCTCTTTATTAAAGGGAGGCTTTTATTCAAAAGGCTTCATTTTTCAGCCCATTCTTCTGTTGTTGTTCTTTTACAGAAAACCTTTCTGAACGGATGTGTTTTTGCTAATGTTTTCATCTGATTAATCTCCTAAGCTTTTTTATTGCTGTGTTTCTTCTCGGTAATCCTCTGGTGGGAAGCCTCATAAGCAGCTTCCCCGAGCAGGGAATGCAAATTACGTTCCGGGTGGCCCAGCTGGGCACAGTGGCCAAGTGCCCTCCTGCTAGGGCAGCACCTCTCTGCCCGCCCACCCCTTCCAGGTGCCAGGGAAGGGGACCTTGCTGGGGACAGAATGGCGATGGGTTAAGTCATTTTACAGGAAGACGAATAACCAGGGAGAGGAAAGCAAACGAGGAGGTTCCCCTGCTCGCGCCTCCGGAAAGGCGAGATGTTCAGGCTCCTGGGGCACCGCGTCCCCGGATGGCCTGGCCGTTGTGTGCAGCCGGTCCATGGCCCGGGCCTTGGGAGCCATCCTTCTGTGCTGATGTCTCCGCTCTCTGTCTCCTCCCCCACTGCTGCCCTCCTGGTGCCAGTCTTACCCCGCTTTTCTCTTTGGCGCTCTCTATTCCTCTCCTCTGTTCCCTCCCCCAAGCCCCTCCAGTGTAGCCCCCCCCCCCCCCCCCCCCCCCCCCCCCCCCCCCCCCCCCCCCCCCGCGCAGGAAACCCTGGGTGGGTGGGTTCTGTCGTTTGTGAGTCTCCAGGTAAGGCTTAATTACTCTGGCTGTTTGGGGCTTGCCCCTGCCTGGTGGCCCAGGTTTCAGGAAGTCTCAGTGCCCAGCCTGGTTGTTATTTTCTAACTGCGGAGGGTTTCTATGGGCAACCAGTACAAAATCGAGGTTCCTCCCAGCAGAATGGAGTCTGCAGTGAAGTGTACCATAGAGAGGAATGCCCAGTCCCTCCCATGTGCCGGGGTTCCTGCTTCCCCCATGACCCCTGCCCTTCCCATCACCGTCTCTCCTGGCTCCGTCCTGGGTCTTACAGCCCCACACCTAGCTGGCAGGGAGGGAGATTTGCACAAGTTAGGAAATGGCTCCACTTTCTCAACGTGCCGTTCTGCCTTTTATTCAAAATATGTCGTCCCTACTGTAAACGCTATGATGGTGGCATGTGAATAGCACCCCCTGGAGTTGTGCAAGGCACATTTGCACAGCGGTGAATGGTGAGTCTGGACTTGCCTGTTGGTTCTTTCCCTGCAGATGAAAACCGTCACCTTTGGGTAGATGAGGTTTATGGCTAGAATTCCTGAAAATGTGACTGGGGGTTGGGTAGTTGAGATTTCCAGGTTTCCAGCTCCCACTCCCACAACTGTGAAGGGCTGGCAGTAATGAGTGGGCCAGAGAGCCCTGGCAGGAGTGTGCACTGCGGATGAGGGAGTGACCAATACACCCCCACCCCACGCACGCATATGTGTGCGCGCACACCCTCCTGTTCTCCCCATCACCAGTTCCCACTGCAGAGCCACCGCGGGAGGTGCAGGTAGACACCCACAGAGCGTGGGGAGAGGTTATGGGTGGTAAGTTCACATCTGAGGGCCTCTAGGATTGGCGATCTGATACCACAGATAACCTTAGGGGTCATCTGCTTCCCTCATTTAAAAACACTCCAAATTTTGTATAGAATTTACACACACACACACACACACACACACGTCCAAGTAAAACTGGGGAAATCTACATAAGATGGGCAAACTGTGTCAAAATCTTGGTGGTGATAATGGACTAAAGCTTTGCAAAATAATACCATTGGGGAAACCTGGTACTATTTCTTACACCCGTATGTGAGCTGACAGTGATCACAATCAAAATTTCAATTAAGAAATCTTTCTCTTCCAAGTCCCTGCTGGTGAGACACCGGCCAGGCACCGCCATGCGGGGCCCAAGAGACCCCTCAGTGGCCTCAGGACGCCTCCCCACCACGTAGGTCCTCCAGCTGTCCCTGAAGCATCCTGCCCTCCCCTCACACCTGAGTCCCTGCCCAGGGCATCTAGAGGCTCCATCTGGTAGGCCAGGTTTGCGATATCTAGGCTGAGACCGGGACACGTCTGCTGGCGTTTGGATATAAGCAAAACCAGGCAGGCACCCTGCATCCCCTTCCTCCCTCCACCCCCGTGGCCTTCAGGTCGTGGTTGCTGAGCACAGCCATTGGTACCCCCCTGTGCTGGCTAGCCATTGCCCCTCTCTCTGCTCGCTGATAAGCCCTCATTGGCTCCAGCATGGACCATTGTAGGCGCCTCTTCACTGGTGGTCCTGCCACCAGCCTTGCCAGGAAAACCATTCTAAAATCAGACCTGGCAGCTCCCCTGCTTATAGTTCCCTAACCCCTGACGTCCAAGCTCCCGTTCATAGTACCAGACCCTAGCGGTCTGGTTCCGGGCACTCTCCTACAATCTGTGTGTAAGCGGGAAGCCAGGAAGGGGTCAGGCGGCCCTGGGCCCTTCTGCCATCTGTCCACTCACGGCTTCTCAACTCTGGCGCACACACCCCCCCACTTTATAGCCCGCAACCAGACACGGCACATCCTGGCGGCCTCGACACTGTCCGTCTTCCACAGGCTCCGCTGTGCCCGGTGCCCACCACACCTAACCGTGGTGTCTGCCCCTGGTCTGATTCTTGAGACAGAATCTGAGTCAGTTTGGGTCCGATGCGTCCCCCAGGTCTGCTCAGCTGTGACCAGGGCTCAGAGTCACGGCCGCCTCATTCCCAGTCATTCAGCAGAGCCTCGGGATGGGAGGGAGAGGCTCCCAGAGAGAGTGATGTGAGTGAGGTCCACCTGCAGGTCATTGCAGGCCGTGCCTGACTGTGGCTCCTCTCCGGCCACTCCTCCGTCCCCGTCCTTCACCCCAAACCCCCAGCCTGCCCGCAGCTCACCGTTTGATGGCCGTCATCATGCCTATAGGTGAGCTGTGTGCCCTCCCCAACTCATCCTCTCCGGCTGCTCCTCTCTCCTCCTGCAGCAGCATCCACGGAAGTCCTGTTGTATCTCTGGGAAACGTCCCTGGTTTCTAAGGGTGACTTAACACTGCGCCTCCCATGTTTCTGCCGTGCCTGGTACACACTGCATTGCAGCACTTGCCACTCATACACCACAGTGGGCTTACATGAATGAGTTGGGACTAGGATGTGAGCACCGGGACGGCGAGGGTTGGGTCTCTGCGTCTTGGCTGCCAGCTCAGTATGGTTACCGGCCAAATAGCTCCTTCCCAGCTGGTGAATGGGTGGGTGTGGAAGGACTGAGTGACTGAGTGAATGAGTGTAGCCCTGATCTGTCCTCAGAGACTAAGAGGCCCGACCTGCGTGGTGTGGGACCAGGTGGCTGATGGGAACTGCTTTGCTCACGGTGCCCACTGTGTGCTCTCTCTCCAGACGGGGTGGACCGGACCTCCACAATCTAAAGCTGAAGATGGGGGAGACCGCGCTGGCCGTGAAATCGACTGCTGCGGGTCCAGTGTCAGCCATCGTCGGGCTGCACGGAATCCTCCGGGATCCTTCGCAGCCCTCCCCTGGTCCCTCTCCCACTTTGATTTTGTGAGAGCGTAGGTCATCCTTGTAAACATATCAGTAGACCTGGGAGTGGTTATTCTGTCATTTGTGTGTGTCCTGGGGTGGCTTGGTGGGGGCGGGTGGGGGTGGGGGTCTCTAGGGGAACGTGGGACTGGGGGGTGGGGGGAGGTGGAGGGAATGCAAGTGGCTTCCTGGATGGAAAGGGAGGGGGAAGAGAGTCCTGCCTTGAAAGAGAGAAGAGAGACCCAGGAGGGAGGCCGGAGCCCAGCCCTGAGAGCCGCTCTGGGGGCCGGCCGCACCGCCTGGCCCTGGGAGGAAGTCACGGCTGCGTGTGACCAAAGCAAGACGGCGCTCGCTCTTCTGTCCCCCATTGGACTTCCCTGAAGCCCCCGCTTGGGATCGAGCCACCGGAGAGGGCCACCTGGCAACGGGGGCAAGAAGGGAGAGCTTCCCTCCAGCGAAATTTCAGAGAAACTTTGATTTGTGTGTTGTTTACATAACAGTTCTAAAGGGTACATGACGTGGAAAGCCTTCGGATGGAACTTCTCTTCGTGCTGTGGTTTTTGTGAAGGGTCTGTTGTATGGATTCATTCCCCTCTGTTTTTATACCAGCAGCAGGGTTGTCTTTTCTGATGGCTCTGCTCCCGGGAGGCCGGAGTGGTCCGCTGTCTCGGTGGGCGGGGAGCGTGAATGTGGGTTTGAAGGCCAAGGTGTGCTGACCTGGGCCCCGCGCTCGCTTGGGGGTGCGGGGTGGGGAGCCCTCAAGGAGGGGTTTGCGGGCCACCCAGGGGTTTTGAAAGGTCCTGAGGCCCTTTCTCTGTTGGACTTGCTCTCACCCGAGACCGCTCCCTGCCCAACCACAGGCTCTCAGCCCGTCACTGGCTGCACACACAGGTGGGACGAGTGCCCCTGGAGAGAAAAGGCAAGGATGGACATTGGTTTCCTTGCAAGAGGCCTTACTACCCAGATAATGAGCTCAAAACGCCGCTGCGTGGGTCCTCCCGGGACCCTGCGCCTGGGGCCGCCCCCTCTGAGCTGGTTCTCTGCGGAGAGGGAGGAGGAGGCCCCGGCCAGCAGCCGTGGGAACGGTCAGTCCGCAAGTGGCAGAGGGAGCGGAGGCAGGTGTAGGGCCGGCCGCCCACCGTCCCGGGTGGGCAGTGAGAGGCATGGGAAAGGGAACTGTGTGATGGAACCGGCGCTCCGTCCGCAGGGTGTTCATGAGGGGTTTGCTGTGTGTGGGCTGATTTCCCCTCCACACAGAAGGGAGAGAGAGCCACTCTTTACCTGGCGAGAGATTAACAGACACGCTGCCACGGAGTAATAGCTCTGTGTCTTAAGGGCAAGAAAGACTCCGACGCGATGGAGGGTGTCAGAGGGAATGGGAGAGGACTGTGCTGTGCGCTGGGAGACGGGCTGTGTGAGTGATGGAGTGAACGCTCAGCCGGAGGCGAGACGGGGGAGAGGGTATGAGGTCTGTTTAGTAAATGGGTGAATCTGGTGCCTTTTTTTCTTTTTTCTTTTTTTTAAGTGAAGTCGGTCAAAATTGAAAAGATCAGACCATGAAAATTGCTGCACTTGTTCATGGTTATTGAAAAGAAAACAGTTAATGAAATAAACACCGATGTCAAAGGCCTTAATGAAATCCAAAAAACTTCCTTTCACCTTCAAGATTAAAAATGTGCAGGCGTGAGTGGCCTTGGAGGTTGTGATGAGGTTTTTCCAGTCCCTTTAAGGTCTAAAAGGGTGAGGGCATCTTAACTGTAGAGAGCCTTTCGCAAGCCAGCGAAGGCTGGAACCTACAAAATCATGTGGAGAGAGAGAGAGACAGAGAGAGAGAGAGAGAGAGAGGGAGAGAGAGAGGGAGAGCTCTCTTTGGGTGGCACATTCTAAAGACGCAAATCTATGTGCAGAAAGAGGCGGCATTTTTTAGTTGATTTTTTTTTTAACCAAGTGCCATTAACATTCATCCTCCACATCCCTTTTCTAAATAAGCCTAGTGTTATTTGAGGAATGTGTTGGGATGGACGATCACATGTAAGGCAGGAAAAATAGGCTAAAAATGTTGAAGGCCAAAGGTAGGACGAGATGGTTTGCGGAAGTGGTTTTTGGATGCTAAGGATGTTAAAGAGGAGAAAAGCGACAGCACCACGCATCTCGTGGAGAAATAAGAAGCATTCAAATCTGTGCAGAACACATGCACAGAGACGGCGGTGGTTCAGAAACCAGATTGTGAATACAATCACACTAGCATGACTCCTTTAAAAGGAAGACCTTAAACGTATTTGCAAATCTGAATTTCTATTTATTCCTTCACTGAATATAGAAACAATGGTTATCTGATTATTAGAGATATTATTTTGGATATGTTACTTATTAACTTGCTATGGCTGGTAACCATGATAAAGTCTGTTATTAATAACAACATATTCTTTTTTTTAAAAAAAAAAAAGAGAAGAAAAGCTTATTTTTATTGACTGTGTATAGATTTATCTACTTAGTTGTGTTTTTGCTCTTAGTGTTTTAATTTTTTTTTTTTAAGTTGAGTGTTCTGATCAGTTTTAGGAGCCTAGCCCCACTTCGTTTCGAGTCCTGTGTTGACTGCAGGTATACAGCTCAATTTAAAAATCCTAAAGCAAAAGAATTTTATTTATAAAAGAGTCAAACAGTTGCATGCGTGAGGCTGTGACGTCGGATGTTTAGTACTAACGCGGCAGTGCCTTTTTTTGTATCTACCCATTGACCCACAGATGCGACTGTTTTATATTAATAGTAAACATTAAAGATCTCCGAGTAAAATCTATTTCCCATGTTTCCCCCCACTTGTTCTGATTTAAGCAGTGTGTGTGTGTGTGTGTGTGTGTGTGGCATCTCTACACTGTCCCAGGGACAGTGACGTTCTACAATATTGTTATCATGTATGATGTTTTACTGGTGCTTTTTATTCATAGTGGTTTCTTAACAGAAACGATAGGAAGACACACATGAACTGTGTACAAGAAATGAAACATTGCTGCTGATACGTCGTCGTTTCCACATGCTTTTTGAGTTTCACTTTCTAACTGAGGGCCAGCAAGCAAACTAGACCTTGCTGGGTCTGCCTGCAGAAGGCAGCTGTTTGCACCGAGCTCTCCAGTCCTGGGGATCGATGGTCCCTTTTGGGTACTCAGGAGGGAGCGACAGCTGGGCCCCTGCCTCCCACTCGTTTGAAGAGACACTGAGGGAAACGCGGTTTTCTTTTGAGGTGTCATTGGTTGCCTTTTACGGGATGGGAGGCTTCTCCGGGTCTTCTGTCCTTCTGCACCTCTTGTAGCTAGTGCCAGGGCAAGGTGTGCAGGCGTGCACGCCCAGCTAGCGTGAGGGTCTCACCCAGAGCCCGGGCTGCGCCGGGCTGGGTGCACAGGCCTGCGACCAGAAGGGCAGTGAGGGGAGGACAGCCGGCCCCGGTCTCGCTGGCCCTCTTGGAGATGCCCGCGGCAGGCCCTCCAGCTTGGGTGCCAAGGAGCAGCCCGGCCCGGGCGCTCGGCGTGCCTGTTACAAGGAGGACCTGCAGAGGATAATTTGCACATGGGGCTGTGATAACACTAGTGTTGATTTTTTTTTTTTTTACAAGTCATCTGAGATGTTTGCAAAGTGAGTTTTATTATTATTTCTTTTGTAATTCCTTTATCTTTACTTAAAGGTGAATGTGTATTCCTCTGGGAGGAATAGGAAGAAAACAGGAATGTTAATAGTGTCCAACAGAAGACTTCCTCCCTTATTAATATATAACCCTCATGTATTTATGCCTAATGTAAGCTGACTTTTAAAAAGCTTTCTTCTGTTGCATGCCCCATGCAGGCATCTCTATTGTGCATGCATGCCTTTCGTCCTGTTTTCCTGTATAAAGTTAGTGAACAAAGAACTATTTTTGCCTAGTTCATGTTGCCAAGCAATGCATATTTTTAAAATTTGTCATATATGGAAATAGCATGTTTGTTACATGTAAAAGCTTTACTGATACACAGATATACTAATGTTTGGAGATGCTGTTCTTTGCAAGTGTACAGTTTTCAAATGTTGTTACCAGTGAAACACCCTTGTGGTTTAAACTTGCTACAATGTATTTATTACTCATTTCCTCCCATGTAACTAAGAATCATGGCTATATTTCATATCAACGTTATATTGAAAGTGAAGGGAAATGATTAATACAAGGTTTTGTAACACTGGTGTGTGTGAGTGTCATTTTTTTCCTTTTTGTCAATATGATCGATTAGAAAACAAGAACTGATTCTTAGAAATAAGCCAGCAAGGAAGAATGGGCATGACATCCCTGTAAACTATTCCCACCAGACCGTTCTACGCAAACAATGTCTTCATCTATGAACTGCTTTTTTTTTTTAAGCAGTTTTATGCAGTTTGATCTGCGCCCAAAGTAGCCAATAAATGCATCGCCTGACCAAGGGGCATGTGTCTAAATAGAAACTCTAACCCTGTAGATAAGCTGTCGCCAACTGGCGATCCGTGGACCACTGGTGGTCCGTGAGGTCCGAAAGGATGGTGACCGCTGCTGTAGATGGTATTGTTTATAACTTGCTCTCCACCCTGAATGCCTTTGAAATCACATTTTACTCTTTACTAATTAAAGGAACAGCAGCCTCCTGGGAGCCTTGGGGTTTGAACTACAGTACACACAGTGTAAATCTCATTTTAATACTTCTAATCCCACTTTGATATATAAAATATATTAATATAAATTCTAAATAATGTTGGCTAAGCATATGGCTAAAGAGACTAACCTGGGTTTGAAATTTGGCTCCAGCATTCTCTGGCTGTGTGATGTTAGGCTAGGTACTTAACCTCTCTGAGCCTTGAGTTTGGTTTTTTACCTATTTTTACTCAAGGTTTATATAAGTAAATCTCTAATCCAAATAATAATAATAATAATAATAATAATAATAATAATGTTAAAGACAAGAGAAAACAGAGGCTATAGAGGTTATTGCCACCAAAACCTAGTAGCCCAAGATTTCTCTGAGGCAACCACAGCTTGACATTGGGACAATGACTGCGGGGCAACTCCCTGCTCCTCAGCTCAAGCTACTCAGGAGACATGTGAAATTCAAAATGCTCCCTAGAAACACAGAGAAATGCCTGAGACATGAAATGAAATTCTTCCTAAAGTTAAATTCGTATAACCCAAATGAGCTGTATATCTGAGTGTATGACTTAGAGTATTTTAAAGGAAGGAGGGAGCAGAGTGGACAAGAGAAAAGTCCGGCCTCGCTGTGGACATGTGTGGAATGAGGGTAAGTGGGAGAGTGAAGGAGAGGGAACATACAGGGCTCAGCGTGGTGCCTGGGACGGGGCAGGTTAGCAATATTGATCCACAAGCTGCAGCTCCTTCCCAGCGAGCTTTGTAACAGAACGTTCAATGCTGGAGACAAAGCTGCTCGCCTTGGTAAAGGTTTCAGGACTCCCCCTAACAGTCCTTTCCTGCCCCAAACAGATCAAATGTCATCATTAAATGGATGATGGACACCTGTGTCGCTTGCTGGCTTGGGAGAGGCTGCGATGGCCTTGAGCCAGGAGTCCAGATGGGTGCTCTCCATCCGCACGCTCCGCCCTAAGGAAACAGTGGAGAATCGAAACTCGTGAGCGCACCTTGGCTTGGTGCCTTCAGCAGCCGCGAGTGACATCTACTGCGGCCTGGGCTCCCACTTAGCCCAAGACCCACTGTCCCAGGGTTTGAGGGGAGGGTTTGGGGGCAGTGAACATCTTCCCCATGGCCAGAACCTGATCCTTGAGGAAGCTGTGGAGCAGCCGGGGTGGGGCTGGCCCACCCGGAGGCACAGCGCGGCCCAGACTTTGACCCTTGCCCCTGGCCCCTTTCCCCTGGGCTGTGCTAGCATGTCACACTCCAGCACCGACCTCCCGGGTACCGTCCCCCGGCTTCTACAGGCACTTCCGCTTTCTGTCCTCCATCCACCCATCTCAGCCCTTGAGAGCCACCTCCTCTGGGCCCGGCCGCCTCTGGGTCCTCAACAGGAGGTGGGATGCCCGGCTCACTCTGCTTCTCACTCCCTCTGGGAGTCCCACCTGTGGAGGTGGCTGTTTATTTCCAACCCACACAGTTCAAGTTTCTGTAAAATACAATAAAAGTAAAAGAAAAATTGTAAGATCCCGATATTGTACTAGAGTCAATGGACAAAATTACTCTGTCAAGTTGCTATCAAGTTCTAACTCCCTGAGCCGTGGGGTTAGCCCGAACAATCACCTGGGAGACTGCCCTCAGGATGAGACAGTGAAAACCCTGACGCCAACTGTGGTACATTTACACCCTGGAATACTAGGCAGCAGTAAAACAGAAGGATCTTGTAGCCTTTGAGACAGCATGGGGCGCTGGAGGGTAGTATGCTAAGTGAAATAAGCCAGTCAGAGAAAGACAAGTATCACATGATCTCACTCATATGTGGCATCTAATGAACAAAATAGATCCAGAGAATAGAACAATGAACAGACTGATGAATTTCAGAGGGAAGGTGGCAGGGCAGGGGGTGGGAGGGATGAACTAGAGCACTTATATGCATACTAGAGGCCCGGTGCACGAAATTTGTGCACTGGGGGGGGGGGGGGGGGCGGCAGTCCCCTCAGCTCAGCCTGCAACCTCTTGCAGTCCAGGAGCCCTTGGGGGACATCCGACTGACAGCTTAGGCCCGCTCAGTCAGACATCCTTAGTGCTGCTGCCGTGGAGAGAGAGGCTTCCGCCACCACCGCTGTGCTTGCCAGCCGTGAGCCTGGCTTCTGGCTGAGCAGCACTCCCTCTGTTGGAGTGCACTGACCACCAGGGGGCAGCTCCTGCATTGAGTGTCTGCCCCTGGTGGTCAGTGCACATCATAGCGACTGGTCATTCTGCCGTTCAGTTGATTTGCATATTAGCCTTTTATTATATAGGATATGCATGGTCCATGGACACAGACAAGAGTGTGGCAAAGGCTTGGGAGTGGTGGGTTCAGGGAGGAGGGGGTCAATAATGGGAGGGAAAAACAAAGTGGACACCTGTAATGCTTTCAACAATAAAGATAAATTTAAAAATAAAGAAAAAGAAAAAAACAAAAACTCTGACACCAACATTTTCCTCATCCAGGCAGGCGGTGCCTACAGTGCACAGGGAAGTGACTGTCTGCTCTGAGCAATGCCCACAAATTGGCCCAACAATGGAGAGTGCTTTGTTCACTTACCATTTATCTATATATATAAAGCCTAAATGACTGTCCGACCAGTAGCTATGATGTGCAATGACCATCAGGGGGCAGATGCTCCAACCGGTAGCTATGACACACACTGACCACCAGGGGGCAGACGCTCAACGCAGGAAGTGCCGAACGACAGCAACTTTGCAGAGTGCCCTCTCATACTCCAGGACCTCATTGGAGAATGTCAGACTGCCGGGTTCAACCTGATCCCCACAGGCCAGGCCGAGGGACCCCACCTGCTGGAGGGACCCTGCTCACTCTGCAGACGCCCTTTGAGCCCTGGCACCGCCCCAGGTGTGGCCAGCCTGGGGAGAGACCACAGGAGGTTGGCTCCAGGGCGTGTCTGGCCCATCTCGCCCAGTCCCACCCCACTGGCCACCTTCTAATTAATTTCCTTTCAATGTGCATGAATCTGTGCACAGGGCCTCTAGTAAGAGGAAAGAGTTGGGAAAGGGTACATGTTGGAAGGGAAGGAAGAGGAGGGTCCAGAAGATACTGGGACAGGGTTGGGAGGTGAGAGCCCAAACCTAATGTCCACAGCAATCCTGAGCCCGTGGTCTTCCCCCTCCCTCCTCCCAGCTCCGGGCCCAGAAGGACAGAGAATAGAGGGTGTCCTCTGGGTGTGTGTCTGTCTATACACTTGGGACACAGGCACTGAAGTAGGAAATGGGGGTGCCTGGGAAAATAGGAAACTGGCAAAACTGAAGCCTGCCTTCGGGGTTACTACTGAGGAGCATCCCGGGAGCGGACGATGGCTCATCTTGTCCTCCTGGCGGCACCCTGGCTCGGGGCTCCATCCCACCAGCCTTACCCCCGCCCCCCCCCCCCCCCACCACCGCTTCTCCCCCTGGTGCCAGACACTGAGTCCTCTGTGATGTAAACCTGGGAATTCTGTGTCTGAGAATTTCCTCCACGGAATATTTTTTCACTCTTAAGTGGTTTCTACTTCAATTTTTAAAGCCAGCGGAGAAACATTTGGCAACTTTATAAAGCTCAGACTTTATAACAAGACAGCTTTGTGTTTATGCTTGACTCAGAGCGCATGTTTTTAAATAGTGTGTTCCACAGTTTTTTGAGGTTTTATTTTTTTTTAAGTCCAATCCAGGAGAAACAACATCGGAGCTTTGGTGAGTGAGGCCCCAGCAGCCCTGCGGACACTGGAGGCAGCTGAGGGGTCCCAGGTGCAGCCGCTGTGGGACCGCAGGCGGGGCTGGTGTCCCCGTGTGCACCAGTGTCCTCCGAGATACTCCAGCGCCCCTGTCCTCAGATTCTAACGGGCTCCCAGTGAAATCGGATGAGCCTTCAAACGCCCCCCCCCCCCCCCCCCCCCCCCCCCGCCCCTGGTCAAACCTGCCCAGTCGGACCTCACCACCTTGCTTTCTCTAGGGCTTCTCCCTGGTCTGTTCCCTGGGAAAAGGCTAAGCATGCACTTCCCCTCCCTGTACCGACTGAGTCCCTCTGGCGTTGACCCAGGACCCCATCCCTCATCCATGGAATCTGGACAAAGACAGCAAATTGCGGGTGAGAGGAATAAACTGCCTACTCCACACATCATTTCTCTCAGCCTTCGCCAAGCTGGGGAGACACACCCTTCCTGCTTTCTTCATTCCTGGGCTTGGGGTCTGGATTGCTTCCCCTCCTCCCCTCCTCCCCTCCTCCCCTTCTCCCCTACTCCTTTCTGCTGTCCTCCCACAGAGTCCCGCTCCCCTCACCTGCAGCTCCCCCGTCTGTCCAGGTGTGCTTCTAGGGTGTTCAGATCCACCATCTCCCAGCAAAGACAAGGGCAGGCCCCAGGTTCGGGGTCTTCCTCCTCCAGCAGGACTTCCTGGGAACTGGGGGCTGGCCAGCCCCACTTCTGAGACAGAGGCTGTCTTCCACACAAGCTCCTTCTGGGAACGGTAGGTGAGGTCCAGGTACGGGGAGGTCTCTTCCCCTGTGCGCACCTGAGGGAAGGGGAGGGGGCGCAGAGGGATCCACTCAGTCTCAGCCTGAATGGCCTGAGCCCAGGGGACAGGTGTCCACAGAGGGCAGGAGAGAACAGGGACAGGCGGGCTCCTCTCCCCAGAGCCAAGCCGCCTGCCGGGTCCCTCCAAGAAAGGGAGCAGCATGGAGGACAAGCAGGAGCTTGGAGAGGGCTGGGGGCGGGGGGTGGGGGGGGAGGGGTGGGGGGGGTCGGAGTGTCTGGATTTGGGGCGTGAGAAGCATGTGAGTGTGAGGAATTGGAGTGAGTACAGGACTGGGGTGGAGAGTGCAGGGAGTGGGCAGGAGTGGGGTCAGGGTTGGGGTGGATGGAAGCAGCCGCAGGGTCACAAAGGATGCCATCCCAGGACCACAGCTGCCCGAGCCGGCCAGCAACAGGATCAGATGTGAGGCTTTTGGATGTGTGACACACAAGGGCGAAATGTCCCCTTCCTGGCCCATGACCCAGTGCCCAGTGCCCCGCCCTGGACATTTTCAGGGTTAGTTTCTGGTGTTCCCATCAAGAGATATTTTATACATTTACAAACTCTAATACTAGTATATTTTCACCCTTTTTCTACACAAAAGAGCACAGTAGGCACATTGCTATTCGGCGTGTGTGTGTGTGTGTGTGTGTGTGTGATGACAATTTTGGAAACTATTCTGCATTGTTGCCTCATATTTTTGGGTGGCTACGCAGTGCCCCACTCTGTGGATTAACGTGACTTCTTTTTAAAAAAATATATTTCTTTATTGATTTCAGAGAGGAAGAGAGCAGGAGAGAGAGATAGAAACATCAATGATGAGAGAGAATCATTGATCAGCTGCCTCCTGCACAACCCCTACTTCAGATCAAGCCCACAACCCAGGCATGTGCCCTTGGGTGGAATTGAACCTGGGACCCTTCTGTCTGCAGGCTGACGCTGTATCCACCGAGCCACGCCGGCTAGGGCTAACGTGATTTCTGAACCAGCCCCTTATTGCTGGGCCTCAGGTGGCCTGGATTCTTTCTATCACAAACAAGGCCCCGGTGAAATGAGTTGCACGTGGGTGGTTTCACATGCGTGCAAGGGTGCCCACAGCGGGACAGCAGGGTTGCTGGAGTAAAGGGTAGTCTATCAGTCAGCGTTCTCCAGAGAAACACCATGAACTAAACACACACAGGTGAGCAAAAGTAGGTTTACCGTTGTCTATGGACATGCAGGTTATGATTATCACACAGCTTTATTAGCTCAAAAGAATGTCACAAGCCGAAACCGGTTTGGCTCAGTGGATAGAGCGTCGGCCTGCGGACTGGGGGGTCCCGGGTTCGATTCCGGTCAGGGGCATGTACCTGGGTTGCGGGCACATCCCCGGTGGGAGATGTGCAGGAGGCAGCTGATTGATGTTTCTCTCTCATCGATGTTTCTAACTCTCTATCTCTCTCCCTTCCTCTCTGTAAAAAATCAATAAAATATATTTAAAAAAAAAAGAATGTCACAATAGCACAGTGCACTTATGTACAACCTCATAAGTGCTCAAATGGCCGGTCTTCGTTATTTACAAAGTCTTTTTTGTTGTTGTTAATCCTCACCCAAGGATATTTCTTCCCGTTGATTTTTAGAGAGAATGGAAGGGAGAGGGAGAGATGGAGAGAGAGACACATCAATTGGTTGCATCCCGCACACGCCCCTACCAGGGCCTGTTATCGAGCCAGCAACCAAGGTACATGCCCTTGACTGGAATTCTATTAAAAAGGGTCATCTCAAGACGTTGGCAAAAATGTGTCCCTGGTGGAAGAAGAGGAGCCCTGGGAGCTGTGGCCTGATGCTGGCCCACCCCAAGAGACCAGAACGGCCGGGGGCATGGCCTGGGCCTGAGGCATTTAGCTCCCAGGTGATTCTAATGTGCACCCAAGTGTGAGAACCACACATGAAGGGGACTTGCTTCTCCTCTTCTATTGAAGTGGTTTATGATGTTATGGGCTTCTGCCTCTTTGATAGACGAGGGTAAAGGCAGCTGTTTCCATTCACTCATCAGAGAACTAAGGACAAGCACCTGACCCATCACAGTCCTTGCATACCCCACCTCCTGGGAGCCTCTAAACCAGGTGGAGTGAGCAATGGGGTTTCCGCGGGCTCAGGGCCACTTCCCAAATGTCTCCCCCTGCTGGCTTGCAGCGGTGCCTGCAATGCCTCCCTCAGAGACTTCCGTTTTGGAAAGTATGTGTACTTCAATTAGGGTAATGAATTTTGTAGCTTGGGATGCCTAACACATTAGCCGAGTGATCCATTAGCCAGAGTTCATTTATCTGATAATCCATGCATCTGTCAGCATGAGTTAGGTTATGCTGCATTAACAGACACCCTCAACAGTTCACTGGCTTAAGACCACAAAGACTTATCACTCACTGGGTTGCATGTCCATCCCAGGTCAGCGAAGGCCTCTGCTCCATACAGACCACTGGAACCCAGGCTGGCACAGCCGCTGCCAACTCCAGGAAAAGAGGGAAGTACTTCCTCCACAAGCGAGCTCACACATCCTTAGCCCAAGCAAGTCGCACGGCCACATCCAACTTCAAAGGGAATTGGGAAGCACAACCCTTCCCTGCCTGTGCCCAGCTGGGTAAGGTTCCAGGGTCCTGTCTGGCCAATGCCCATCCTCACTGTTGGGGAACCTGGTCCCACTACAAGCAAGCTCTGGTCACTTTATCTGGGTTCACTGCCTCTCTGCGGACCCTCAAAGCCTGGAGGAGCTTGCAGGGGTGTCATCAGACGAGGTGGCGTCCCGGATGGCTGGGTGGCCTTCTGTCCCGCCCGCCCAGCTGTGGAATCGCTGGGGTCTCAGAAGCAGGCCCAGCCTCATCCTGTCACTCTGAGCAGGGCACTCTGAGCAGCCCAATTCCTTTCTCCTTCCTTTCCAGCTGGGCTGCAACCTGTGGGTCACTCAGGGTTCAAAGCCTCGGAGCAGGGGAGTTGACTGCTCTGAAAGGCCTTTCATGAGCAATTGTTCTCAGCTTCGGGGGGGAACGGGGGAGGCTGCTCTGGCTCAGTCTCCTTTCAAAGGCTGGGTTTCGTGGAGAGCCAGCAGGAAGCCCGCAAACCGGGACTGACTCAAAAAATAAGTTAAAAGGAACAGAAGTGCCCGCAGTGGCTTCCCACCTGCCTCCACTGAGCGAGGAAGCTTCGAAGCTTTGGCTCTAACCCGCCCTGCAGCCCCGGGAGGCCCGGGGAAGAGCTACTCCCCTCTCCTGCTGACAGCCAACCCCTGGGGCCTGCTGCCTCCGTGGTCTCAGATGCACCTTAGAGAGACGGCCAGGGAGCCTGGTGGTCAAATAAACGAGGCATGCAAGTCTGACATGCTTGCAGCCAGATCATGTCTCCATTCCCCTCGGAACCTACACGGTTGCTGTCGGCTTGGAGTCTGGGTCTGAGAGTCAGGAGCCGTGAGCTCCTGTGGTGATGTCTCAGAGAGGCTGCTGAGAGAAATGACCCCGAGCCCCACTGTGGCTGCTGTGAGCGGAGGGTGGAGGCAGAGGGCACAGACAAGCCTGTTAGGTGCCTGAGAGGGTTGGGAGATGCCATCCTGCAGGAAAGAGCGCTTGAGCCTGGGAAATGGAATTCCCTGGGGGATTTCTCCCTTCTGCTCTCTGGGGAGAGGTTGCTGATAAAGCCACAGGGTGGTGAGAAGTGACGGTGGAACAGGACCGTGAGAGACAGTGGTCAGGGTAGGTGGAGGGGTTTGGGATGTAAAGCACTCTGCAAATGCAAAGTGGTCAGGCCGTAGGACCCTGACCACTCGGGGCAGAGACACCTGGGCAGTTCGGTCCATTTCAGGGCAGAGTCACCATCCAGGCAGACTAACTGACCTGGAACTCACAACATGGGGTCCTGCACACACACGCATGTGTACGTACACTACGAATGCTAATGCATGCACATCATACCACACACACTGAATAGAACTCATGCACACGCACACACACACACACACACACTTGTGCATGTGCATACACACATGTGCACATGGCCACCATGCAAGCCCATACACACACACACACTTGTGCATGTGCATACACACACGTGCACATGGCCACCATGCAAGCCCATACACACACACACATTTGTGCATGTGCATACACACATGTGCACATGGCCACCATGCAAGCCCATACACACACACACACACACACACACCCGTCCCCAGGGTTATTACACCAGCTCCTGCAGTCCCTGTGTGGCTAGGAATCCCCCAGGCTTTACATTTACAATGTGTTCAGTGGCCATAGCAAGGAGGAAAAGGTCACCTTAAACATCTTCCCTGGCAAATCTCCTGTCACATGCTGGCAGCCCAAGGAGCGGTTCCAGAAATGCGAAAGAAAGCAATGCAGCAGCTGGCGCCCTCTGGTGGACAGTGTTATCTCAGCGATTCTACAGTTGCTCTGGGGAGGCAGCTCTGGACCAGCACAACTCAAATTAACACAAGTTTGCTGTGCTGGAGGGGGCCGGGGGCAGGGGGGGGCATGGCAGTGGCTGGAGGGGAGAAAGATGACGAAGAGACCATCCTGGCCCTTGAGGTGCTCAAGGTCTCCCCTACCCTGTCCCCTAGCCTGGGATTGTTCTCCCTGCCTGGTGTCCAGAGGGTAACAACTTCACCATAATCATAAACAATCATAAAGGCTCCACTCACTGAACCCCCTTTGTGTCCACATCCTGTGCAGAGCCTGCTTATCCGTCAGTTCTCACCCTCCGTGCAGCACTGTGCCTTAAACCGAGATCCCGATTTCACCAACGTGGCTTGCCCCAAATCACACAGCCCATAAATGCCAGGGGCTTACTTAAATACACTTTATTTATTTTAAACACATTCAAATGGTAGAAAACTCAAGTTTTAAAAAAGTGTTTGCAGTAAAAACACATCTCCCTCCCCCCACGTTCTCCCTCGGTCACCACCCCGGGGACAACCCTGGGTTTTAGTTTCTTGCGCCTTGTTCAAACACGGTCTATGCAGATAACAGGGGCTTTTTAAAAAGCACCAAGAGTGGGATACCAAGAGGTATTATATCTCAGTCTTGCCCTTCTCACTCAGTCATACCCCTGAAGATCATTCTGTGCAGTCACTGCGCAGAGCTGCCGCCTTCCTTTCAGGAGACTATTATACGGAGTAACCACTACCGATGGGCATGAGCTGCTGCCAGTCTCCTGCCATCACAAACACTCCGCACTGAGCCTCCGTGTACACATGTCCCTTTGCACAAGAGGAATTGCTGGGTCAAGGGATGCGGACGGGCGTTTGTGATTTGAGAGATGTCATCAAACTCCCATCTGTTATGGTTGTACCATCGGAGCCCCCGTCCCCTACCCTGCCAGGGGATGGAACTTCCTGACTCCAAAGCCAAGGCCATCTTCCCCACAGCATTGCTCCTCCTCCACAAACCCCCACGGTCGAGACCAGGATTCACCAGGCAGGTACCAGACACGTATGCAGGAGTCCCAGCGAGCTCTTGTGAACACCTCGGAGCCGGGGCTTGGCAGGGAGGGCAGTCTTCCCGGCTGCAGGGGTAGAGTGTCCAGCCAGCCATAAGCAACAGCCTCTGGACAGACCCGGCTCTGCGGGACACGCCTTGGCCTCCCCAGACCTTCAAAGCCACCAGCCCCTCCAGAGAGGGGAACACGATCTGGCTGGGCGGTGGATAAGTGAAGGGATTGAGAAGTACAGGTTGGTAGTTACAAAGTAGTCACGTAGCTGCAAAGTACAGCACAGGGAATATCGTCATCAATATGTGACAACTGCTGAAACCGGTTTGGCTCAGTGGCTAGAGCCTCGGCCTGCGGACCGAAAGGTCCCAGGTTCGATTCCAGTCAGGGGCATGTGCCTTGGTTGCGGGCATATCCCCAGTAGGAGATGTGCAGGAGGCAGCTGATCGATGTTTCTCTCTCATTGATGTTTCTAACACTCTATCTCCCTCCATTCCTCTCTGTAAAAAATCAATAAAATATATTTTTTTAAAAAAATGTGACAACTACGTGTGTACCAGGTGGGTACAGGAAGTATCGAGGAGGCGACTTTGTAAAGTATACCATTGTCTAATCACTATGCTGAACACCTGAAACGGATACAGAATAATACAGGATGTCAACTGGAACGGGAAACAGTCTTACAAACGCACACCCTCCTCCAACATGTCAGGCGTGGTTCCTGCCACCACTGAGCTGTGGGCCTCACACTGGACTCTGCCCAGAAGCCTTTGCTCAGTTTTTTAGATGGAATTATGATAGTGAGGTTTTGTCTTTAAAATACAAAAAGCCCTTATCAGAATCGTACCTACTGACCTGTCTGTGGGTGAAATAATATGATGTCGGGGATTTGATTCAAAATAACATGCGGGGTGTGAGCAGGGGCAGAGATGAAGCAAAGTGTCCCTATTGGCCACTATTGAAACTGGGCTGTGGGTACAGAGGGGTTCATGATATGATTCCTCCTACTTATTAAATGCTTAAAATTGTCCACAATAAATGTTAGGAGGAGGAGGAGGAGGAAGGAGCGTGCAGAGAGCCCCAGCCCGGGGAGCTGAGTGAAGGTGAAGGGGCCGGGCACCTGCTTTCCTAGGGTTCCACGGGCACACGAAGAAACCTCCGCATCGGTGCCTGGGGGCAGAGGTGGGAGACCCACAGCACACAGAGGGCGGGAGGCGCCCCTGGAGCCCTGCAAAGGCACCTCCGTCTGTCCCAGCCACCATGGAAGGTGCCCTGGGCTGTCAGTGGCAGGGATATGAATCGCCTCTGGCGCAGCCTTTCATTTTCCACCTGCGTCACTGTCAAGATCGCAATAAGAGGAGTGGCAGGATCTACGCGCGGAGCCAGTTCAATCTTTATTAAAATCTCTTCCACGCCCAATGTTCCCACTTTGTTTCTTTGTCCCCGGTATCTGGAGTTGCACAGCCTCTGATGTTTGTCTTGGATGCAGTAAGGTTGACTGGCATGCCGTGGTGGGAATGGAGCATCCAGAGGCTGAAAGACCCTTTGGCCCAGCAAGAAGCAGCATCGCCATCGCCAGGCCTCCAAGGAGCCGCCTCCGCGCCCGCTCGATGGCCCTGCGGAAGGCCTTCCTCGCGGCTGGCCGAGAAGTGGTGGCCCAGGCCTGGGCAGTCTCTATGACTCTGGCAGGCCCAGAGCTCAACTGCAAGTGAAATCTGACGGAGCCTGACCCAGGCTTGTCACCTAGAGCGGGGACTCCTGTCTGTGCTCCCCGCGGCCCTGGAGCGGGCAGAGGTGCCTGGGGCTGCAGGCTCCACACACTCCGACCCGCCAGCCACAGCGTCTACCTCCCCACCCGCTTTATTTATTGGGGGTCTTGGTATGACCATTTTTATGCTTTAAGATTCTGCTTCTTAAAAAAATACATGGATTTTTTTTTAAAGTTTGAAAGGCACCAACTTTGATATATGGGGAAGAATAAAAAGTGTGGCCGGGAGACTGCACAACTGGACTTGGTGAGAAGGTGAAACCGAGAGTCCTGACTGAATGTGTGATTTTGATTTAACATGTAGCCCCAGCTCTCATTTAGTTTCCTCACTGCCTGTCTGGTAAGCCTTGGTCCTTCCCCTTACATCTTATTACTCCTTCAGGCAGCCAGACGGATGGCCAGGCCCTGACGAATGGACTCAAGGTGTGGGTCTGTGAAGCTGAAGATAACATCAGGCCTTAAATTGGGCTTCAGCTCCTGAGCCCTAAAGTGGAACAACCCCCGGGTATGTCCCCGTGCAAGCAGACTGAGGGGCGCTGAAGCTGACCTCAAGACCTGCCCTTACCTCGTTCTAGATCTATCCGTTTCACCCACGACTCCAAGCCCCTTACTCCTGACGACTTACGGTTCATGCTCTAGGAAGCCTCTTATCCGGAAGCCCTGGGAGAGCTCGGGTTTCCCCAGAGCATTGAGTAGTAACGTCACTTTCTGTCGCTGTGCCCGGCGTCCGCGTAATTGGCTACCGCTGTGCCCAGTGGACCAACGCTTTGCTGTTACTCTGTAAACTGGTACAGCCACCTTGGACAACAGTTGGCAGTTTCTTAAAAGAACTAAACATGCACCTACCGTGTAAGCCTGCCATTCCACTCTTAGGAATTTGCCAGTGGAAGGAGTCGATGATGAGGAACATTTGCGTACAGGCACCTCCTAAGCCTCAGAAGCCCTGCCCTGATCACACATGGGAGCCGTGCCACTCCCTGTTCTGGGGGCTGTGGATACGTGCAGAGGTGGGAGGATCCGGGCCCGGCCCATGTGCACCCGATGTCTCCATGTGGACAACCGCCAAGCACAAGGGGGTAGGTCCAGCCAACGTCGGGGAAGTCCTGTGTTAACAACTTTCAAGGTGCGGAGGAGGACCACCCCAGGACAAGCCCTGCTGTGAAAGTAATCCTTCCCCCGAGTTGGAAACTGTTAACGGTACGGCAGCTTGAAATTATAAGCATGTATAATAAACATAATCAGAGCATGGGAATGGGCTTTTGCTGAGCCCTCACCAGGTTCCAAGAACTTAACTCTACAGGTCATCTGAGTTAGTAATTCCAACAACTGTATGAAGTATTATTCCCAGTGTGGGGGTTCAGAAAGAGCCCCCGCCCCCCAGATCTGCAGATTACTTTGCGCTAATGGCAATCTTAGCCACAGGCTCAAGAGAAACTTCTGTCCCTCTCTTTAACTACCTTAGAAGACTTTGAATCAGGATCCTTGCCCATAATGAGATTTTCAGAGATAACGTCTTTTCAATTTTTTATTTTTTAATTCTAGATAGAGAGATGAAGGGAGAGAGAAAGAAACATCAATTTGTTGTTCCATTTATGTATGCATTCCTAGGTTGCTTTATGTCTGTGCCCTGACTGGGGATCAAACCCACAACCTTGGTGGACTGGGACACTGCTCTAACCAACCGAGCTACCTGGTCAGGGCCCAGAGATAACTTTTTTTTTAATCTACCTATAGGGCAGGCAAACTTCTGTTTACTAAATGTCTGTTCTTCTTCTCATCTTGCAGTTGTTGTAGGCAGTTAGACAGACATGAGCAGAGCAAGGACAAGAGCCGGGTATGGAAGGTCACTGGGGCTGAAAACCCCAGAAGCCTAGCAACAGGCAAAACTGGGAAAACAAGGACGGCACCCCCAGGGTAACCTAGCCTCCCCTAGCATAGTGCTGGCCCTGTGGTTCAGACCCTCCCCTGACCATTCCTCCCCTGGCCTGTTGCTAGTCATGCGGGTTAGATACCTTAGAGGGGGGACTAACAAGGGGACTGGAGAATAGCCTTTAAGCATTGAGCCCCCTGGACAATGAGGTTATGACCCACATCAAATACATGAGGCCTCAGATGTGTTTCAGCTCCAGGCCCAGAAAAGCAGTAAAACCAGACAAGCTGACCAGCTGCATTGACTAATGGCTCACTCCCCTAGTGCCGATCAGTTAGTGGAGACCATGACCCTTCTTTTGCCTCTGTAACTTGTTTTTTGAGCCAATTCCTTCTACTGATCACTTCTTCTACCTCTGTGACTTTCTAAATAAACTTTCTCTTATAGTTTGAGTCTTGTCTCTGAATGCTTTCTGAGCCAGAGCTCAAGTATCGTGGTTGCTGAACCAAGATCCGGTCTGACTCCACTGTCCACTGGCCCAGTACCTGCTGCCAACACAATGACCCTTTGAAGCTCCCAACGTGCATCACCTCATCCCTAGCTCAGAATGTCCTCTATACCTCAATCCTCCGTCTCTATCTCTGAACCTCTTCTGTGGGAGGGGGCTCTGACTCTCATGTCTGCGGGGTTCCCATACATATCTGTGTATTAAATGTAATGATTTCCCCTTGCTAATCTGTCTCATGTCTATTTGATTATTCGAACATCCAGAAAAACCTTGAGGGAGAAGGGAAGTTTGTTCCTCCCCCATACCATTTTACAAATAAAGAAACTAAAGCTCAGAGAGGTTAAGCAACTGGCCCAAGATTACACAGCTGATAACCGGCCAGGCCAAGAGTTAGAGGACATCATTCACTCCTTCAGTTCTTGGGGGGTTTCATGTGAGAAGTCATGTCTCTGCTGCCTTCAACGTAGTTAAAGAGATTAATGAACTTCTCAAGGTCAAGTTTCCCACTTTGACCTCTTATCTCATAAACTCAAAGGTTATTTTTTCATCAACCCCTTTCAGAAACAGGAGAGAGAGAGAGAGAGAGAGAGAGAGAGAGAGAGAGAGAGAACCCAGGGGAAAGGAGGTGGGGGAAGGCTTAGTGTGTTCCATAGAGAGCGCCATGCTGGGCCCTCCATTCTGAGGGCCTTTACCTGAGGTCTCAGGGGAGGATCCCAAGAGAATATACATCAGCTTTCCAGCTGCCCCACCAATTGGTTGGCACCAGGGGGTCATCAGTCAATGCAGCTGTTCCTGATGTCAGCCATGGCGTCATTCCTTCTGATGTTGCTGCTTCTCTGGGCCTGGACCTGAAACGCAGCTGAAGCCCAGATGTCACCTTCCAGGAGTTCATGCTTGAGGAGGTGGGCCTGCAGGGCCCATAGTTTGCCTGTTGCTAGGCACTGGGGCTCTCTGCTCTGGCCACCCTCTGCACCTGCCCATTGTTCCTGCTCTGCTCATGCCTAAGTGCCCGCTAAGTTACACACAGATCCCAGGACAGAAAACAGGGCCTGGATGCCTCCAAGGGGGAGTGGGAGCGAGGCCTCCAGGGGGTCTCCCGTGGTCTGACTCTGTGATCTTCACACTGCCGTACGCAGCCCACATTGCCCCCACTGCACCCCCACTGGGACTGGGGTTCATGCCCAACTCCTCCAACATGGGCTGCCATGGCTTGTGGAACACACTTCCTTCCTCCACACACCTGTTATAAAACTGCCCCTTCTGTGAGGCTGAGCAATTGTTCAAATATCGACTGAAAAATTGAAATTCAAATAACCTCTGGAAAATAGTTTGCATTCTGAAGATCAGTCAGCACTATGAAAAATACAAAGCGGTTTCGCTGTGATGAGTAATAAATGCTGGCTCACCGCGAGGTTCAACCAATACATGTCTCCAGATTCTTCCAACAGGCGGTTCTCCTGTGGCCGCCAACTGTGTGTGCCACCCACCCTCCCGCCTCGCCTCTGCCCTCAGCGCCAAGAGACCCAGTCCCTTCACAGCAAGGAGGGCTGACGGACATCCCTGTCACGACGCTCTGATAGTCTCAGTCTCAACACTTGGAGACCTACGGGGTGTCCAGGATTATCACCTCAAAAGAGTTTAAAGCCCTGGCCGCATCAGTTGACTGGAGTGTTGTCCTGTACACCAGAACGTCATGGGTTCGATTCCCAGTCAGGGCACAAACCTGGGTTGCAGTTTCAATGCCCAGTTGGCTCTCATGGTACAGGCAACTAGTCAATGTTTCTCTCACCTCCCCCTCCCCCTCTCCTTCTCCCTCTCCCTCTCCTTCTCCCTTCCTCTCTCCCTAAAATCAATAAACATATCCTTGGGCAGGGTTTTTTTGTCATAGTGAAAGTCTTAATCCCGGTGGCATGATGTTACCTTGCAGGGCCTCTTTTGTCAACTGACTACAGTTAGCTTTGGCCAAATTACTTCAGAGTCAAAACCCAAAGTGGAAGGTGTGATTTGAATTCCTCTCCGTTCCCAGCACCTTAGAAGCGATAGGCATTCATGTTGGATTCTGCTGCCGGTTGTCTCTCTGAGCTTGTTTATGACTTTGTTGGATTCTGAGGACAAGAAACTATACATAAAACCTCTACCCTCTTTCCCACGTTCCAGGTAACGATGCCATTTCACACCTCGGCAGCTCTTCTGGGAGCGCCTGCTGGTTTGAGGTGATGGAGGGGTCGTTACAGCCCAGCCCTCACAGGTGCGACTCTGCAGGAGGGACCAGCGTCCCCTCAGACCTCCTCACAGCCATTGCTTTCTCCTCATGAACGTGTTACTGAAACAGGCAAAACTCTTCATGATTTTGTCTTCCAGATCCACCTCTGGACCTTCTAAGGAATGAGTTGGAATAAGTCATTTTTGTATCATGAAGGGAGCACAGATCATCAACTTCTCCTCAAAGCCCAGCCACAGCCCCCAGGATTGCTGGTGCTCCCAACACATTGCCTGTAATGTCTTACAGATGATACCGGTCTGTCTCTGTGCATATCTCAGGCCTACAATGACCATGTCCCAGACCCGGCTTCCCCTCTCACCTCTCCCCTCACCTCATCCCACAGGCCTGCACCCCTGGGAAGAACAGAAAGCTGGCACCCACACCCAGCTGGCCTTAAACTGCCTACCAGGCAGGTAATCCTCCCGCCTCAGACTGAGTGTCAGCACTGGCATCAAACATTCTAGTTACCCCATCATTTAAGGGAACAGATACCAAAAAGCACGATGAAAGATATTCCATACGTGATTATCTGCAAGAAGGAGGGGAAGGAAAAGGGCAAAGATGGAAGGTGGGAGGTGGGAGGTGGAGGAAACCAATCCACTAGTGAGCCAGGCACCCTGCCTGCAGGAAGCCTCCCCAGCCTCGTGTGCCCCAAACATGCTCTGCCCAGCTCTGCCCCGCAGGAGGCCTGGAGGAGGAGATACCCTCAGAATAGAAGGCGCACTAAGGCTTGATTGAAAAGAAGCACTTAGGACAAGCATGTCAAACTCAAAGGCTAACATGGGCCAAATAAACAAGGTTTAAGCTTATGTGGGCCACAAAAAAACAAAAGCTTCAATTGTCATAGAAACGTAGGTTTATTTTGATAGAGACATGCTGAATACAAAGGGCTGAAATAAATGAGTAATAGTTAACATAAAATAATAGAACATTTTAATAAAAATTAATATTTTTTCTTGAACATTAACTTACCTGACACTGAATAACTGCACAATTAATAAGCGTAATGCAAATAAACCTATTTTTCTTGTTCTCTGAAAGCGAAATATTTCCTGTTGCGCACACCAAACAAGTCAGTCCAAGATTAATGATGTGGCAATCGGCTACTAAAATATTCGCTGCTAGTATTAGTGGAGAGAAATGGTGCACCTGCTCATAAGGCATGTAAGGGAAATGAATGCAACATGATTATAGTAATCAGTCATTAGTGAACGTTGTAGTCCGTTATTAATAATACTATATAATAAAACCCTAATATGCAAATCGAACAAATGGCAAACGACCAGCGGAACGACTGGTCGCTATGATGCACACTGATCACCAAGAGGCAGATGCTCAATGCAGGAGCTGCCCCCTGGTGGTCAGTGCACTCCCACAGGGGGAGTGCCACTCAGCCAGAAGCCAGGCTCATGGCTGGCGAGCACAGCAGCAATGGCAGGAGCCTCTCCTGCCTCTGCTGCAGGCAGGCAGTAAGAAGCAAGGGGTCCCATACTGTGAGAGACTCTGACTTCGAGAGGGATGTCTGACTGCCAGCTTAGGCCCAATCCCTGAGGGAATTAGGCCTAAGCTGGCAGGCAGACATCCCCCGAGGGGTCCTGGATTGTGAGAAGGTGCAGGCCGGGCTGAGGGACCCCCACCCCTCCAGTGCATGAATTTTGTGCACCGGGTCTCTAGTTATGTATAACAGGATATTGTAAAAATTAAGTTATGAAATTGTTATTAAAACGTTTCTTACATACCGTTATATTGGCTGGGCAGCAAAAATATTCATTATGGGCCATATGCGGCCCACGGGCTGTGAGATTGACATGCTTGACTCAGGAAGATTGGCTTTAGGCTCTGAAGGCTAACAGCAACTACTTTAACTGCCCTCAGCTCCTGGCAGCATGCCCCAATTTCATCTTCTTAAGTTATAACTAAAGACACTTAAACGCCATTGCCTGGAAGCAGGGGAGCTCAAGACAGCCCTGCCGGCTCATTAACCACAAGGAGAATGTTTAACCTCCCATCATCCAAGACAGTGAAATTAACAAGATGCTCATGTTTCGCCTATCAGATTGACAGATATATTTTAAATCGCAATAAGTGGCATCCATACACAGCTGGTCAGAAATGTGTACACACTTTCAGGAGAATCATTGGATAGTATCAATCCGCGCCTTTTTAAAACGTGCTAAATTTGGACGTAAAGAGGAAACCCCAAGGATGTTCACTACAGCAATGATCTTAACGGCAAAATAAAAATATTGGAATCAACCAAAAGGGCACATGGTAAGGAGTTGGTTAAAAAAAGCAGAAAGTGTCTATTCATGAATGATAGGCAATCAAATGATGATGTAGAATAATGTAATGATACAGGAACATGTTTAAAATACCACGTTAAATGAGAAAAGCCACTTACAGAATAGTATGACTTTATTTTTTTAAATTTATACATATACTAGTAAGCATATATAAATGTGTGTGTATAAATCCTGAAATAGATGTTTCAAGAAGTAGTGGTTATCTATGAGTTAACAGTGAGTTCTGAGTTATTTTTACCTTCTGTATAGTGTTTTTCTATATTTTCAGCATTTTCCACCATGAATCTGCAATAGTTTATTATCAGAATTTTGGGAAAGACTATCACTGTTTAAGGTGCCCCACAATCTCTAGGGGTCTGACCAGCCTTCACTTGGAAGGAAGGAAAGGAAGGGCAGGGACCCTAGACTCAGCCAGGACATTCCACAGAGGCAGAGATGGAAACAAACCTGAATGAAGTGGGACTGTCACAAGGACACAAGGCTGCTCCACTATCTTGCCACAGTCCCCTAGTGAGAGGGGTGCCTCCTGCTCCCCTCCCCCGTCTTTATACCAGCCCAGGAAATTCAGCTGGGGTTGACGCTCTTGGAAATGGGCAAGTATCTAGACGTGCAGATATATGTGCTTAGCAACTCACCAACCATCCAGAAGAAGGTCAGCCAAGCCATGGAGATGCTCAGCTTGGAGCCAGCTCATGCTTGGGAAGTCTTTCAGCAGCTGGACCGACAGGAGTCATAAAGGAACCCATCCAAGAAAATGCACATATTCAACCAAGCAAGCAATGGCCCTTCAGAGAAATGCAATCGGCACTGTTTAACTATTGCCGGTACTTCCTTCCGTGAAAACAGCGGGAGAGGAGATAGAAATCGTGCAGCCCTTGATTTAACGTAGTAAGCCTCCAAGCAATCGCAGAACTAGTTATATGAAAACGAACCAGTAAGACCCAAGAATCGTGGCATATGCACATGAAACAAAGCACAGCTCACAGCTACACAGGGCTTGCAAAGCACTGCAACAAGGGATAGTTCATGACTCAATGTCAATATCTAAACTCAACTCTCTGTTGAAACAAGAGACTGGACTAAAATCTGACCCCTGCTTGGTCAAGTGTTTCCTGGTGCTGTAGGTGAGGGGGTGTATGAGGATGTGAGAAACACAGACAGACCCATCAGAGCCAGCCCAGGTAGCCCACAGATGGTTCTGGTGGAGCACAGCTCTTCCCCAGGGAGATGGCTAAGCCTCAGCAGCCCAGCCAAATGGAAAGAATGCACTTAAGGAACATGTGATCAGGAGACATCCCCAGGCTGAAATCCTGGGCCCGTCTAGGCACAGCCATGTCTCACACCACACAAGGAGTGACAGAAGGAATTCTCTTCCACGTTCTTCTGTTCAGTGAAGATCGGGACTGGATAGGCCAGATTCTCTCGAGCTACCAGAGAAGGAGCTTAGGGCTCCTGGACAGACAGACACACCCACTGTGTCCCAGCATCCCCCTCCAGGTGATCTCTACGTTTCACACTCTTCTCACCAACCAGAGGTGACATGAGACCCAACCCTACCTGCCTGGGAGATAATCCTCATCATTGTGGAAAAGATGTCATTAGAGATACTAACTAAAAGTGAGGGATTTCACACACACACACACACACATACACACACACACATACACACACACACACACACTTTCACACACACACACACACACATACACACACACACACACTCCCAGGAGGCCAGATCAGAAAAGATGAGGGGAGTCCTTTCAGAGAGGGGAGCTAGAGAGGACACATGGGCCTCAGATGCCCCCAACCCCAGACCACAGGAGCTAAACACATTGACCTGCTTCACCACCCACCCAGCATGGGAGCACAGAAGAGCTGCGCTGGGTGACGACCGCATGCCGAGTCCCTGCCCGCAGACACTACGGCCTCCCTCTCTGGAGCGGTGCCTCGAGCTCTAAACTTGGCAGGTCCATGAGGAGCCAAACCCTGAATGGACACAGATGGTCTGACTGGAGAGAAACGGGAAAAGGAAGTTCACTTCCGAGTCTAGCTCAGCTACCCAAGCATCCCAGGGCCAGAGCGCCCCTGGTGGCTCTAGGGCCTATGATGCAAAGAGAAAAGCCACCTGAAGAAAAAACTTTCCTGCGGGGAAATCACCAGAAATGCCCCAGCTCCCTAGACCTGCACGTCCCATCCCTCGGAAGCATCCCCAGGCAGAGTGAAGCCAGCAGTCAGGTAACCAACACCAGGTGCCGGACACAGAGGTGGAGTTGACCAGGCGCCCATGGCCTGAGGCAGAGGGTCCAGGAAGGCAAGATCTCCCCTCCCTGCTTGGCTGCTTCTGTTGGCCCAGAGACTGTAGATTTATTTCCATCACAGGCCCGTGCATATGCACACGCAGTCACGCACACACACCCCTAGTATCTAGGAAGGGAAATTCTACCTCTTGTTATAACCAAGTTACCCCGCTTTCTGACCTTAAAAAATAAAAAAATAAAAAACCCAGTGGGTTTCCTTTGAAGGTTTCAAACCTGATTAGCCACAGTAAAATGATGCTTTAATGGGGCTGTGATGGTCCCCGCCTCGGGTGTCTGTGTACGCAGCCATATTACTTAGCAACACCATAGCCGTTTAGGTTTAATTTCCTAGCTTGCCTGATAAGGAGGCTGCAAATGTAATTTGTGGTGCCGCAAGCTGGGCAAACACGTGGGGCTATTAGATGAGTCACCGAGTGATGCAGGCCACTGTGCCGAGCTCTGCAGAAGAGGAGAAGCGAGCCCTGATCTGCGGGGCTGATAGGTACCCCCGGGCGCACGCAGCTTTCTGAGCGTGTGGGGGCTGTGCGGCCTTCCCTCGGCCTGTCTGGTCCGGTGCCATCATTTATTAAGGGAAGCTCCGCTCGCCTCTCAGCCCTTGTTAGGATCATCTTCCGGCTGTCTGAAATCCACAATTCAGACCTGCAAACTCAAGCCCTGCAAGACCAGGTGGTCAGATGATGATAAAACAGCAGTAACAATGAACATTTTTTACTCGATTCTAGTTGCTTTACATGAGTTATCTCTGTTAATTTTCCTTAAAAACAATAACAACCAGGAGGCAGGCACTACTGTTATTCCAATTTTCAAATGGGGAGACTGGCAGGGGAGGGTAGTAGCACATAAGACAACAGAGAGAAAGGGTGTGACTGCCCACTGAACAGTCATTCAGGGCCAACCAGCCAGATCTCCCACTGTTCTACAGAACAGGAAATACAGATTTTTATATAAAATGCCATGAGTTTTAAACATCTGCAACTAATTCAGCTGTTTAACAAATACTGTAAGAACCAAACCCCAAACATATCTACCAGCCAGATTTGGGCCAAGGCCCACCAACAAGTAGGCATATTTACCAATAAATACACTCCAATTTTTAATCTTTGCTCCCAGGAGCCATTGGTGTCCCAGCCCTTGGGTCGTCCCTCAGCTGTATCCTTCCTGGAGCCTCAGTGGTGCTCCATTCTTCCCGCTGCTCAGGCTCACAGTCTTAGAGTCCCCTGGGCACTTTCCCTTCTCTCACACCTCGCATGCCATCTGTGAACAGATCCTGTCGGCTCGACTTAAAATCTATCCACAATTCCTCCACTTCTCAAACCCTCACTGTGACCAGCCTGGTCCGAGCCCCCATCATTTCTTACCTTAATATCATGAGCTGCCTGCCACACCCAGCTTCCCTCTTCCTCCATTCTCAACCAGACCAGCGGGTTTAAGTCAGATCCTGCCACTTCTCTGCTCAACACCCTCCAATGGCTCCTGTCTCACTCAGTCAAAGTCGAGCCCCACATCCCACCTGTCTCTCCTGCACCCCCTGCACTGCAGACACACTTGCTGTTGCTCCAACACACCAAATGCGCTCCAGCCTCGGGCCCTGCGACCCATGTTGCCTTGGGATCTCTCCCCACAGGCGTTCTCTTGGCTCTCGCCCCTCTCTTTGCCATGTTCAATTGCCACCTAGTCAGAAAGATCTTCCTGGACCACTTATCCCAACTAGCAACCTCCCCATCACTCTCCCTCCCCTTGCCCTTACCACTTATCACTACAACATGCCATATATTTGTTTGTGTTTTCTCTCTTTCCACTAGAATGCACCCGCCATAAAAGTAGGGAATTTGTTTTCTTCTAGGCTCTATCCCAGGTGTCTAGAACAGGGGTGGGCAAACTTTTTGACTCGAGGGCCACAATGGGTTCTTAAACTGGACCGGAGGGACGGAACAAAAGCATGGATGGAGTGTTTGTGTGAACTAATATAAATTCAAAGTAAACATCATTACATAAAAGGGTACGGACTTTTTTTTTTTTTTAGTTTTATTCATTTCAAACGGGCCGGATACGGCCCGCGGGCTGTAGTTTGCCCACGGCTGGTCTAGAACCATTCCTGGTACATAGCAGAAATTCATTAAGTATTTGTTGAATGAATGAAGAAGTGAATGGTCCACACAATGGGCCCTTATAATAGCTCCACCCTTGGCCTCATCTTCACTCTGTGTGCACATGGAGGACAGCAGGCCTCCCCACTTGCTACTATCACCTCCACCACAAGCGCATAAGATGCCAGATTGATTACCTGCTGAAAACGACCAGGAGATAGTCCCTGCTCTGGCCCACCTACTTTGTGGAACAGGAACTTGTGATCTGTGCGCCTCTTGTCCTGGATAGAAGGAGCAACAGCTTAGTCATGACGGAGGTGAATTTTATAATTATAATTTATAGTCTTGATGAGACATGGCAGGTTTTGTGTGAGAGTAGAACATTTTAATCCTAAATTACAAGACTGGATAAAAGTGCTTTATTTGTTTACCTACAGAATTTGTTGGCCTTATTTTTATTTCTGTATTTATTTGAAAGCTCATCTATCCCAGGAAGCCATCTATGACATAATCCTGAATATTTCTTTCACATAGACAGGGTCAGAGAATATAGGCTGAATGATTCCAACTCCACCCCGATCCTCCAGAAAGTCTGCACAGAGCTGCGGTGATTCGTCGCAAGTTCCCTCCATGGACCTCCGTGAACCCTGCATGCCGTCCGCCAACCTTCCACACAACCCAGATACACCTCCTTCTGGGGCAGGGCCCTGATTCGCCACAGGTGATGTCCTGAATGTTTTTCCTTCCTTGGCCACTAAACACCCCAGCTCAACAAGAAGGTAAGCCAGGATGCCAGGATGCCAGGATGACCCTCCCCAAAGCTGAAGCTTACTTCGGAAGGAAGGTCAGCCAAGAAGCCAATCAGACATACACCTACTAGAAGGGAAAAGCGTCACCTAGCAGTTTGGACTCTGAAGCTGATAGAAAAGAATCGAGGAGCATGTACAGCGGTTTAGCCCAGGTCTAAGTCATAGGGGGGAGATGCCCGGACCCATGCATTTGCTGAGGAACCCAGCACATGGCATCTCCATTTGATTACCTTCTCTGTATCCCAGTCTCTCAACACCTTTTCATCATTGCCTCGGAACTCTCACGCCCATGCTTTCCTCGAATGTTTGTTGAAAATGTCCCACTTTAGGCATAGGTCCCACCCATCATCACTACCCTCTCACCCCCAGCTCCCTCTCAGAGGATGTGACAGGATATCATCCTGATGTGCCCACAGCCTCGCCTCCTCTGCCAGTCGGCCAAAACCAAGCCTGCATTTGCCAGGTGACCAACCCTGCATCTGCTAAGAATGGTATTTACATTTTTTAATGATTGAAAAAAATATTTCATGACACATAAAAATGATATGAGATTCAAACTTCACTGTCCATAGTTATACTGCTTTGGATCACAGCCACACTCATTCATTTACATATTGTCTATGGCGACATTCACACTACAATGGCAGAGGTGAGTACAGTTGACCCTTGAACACATGGGTTTGGGATCCATTTATATGTGGATTTAAAAAAAAATAAATATGGTTGGCCTTTTGTATCCCATTCATGGATTTAACCAACTATGGATTGAAAAACAGTGTTTTCACTCTGCGGTTGGGAATCCACAGATGCAGAGGGCTGGCTAGGTGCATGGTTCTAGGCCATTTTACATAAGGGACTTGAGCATCTTCGGATTTTGGTATTCAAGGGTTCCTGGAACCAATCCCCCATAGATACCAAGGGACAACTCTAGTTAAGTTTTAGAGGAATTAAAAGTTAAACACAAATTTTTAACTTCTCAGGGTTGGCATTCCTAACCTTGGGCTTGTTCAAGAGTCCATTGTAGTTGCAACAGCAACTGTGTGCCCAGCCAAGCCTAAAATATTTACCATCAGCCCTTTATAGGAAACGCTTGCCAACCATGATCTAGAACTCTAGAAGGCCTCTGGCCCAGCCAGCGTGACTCGGTGGTTGAGCATTGACCTATGAACCAGGAGGTCATGGTTCAATTCCCCGTCAGGGCACATGCCCAAGTTGCAGACTAAATTCCCAGTATGGGGCGTGCAGGAGGCAGCCAATCAATGATTCTCTCTCATCATTGATGTTTCTATTTCTCTTTCCCTCTCCTTCCTCTCCAAAATCAATAAAAATATATTTAGAAGACCTCTGAATTACAAATAAATAAAATGCAAAAATTCAGGCCAAATAAGGTTAGGTCAGAGCAACAATTCTTTAATTTCATCCAAGAATTCTCATACTTCACTTTTATACTTTTGTTTTCCCCAAACATTACTTTAGTTGTAACATTCAAGGATATTTCAAATAATCATTACAGATACTATGCTTACCTTTATTTTCTTGGCCCCATATATGTAGGTAAAAATATAGGTATATTTTTAACTTTTAACAAAGTATGTACAGGCAGATAATTTTTCAAAAGTCAAATAGAGAACAGAAAGCTTTTCATTTAAGCAAGAGTCCTCCTCCACCTCCCCACTTAAGGAGACAGCTCCTTAAAAGTCATTTAGCGATTTCTCCTTGCAGTCACTTAACTAAAAACTGTGCTTAATTGCTCTTCTTGATTGACCAATTTAGCTGTTATCCAAATTGTCATGACAGGTGAGAACTGAACTCATACTCCTGCCTCCCAAAATAGAGGTTATCTCACAATTTTTAGTTAACTCAATAATCAGTGCTGACATAATGACTATGTAAATATTTGTCAGAGACGGCCCTGGCTGGTTTGGCTCAGTGAATAGAGCACCAGCCCGTGTACTGAAGGGTCCCAGGCTCGATTCCGGTCCTGGGTTTGGTTCTGGTCTAGGACACGTACCTCAATTGCAGACTAGATCCCGGGCCCTGGTCAAGACACGTATGGGAGGCAACCAATCAATGCGTCTTTTTCACTTTGATGTTTCTCTGTGTCTCTCCCCCTCCCTTCCACTCTCTCTAAGAATCAATGGAAACATATCTGGAGTGAAGATTAACAACAACAACAAAAACTGTCAGAGACAAATAGTGTTCCATGGTTTTATTTCAAACTTATACTTCATTGGTTTTGTTTCATGTGCTTACAAGCTAAGAAGAGGGACTCTGTGTCGCAATACTTACCAGAAGGTCTAGGTCTTCAATAACGATCTTCTCCAAACTCAGTACACTGCAGAGTATCAGAGCAATTACACATCTATAAAACAAATTATGGAAATGCTTTAAAAATAAACAGTCTGTTCAGAATTACAGGAACTCAGTCCTGAACCTCCCTTCTGAGTCATAATATTTCATGTGGCTTTTATGAGGTAGAGTTTGGGCCTTTGGTTTTCAATTCTAAGGGAAAAGAGTAAGAGGAAAGGGGTGTGGACAACAGTTCTGCATCCCTCACTTCATCTGCTTACAGACTTTATCAAATAACAAATTCCCCCAAACCTCCCTACTCCAATCTCTAACGTTTAAGAGAATCAAGAATTCCATGACCCCCAGCCCACAGGCTTCTCTTAGAATGAGATGCTAGCTAAGCCCTTGAGGCGTTCTCAACAAGAACCGACCAAGTGCCCTGCCCAACCTCAGAACTCTGTTCGGTGTGAGCCCGAGAGATAAACATGGACAGTGGCTCAGAACCCCATACTTCTGGGTGGAAGAGTCTAAAAATCACAACCCAAATCACATGTGGTCAATGCACATACTTTGGGTTTAGAGCTGACTTATAAACAAGAGCTTTCTTATTACAGACAATGCTATAATGAATAACCTTGTACATAAATGTCCCTTTCACACGTGTGCAAATACATGTAGAGGATAAATGCTCAAAAGTAGAATTTTGGGGTCAAAGGAGAAATGCATTTATCATTGTTTTAAATGGTAAATATATATATAGGGTCTTTCCGAATCTGATCTTCTTTGTTCATACTCCACAAATGACTTCTAGATCTAAAATGTGCATGACTACATGGCTAAATTAAATTGCATTTTCTATGCATCGTACGTAGTAATTTTTCCAGGCTAACTGGGGAATGATTTATCATATATTGCATTTCTGGCCCCATAACCTCCTCATGCTATATTTGTCTGAGCACAGCCCCTTCTAATCCTACCTGTCATCCATCACTTTACCCCCACACTACTGTTTACATCACCTCTATTCCAAGTTCATTCCTATATTGTTGTTCATAATCAATTCCAAGTTCAGCAATGCTCTGACTTCAGCAGAATGATAGCTTGTAAGGAAAAGTAGGCCCCCACCGATTCACTGGAAACCAGTAAGAATTCCAACCCCAAAAAGGGGCCAGCGTGCCACAGGGACTGGGATGACCCTGACTAGTAACAAGCTAATTTCTCAGAGAGAGACTGAGAGAATCCCTCCTCCCAGTGATTACCTCCAAAGAAGAAAATATATTTTCACTAAACTGGGCTTAGAAAAAATGTAAATATCCTTTGATTTAGAACAAATTTCTTTTAGAAAGAAGTTTAGCAAAAGCCTTCCAGTCTGCCCTTAGCCAGAAATCCCCATTAAGCAAAAATACTATTGCCTCAACCCCATGAGCAGTGTTTCTATGAAGTTAGCACCAGCTTTGTTAAAGACAGAAGTCTGTGTGCTTATTGCATTTGGTAGCTTCGGTGATGTGATTTTTGCTGAAAATAATGTTTTGCGGTATTGTACAACCAGAGAAGTAAAAGAAACGCCTGCCCCATATTCTCTAGGAGAGTATTTTCAATACTCTTTGAGAACCAATTTGATAATAAATATGTTAAAAGACTTTAACATAGGAATAGGACAGTGAAGATATTGTTCACCTAGTAATATTTACATTTTTAGAATGACACTCAATTCTGGTAATACCTGGCCAGGAAGTAAGTCGAAATATCAAGAGTCTTTTTAAAATGTGAAGAGCGGAGTGTGTGAATATAATAAGGCAATACAATGGATCCTTGTGATGTTGAAACTGTTCAGTATTTTGACTGCAGTGGTGGATATACCAACCCACACAGGCAATAAAATTGCATAAAACAATACACACACGCAACACACATGTACAAGTAAGACTGAGGAAATCTGAATAAGGTTAGTGAATTATATCAATGTCAATATCCTGGTTGTGATATCATATGATAGTTTTGCTAAATGTAGCATTTGGGGAAACCCAGCAAAGTACACAAGGAATCTGTGTGTAGTGTTTCACATGTAAAACTGCAATTGTCTCAATAAAATTTTCTATTTTTTTAAAAACGGGGACATGCCAAGATAAATGAGGTGCAAAGGTACTCCTAGGTAAAGAAGGAATGAATTTGTGTGCTATAAGATTTTTAGCTATGAGACAGTTACATATAAGAGGATGTCTATACATGGTAGGGGTTGAGGAGGGGTGAATACTCCATTGTTGTTCCTTAGGGGGGGGGAGAAAGAAAGACAGGGTACCTTTTCTGTTCCAGTAAATCCATATCTAGAACCCTATCCTTGGGAAACAGATGTTTACTGTAGCATTATTTATAATAATGAAAAACTGTAAACAACCCAAAAGTCCATCATTATGAAAATGATCAATACAGTGTGACATTTCTACCATGAACTGTCATGTAATCATTCTACAAGATCCATCCATATAACATACCAAGATAAGAGAAAGGCTATGTGTCCTCTACAGTATCCAGTGTTATAGATCGCTACAGGGGGAGAAAGAGTGGCAAAGACTGCAGAGTATATTTCGAAGTGCTAGTAATGAACTCAAAAAGAAAATTGAGACAATCTGAGAAAAGGTCAGTGAGAATGGGTATGATATTAAGGAATCACTGTCGATTTTTGTTGGATATAATGTGTGTGAGTGTGTGTGTGTGTGTGTGTGTGTGTGTGAATGTAAGTCTTTCCTTACCCTTGTATCCATTCGTGTTACACACTCAAGTAAATACAGACAAAATGATATAATGTCAGGATGGACTTGCTTTCCATACAACTACAGATTTGCTTTAAATACACTCTGTAGCATTTCTTTTAGTTTACTTCCTTTAAAAACTTTTAATTGATTTTCTAGAGAGAGGAAGGGGGAGAACGAGAGAGGGAGAGAGAGAGAGATAGAGAAACATCAATTTGTTTTCCACTTATTTATGCATTCATTGGTTAATTCCTGTATGTGCCTCCAGGGATCAAACCTGCAACCTTGGCATATGAGGACAATGCATTAACCAACTGAGCTCCTGGGCCACATTTAACATAGGCACAATTTAAAAAGTAAAATTTAAAGGTTAACCATAGTTATCTCTGAGCTAGGTAATTCTGGCTACTTAGTCCTTTTCTTTAAGGCTTACTGTATTTTCTGTTTTCTATAAAGAACAACTATAAAAAATCGCAGAAAGTAGGATATGTTTAGAAAAATCAGACCAGAGAGCTAAGTCATTTATACACAGGTAATTGCAGCCCTGATTATATTAATCTGGAGACAGTCCTTCTTAAGAGGCAATTTACCTTTAGACTTATCAGCTGAGTGGCTGCAGACACCCTTACCAGTGGAAGTGGAACCGATTGCTCACAGAGTGATTCATGCAGCTGTTCTCCCAAACCACCTGGGCTGGGGCCCGGTGGCTTCCTGCTGGGTTCTCAGGTCTGAATGGTTATATCTCAGGCTCATGTTTCTCAACCAGGAAGCACATTAAATAACCAAGGGCAGTCACAATACTGAGTAGGTTTTAATAGGGTGTAGACACATGCCTTGTCTAAAAGTTTCCCAGGTGGTTCTGATGGGCACACTGGGTCCGGAATCTCTGATTCAAACAAGCAAACAGATATCATTATACATAACGCATAAATAATTTTCTGTGTATATGAATTGTATATGTCTTAAGTATTGTTGAAAGTATGTGTAAGAAGGTATTAAAAAACAGTGACTGTGGGGAAGGGGACTGGGTGGCGGGGGACAGAGGGAAACTTTTCACTTATATCCTTTCATGCTTTTTACATTGTATGCAAATGAATGTACTGCCTTTTCAAAAAAGGTGACCGTGAAAGAAAACCAAATTTGAGAAGAGCCTCTGCTTGAGACACTCAGCTGGCCGGAAGTGCTTTTTTTGCGGGATGGTCAAAGTTCTGTGAAATGGATACGTTTTGGGGCAGAAGTTTTGCTAAAATATTTCCCGAGAAAGTATCTAACGTTGACTTTAAAAGAACACTAGATATAATCATCCTAATGGCTCTTACACTCAGATAGTTACAGGAACCACTCACCACTTTAGAGCTGCATAGTCTACCGTTCAGAAGTACAGGCAGTCAGCCTGGGTGTGGGGGAGAAGGGTTTTCCTTCTGCAATTACCTTAAAGCATTTCATTAAATATTCCTGATGCCAGCTGTTGCCTGGCTCACTCGAGGGCAGAGGTGAAGGTAAGCTGTTCCTCCATATCCTTTTGTGCTGTTTGAATTTTGTGCTAAGTAGATGTATTGCCAGTTTAAAATTTTTTTTTTTTTTAAAGTGAGCCTTTAAGACTGTGTGATCAGCCCTGGCCGGGTGTGGCTCAGTGATTAGACTGAGTGTGCACACCTGAGGGTCTCCACTTTGATTCCCGGTCAAGGGCAATTACCTGGGTTGCAGGTTCGACCCCTGCCCCTCTCCCACATCGATGTCTCTCTCACATTGATGTTTCTCTCTTTCTTCTCTCTCCCCTTCTCCCCTCCCTTCCACTGTCTCTGGAGACAGTCCTTCTATGGGGGGGGAAATTTATGAGGGGGAAATATCCTTACTCCTTGAGTGAGGATTTAAAAAAAAAAAAAAGACTGTGTGATCAGATGGTAGTACAGGTGGCTGATTCACACTCCTATCTTAAAGTTGCTCCTAGCAGCACTTGGGAGTTCAAAGGGCAAAGCGGATTGCAAACATCTTCAAAAATCTGAGTCCAATTCAAAAGACAGGGTGGTGCTTGGGTTACAGAGGTCAACTGGTAAAGATTAGCAGCTGCATGATGAGCTAGAGCTGATCTAATGGCCTGGGCCCATTGGTAACAGAAAGGCCAACAGATGGAGCGTCAAGACAGGAACCTCAGTTCTGTACCCCAGTGGACGTGATGCAAGTCATTTAATCCTCCCTGAGCCAACTTGCTCACCAATAAAATGGAAATGTCCTTTACTTAAGAGAGATGCTGAGAAAATAATGCTTGTGGAAAGTACTATTAAAAGTTTAATATACCCAGCCACCCAGTCCCCTTCCCCAAAGTCACTGTTTTTCACTACCTTCTTAGATATACCAGTACTTCCAAAAATACTTGAGACATATACAAGAAAATTCATATACACAGACAAGGATTTATATGTTACGTATAATTATATCTGTTTGCTTGTTTGAATCAAAGTTTAATTTAAAAAAAAGTAGTACCTTATAACAACTTTTCAGATTTAAGTTTGAGTACACACACACACACACACACACATACACACACAACATTAAATCTGGAAGATTTCTGCCCTAGCCAGTTTGGCTCAGTGGATAGAGCATCGGCCTGAGGATTGAAGGGTCCCAGGTTCGATTCCCACCAAGGGCATGTACCTCGGTTGCAGGCTCAATCCCCACAACCAATCGATGTATCTTTCTCTTTCTGTCTCACCCTCTCCCTTCCACTCTCTCTAAAAAAAGTCAATGGAAGCATATCCTCAAGTGAGGATTATCCAAAAAAAAAAAAAAAAAATGATTTCTCTTCTACCCCCTAAAACACTAAAATTAAAGAAACATAAATGTTCCATTTTCAGGACTCAAGGTTTCACCTTGATTTTAATTTTCTTTACAGTGTTCCAGTTAAAAAGGCCATGAAAACTCATGTTGACCTATCTATACTTCAAGTGCACATGACACTTTTTATTTTATAATTATTTTTAAATTTATGTGGAAATTCTGTTAACAACGCATTCAAGCATTGATATAAGTAGCCACTTTCCTCCCACCCTTCCATTATGAGGTGATGTTGATAACTGCTGAGTAAAAGAAGGTCAGACAAGATTTGATAGAGGCTTCAAATTCACACGTTCCTTGCTCACCTTTCAGAAACAGCCACAAATGAGAACTGAGAGATTTTGCTCTGGGATTAGCTGTCCTTGGTTAAAAGTACCTTTCAAATGACCAATCTGAACGAACTCTGTGGTCCCTGCTCGTCATTTTAAACTGATTTTTATGTACTAGCTTTTCTGCTTCCTATTCTGTTTATCCCTTGGTTTTAGACATGAAATGGCTCTGCCAGGAGAAAAATCTCTATAACAAAATTTGTCAGTCAAGGTACAACATGATGCAAAAATTAGCATCATCACACACATAATGGGAAACCCCACAAAAAGACAAATTAGACCAGTGGTTCTCAACCTTCTGGCCCTTTAAATACAGTTCCTCATGTTGTGACCCAACCATAAAATTATTTTCATTGCTACCTCATAACTGTAATGTTGCTACTGTTATGAATCGTAATGTAAATATCTGATATGCAGGATGGTCTTAGGTGACCCTGTGAAAGGGTTGTTTGGCCGCCAAAGGGGTCGCGACCCACAGGTTGAGAACCTCTGAATTAGACAGAAAAATATTTGATTTGTCTATTCTTTCGGCACATTTTCAAACAGGAAAAGATCCAGAAAAGGGAGGGAAAAGAAGAAACTCATCCTAAGATCAGGAGAAAATCAACAAGGCATCAATGGGACAGCCTTGGAGGGTGTTTTCACACATGCCCGGGTATTTCATCACAGGTCTCCCTCAACACAGCTTTCTCAACACTGACCAACAGTCAAACCATGTCTGCCTGAGCAACACAGCCAGTTCCACAAGTTAAAGGATCTGCTCAAAACAAACAGGAGCATGCAGAAATAAGTGGAAATGTGGACGAATGTGTTAGGGCTGTGCAATGCACGTGCTAGGAGTTCTCCCAGCAGGACTTGTAAGCGAGTCACAACTACGTCATTAGGGAGAGGGTAAAAGAAGCAGCTTCAATACAGTACCTGGTGAGTCACTTCCCCCCCCACCCCAGGTCAGCCAGAGCCTGGTATTCTTACTCAGAGGGCCGTGGAAATGGAAGAAGTCAGCCACCCAGGCACTTCTACCATTCGACCTAAACGTTGGAATTCCCCAGGGACAGGCTCTCAAGGCGATGCCATGTCTTTGTGATTCACTATTTCCAGTCCTATAATAACCCTTCCACCTTAACTAAAATCATGGCGGCCAAGCAAGTCGTGTGACAGATGCTTTAAAACTAAAGACTGTCCAGAAAGGGCAGGCCTCCCCCACCCCTACCCACCCATTACAAAAAACAACAAAAAATGTGTTTGGGGAGGGTGAGCATGAGTGACTCTGAGTCACAAAACAAAGAAGAGCTGTGTTCAAGGTAAAGGCGGAGCAGAACCAGGCCAACCCCGGCTGCCTCAGGAGTAGGAGTTTAAGGACATGGGCAAGTGTTGCAACAGAAAGTAATACTTCTTTCCTTTGCTAGCCAAAGTTCCACTTCTTTCAGACAGCCACAGGCATTCAGGCAGTTGATGTTTCTTAGGGTAAACATAGGGCTTCTCCAAAACAAATGCCCAAATAATTGCAAGGAAAAGGTGGGGAAGGGAGAATGAGAGGTGGACTCCATAGCTTCAAAGGACTTAAAAAACATATCAACCAATGAACTATCCAAGGAAGAAATTAAGAAAACAGTTCCAGCCCCAGTCGGCTTGGCTCAGTTGATAGAGCATCGGCCTGAGGAATGAAGGGTCCCGGGTTCAATTCCGGTCAAGGGCACATGCCTGATTTCGAGCTCAATCCCCAGTGGGGGACATGCAGGAGGTAGCCTATTAATGATTCTCTCTCATCATTGATGTTTCTATCTCTCCCTCTCCCTTCCTATCTGAAATCAATAAAAATATATTTTTAAAAAAGAAAACAGTTCCATTTGCAATAATGTTCAAAAGAATAAAATAGGTGATGAAAAAAGCCAGTCACAAAAAGACAAATATCCATGATTTTACATATATGAAGTACCTGAAGTAGTCAAACTCAGAAACAAAGTAGATTAGTGGTTACCAGGGGCTGGAAGGGACAAAGGGGAGTTGTTCAATGGGTATAGAGTTTTAGTTTTCTAAGTTTTAAAAATGTGTTGCACAACAATGTGCATATAATTACTACTGTACTATACACTTAAAAATGTTTAAGATGGTAAACTTTATGTTATGTGCTTTTCAACACACACACACACACACACACACACACACACAGCCCTGGATGGTTTTGCTCAGTGGATAAAGTGTCGGTCCGTGGACTGAAGGGTCACAGGTTCGATTCTGATCAAGGGCACGTACCTTAATTGCAGGCTCATCCCCGACCCTGGTCAGGGCACGTGCGGAAGGCAACCAATCAGTGTGTCTCTCTCACATCAATATTTCTGTCTCTCTCCCTCCCTTCCACTCTAATAATCAATGGAAAAATATCCTCGGGTGAGGATTAACAACAACAAAATAAACCAGATCAACCAATTGCAATGTATGAAATTCATTTGTACCTTGATTTAAACTGTAAAAAATAAAACTTATGAAAGAATAGGGAAAGATTGAATGCTGACTAGATGTTTAATATAGAAGCATTGGTTTTGTTTATAATGAATGGTTTGTGGGGTTTTTACATGATTTCTTTTTGTTTAGATAATCTGAAATATTTATGGATGAAATGATGCCTGGCTTATTGGGGTGATCACTTGTAAGGAATATGAACATCTAATCACTATGTTGTACACCTAAAACTAATATACTTTATGTCAACTGTAAATGCTAAATAAATTTAAATAAAAAATAAATTAAAAAATTTTTAAATGATGTCTGAAATTTGCTTTGAAATAATCCAGTGGGGTCCTGGATGGTTTGGCTCAGCAGTTAGAGCACTGGGCATATACCTTGGAAGGCAACCAATTGATGTGTCTCTCACACATTGATGTTTCTGTCTGTCTCTCTCCTATCTCCCCTCCACTCTCTCTAAAAAAAATTTTTTTTTAAATCAATTGAAAAAATATCCTCTAGTGAGGATAAAAGAAACAAAGAAATAGTCCACTGGGAATGGGAAGTATGGAGGAATCAAGATGGCCAGGAGTTGAGACTTATTGCAGCTGGGTGATAAGAACATGGAAGTTCATGTACTCACGTATGGTCTAGCACTGTACATTTTATTTTCCCATAATAAAGACTAAAATAAACAAAGCAAGTGCCTCTGGGAGGGTGGTGCTGTTGGGAATTTACACTTCCCCTGAACTCATCTATTAAGATGCTCTCCTCGCCTTCAGCAGGAGGATCCAATCCATCATGAATCCGGCTGTTCTGGGTTGACAGGCAGCCTTCTTGAAATCCTTTGGTGTCTGCACTGCTCTTCCACTAAGTGACAAAACAAGGAACTCAGCTAATCAATCTTTAGGGATAAAACTCAGGAGCAGCATCTTGGGCTTAGTTGAGAAGCTCATTGTTTCATTGACATCTGTGAACTGTGGTCTCAGGACTGTTTTATCTCCATACGCATTTCTAATTTGGGTGATGAGACTTGCTACCCAAGTCTATGGGGTCCTTTGAGGAGCCACCGGCCTCTCCAGTGCACCAGCACCTAGACATGCTGACAACCAGGGAGGGCAGGGCCTCTGCCAGGTGGAGCAGGAATGGAGATGAGACCACCATGAAAGAGGGTCTGATGAAGTCACCAGGCACAGACAGGAAAGAGGCAGCAACAGCTTTGCACCTACTTGGAAGTTTTGCCCAAGAGGGGCTCTTCTCTAGAAGGAGGAACACTTTCTTCCACTCCCTGCACTGCCTGGCTAGAGGCCCAGCCCTCCTTCCCCAGCTACTCCCACACGGAAAGGAGCGCCAGTTCCCAGGGGGCTGAAGTTACTCAAACTAAGCTTAAAACAACAGGGACACAGAGGCTACTCAGATTCCTCTCTCTCATCCCAGATCTCCCCTTCCCATTACTGCAGGAGCTGAGGACAGTAACACCCAAACCAAATGCCAAAGGAAAACAGAGCGCCTGCGGTTAATTTGTGCTGTCGCTGGGATTTACGTTCTAATAGCTTCGTGGCTGCAAGAAGCCCTTCTTTGCTAAAATAGAATACAATGAAAACCACCTGATTGATTGCTATAGCTATACCAGTCGTTCAAAAAGAAACTACTTTCACAAGAGCAAAGTTATAACACTTTAATAATTTAAATAGAATTAACTTCAGGAATACACACACACACATAAAATTCAGACAATTTCATTGAACAGTGTTAAAAGTCCCCCAAATCGTGGATATGAAAAGGTAATTTTAAAGCACTACAGACCAGAGTAAAACAAGGTAATTATTTTGCATTTACCAATAAGATGACAGCCTGTGGATACATTAGACCTTAATGAGAACACTTCAAGGGAATGTCATTTACAGAGAAATACAATAGATCTCAGAAAGATAAATTTATAGCTAACAATTTCTTTGGTCCTCCAAGCTACACCTGATTTTACTTTAAGATACCAAACATGAGTTGAGTACTTAATTCTACTTGTAAATAACTAAATATTAAGCAGGATAATGTTTTTATTGGCTTCAATTTTAAAAGGAACTCAAAATCAACCACCACTATACTTTAGAAACTCCAAGTGTAGAAGAATATAGGAAACAGAAGTAGGGTTTTTAAAATCTCTTCCATTTTGCCTCATTGTAAGCCAAACAAAGTGCATCACAGTGGCAGAGCTAGGACTACCAAGTTAAAGCAATCACTGTGGTTAATTCTTCTTAAGGTAATGGGATAAATGTGAGGAGCACTATATCAGCCAAATAAGAGGCTTCTTCAAGAATAATTCATTGTGTTTGTGTTTTGGCAGGGAAGTTGGGTTATTTTATTGTTTTAATTTGGCCCAACACTGCCCCAGTAGAGGAGACTTTAAGATAAACATCAATAAGGCAACAGCTTCCCAGACTAAAAGACTGGCCCACTTGAACAGTTACACTGAAGACAAGACCTTCATGGACCACAAGGGAAACCAGTATGGGGCTTCCAGTATTTTCCAGGGATTCCAGAAGATTATGGTGCATTTTCAGACACCAAAACTACACCACACTGACACTGGATGCAGCTCATGATGCAGTCCACAAATCATGTTCACGGAAGCTATGTACCTGACAGTGATGAACACTCAAAACTTTCTGGACTACTTAGAAAAACTATTGAGAAGATAACAAAAAGTTTTGAGGGATCTGCAAGAAACACACAAAGTAAGATCCCAAGAAACTTCAAAATGTAGAATGTAGAGGACTAGTTATTTGCAGTGTTAGTACTAAATCTCATAAAATAATGGCTTTTAAATAAAGGCAAAGGTATCTACACTCCAAATGGTGTAATATTCTCATCAAGGCACAGAGAGTTAAATGTCTAGATCCCTGTATGTTGACATGAGAATACACTCGTAAACAACTCCAGGAATTAATTCCTGATACATGAATTTTAAAAAGAACAGAAGGTAGAAATGTTCCTTTTTAATTCACAGTAAAATAAAAAACATAATCCACCACCTTGCCTTGGTGACTAACATTACAACTAGACAGTCAAAAATAAATATATAAAAAATAAGTGTTACTGGCAGTTTAATAAACATGATTAGAGTGGAGCCTGGTGAACTTTGAATTTGTAGAGCTGTATAATAACTTATTTTAAGCATTACACCACTTTTGTCGGGGGAATGGAAAAAGCAGTATATTGGCCATAGTTTTCTCCCATTCCCAACACTCCTACGCTTATGAACCAAATCACCACACTATTTGAATAGAATACATGAGTTCTTCCTCCCCAGCATCCTCAGTTACCGAATGGCAGTGATAACACTATTGGCAGTGTGCGTGAATGTTGCCACTAAGCAGTGGCAGGAACAAAGCAGCGGGCCCACCCCATATTAAAATTAACTTTATTTGACTTGCAATAAATAATTATTAAACACAATTAGTGACAAGGAGTTTCACAATTGAGAAGAGAATTGTACAAACAATTAAGACCAGACAACCAATGCTACTAGAGGCGTGATCTGCAGAGCACACGGTGTACACTTAAAGTTCAGCAGCTCCTGATGAGGGTGAGGAACTCTTCCCGCGTCTTTGGATCTTCCCGGAACACACCCAACATCGTGCTGGTCACAGTCTTGCTGTTCATTTTCTGTACCCCTCGCATTACCATACACATGTGTCTACAAAACAAGCCAACCAAGGGAGAATAAACAGTTACTGGTTTGGTTTTTAAAATTAAAAGCAGGCCAAAAGATTAAATCTGATTAAACTGGGTTCACAATAACCACGTTTGTCACTTAAATTTTATCTAAAAATATATATATTTTAAAGTTTCTTAGTTTTCTATCTTTTATTCTTCTCAGTGGTCGAATCCTTAAGGCATCCAACAGGAGAGGGGAGAATGGGATGTTCTTCCTAGGTGAAAATAATACAAGTGGTCTACGGAGATACAACAAGTTTGAGATAAGAAATCCACAGTTCTCACTTGTTCCATTTTCATGACCAAGACAGCATTATGCTAGCTGAGGAGAAATGGTGAAGTATCCAGAATCCAGGCCGGTGACCACGGTGAGTTTGAGCGACCTGGCGAAGCTGGAGAGCATGCACAGTGCAGAGTCCATGCCACGCCCAGAGAATGGATGAGAACTTTGCCCACAAGCTGCATGCAATTCTCATAATGCATTCTAACTTAAACAAGTGTCATCTGATGTCCTTTGTACCCATTCTTAGTTCTCTCTACTTTTTAAAATATGTGCCAATATATTAGAAAAACTCTGGTTGGAGCAACAAAGAGCTAAAGAAGAAATCAAGAGAAGATATACAACGCTACTGCCTGTGCGAATCACTACACCTAAGCTTACGACTCCCTACTCTTCCACAACCCCCGCCCCCAAACTCACACACAAAACAGGCTCCCAAACCCTAGTTCCCATATTGGCAACATAGGAAATGAAATGAATCTCCCTTCATGCACCACTATGACATTATTAAAGGCAAATACGGACTTACGTTGCTTCAACCACAACCCCGACTCCAGCAGGCCGCAAGGCTTCTGTGATTGCTACGGCAATCTGTTTCGTAAGGCGCTCTTGAACTGTGGATGTGACAAGGAGCTCAGGTTAAGTGTCTGACACAAACAGCTGAACGTTTTTGCTGTCTCTAGGATATATAAAAATCTCAAAAAGCAGACTTCTGAGAGAGGTAAAAGCCGAGACACACCAGCTTCGACCAGCTGGCTTTGTCTGCTGCCTGGGCCACAGGAGGCCCCTGTCCCATCCCGGCCCTCAGTACAGGTGCTGACTGAGAGCTCAGGAAGCCGGGCGCCCTCCAGCACCCCTGGAGGGAATGGAGTAGAGCAGCAACTGTCTCTCGGGTGTGCAGCAAGACCAACAGAATATTGATAACAAGCACCTCCACAGAGGAGAGCAGAGCAAATGAAAAAATAGCTCGGCAACAGGATTAACAAGGGGGTTACAGTGTGATTATTGAATTGTACTTAGAGCAATGCTGAAAACCAGTGATTTAACCTCAATAACGCAGTTCCTGTGCTGAATACACAACTGATCTTTGAATACATACATTCACTGCAGCACTACATCCATTTGAAAGCTGACAAATTTCCCAAATGTCTATCAGAGCAGGGATTGATTAAATGAAGCCACAGCACAGCCGTGCAATGGAACGCTGAATAGCAGGCAAAACAAATGAAATACTTACATGTCTGTGGGGGAAAATGTTTAAGATGTAAGCCCGGGGGGGGGGGGGGGGGGGGATAGGGAAAAAAGATAAGTGAAGTCCATTATGTATAATATGAGCCCGTTTTGAAATGTAATAAAATTAATTTATTTTAAAATGTTTGTATATGCATAAAAATGTGAAGGAATGTATACAGCAGACATTTTCTGTTTTATATTCCTATGAGGTTTTAATTTTATGTCATGCGTATTACACTTATAAGAATAATAAGAAAAAACTTTTTCAGTAAAAAAAATGGTTTTAAAATTTACCTTGTAATCTTCTACTATAGATCTCTACAATCCTAAAAAAGAAAGATTTGTTTTAGTTAATGATAAAAATTTTAAAGTGAAATTGCTAAAGCTTCCTCATAAGACTAAAAGGAATTCATTGAAGCAATTATAGGATGTGGGCAGGAGATCAATGCTTACAGGAGGATAGAAAGATATAAAAACTACAGGACAATAAAGAGGGAAGGTCTAACGGAGACCAACTAGGACAGAGTGGTGTGTCCCTATGTCCCCAAAGAGAGAGAGAATTAAGAGTATATGGTTCACTTATGAAAAACACAATTAGAGAGGAGTAATTTTAAAGCTCTCAAGTCATCAATTCTAAGCCAAGACTGAAGTGTTCTAATATATATATTTTTATTTTTGTATTGATTTTAGAGAGGAAGAGAGAGGGAGAGAGAGATAGAAACATCAATGATGAGAGAGAATCATTGATCAGCTACCTCCTGCATGCCCCCTACTGGGGATCAAGCTCACAACCCAGGCATGTGCCCTTGATCAGAATCAAACCCAGGACCCTTCAGTCTGCAGGCTGACACTCTATCCACTGAGCCAAACCAGCTAGGGCTCAAGTGTTCTAATTAAACATATTGTTTAATCAAAGCTTAAAGTTCAAGTTAAAAATAAATATTTGTTCATTAATAACTAGACCACTGTCAACTACTGTGCCAACTAACCCTATTAGGATAATCAGATTAGAACTGAACAGACTTCTCCAGACATCTCTTTACATAATAGGTCCATGTGAGCAATCAATATGATTAACCCCCTCCCAAAATAAAAGCTGACTGATCTTAGCTTATAGCACCATCTGTCAAATGATGATTTTTCTCCTTTTAGCATCTTTTACTCTAGTTGTGAAATGTGAAGACAGCCACATGAATCACCCATCTTATTTCTTTCTCTATTATTATTGATTTTATTGATGCATTCATGAGGATGATGGTCTAACCAACTGAACAATCTGGCCAATGCTGTGAGTCACCCATTTTAGAATAGTAATTCACATTAAGGACCTTTTCTTTAAAATTTGGCCTTCTTTGACATGAATTTGGACTTAAGGTTCGTGTATGAGGCATTTTAAGGCTCTTCTCTCCAATATGACCCTCATATAGAACTGACAACTTGCTCCTTTATACCTGTTACAGCAAATAAAGTCAATAAAGGGTAGGTTGCCCTATTCACCACTCAACCTGAAGGCAGAAGCCACTCTGATTTTTCTGTGTTCCCAGCAGGCAAACAACATTGAAGGAACTCTAATACATATATTTTTTTATTTTGTTTATTTAGTAAAATTATTTTGAATCCTCACCAAAGGGTATTTTTTTTCCATTGATTTCTAGAGAGAGTGGAAGGGAGGGAGGAGGGGAAAAGAGAGAGACAGAGAAACACTGAGGTGAGACACATTGATTGGTGTGCCCCTACCAGTGCTGTGGAACCTGCAACCAAGGTACGTGCCCTGGACCAGTAATTAAAACCGCGACCATTCAGTGCGCAAATATATAAAAATATGTTCACCAAAGCGTTTTTTTTCTTTCTTGACTGTATCTTCAAACTGTGTATGTATATCAAAGACTGGTTAAATGAATTCTATTAATCAGTCAAAGAAGTACTATATAACCATTAAAAAGGACTTGGACTTTTTGGACTAAAATATGTACAAGGGATTTTTATGTATTTTAAATAGAATTTAAAAAGTATGCTGAAACCGGTTTGGCTCAGTGGATAGAGCGTCGGCCTGTGGACTGAAGGGTCCCAGGTTCGATTCCGGTCAAGGGCATGTACCTGGGTTGCGGACACATCCCCAGTAGGAGATGTGCAGGAGGCAGCTGATCGATGTTTCTCTCTCATCGATGTTTCTAACTCTCTATCTCTCTCCCTTCCTCACTGTAAAAAATCAATAAAATATATTTAAAAAAAAAAAGTTGTAGTACAAAATGTAGAGTATGATCCCCTATTTTTTTTTTTTTTTTTTTTTGGTGGGGGTGAGGGCTTTGTTTTGTTTTGGTAATTGTAAAGAGTTTTGTTTTTGTATTTTCATAGAAATTTTCCAGAGGATAGTGAAAGAAATATCTAGTTTTTATTCTGGGAAATAAAAATAGGAAAGAAAAACTTTCCTTTTACTCACTCATTTGTATTTAAATTTAACTGGTATGTATGTTACTTTTATAATTGAGAAAGAAGGGGGGAAATGTTCTCTTTGTAATCTAATGCCTACCCTGCCTTTTAAACTATCTCCCCATTACCCCGCCTACATTTCTTATTTCTAACAAACAGATGTGTTCCCCATCCACCAGACTATGCCTTGCTCCTACCCTCTTATTTGCCTTTGCTTAGGCATTAACTATACCTAAAGAAACTTCCATTTAGAATTCTGCTCAGCCCTCCACCTCTGGGTCTCTTCAATCATGCCAGGCCACAGCTACCGTGCCTCCTCTACACTGGGAGCTCCGAACCAGGTGTTTGCATGGCACCTGTTGCCTCATACTCTCACCCTCCTTGAGGGCGGAGGCTATGTCCTACTTCTCTCTGGCACAGTGTCCTCTCCCAGTAGGTGTTCATTAGACTAACCATGGCTACCACGAGGCACTGCAATTCAAAATTCAAGATTTAATTCTGTTCACTTGGTTATTAAGGCAAGAAAATTAATATATGTTCAATGGATTTTTAGCAACAAAAGGAATTTCTTTTTTTCTTTTTTTTTTAATATGGGACGTTTCACAACTTTGTGTGCACAGGGGGCCATGCTAATCTTCTCTGTATCGTTCCAATTTCAGTATATGTGTTGCCGAAGCAAGCACAACAAAAGGACTTTCTATTCAAACTAGGTTTACTCTAGAATTCTACTAAAGTTCAACCAGATCAACTCACTTCTGGCATTTTCTTATTACTTTAGGCTTTACTGTTGGACTGATGATATTTGACTTCTGTGGCACTGAAAGGTCATTCGTTTAAAGGCAAGCATATAACAAACTTCACATACAAGAGTAAAATGAACAGTGAAGTTTTGCAAAGACATTCAGCTTGCTTTATTACTCTTCATTACCAGAATATTACTACTTCTTACAAGGAATAAGCAGTTGGATAAAAACAGCCTTCTTGCCCTAGCCGGTTTGGCTCAGTGGATAGAGCATCTGCCTGTGGACTGAAGGGCCCCAGGTTCTATTCCAGTCAAGGGCACATGACCGGGTTTAGGGCTCAATCCCCAGTAGGGGGTATGCAGGAGGCAGCCGATCAATGATTCTCTCTCATCATTGATGTTTCTATCTCTCCCTCTCCCTTCCTCTCTGAAATCAATAAAAATATATATTTTTTAAAACTTAGCCTTCTTTTCCACTTAATAGACCCTTTATTCAATTTTTTTACAATAAATCTGAAACTAACATACACTCGGTTTTTTGGTTTAGCTTTCCTTTTTTTCCCCTCTCCTTAAATTTTAATCCTATTAGTTTAAGGACAAATCTCCAAGCTAATAATCAACTCCTTTGTATTGTCTCATAAAAGCCTAATTATTTGAGATCTTTTCCTTGCACGAGGAAAGGAAATAACCAAAGGTTATTCCTTCTACTCCCAAGTTACCATTTATTCCAAGATCTCACTGGATCACTCTGGAATCCACTTCCATAAAGTGTTACCCATGGTCTGTATACTATGGTCTTTGAGAGAAGGTGCTCACCTTAAGACCAAGGCCTATGTAGTCTGCCAAGCTGTTTTATAATATGAAAACTCTCCACTACACACCTTTCACAGGTGGACAGGCTGTGACTGGCACCAGCAGTGCCAGAATACCTACATGGGGAAGATGCAGGGTTGGCAATAGAAATTACAGTAGGGTTCGTTACCCCATCACCACCAATACCCTTTCTCAGTTGCCCCTTGGCACCACCATTGGGTACAAATCACTGAAAGGTGGAAGGAAATTCTGGATTTGTGTTAAAAGCCTTATTGCAGTGAAGCAATTACAGCTGAGACAATAACATCCTTTCATGGGGCCAAGGAGCTCTGTCTGGTGGCACAATTACTGACCAAGAACAAAGTCAGACACCAGGAAAGTTAAATTTTTCTCTTCTATTGACTTTCTCCTTAATCCCTAGAGGAAATGAGTGAAAAGAAAGTAAAAAAGAACAGCCATGGAAGGCAACTGTCAGACTGCTGGGTGGTTTTTACAGATTCGACATGGAATTGAAAAGGATCTGGACCATTTCAGGACTGTGGCAAAACTCAGTCCAGGTGGAGAAGAAGCAGAAACACAGCAGAGCCACAGAATAGTCACATGATCATGAAGGTCTATTTACTCCAATTTTGATATGGTCACTATAACCTCAAGCAAGTTATGAAAACTTAGCTTGGTTTGTTGTAAAAAGTATGTTTTGGAGGGGAAGCACTTGACTATGTATTCATTACCTATTTTTCTTCATTTTGTTCTTAACTCTCTCTCAAAACACACACACACACACACACACACACACACACACACACCCTCCCAGGATTTCCCCAGTACTATTTCTATACAGAGAAATTACAAAAGGGGCATTAAATACTGATGATGGATCTATCCGAGATATATAAACATGGACCCTCAAGTTGACTGTCAATTAAATAGATTACCATACTCTTCTTCCTAAAACCCTAAAAATGATAGCAGAGGGAAAATGTTTAAAGGAAGGAACACATAGGATAAAGAATGGAAAAGAAGCTATAGCAGAAAGGAAAGAAATGGGAGAGAGGAGGGTAAGCACTATCTTGGAGTAAAGCTGAGAGGAAGACACAGACTTGTGTCTGCAAAGGCAACGAAACTAGAAGTGAACTGACTGGCCCTGTAGGACCCAAGAGAGATGCCTGAAGGCAGGGTTGAGACCCCAAATGATGGCTGTTGGATTAAAAGTCTGAAAACAGCCCTAACCGGTTTGGCTCAGTGGATAGAGCGTCAGCCTGTGGACTCAAGGGTCCCTGGTTCGATTCCGGTCAAGGGCATGTACCTTGGTTGCAGGCACATCCCCAGTAGGGAGTGTGCAGGAGGCAGCTGATCGATGTTTCTTTCTCATCGATGTTTCTAATTCTCTATCCCTCTCCCTTCCTCTCTGTAAAAAAATCAATAAAATATTTAAAAAAAAAATACAAGTCTGAAAACAGTGCAGTGCAGTTACACCCCTGCCTGGTTTCCTCCCTGACCCCTCACTGTTAGCTAAGCCACCCAGAAAGGACTGGGGCTCGGGTCCTCTCCAGTCAGGGAAGGCTCTACAGAGGAAGGTTTGAGCTAGGACTTCAAGGATATGCAGTGGGTGGAAGGCTAGGAGACAGGGGCGGCGGGGAGGCAATGGGGGAGTGAGGAAAAGGACATTTGTATTTTAGGTCCTAAGTCCTCTAAGTCTTTATAAATTTAAAGTTGCAATGTGACCTCCACATTAGATCCACACTGGTCAGGAAGGAAAGCCTGCTGATATCCTCGCTGTGGAGGCCCAGGTCCTACAAGCCTGTTTTCCTATTCACCACGCAATCATGCTTACCTCGCAAGTTTGCTGAGGCCAAGGACTTGCTTGTTGGGAAGGTAACCGATGTGGACCTTCAGAGAAGAGACAGAAATTATGAGCCAAGTGAAAATACAGTGCTTTCTTGTGACAAAATAAGGAAATTAGGAGACACAATACAGAATACTTTTATGAAATTCCACTCATGAAAATGTGTCTTTAAAACATCTAGAAGACTTAAAATTTAAAAAATAAAGCACATATGTAGACATTTAAAATTTACATAAATGCAGTAAAAGGAAAATATATAAGAATGGTTCTATTAATAAAACAACAAATTTGAATATAGTCATGGTATTTCCTGGTGAAGTTAAATTCTCTTTACAATTCTTAAAGTCTTTCCTTATTGAGGGGAAATATCAAGAAAGTGCAAATTATCCTGCAACAACAGTAAACTGTAGGCAGGCCCAGCCGATGTGGCTCAGTGGTTGAGCATCAACCCATGAACCAACAGGTCCCCAGTTTGATTCCTGGTCAGGGCACATGTCCAATTGCAGGCTAGATCCCCAGTGGGGGGAGTGCAGGAGGCAGCCAATCGATGTCCCACTCTCATCGATGCTTCTATCTCTCCCTCTCTCTTTCTCTCTCCCTCTCCCTCTAAAATCAATAAAAAACATTTTTTAAGTGGAGCCAGAAAAGCCTCCTCTAAATGGTTGAAACTATAACTTTAAAGACTGTCATTCCACACATCACTGTAGCCTTAAAGATCCCACCCTGTTGTACAGAAAGAGGGGTCCCATTCCCTTTGTCACACATGGCGGCCTCGATTCTAAGCTGCTGGAGCGTACCAGCTTCCCAGCTAGAGAAGAGCCCAGGGGCAAATGTGACTGCGCAAGAACCTGGATCCTCACACTAATGTTCTTATAGAATCTACTATAAAGCAAAGCCATTTCTGTCATCTTAATAGGCACTGGTTAATATCTAATATGTAAATGTTACTTCTCTTTGAGCCATACATTAGGTATGGAGAAAACATTAGTTCTCCATAAAGGCTAAAAGTAAATGGTCATTGTAGGCCATCAATTAACCTAATATAAAATTATAGACTTATTTGCATCATGGTGAGCCAGCATTTGTTGCATTTGTTCACCTACTTTTCTATACTTATGAATAATTGATATAGTAGTAATTAGTGATTTTTTATCTACTACCACTATGCTGTGGGAGTTTGTGAATACCCACGCATCACCTTCCTGGTCAGCAGAAGGACAAAGTAAAGTAGCTCCTAAATGTTAGGTATTTCAAAGAAAATTAGAGAGTTAAAACTTTCCCATAGAATCAAAGCCTTTGCACCACTTGAAATGTTTATCCAGCGGTTCTCAACCTGTGGGTCGAAACCCTTTTGGAGGTCAAACGACCCTTTCACAGGGGTCGCCTAAGACCATCCTGCATATCAGATATTTACATTACAATTCATAACAGTAGCAACATTACAGTTATGAAGTAGCAACGAAAATAATTTTATGGTTGGGTCACAACATGAGGAACTGTATTTAAAGGGCCAGAAAGTTGAGAACCCTGGAACTTTATACTAACATGCAGAGCTATAATCTGTGCATTGTTTGTACTATTTTTGGTCTTCCTAAAGATCCTAAGTCATTTAAATGTCCATTTTAGAAAATCATCACTGAATATTGTATTTAAAACAGAATTAGCAAAAACACAAACACAGAGGTGCTCCTAGCAGAAGGTAACAGGGTATAGTGGTCAGATACTGTGATTTGTAAAAAATATGTATTTGGTCTTCATCCACCATTCCTGACTCATAGCTCCAAAAATCCTTGGAATTTTTCAAGTATTGAGAGGGTGGGGGAGGGAGTGTATTTTGTTTTGTTAATAAAGTGGCTTGGACAGCACCTAAGAATGGGGCCTGGTTGCCAATGGAACCTACTAAGTGATTAAAGGATTGGAACTTCCAGTCCCACCCCTCCTCCACATATACTACCCAGGAGGGGAGAGGGGCTGGAGGTTGGATCTATTGGCAATGGCCAATGATTTAATCAATCGTGACTATACAATGAAGACTCCATAATAACACAAGAGGATGGAGTTCAGAGAGCTTCCCAGTTGCTGAATTCCCAATAAGCCAGTAGCCTAGTAAGTAACATGTTTCTTTGAGTACTTGTGAGCCATTCTAGCAAATTAATCAAACCCAAGGAGAGGGTTGTTGGAACCTCCAATCTGTAGCCAGTTGGTCAGAAGCACAGATCTGAATCTGGGCTTTCAGCTGGCTTCTGAAGTGTGTGTGTTGGCAGGATGGAGCTCCAGGCTGGGGGTGGGGGTTGGGCAGTCTTCTCGGACTAAGCCCATAACCTGTGGTATCTGATGCTATCCCACCTTCAGGTAAACACTATGAGAATTGAGTCGAATACTTAGATACCCTGCTGGCTTCCTAGAATTATTTGTTAATGTGGGGAATTCCCTTCTATTCCCAACCTCACCACGTTGCAATTAGGTCTGAGACCCCTAAAGAAGTGGTGAGAGGCTGAGTACAGGATCAAGCTCCTGGGTCTGGCCTCAGCCAAGTCACTAACTCCCTATGAACAGAACAGATAAAGTATGGGATTTGTGTGTAATGGAATAATATGAGCAATGAAACTAAACAGGAAGAGCCTCACTCGGAAACCAAGATGGCAGCATAGGTTAACGCCGGAGTTTGCTGCCTCAAACAACCACTTCAAAAATACAACTAAAAGACGGAACGGACATCATCCAGAACCACAGGAAGGCTGGCTGAGTGGAAGTTCTACAACTAGGAGGAACCGAGAATCAGAGGAGGCGCAGTGCTGAAGTAAAATACTAAGGTGCGGAGTGCGCGAGGCATGGGCTGGTGGCTGACGGTGGGTTGTCTGTTTCAATCCGGAGGGAGCCTCAGACTCAGAGCTCAAGATCCGGGCGAGGCTCTGGGGACCCAGACTCAAACGGGAGAAGCAGGACTGTCTGGCTACGGTCCCTCTGAGGCAGAGCCCCTGGGGACGGACTGAGAGCAGCCATAACTGCTCCCTCCTCCGCCCTGTTGATCCCGTGGGAACCGCCCCGCCCAAGCCCTGCACAGAGGCATTTGCCGGATAGCCTCAGGCAAAGGCTAGATTAGCACCTCCCTAGAGGACACAAATTCTTCCACTGCAAACACAGCTGATTATCACAGCCAGTCGGCCTGGAGGTCAAAACCCTCTAGTATTAACTATAACAATCAAGGCTTAACTACAACAAGACTGCACACAAAGACCACTAGGGGGTGTACCAAGAAAGCGTAAAAAATGCGGAGACAAAGAAACAGGACAAAACTATCAAGGGAGGATATTGAGTTCAGAACCACACTTTTGAGGTCTCTCAAGAGGCTTCTAGAGTCTGTCGATAAACTTGATGAGATGTACAGGAAATCTAATGAGACCCTCGATGGTGTGATAAAGGACCATCTAGAAAGTAAGCATACACTAACTGAAATAAAGAATATTATACAGACTCCCAACAGCAAACCAGAGGAGCGCAAGAATCAAGTCAAAGATTTGAAATGCGAAGAAGCGAGAAACACCCAACCGGAAAAGCAAAATGAAAAAAGAACCCAAAAATACGAAGATAGTGTAAGGAGCCTCTGGAACAGCTTCAAGCGTACCAACATCAGAAATATAGGGGTACCAGAAGATGAGAGAGAGCAAGATATTGAAAACATATTTGAAGAAATAATGACAGAAAACTTCCCCCACCTGGTGAAAGAAATGGGCTTCCAAGTCCAGGAAGCGCAGAGAACCCCAAACAAAAGGAATCCAAAGAGGACCACACCAAGACACATCATAATTAAAATGCCAAGAGCAAAAGACAAAGAGAGAATCTTAAAAGCAGCAAGAGAAAGAAACTCAGTTACTTACAAGGGAATACCCATACGACTGTCAGCTGATTTCTCAACAGAAACTTTGCAGGCCAGAAGGGAGTGGCAAGAAATATTCAAAGTGATGAATACCAAGAACCTACAACCAAGATTACTTTATCCAGCAAAGCTATCATTCAGAATTGAAGGTCACATAAAGAGCTTCACAGATAAGGAAAAGCTAAAGGAGTTCATCACCACCAAACCAGTATTATATGAAATGCTGAAAGGTATCCTTTAAGAAGAGGAAGAAGAAGAAAAAGGTAAAGATACAAACTATGAACAACAAATATGCATCTATCAACAAATGAATCTAAGAATCAAGTGAATAAATAACCTGATGTACAGAATGAACTGGTGATTATAATAGAATCAGGGACATAGAAAGGGAATGGACTGACTATTCTTGGGGGGAAAAGGGGTGTGGGAGATGCGGGAAGAGACTGGGCAAAAATCGTGCACCTATGGATGAACACAGTGGGTGGGGAGTGAGGGCGGAGGGTGGGGTGGGAGCTGGAAGGAGGGGAGTTATGGGGGGGGGGGGAGAGGAACAAATGTAATAATCTGAACAATAAAGATTTAATTTAAAAAAAAAAGAAACTAAACAAACTACAATAATAGGCCATGACATCAATGACTTACAATGTGGAGCAAAAGCAGCCAGATACAAAGAACACATGCTGTAGGTTCTTTCCATTTATATATATAGTCATGTGCCACTTCACAGAGGTAAGTTCTAAGAAATGCATCCATAGGCCATCTAGGTTGTGTGAACATCACAGTGCACTTACACAAACCTAGATGTTACAGCCACTACACACCTAGACTATTTCTCTATGGGGGAGGAAAAATATATTTCCCTCTATCCTTTTAGGTTCTTGGCTGAGACTTCCCTGTAATAAAAGATAGATTATCAGGAGAAAAACAAAGTTTAATAACAGGTATACCTTCTGTATACATGAGAGACACCCAGGAAAACTGAGAACTCAGAAAATAGCCAAAGCCACCATCTTAAATACCATATTCAGCTGAAGACAAAAGAAAATATTAGGGGCAGGAGAGTCAGTTATGGGAATTTACCAGGGAAAGCACAGTAACAAGGGAAAGGTTGTTAAGCAGATTTAAGTCATTGTCTTCTGCATTGATAAGAGTTTCTAGAGATAAGGTATCACTAAGATAGGAATTTTTCAGGTCCATTATAATCTTTTGGGATCCTTAATTAACCAAAAAGTCCTTATGCAGCACATGACTGTAGTTAAAAAACAAGCAAAACTAATCTACCTGTGCGGACAAGAGATGGGTTAGGTATTATTAGAAAAGGGCCACAAGGTGAGCTTCCAGGAATACTAATAACATTCTAGATCTTGATCTGTTCTAGTTCTTGATCTAGATCTTGATATGTTCTGTGCATTTTTCTGTTTTAATTCTATGAAAAATAAAAATATAAAATCCTTTAATAAAAATATTAAGTTTAGGTGATGGGTATATAGGTATTCACAATACTATTTCTTATACATCTTCTGTTTGAAAATTATTAATAAAGTCAAAATAAAATAAAATTATGATATGGAGGAAGGGAAGAGAATGGACAATTCTAGGTCCTAAACCCACAAGTTCTCAAAGGTGTGTTAACTCCAAGCTAGATAATATTATCTAGTTTGCATTAGACACATTTTTCTTAACATAGAAAGGGATGGAAACAAATTAAATCCACTAATACTTAACTTCTGTTACAAGAACTTCTGCCATCATTACAGCTCATGTCATATTATACAAAAGTCTATCTTGGCCCTGGCCCAGTAGCTCAGTTGGTTAGAGCACCATCCTGATACACCAAGGTTGTGGATTCAAACCCTGGTCAGGGCACATACAAGAATTAACCAGTGAATGCATAAATAAGTGGAACAACAAATCAATGTCTCTCTCTCTCTCTCAAAATCAATAAATGAAATTTTTTAAAAAGTCTATCTTGGATCAAACATGATTCAGTCAAAATAAAGGACAAAGGTTTTCAAAGCCCGAAGCAACTACCTAGAAAAAAAATAGAGACTTTAATCTCATTACTTTAACCCTATTAACATGGCATTTGCAATGAAATCCTTTCCCTGAGGGCCTTCTGCCACTGTTTATATTTTGTTAATTTCAAGCTATTAGATTAGTCAGGTTGGTGAAGAATAAAAGTTTATATGTAATTCTAAGTATCTGGGATATTGCCCTGACTGATATGGCTCAGTGGATAGAGCGTCGGCCTGCAGACTGAAGAGTCCCAGGTTTGATTTGGTCGAGGGCATGTACTTTGGTTGCGGGCACATCCCCAGTAGGGGGTGTGCAGGAGGCAGCTGATCAATGTTTCTCACTCATCAATGTTTCCAACTTTCTATCCCTCTCCCTTCCTCTCTGTAAAAAATCAATGAAATATATATATTTTTTTAAAAAATAAATAAATAAATATCTGGGATATTTGGGATTAGGTGACAATTTTAAATACAATTATCCTAATTTTAAAGCTTTGTGCTTTTTTAAATTGTTAAGAAACAACAGAGAAAACCTTACCTTTCCAATAAATGGAACTAGATGATGTTCACACATGGAAAACATATCTATGTCCTTCACAATCACCATCTCATCGTGATCTTCATCAAATATAGCATCGTTTAGGACATCTGAAATCAGAGGCTTGCTTTAGTAACAGTTCCAATTTTGTGAGAAGATACAGAGCAGAAAACCTGACAATCTCTGGCAATAAATAAACTAACAATCCTATTAATCCTAACTAAAATATTAAGGGAATGCCAATTAAAATTAGTTCTTTTTCTCCCATCAAATTAGCAAAGTCTTTTTCTTTAAATTATGGGAAAAAATTTTTATGATATAGTATTACGTAAAAATGCAGGATTACAAATATATTTGCAGCATGAGAGAGGGAAGGGAAGGAGAAATTATGCAAAACAAAAGGGTGGCTATTTCTGGTGATAAAAATAGGATGTTTTCACTTTCTTCCTTACATTTTCTCATACCTCACACTTTCTCTATAATGGATGTGTAGAAAACCATATCTGAGAAAAATAAAATAAAATACTTAGTTTTCTGACTTCTGAGGCCAGATCCACACACCTATAAACTTCACCTCTCTTATTAATCCCTCCAATAATTTTCTACTCATAAAATTTATGGTTATTGTATGCAAGAATCAGGCTTATTCTAATAGCTGCCTTCCTCCTTCCAAGGGAAATAAATGCTACAATTCTTGTGAGTATGCTTGCCCAGGTTGTCTCTGGGTGATGAGCCGTGTTTTGTTTAACCTGTGGACTCTGGCACCTATGGCCAGACCTACAACAGACATTTAGAAACAAAACACTTCTATTTTTAAAAACTGCACTGATCTGTGGACAGCTTGGGAGACTAGGTACATTCAAGACACCGAGCTGAGTGATTTCGAGGACTTGGGGATACCCAATCTGCACAGTATGATGAGACAGAGAAGAGAGAAGCCGAGTAGAACTTTGCAGCCACCTACAGCTACTTCTCTTCAGAAAGGCAGGCTGCAGGGTGAGTCACCAGGAAGATGTGCAAACGTCCACCCACACAGTGGTCCCACTGCCACTACAATGAGGCTCACAGATACTGAGTCACCGTTTAGCCACACTTAGCATCCCTGGAGTCAGGCTATTCAGAGACACATTTGACTGCGTAGTAGGAAAGTCATCAGTGCGGTCAACAAAAGTGAACAAGGGGAGCTTAGACACACACGACAAACACGACACCCCCGTTAGGAGAGGCTGACAAAATCCAGGAGGAGAGAGGGCTCGGTGCCTTTCTTTAGGTAAGCACTCCTTCTCCAAAAGCAGGTTTCTATTCTGAATACTCTGCCCTCATTAACCTTCAGTCATATTTCTGAATGAAGTCTAAAAATAGGTCCTTAGTGCTCCTCAAAGTAGCCTGGGTTTCTCCAAGATTTTAAGGTGATATTGCCAGGCATAGCTTACTAAAATCAGTTACGCAAGGAATCTTCCAGGAAGCAAAAGCAAACAAACGAAAATATTTCTTAAAGAAAGCGCAAAAGAGAATTGTCAAACATAGGAAGTACTCATTTGTTTTCCTTGGCAAAGAATGAGAACGTCCCCATTCTAAGCTCTGACAACAAGCATAGGGCCCATGTGAAAAGCTAGCCCTCAAGTTAGGCTAAGTTAGCATCCGTCTCTATCACTAACTAGACCTTAGGCAAGACTCCCTGTACCTCAGTCTTCTCAGCTGAAAAATGGGCATGAAAGAGTGCTCCTTCACAGTGATATCCTAAGGATTAAATTAGGTCATTTACATGTGTTTAGCTGTTATTATTATTACAATTAAGATTGAGGGTGTTAAAAAAAAAAGATTGAGGGTGTTGCCAAACTATGAGTCCCATGCACACTGATGTACATCAGAATTTAAAAAGCAATCATTTTGATTCTAAAAAACCAACTACAGAACAGGAAAAATAGTAACTTTATAGTGGAGAAACCTGGCAGAGAGTATCATAAGCAAGTGACCAGTAATAAGACATATTTGATACTGTGTAGCTCCTGATATAATATGAGAAGGGCACATCACCTCTCTGGTATTCTTCCCAAAAATCTGTAACTTCAGTCTAATCACCAGACAGATGGAGGGACATTCTACAAAATACCTAAATAAGTACTCTTTTAAAAAGACATGGAAAGTGGTCCTGGCACAAGAGCAGACATATAGATAAATGGAACAGAACAGAGAACCTAGAAATCAACCCAAGCCATTACACTCAATTAATATTTGACAAAGGAGGCAAGAGCATACAATGGAGTCAAGACAGTCTCTTCAATAGATGGTGTTGGAAAAATTGGACAGGTACATGCAAAATAATGAAACTACACCACTGACTTATACCATACACAAGAATAAACTCAAAATGGATAAAAGACTTAACTGTAAGTCATGAAACCATAAAAATCCTAGAAGAAACCAAAGGCAGCAAAATCTCAGACATCTTTTGTAGCAATATTATTTCAAAATAATACCACCCTGGAATACTATGCAGCTATAAAAAAGAAGAGTCTCTTACCCCTTGAGACAGCATGGAGGGACCTGGAGAGTATTATGCTAAGCAAAATAAGTCAGTCAGAGAAAGACAAGTATCACACGGACTCACTCATATGTGGAATCTAATGAACAAAATAGATCCAGAGACAAAGAAGCATAGAACAGACTGATGAGTCTCAGAGGGAAGGTGGGTGGGGGAGTGGGGAGATAAACCAAAGAACTGATATGCATATCACCACCCATGGACATAGACAAGAGTGTGTTGAAGTTCTGGGGGTGGGGGATGTGGAGGGGGTCAATGGTGAAATAAAAGGGGACATCTGTAATACTTCCAACAACAAAGATAATTTTTTTTTTAAAAAAGACATGGAAAGACTGACAAGCTGTCACAGATTAGAGGAATCTAACTGCAACTAAAAATCTAATATCCTAATAAACTCTGTAGTTTAGGCAATAGTATTTATACCAATATTAATTTCTTAAGTGTTGATAACATTACAGGAAGCTGGGAAAGGGTATACAGAAACTCTCTGTACTGTCTTTGTTGTTATGCTCTAAGTCTAAAATTATCTCATCGAGGAGCAGAGCAGACCATCGAGGAGCGGAGCAGAGCTGTCCAACCGGAGAGGCCTGGCCCCAGGGCCATTCTATGGCTGTGCTGTTTTCACAGCTATGCTGTTTCAAAATTGAGCTGTTTTGTACTGAATAAAGTTTCCTTCTTTACCACACACCCCCCAAAATAAAAATAATCAAACAAATAAAATTATTTCAAAATAAAAACTTTTTAAAAAGGCAATAGTTATCAACTAGAATGTACGAACAATGGAGCACCACTCAGAAGAACTTCCAGTACATGTACTAACATGGTTGAATCTTCCACCAAGGGAAAGAAGCCACATGCACACACGCAGAACTATGTATGAGGTTCTAGGAAAGGCAGACACCGTGTTGGCAAGCAGACAGGTGGTTTACCAGGGACCAGAAAGGTGGGGCGGAGGATCGGCTACAAAAGAGTAAAAGGAAACTTTTTTGGGGGTGATGCGATCTATACCTTTGCCACACTGGTGGCTATACAACTGTATGTATTTGTCAAAACTCAGATTAGCCCTGGCCAGTTTGGCTCAGTGGATGGAGCGTCGGCCTACAGAATGAAGGGTCCCGGGTTCGATTCCAGTCAAGGGCATGTACCTTGGTTGCAGGCACATCCCCAGTGGGAGGTGTGCAGGGGGCAGCTGGTCGATGATTCTCTCTCATCGATGTTTTGACTTTCTGTCCCTCTCCCTTCCTCTCTGTAAAAAATCAATAAAATATATTTTTAAAAAACTCAGATTACACAAAGTTGCTGAATTTTAATGAACTTAAGTTATACTTTAATAGAGCTAACTTTTAAAAATAATTTTTTTTTAGAAAACTAGTATAATATGCAACCTTTTGTGTAAAGAAGGTGGGAAGGGGGAACATACACACATACATTGATTATCTTCAAAAGTAAACACTAAAAGAATAAATCAAAAAGTGAATAAAAATGATTACCCATAAAGGACTAATAGCAGAGAAGATATATGGATGGCAGTGAGACATATTTGAATATAATTGGTTATAGTTTTCACTTTGAAATCATGTATGTTTTACATATTCAAAGTTAAATCAAAAAGAACAAAACTAGTGTCCCTTATACGTCCTACTGCTTGTGTGGTAATGGAACACTAATGTTCCCTATGTCCCATTTCATTAAAATGAACCCAGACTATAAACTTGACCTGGCCAAATCATTTTTCTTCAACAATAATAAAGTTCCCCTGCTATATTTATGTTTTTCTTCAATATATCTGAAAGCTACCATCTGTGGCTAATAAGAACAAAACACTATCACAGATTGTTTTAATTTCCTGCCTGTTATCAGCAACAAGAAGGTAACCCTGGAAACAAGGATTTATGGTATTTTATTTCCTACTGTAGGTTATAACCAATAAAGGAAACCAAAGTAGCCTCCAAGAGTTAAAGGTTTGTCTATCTATACCAACACCACACACACACACACACACACACACACACACACACACACAGCATAGAAGTACATATACCTTTCTTGTATTATTAATGACAGCAAATAACCCTGCTGGGCAGCTGTCTCTCAAGCATTTAGTCCCTTTCTGAAAGTTCAGGCCCACAGTAGGACCCCAATACCTATTTAAGCTTCCTTGAAGCATAGGTGCTCAGACTCCCCAGTGGGCTTTGTGCTAGGGTGAGGGACTGCGCCATGGAAGGGTTACAGAATGTTACAGAATGTGCTGGGAGGGGGGACTGACGTATGGAGAAGGATTGTGTTGCCAGGATATGAGGATTGTGTATGTGCTGGGAGGAGGGACTGATGAATGGAGGGGAGTTGCAGGGTTAGGAACCATGGAAGAAAAATTGCTAGATTGTCTTAGACCAGCCAGGTGTGACTCTGTTTACCCCCCCTTTGTGCTTATGAACTTTCTGTGAGCTTCTAAGGTAACACTGTTTTGTTATAAAAATCATAATGCACACTTGCTCTTTGCCACATGCCGCGAGGCTTCCCAGAGGGGGAAGGTACGGGCTGTGGTCAGCTGGCCAGCTTAATAAACGGCTTTCAAATTTAAATTCTGAGTCGGTGGTCTATCTCGTTGAGCCAACCCATAACATTTGGAGGCCCGCAGCGAGATACCCGGCAGGGGTGAGAGGGACCCCTTGTTTAGGGCTGGAGGCTCTCCCCCGGCAGGGGTGAGAGGGACCCCCTATTCAAGGCAGGAGGCTCTCCCCCGGAAGGGAGGAGAGGGACCCCCTATTCAGGGCAGGAGGCTCTCCCCCACTTGTCGCCGGGCACTCAGCGAGATACCCCACACCTGTGGAGAACGACTACCAAGGAGGCCTCCAGTCCACCTAAAACTGTCAATTCGGAAACCGAGCCACCTGGACTCTCGAGAGAGGTAAGGACCGGTCGTTAAACTGGAATTGGGACGTCCCACGGAAGGACCTATACGGAGGGCTGGACGCAGCGGTACTCCTGGTCCTGACCCGCGGCCACGACGGTGGCCGGGGTCCCTGGTTTGTGCGGCTGTAGGCTGCACTGGGTTTGTCTGTCTGGTATTTGTTTGTCTTGGTATTTGTTGTCAAAAAGTTGTCTGCTTCTGTGTATACCCTGCTGCAATGTTTTTTGAAAATTTTCAGGACTTCAAGGAGCAAGCTGCAGGTTCCGGGCAACCTTAGGTTGCATTTGGCTGACTTATGTTGTCTTTGTTCTTTGTTGTCTTTGTCTTTGTCAAATGGGATAGGGTCAGTCATCTTTGTCGACCCCCTATCAGTCAGGCCCACTCCACGTGAGTGGAAGGGAGCTTGATCACCTCCCGGGAAGCTATAGAGCTCCCTCAGGAATTGGGAAATTGTTAGGAATTGGGAGAATTGTTTAAACTCTGAGTGAATGTCTGGTGAAAGTGTGTGAGTGTGGAGGGAGGGGGCCTGCCCTCTCCTCTCCTTTATGTGGCTCCACGACTTCGGTTACGGAGTCCGAGTGGGCCCCAACCTGCGGTTCCGCGATTCGTCATATGGCATAACGGTGACTCACCCCCACACGGAGGTGACCAGGCCCGGGGTTTATACGGGTGCACCTTAGCTACGACGAATCTAAGCTCCCAAGGGACGCGGCCAGGCGGGCACCTGTGTGAGGATCTGTGAAAACAGGTCACCCCCTCCCTTGTCTGTCTCTCGCCACCAATCATCATGGGGTCGGGACAAAGTTTGTTTATATGGGACTGGCCAAATTACTACAGAGAAGGGAGACTGGATACAGCTCCAGCCTGGGCTGGTCTATTAAGAAAGTGTAAATCATTACTGGTCTGTGTGAAGTAAGAGCTACTTTGATTTATTCTGCTTTCTGTTGATATGCTTGGCTGAACGTTTGGGCTGGCCCCTTAGCAGTCTGCAAAGTCTCGTGGCAGCTGCGAGAATTATTTTTCTCAAAGTGTTTTGCTCACTGTTAAGGAGAATCAGCCCACTTAGTTAATAAAGATTTCTGTCTATCAGCTGCTCTTACCTAGGTTGTAATTTACTGTATTAAACTGAAGTTCTAGGGTAGATTTAAAGGTTATAATATTAATGCTTTTGATTTACAGCGATTCTGTGAATGGGAGTGGCCCACTTTCCAGGAAGGGTGGCCGGATGCAGGGTCTTTTGATCTGACCACTGCCTACCGGGTCCATTACGTCATACACGGCCGCCCGGGGCATCCTAATCAAATTCCTTATATTCAAGTTTAGGTTGACATATTGTCCAAGAAACCCCGGTAAATGAGGGCTTGCCTCCCGAGGAAAAATTGGGACAGAGACAGACAATTCTTTTGGCTGGGCCCCAGAAGGGAAAAGCTCCCCCGGTCCTTCAGGGAGAGAGGGGGAGAACCTCCAGGACCTTGCGACATCTGCCAGTCCTGCAGTTCCTACGGCAGGCCGGCCCTCTAGATCTGGGGCTAGACAGGCAGCCCTCTGGGGAAGCAAGGCAGACCAAGGCGCTATTCCCAGCTCCAGACCAGATTGGGGAGTGAATGAACAAAGAAGGGAGGCTGGATGCCTGAGCTGCCTGCAGTGGCCCTAAAAAAAGAAAAAAAAGAAGAAGCAGCAGCAGTAGCAGCGAGAAAGTACTTGGGCTTTTGGCTTGCAGGCTACAGCAGTTAAGCCGTAAGCCAGTGACTGGTACTAGCCTTCCTACAGCCCCAGGAATAGAGCAGCAAGCCTGAGATCTATGAAAGCTGCAGATAGAGTTAGTAAAAGTTCCCTGCTTGCAAATGTACTGAAAGGGTTTAGTACCTGTTGCTGCTGGAAGAGGAGGGGCTGATATCCCCTTCCAGTACATTCCCTTCAAAGAGGCCTGGTCACTGTTCTGCCATAAAGGGGACTGGTGGGAAGACAAGGAAAGCAGGGCCCTGTAACTAATAAACAGAGAAGGGCACTCTCCCTAGACCTGGGAGCCATCGGGACTTTGAAATTCTCCAAGAGAGGAGAAGTCTGACTCAGAGACTGGCCGAAAAATCGTTGGGTTAGGAGGACCGGAGGCTGCACATTGAACTTATAGACTGCAATTTGCTAGGCAGAGGTCCAAGCCCAGTTGTATAGGGATTAAGCTACCTATGTACAGCAAAACAACTTTCTCCTGTGCCAGAATACATTTTAAGGAAATTGGACAAGCTGTATTTGTGGCTAGAAAGAACTGGCCTATGTGTAAACTGTCCTGGAAAAAGGCTATGTGGAATGAACCCAAAAAGTAAAAGGTGTCTAGCTGCCGAGAGGGCAGTTGCCCAGGTGGGCAAAGAAGAATACCCATTAAATTTTGGTCTCTATTGAGAGACAGTTGACAGTTAGCAACCTGTATACTGTCTTACAGGCCTGCGTGACCATGCCCATGTCAGGGGTGGCACAAAACCTCAACTGTAGGAAACTGGGGAAGGCCTGTCTAGAACAGAGGGGTTAATAAAGTGGTGAATACTAGCCCTCTGTTACAGGAATTTCAGACCCTGTGAGGTCCTGTGACATATAAGACCCTGTAGGGAAATAAAGCTCCTTTAGTCCATTCTGAAAGAATAAATAAAAGACAGATTAAAGGCTCTGTTTCCCTCCAGGCAACCCAACTGGAACCCCAATAGTGAGAGGGGAAAGGAGGCTCTCGATCGGTATCGCCAGACTCTATTAGGGGGCATCCGAGCTGCTGCTTGGAGACCCACAAACCTCTCTAAGATGACAGAGACAGTCCAGGGGCCTAACCCTGATGCCCTGGAAAGTCGGAGGGCTGTCAATGTTGCATTTGTTTCCAAGTCGGCCCCAAATATTAGGAAAAAATGACAAAAGTTAGAAGGCTTTGAGGGGAAATCAATCTCTGAGTTGGTTGAGGTGGCCCAGAAGGTTTTCAATAATCAGGAGGACCCGACAGCAGGTTTAAACACCCGGATGGCCAAGGTCCTCCTGTCCCTGAGCGAGGAGGAAGGCCCAAGGGGCCGGAGAGACAACAAGGGCAAAGAAAAGCCTCGCGGAAGAAAAGGAGTCCAACCTAGGCTTGGGAAAAATCAATGTACATTTTGCAGAAAGGAAGGACATTGGAAAAGGGAGTGCCCTGAACGTGCGGGGGAACCGACTCCCTCCCATGCTGGTGGAGGAGGTGGATTGGGGTTGTTGGGGCTCAGCTGGCCCCCAGGAGCCCAGAATGACCCTGACAGTGGGGGGCCAAAAGGTGGACTTCCTTGTGGAACTCATAGCACTCACTCAGGCCCTCTGGTAGGGAAAGGGGAAAAGAGTAAACATTTCAGCTTCCTGAAAACAGCTGCCTTGAGCCCTGCCACACTCCTCCCTGACGAGAAGGCAGAGGCCCCTTTGCCTGACTGCAAGGAGACACTGACTACCCTCACTTCCCTCTGTGAGGACCTTGTGGACCAGCCCTGCAGAATCCGGATGAGACCCTCTACACGGACGACGGGAGCAGCTTCGTAGAGGAAGGTACCCAGTAGCGGGGGGCACATGAGGAGGAGCCAGGGGAGATCTAAGAAGCCTTGGTAAGTGCCCCGGCACTGGCCCTGCCAGACCTACTCAGGGACTACAGGGATATATCTCCTCACACTGCCCTTACAGGAGGACACGGGAGCCACCTTAAAGAAGTCTCCTGACCTCAGGAGGAAAGGAAAAAGCTCCTGAGATACTTAACCTCCTGGCAGCCATATAGGGGCCAAGGAATTGACTAAAAGACCAGTAGGGCCCCTAGAAGTTCTCGTAGCCCTGCCAGCACGAAGGCTCCCAGAGAAGCCTACGCATCTGCCAGAGGAGCAGAGGCTAGCTGAGAAACTAAGGGCCCGGGAAGGAGAGGCTGGATGGCTAATTCTGCCAGATGGGAGGCCTATAATGCCAGAAGCCCTGGGGCGGACCATCGCTTCCCAGACCCACCAGAGCACCCACCTGGGGGAATGAAGCTATCAGAACTACTGGGAAGAGAATTTTACATCCCAGGGCTCCAGAAAATATCTCAAGAGTTGGCTAGAAGGTGCCAAGTGTGTGCCCGAATGAATCAAGGGCCCCCTGTTGTGGCCGCGCAGGGACAGCGATTCCGAGGTCAGAACCCCAGAGAATACTGGGAAGTGGACTTCACCGAGATACCAGGAGGACAAGGAGGGTGTAAATACTTGCTGGTTTTCATTGATACCTTCTCTGGGTGGCCTGAGGCATACCCAACCAAGGCAGAGACAGCACAGGTAGTAGTTAGAAAACTCCTCACTGAAATTGTCCCCCGGTTTAGCCTGCCACTATGCATGGGGTCCGACGATGGCCTGGCGTTTATCGCCAATGTTACAATCCATAGTTAAGCCCCTAAGAGTTACTTGAAAATTGCATTGTGTTTATAGACCACAGAGTTCTGGACAGGTAGAGAGGATAAATTGGATCTTAAAGGAAACATTAACTAAGTTAAAATTAGAGACTGGCGAAAACTGGGTAAGTCTCCTTCCTTTTGCTCTCCTCAGAGCTAGGTGCACCCCGTATATAAAAGGACTCACCCCTTTTGAAATTATGTTTGGTAGGCCGCCACCTCTTCTTCCCTGCCTAAGGGAGGAAGAAATTGCCCAGCCGTCTACCCAAAGTTTGCTTAAGTCCTTACAGGCTTTGCAGAGCAGCACCACGTCAGCACAACGGGTGGTGAGAGCCCTACGGGAGGAGGACGCACCGAGAACCGGTCCAACGCAGCCTGCCTTCTCTCCGGGTGACCTCGTCTGGGTGAAACGTCACGACCCTAGCAGCCTGGAACCTAGATGGGATGGACCCTACCAGGTGGTGCTGAGCACTCCAACCACCATCAAAGTCGCAGGAAAGAGGCACTGGAAACTGTAACCCCGTCCTCCTCATGCCTCTCGCCTGGTGAACTGACCAATGGGAAGGAGAAAGACATGGGAACTAAGACTCTATGTCAGTGGCCGAGACCCTGGCCAATTCTTCACCATCAAATGCCAGACTCTTCCCCGGCGGCTTGACCCCTACATTGCCAAATGCCTCCTCAATTTCATAACGTAGAGGAGGGCGCTGAATCAAAGATTTGATTCGGGCATAAGACCAGTAGGGAATGTGCTAGGGTGAGGGACTGCGCCATGGAAGGGTTACAGAATGTTACAGAATGTGCTGGGAGGGGGGACTGACGTATGGAGAAGGACTGTGTTGCCAGGATATGAGGATTGTGTATGTGCTGGGAGGAGGGACTGATGAATGGAGGGGAGTTGCAGGGTTAGGAACCATGGAAGAAAAATTGCTAGATTGTCTTAGACCAGCCAGGTGTGACTCTGTTTACCCCCCCTTTGTGCTTATGAACTTTCTGTGAGCTTCTAAGGTAACACTGTTTTGTTATAAAAATCATAATGCACACTTGCTCTTTGCCACATGCCGCGAGGCTTCCCAGAGGGGGAAGGTACGGGCTGTGGTCAGCTGGCCAGCTTAATAAACGGCTTTCAAATTTAAATTCTGAGTCGGTGGTCTATCTCGTTGAGCCAACCCATAACAGGCTTGTTAAAACACAAATCACTGGACCCCACACACAGAGCATCTGGGCCCGAGAATCTGCATTTCTAACAAGTTCTCAGAAGATGCTGATGCTCCTGATCTGGGAAACACACTTCGAGAGACCCTGTTTTGACATATTTCATGGGTTGTGCCGTTACGCAGAATCTTCACTCCTTCAAAATGCTCCTACTCAAACAAAACAGGTTTCTGCTGGGGAGAGAGGGAAGGTAAGCAGAAACTCCTGGGATATTCCCCTCAAAAGGAAAATTGTATCTAATGGAGTTGCTTTTGAATGAGTGGCAACAGGAATTAGCACTACCTGGGTGTGTGGTGATCAGCACCAAAAAGTAGAGAAGGGAGCCAGAATGTCACACCTATGTTTCTCCCGGGGCGGGGGCGGGGGGGGGGGGGGTGTACAGTGCTAAAAGACACTGGAGGAAGACTGGGAACATTGACCGGGCAACCGGATCTGCCTGCTGGTTTTAGAACTGAGAGAGAACAAGACAGAAAGCAAGACCTAAAAAGCCTCTTTGATCTTGGCTGGAATTAAATCAACTCAAGATGCTAATAAAGATGAGCCCACCCTGATCTATTGGAGAAAGGTCTGAATCCCAGGCCCAAAACCTCACAACATTAGAGAAGCATCTACCAGCAAGCAGATCTTAATGCTAACTTCTCCCAACTGTGAAAGTCAGCATTGTAACTTAAGGCTTTTGGAGTTTCCACAGTGCCCTGTATGCCATGTACAGAGCCAGGGTTAAATATAGATCCCCTATTTTATCCAATTAATGTGTCAGTCTTTACCCTGTGATTACTTCCTTAAAATAGATTTAAAGAAGGGACTCCAAAGAAACTCATGTGGCCAAGGGAACATAAGAATTCTTATTGCAGTATTATTGATAATAGCAAATATTAGGTCTTTAAATGTGCATCGGAAAAAAATGATTACACAGTTTGGGTAGAGTCAAACAATAAAATATGAACCAGCAGTGAATGCGAGTAATCTGAACTGCATTTATAATTTCTGGAAGCAATGTCCAACGCAAAGAGCAAGTATCAGAAGCAGTCACAGATGTTTAAGTTATGATCTATTTAAATGAAGTAGAAACAATACTACATGTTGTTGGTGGGCATACACATAAAATAAAAATATTAGCCCTGACCAGTTTGGCTCAGTGGATAGAGCGTCGGCCTGTGGACTGAAGGGTCCCAGGTTCGATTCCGGTCAAGGGCATGTACCTTGGTGGCGGGCACATCCCCAGTGGGGAGTGTGCAGGAGGCAGCTGATCGATGTTTCTCTCTCATCGATGTTTCTCACTCTCTATCCTTCTTCTTTCCTCTCTGTAAAAAATCAATAAAACATTTTAAAAAAATAAAAATATTAAAATAGGCATGAGAGCTAGAGACCAATTTCAAGATAGTGGTTAACTATGCAGAGGGAGGGTAACAGGATCTGTATTTTTAAAAGCAATTATTAATATTTGCTAAAACTAAATGAATGTTGATTAAACTAGTTCTTTATACTTTTGCTCGCATATTTGAGACATTTCATTAATAAGAAAAGCTTTAATTGAAGTGTTCATACACAAGCTGGTGTTTTGGAGGGTTTTTTCTCGGCGGGGGGGGGGGGGAGCAAGAAACCTGGATTACCTTTGCACAGAAGGCCTGGGGCTGGAGGAAGATGTCACAGGAAAGACACAGCCTTTTCATGCAAACTCCTGCAGATGCCTCCCTAAAGGACAGTCTGCAAGTAAAGCAAAGGCTTCTGCCCTGACATGGCGTTAACATTTTTTGCTTCCTACCTCCCTTTTAGAAAAATGTGTCCTACGAGTAAGAGCAACTGCAGTGTTCAAACAAATTAAAGAGGGAAGAAAATCACTCTCTCTGCTTTCATTCCCCTCGTGAGGGTTTACCTCTTGTCACCACTGACAACACTCGCAGCTTTTTGCGTTTAAGACAAAGCTCACATTGCTAAAACTTGGCCAAAATAAGCACGAACCCAAACATTCCAACTAACGTCAGGCAGAAACGAAGATGAGTTCAGACCACCCTCCCCACCATCCGCCGGCGCGGACGGCCTGCGGCACAGCTTTGACCAGCTCCATGAACTTCATAAACTGCACGTTTGTCAGCGGGAAAGGTCCACTGCGTGGCAGGGAAGGTAAACGTTCGGTTATTTTGGAAACTTTCATTCCTGTCATCCTTGGCAGGTAAATCCCCAGGTTGCTTTTAAATCATTAAAATGTAGGTAAGACAATATGGATGAACCTGGAAGTGAAATAAGCCAGACAAAGAAAGACTGTATGACATCACTTACATGTAGAATCTAAAAAAGCCAAACTCATAGAAACAGAGTAGAGTGGTGGTTATAAGGGGCTGGGAGGGTGGGGGAGATGGGAAGAAGGTGGTCAGAGAATACAAACTTCCAGTTAGAAGATGAATAACTTCTGGGAATTTAATGCACTGCTTTTTTATTATAGTTAACAATACTGTATTACATACCTGAAAGTTGCAAAGAGAGTAGATCTGAAATGTTTTCACCACAAAAAAGAAATAAGTATGTAATGTGATGGAGGTGTTAGCTAATGCTATGGTGGTAATCATTTTGCAATATGTAAGTGTATCAAATCAAGACATCGTACACCTTAAACTTAAACAAGGCTGCACGTCCATTATATCTCAATAAAGCTGAAAAAAATATGTATCTCAGACTATTGAAATAAATGTGCCAAGTGTCTTCAAAATAGTAGTGATATGTATGTATAATACTGGTGAGCTACTCCCATCTTCTCAGCTGGTCTCGTCATCAACATGACATCTATTGGTGAGGGGCAAGTTTTTGCATATGAAGTCATATTTATTAAATAAGACTTTTTTCCTGACTATAGTAGTAATGTTCTTTGTAGTTTATAAGATAATGAAATACCGAAATGAAAAAAGGAAAGCACTTATAACCTCTCTCCCCAGACACAATTACTTAACTGGCTCCTAGGGAACCATAAGCACAACGGTGTCAGTAGAATGGTAAAGTATAGCAATAATTAAGAGAGTTCAGAGACCTCATTTGAACTTTGTGCAGACTGTGACCTGGGCTAGAAGGTTCTCAAGGTAATTGGATGGTTTGGAAAGGAGTTAACAGAACTCCCAGGTTCCTGGCTTTCACAACTCAAGGTATTAGAAATCAATACCAAGTATCAACAGTTACCCACTGGTCAGCCTTTGAGATGTGCATAGTAATGGTTAGCGGCTTTCTGAACTAATGTAGGGGAAAGCACCTGTTCTAAACTATTCAGATTTGTTCATGGATAAAACTGAAGGCTGCCAATCATGCACATTATTAACTTTCAAAGTTATCCAGAGTTAAAAAAAAAAAAAGGAAGATGTATACTTGCCAAATTTAGTTTTTTAGTTGGATAATTCCATATATCTTTCACAATCCAGCTGTTAAACTGAAAACGGAATTTACAAACAGATGGTGGTAACAAGGTCTGGTTCACAGCAGTTCTAAAGAAAGACACACCAATCTGATACCTATGCATTTGCTTCAAAAGCCTTTAGTGGGCTCAGCCCTTATCAGCCCACATTCACATATGCCATGAGACTTCACAGAGATTAATGTTATGGAACCATCTGTAATTCTACCTGATGAATAAGTACCAACAGGGTGTGCAAGCTACCATCATTAGTGACAATGATTAAGGGAGAAGAGATCAGCTTTTAGAACAGTGGCTCCCAAATATGGCTAATCATAGAGCTTTGGAAAATACAGCTTCCAGAGCCACCCTGAGAAATTCTCTAGGTGTGGGGGTGAACCCTGGACTATGGCTGTTAAAAAACAAACAAATACCACAAGCGATTCTGATGACCACTCAGCCTGGGAGCATAGGTTCTTGAGGAGTGAGAGAGAATGAGGGTTGAAAATGGACCCCTACTGGCCCTAATTGGCTGTTTAGCAAGGCCAAACAGTGGGCAATATAATACCTCACCGTAAACCCTCACTACAGTCACCAAGTCAGAGGGTGACAATTCCTGCGGAATACTGTGATGTCTGCCCACCGACTGAAAAAAGAAGGCCTAGAACAGAGACAGGTTTGTGGGGAAGGGGTGACAAGAGGGAAGACATGAGGAAGAAGCTGCAGCCAGCTTTACCTAGAGCAGGCAGCAGAAAGGAACTGTGAAAAATGAAGGGAGGGCCTCACATAAGAAGTTGTAGCCCCTTCTTTGCAACCGTTTCTATGCTAGTAATTGTGAATAACCAAGGTGGGGAGCAGGACCACACACTGAGCAATGGCATAAGTATAGACCAGTGGCCTGGTGGCAGCAAGTGTTTGGGTATTTTTGTTTGTTTGTTTTTTTGCAGCAATCATTTATATAAAGGAAAAAGTATGGGCTGGGAGAAACAATGTGGCTACATTGAAGATAAAGATTTGACGCAGGCCTCAAGGATGAATAGGAGGAGAGGAAGGAGGCACCAGTAAGATAAAATACAGCAGTGGGAAACAACATCAGGCTGAAACTAGATTCCCTTCTATTTCAGAGCATTTTTCAAATTAAATGTTACCTTTAGCTCATGACCTCTCTCAAGCCCTGCCACACTCTGCGTTAGCTAAAACAGCTATCGTTCCCATTTCATAGATGATGCTCTGTTTGGAAACATTAAGTTCTGCTGAGGAAGAGCCAACTAGTTAGTGCAAGAGCTGAATGTTGACCCCTGTCCTCTGACTCTCAGATCAGAGCCTCGATCACAGCCGCCGCCAGAAGTCTGAACCTGACCTACCAGAAGCATGGACCGAAGGGGAGGGCTCAGAGGGAGGAAACCTGGAGTTATGTCAGGTCACGGTCCGCCATGAGGTGATAAGGCCTAAAGTCAATAACAGCAAAGGAAATGGAGAGAGGAAACCTGATTTGTTAAAACAAAGTAAAATGAGTTATCAACATGGGGGTTAAGAGAAGAGAGGGCCCAGGAGAGCAGATAGAAAGAGCAGCCTGATACCAGCGGCTGCTAGAGCCCAGAGTTGCTGAACATCACTCACAAAATACTGTTTTATCAACCATTTATTGGGTTTATAAGAGGAAAACTTCAGTAATGTAATGCTACTTTGACCTTTACTTTTTGAAAACTGGAACAGTTTCAAGGGAAAAAGGAATCCCATTAAATCTTTAAACTAATAAAAGGGTTGTGTGTGTTTTTAAAAGAACTTCTCTATAGAAGCTTATCCTAGGAAACCGGTCAAGAATCATTTCTCAAACCAACTAGAGTCTTTTAATCTTCACATTCAAACATTTTCTTTCTCCTGGTTGTGATACTGCATGAAGAAAACAGCATTCCTGCTAAAAATGTTTCCCCTGAATTTAATTAAGTCTTTAGACCTAATTTCCAGTTTCCAGGAATATGAAGGAGAGAGAAACAAGTTAAATGGGAACAAGAAGAAAACAATCAGACAAATCTCACAGGTGGATCATCTTAAAGCACAACCGACAATCAGTGTCATGTAGGGAGGGAGGAGGGGAAGATTGAAGGAACTCTTCTAGATTAAACCTAACAATCAAATGCAAATGTATGGGTCTCGAGTGGGTCCTGGTTTGAACAAATCATAACTAAAAGACATATGGGACAACTGGGAAAGTCTGAATATAGATTAGGTATGAAATGATTTGAAGGAATTAATAGTTAATTTTACTAATCATAGTGTAAGTGGTTAAGAGAAAAAACAACACTTTCTAGGGTGACATTTTACCTCTAAATACATGTTTCTGATTTGCTCTCAGTAAAAGAATAGAACATGCCAATATGACAAAATGTTAATTTTGAATCTAAGTAGTAGGTATATAGCTGTCCATTATTCAATTTTGTCTATTTCTGTGTTTGAGAACTTTACATAATAAAAAGTAACCGTGAAATTAAATGTCATTTCCTAACAAAGAATATTCATTTTCTTGGTATGACTGTTCTACCAACTAATCCAACAATTCCTCTTCCAGTTGCTATGAGGCCTTATTAATACACTAAAAGCTTACATGCTAGTAGGACAAGCAACTGCTTGTTCTTCTGGTCGATGTGTCTACAATATTCCTGAGGGAAAGTCTTTAAATAAAGGCTTTGTCTAATCAAAAGGGCTACAGGTTAGAAGACCACAGACCCGAGAGGGCATACAAATGAAGAACCTTTTCAAAAACCTGCCTCATAAGAAAAACAAGAGGCCTGTTACCATAGAAACTATTTGAGTGGCTTGAATGTTTCAAAGGAAAGCAGCGCTTGTAACAAGGAAAAAAGTCTGAAGTCCTTGCTAGGACCTCACCTGTCAGCTGCTGAAAGTCTACAGTGTGAGCAATGAGACAGTACCGGCCAGCAAACCCATACTACAGAGACCTCAGCATGACAATTCAACTCCTAGTCCAGTGATGGCGAACCTCTGACACGCGAACACATTTTTTTGGTTGATTTTTCTTTGTTAAATGGCATTTAAATATATAAAATAAACATCAAAAATATAAGTCTTTGTTTTACTATGGTTGCAAATATCAAAAAATTTCTATATGTGACACGGCACTAGAGTTAAGTTAGGGTTTTTCAAAGTGCTGACACGCCGAGCTCTAAAGGTTTGCCATCACTGTCCTAGTCCAACCCCTGCTCCCTGTAGACCAGATCCATAAAAGTCTTCAAGTGACTTGTCTAGAGACATAAATAAACTAGTTAGTGAGGATGCTGTGATGTGTCCAGACTAGCTGTTCTTCCCAATATACCAGGATGAGTCTTTGGACCCCACCCTCAAAAAGCTCCACGTATTGTGGTGAAGGGGGAATAGAAAGAAAGAGATGGATATTAAAGTGAAAGACAAAGCAGCACGGATAAGCATGGCTTCCACTGAGGCAAATCCTGAAGGTACTCACAGCTGGAGGCTGTCAGCTAACTACTCCTTGCGCCTGAAAGGCAAATTGTTTCTGGTGGGCATTCAGGGTGGTGCGCCTCCATGGTTACCTGTGCATTAACAGGAGCACTCTTATTTTGAAGGGGTGGTCAGTTAGAGATGTATGATCTATAGCAGCTCTACCTTGAATCTGGAGTTCGGCAAGGTCCTGCTGAGTTTACGGCCTCTCAGCAGAACTCCAGCACTCAGGGCCTTCAGCTCTGCTCATGCACATCTTCCCACAAGTGCATGAACTGTACAATAGGTATCATTGTGTTTTAAGCTATTTTAGGGAGAAATGCCTTGTTTGGGACGTCCAGCAATGGCCTCTGTTGAACGGGGCACTGATTCCTACTTAGAACAAATAAAAACAAATGTGTGTACAGAAAGCACATCATGCCTCACAGCAAGAGCCATGTGCTCTTGGCAAAGTGCTTCCAACATGTTCAACCCAGAACTCAGCAAGGGCCAGTTTCCTCACCTAACCCTGGTTGCTTATTCACAGAACTCTAGAGAGGCAATAGCTGTTGATAAACTGAGGGGAGGGGGGAGAGGATTCCCTCAAGGTTAGCAACCCAAACTAAAAAAGACGGAAAAGGAAGATTAGAAGAGAGTAAATAATAAAGGCTAAATATTGCAGAAGAACAAGCCTCGTGTAGGACTTGTGCTTCAGTCTCCAGCTCCAGCGTGGGGGATGAGGCAGAGTGGTTTTTCAAGACACACTATGCACTAAACTAAAATACTAAACTGCCCTGATGAGGAGATGGTGATGGAAGATTAGGAAACAAATGCAGGCAAGAGGCTGACACATCATATAACCTCACAGCCATGGTGAGGAAAGACAAGGGAAAATCAGTCCAGTGTTTTCAGAAGGAAGAGACCTATTCGATTTTAGTAAAATCACACTGGCACTAAGGATTGGAGCAGAATAAGCTAGGAGGCAAGGCAGACAGCTGAGAAGTTACTGTACTTCAGGGGAGAGGAGATTAGGAGTCAAAACAAGAGAAGATAAGACAGTCTAAAGGTACTCGGGAAGCAAGCGCCATTGAATTTTAACTTCATGGTACAGACAACTCTGAATACTAGTGTCTTCTTTTTATTCCAGAACAGTTAGACAAAATCTTCTCTAAGTCAACATGGACTATTTCTGTTTTTAAAAAAATGTCCTCCTGCCTTCAGTTCAAAAACTACCTTCCCCATAGTCAACTGTCGTTTTCAAGTCTCTCTGCCAGAGACTTCCATTCGCTGCTAGCACAGACCATGGGCTCCTTGGGGGCCAAGACCTGGCCAACAAGTTTTGCTTCCCCTTTAACAATTGGCACAGCGTCATTCATATAGCTGCTGTTGGATAAATACACACACGGTACATCTTCAGTTCTAAGGATTTCTTAAAATAAGGAAATGAAAATACAATAGATGTAAATGTAAGAATATACAACATTCTACAGGGTGAGTTACTGCCTCAACAAGGACAAAACGGGTCTCTTCTAACTTCAATATGATGTTCATGATAAACTTGGAAGTCATTATGCTAAGTGAAATAAGCCAGTCATGAAGGACAAATATGGAATGTTTTCACCCATATGAAGTTCCTAGAACAGTCAAATGAATACAAAAAATAGAATAGTGGTTACCAAGGGCTCAGAGGAAAGGGGAATAAGGAGTTAGTTGGTTAATGAGTTTCGGTTTGGGATGATGAACCATTCTGGAGATGGATAGTGGTGATGGTTGCACAAAAATGTGAATATACTTCATGCTAATAAACCACATACTTAAAATGGTAAGTTTTCTCTTATGTGCATTTACCACAATAAAAAGCAAATAAACAAAAAGAATATTCAGCATTCAACTATATGCACTTCGACACAGTTGCAAATATATAGCAGGGATCACAATTCAGATGCTAGCCCATATGGAACATAATTGTGTTGTATTATTTTTGCCTAATTGTTCAAAAAGGAGTTAAAATAAATGTGTGTCTCTGAAATGTATATATCACTGTAGTTACAAATAAAATTACTTTATTTTTTAAAATTATTTTTGAATATATTTTTATTAATTTCAGAGAGTAAGGGAGGAGAGAGAGATAGAAACATCAATGATGACAGAGAATCATTGATCAACTGTCTCCTGCAGGACCCCCACTGGGGGTGGAGCAGACAACCTGGGCATGTGCCCTGACCGGGAATCAAACTGTGACCTCCTGGTACCTAGGTGGACGCTCAACCATTGAGTGACTCCAGTTGGGCTAAAATTACTTTAAATGAAAGGAAATATTAAGAATTTATAACTGCAATCTTTAAAAGTGCAAGCCCTAAAAACACATATTTAAAAAAGAGCTGAAAAGTTTCCAAACAGTAAAACCATTAAAACAGACTTGCATTTATAAACTATAAATGACCACACCATAACTAAATGTGCTAAGACAAAATATATAAAATTTTGGTTTTCAAACATCTCCTTCAAAAGAGTAAGCGTGGGAGAGATTTGTTAGTTATTACTCTACCTTACGATTGAATGTAATTTAGTTAAATCTTTTGCAATCATTCATGAATTCCCCTCATCAAAAACTTTGTGAAATATCCTTAAATCAGGATACGAAGAAATGTCTCTAAACTTAACCTATGTGGCTTTCTCTTTGCTAGAATTCAGGAAGAAAAGCAGAATTCCTATGTCTTAGGATTCTCACATATTAATTGGGTCTTCGTATGAAATTCTAACAGAGGCATGAAAGCCTGAGGGGGCCCGATGTCATTTGGAACATGAATGCTATGGTCACACACATTTGTGTTCCCGCTGTGACCCCTCACAAGTGACTTCACCTGAGCCTCCTCAGTTCCACCTCTTTAAAGTGCGTATGAACTCCAAGTTGACTGCAGGACCACACGAGGTCACACGTGTACCACCTGGCCTGCCTTCCCAGGGGCTTGGTCCCCATGCGCTTCCCTTTGACACCTAAGACTTTCATTCACCAGCACCCAGCATGTCACCACCTCGATGCACACCAAGGGGAAACTCACTTGATCCTGACAATCAGGAAAAAGTACTTCAAACATTTTTGTTTCCTATAATTTGTCAAATTACTTGCTAAAGGCCTACAATCTGATTTGTGAGCACATTAAGCTATTGAAACTCCTCACTGATAACATGTACAAATGTCTATAGCACTTCATATATGCTGGGCACTTCTCTTAGCACTTCCTGTGTATGAACTAATTTAATCCTCACAATAATCCTATAAGGTGTATGAGTACTATTTTTTTAATAGATTTCAGAGAGAAAGGAAGAGGGAGAGACAGGTAGAAACATCAAAGATGAGAATCATTGGTCAACTGCCTCCTGCACTCCCCCTACAGGGGATCCAGCCCGCAACCTGGGCACCTGCCCTGACCGGGAATCAAACTGTGATCTCCTGGTTCAGAGGTCAACGCCCAACCACTGAGCCACACCAGCTGCATTGGATGAGTACTATTAACAGCCCAATTTTACAGATGAGGCAACTGAGGTATAGCTGGTAAGTAACAGGATCTGAAGCCAGGCTTTCTGGCTCAAGTCTATGTCTCATGACCTCTTCCTTTTGTTCCTTGCTCCTTGTTTCTTTAAAACCATTTTTCCCAATGCTTACACTCTTGAATCTCTTGAGTCTAATACCTCCGGTTAGGGCTATCTCTGCCGCTTCTTCTCTCTCTTCTTCCCATTTGAATGCAGACAACTCCTGAAGTTTAGGCCACCTATCTCCTCCCATTTGTTTAAAGAGCTCAGGCACGCTCCTAACCTCACTGTCAGCTTTCTTCTGATAATTCACAAATTTAAATCTCTAGCCTTAAACCATCATGCCCTCTCTTGGCCTGTTTAAGTCACCCCCTTTTCCTCTGCACACAGGCAAATTCCAACCACTCTTATTTAAAAATCTGTCTAGGTGCTTTTAGTGCATAACAAAACACCCCAGAATGTAGTGGCATATAACTATTTTATTATGTCCTTGGATTCTGTAGGTCAGGAATTCAGACAGGGCACGGAGGATATGCCTGGCCTGTACTCCACAATGTTTGGGGCCTCAGTGGGACGAACAGTCAGCTGTGGGCTGGAATCACCTGGAGGAACCTTTACTCACATGTCTAGTGCTTGATGCTAGCTGTTGGGTGGAACCTCAGCTACAGCAAACAGGCAGAGCACCCACATGTGGCCTCTCCATGTGGTAGAGCTTCCTCACAGTATGGCACCCTCAGAGTAATTGAACATTTTACCTGGTGGCTCAGGGCTCCAAAGTGTCCCACATTCTTAACACACTTTCCAATTAATGCAATCCCACAGTTCTTCCTCACTATAAAGGAAGGAATATATTAAGCATCAGCGCTTTTTATATACCTTCTTATTCTTTATAAGATCCCAGGCAAAGTGGGTATTACCAACTTTACAAAAAGGGAAAGAGGACAATTAAGTTTAGAGATATGCTGGTAACTATACAGATAGTTAAGTAACAAGGTCACATTCAAATCAGGCTCCTTCTATATGCAATAAAGATTACAATGAAGATCAACCTTGCAAAAATATATATTATCTAACTATTTTTCTCTAATTTGGGGGGAAAGGTTTTCAGTAACCAGATTTTTTTTTTTTGCTGACTCATCATTAGGAAGATTGTATTTCTTTTATTCCTAGATTTGAAGCAACTTTGTCACAATACTTTTAATTTATCTATTTGAAAATACATGCATATACTTCAAAAATCAAAAACTGAAAATACAGTGAAAAGTCTTGCTTCTATTCTTGTCTGCCATCTGCCCAGTTCACATCCTTAGTAACATGTAGCAGTTCTTAAGGCCAATATAAACATTTTTTGTCCACCTCCCCCCTTCCCCCACCTCTTTCCTACAAAATATGTATAGCTCTGCATCATTTATTCACTCCAAGACTATACATTTAGGTTCCATTCAAGGCTGTGGTAACTAACCTTGAGCACAGATCATTTCATGTATGCAAGTATCTACACAAGATAAATTCCCAGAGGCAGGATGTTCAAGTAGGAAATATACATCTGTACATATGTTACCAAATTATCCTCCATACGGATAGCTACACTCTCAACAGAAATCTTTGTTTTCCTATAACTCCAATAGCTTACTGCATTATCAAATTTCTGGACCTTTGGCAATCGAAAAAAGGAAAAGCTTTGGGGTGGGGGGATCCTGTGTGCATGTCTTTTTGAGGGTGAGGCCAGGCATCTTTCCATGTGTTTCAGTCATTCATATTTACTTTCCCATGAACTGTCTGTTTACCTGTCTTGTCAATTTTTCAATGGTGTTTTTGGCCTTTCACACTAATTTATAGCATCTCTTGTTATCATCCTGTTGTCTACAATATAAATAGGAATATTACTTCCCAATTTGTCATTTGACTTCATTTGTGCTGATATTCGATGTGTGAAAATTCTTAGCTTTTATATAGTGAAAGTTACAATAATTTTCTTTAATGGCTTCTAGACTGAGTCTAAGTTAGGTAGATCTTTGCTATAGAATTAGTATTAAAGAAATTAAAAATCTGCCCTAGCCAGTTTGGCTCAGTGGATAGACCATCAGCCTGCAGATTCCGGTCAAGGGCACATGCCTGGGTTGCAGGGCTCGGTCCAACGTGCAGGAGGCAGCCAATCAATGATTCCCTCTCATCATTGATGTTTCTATCTTTCTCTTCCTCTCCCTTCCTCTCTGAAATCAATAAAAATATATTTTAAAAAAAGAAATTAAAAATCTTATCTATTTTAAGTTTTATCCTAAATACTTTTAAACTTACCAAATAGTTGCAAAGAAAGCCTAAAGAGTTCCCATATAGCTTCCTTATAGAACTCCAGTTAATAAATCCAGAAATAATTAAAGAACCAAAAGTCATTATTTTGTAACTTCTAATCAGTATTGAATCTCGACAATCACCAATGGCTACTAAAACCAGTAGGTAAAAGGCTGGTTAAACTGAGATGGAACAGCCATAGAGTAGGGTGAGTTGGTCCATGACTGCCTCCCATTTATCTGCCTTTCCCTTTTGAGAAAAATTCAGCCTTGACTTCCATCCAAGGTTGCAGTCTTGCCCCATCTCCAAAGGTCCACCATTTCAGCAAAACAGATGACAACAGTAAAACTTTCTGGGAATGAGCCTTCCTAACACCATGGGACATTATCCAACCAAGAGGATGGTCATTCATGCAGCCTTCAGACTGATTTATGACCAAAAGGTAAAAGTGTGGATGACAAGGGGGCCACATAGTAAATCTGACAAGCTCAAAGGTGGCCTGCACAGTGGGCCTTACAAACTCAGAGACTGAAAGCAACCACATAGGATGGTCTGAACATAAATATTCCTAACTATAAGTGAATCATCGTCAGCCTCTATTGTCTTTTTGCATCTAAGATAATATACCTTTGAAATGTCAGAGTAATCTTTTCCAGACCCCTCAGGGCACAGCCACAGCGCCAGAGCACAAGACCAGAGAATCCCTCATTGTTACCTTGACCCCAGGATACCATCTCTATGTGCTGTCCATGTTAATTATCTTCTATATTGTACCCACCAATGTAAAAGAAGTATATGTCTCTCCATTTTACTTTCTATCCAATCCCAGAGGTTTCCTCACTTTGATTTTTCCTACTCCCTTAATCTACCACCAATGGTAGATTCTTTCTTTCCCTATAACTCCAATAACTTAATGCAGTATCAAATTTCTGGAATTCACATAACCCTCTTTTTTAATATATTTTATTGATTTTAGAAAGGAAGGGAGAGGGAGAAACATCAATGATGAGAGAGAATCATTGATTAGCTGCCTTCTGCACGCCCCCTACTGGGGATCAAGCCTGCAACCCAGGCACGTGCCCTTGGCCAGAATTGAACCTGGGACCCTTCAGTCTGCAGGCTGACGCTCTATCCATTGAGCCAAACCTGCTAGGGCTCACGTAACTCTCTTTACATCTCTTCCTTTGATTCTTATGTATAAAATAAACTGCAAAACTGTCAACCTCTGGAGCATTTTTTAGGTTCACTGAAGACTTTGCTTCCCAGCAATTGCCATCAGTTTGACTCAAATAAGTTCATAAAAATTCTCAAAAAAAAAAAAAAAAAAAAAAGGATGAGCTGGTACTAGGTCAAGATGGTAGATTCAAAGGATAGACAGTTTTTGGGAGAGGTGACAGTGTCTCTTCCAGCCCTCCCTTCGTCCCAGACTACAAGCTGCAGCCAGTGTTGAACAGTAACCAGGAGAGTTGAATACACCCACAATAAGGCACATTGGGAAGTAAGGGGAAGGTGTACCAGGCACCTTTGAAGAAAAGCTGCAGTGCAGGGAGAAATGACAAATCCCCCAGAACACCAGAAGTTAGTATCAATCCACTCAGGAGGAGCTGAAAAAAATAGTAATAATTTTGAGGATGTAATGTAACAACTTATTTTATATTTTACAACACTTACATCAACACTATTAGTCAAGAATTAATATACAGAGATATAAAGTACCTGGTTTATAAGCATACAAAAGAACTTTGTTTCTATCCAAAACAATCTGTGTGTCATTTGGCATATGCTCGCTTCTAAAGAAATTAAAATTAGGGATTGTGCAGGATTGTCTTCTCTGTTACTCTCTTCTATATTTTCTACAGACTTAAGTATCCTTCATTCTCTCTCCCACCCAGGGTGATGCAAGTCTTCAACCACCACCATTTCAGGTTTATCTCATTAAGTTCAGCATCATCCTCATCATCCTCTCCTCTCCATCTTCTTTTTAACTATGTACCTCTAAGAAATTGATATTAAATCCTTAAGTGTGACCCTCTAGTGCAGTGGTTCTCAACCTGTGGGTTGCGACCCCTTTGGGGGTCGAACGACCCTTTCACAGAAAAAACACATATGTAATTACATATCGTTTTTGTGATTAATCACTATGCTTTAATTATGTTCAATTTGTAACAATGAAAATACATCCTGCATATCAGATATTTACATTATTCATAACAGTTGCAAAATTACAGTTATGAAGTAGCAACGAAAATAATTTTATGGCTGGGGGTCACCACAACATGAGGAACTGTATTAAAGGGTCGAGACATTAGGAAGGTTAAGAACCACTACTCTAGTGTCTTTCAAACTTTTGATCACAATCCACAATAAGAAATACATTTTACATCCGGGGCCAGTACACACCAGAAAAAGTCAGACCTATAAAATCTACACAAAAGTTCCTCAAAACATCTACCCTTACTATGTGTGATAGACTGATCTTCTCCATTCTAATCCACCCTTTTTTTTTTTTTCTAATGCTGGTGACAACTATTAGGTCACAATTCACAGTCTGAAATACTTAGTAGATAAGATACATCTCTGATACATCTAAGTGGCAACATGAGACAGTGGCTACGAGTTCTGCCTTTAGGCTGCCTGGATTCAATCACCAGCTCTACATGAAGCTGTCAACTTCTCTGCCTCAGTTTCCCTGGCAGGGGTGTAAAAGAACAGTGCTACCTGAAAACTGAGCATCAACCAAGACTACCAACAAAAAGCACTTAGAGCATAAAAAGTATTCAGTTAATGGCTATTAGTAATTCTTACATAGTCTGTGGACTTTTCATTGTGGTAGAATCCATCATTTTAACCATTTAAAGTGTACAATTCAGTGGTATTGCATCCATCACCATTTTTGCATGTTGTGCAACCATCACCACTCTCTAGTCCCAGAACTTTTAACACCCCAAACAAAAACTCATAACCCTTCCACCCTCCTCCCCAGGCCCTGGCAACCCCTAATCTGCTTTCTGTCTCTAGGTCCATAGACTTTTTAAATAATAAAGTAACATTTGACTAGAGCAGTTTTCTAACGTAGAATGAAGTGTCCTTTGGAATCATTAGTCCTATGGTTCATGAGACAAACTTCTGCTAACCATTTCTTAGGAAAACCTCGTGAGCCACGTTAGGTAAATTCTGGGACCTGTCTGGGGGTCAGAATCCCCTCTCTCCTGTGAATCCTGTTAGGGCAAGATTCCCAAAGCCTGGCCAGTGCAGGGAGGAGAGGGCTGTCGGTGCCCACAGGAGGCAGAACGAGCAAGTCTCATTTATGAAGATGTTTCTTCATTATGTCGTGGGATTTCACCAAAGGATAGCATATTCATGAAATAAGGCATGGTTATTCTTCAGTCTTTGCATTTTGAAGTTCTACTTTCAAAGCTCTAAACTCTTACCTTAAAGGGGTAAAAATATGAACTTGGACACATTTCTTGGCTTTAGGATATAATATCATTTCCTTTTGGGGCCCCACCCTTCTCTCACTCTGATTTGTCACCCTTCCTTTGGGGTGTGGAACACTGGACAAAAATAACTTTCTTCTTCCCAGGACCTGTGCAGGCAGCTGCCAGATAGATACTCCATCCAGGAAGTAACAGTGGCAAAGCGGCACTGTTGCTCTGAGAGGTTAAGGCAGAAGGCTTCTTAGGCCAAAGAAATAAATGTCACCATGAGGCACCAAAGATGTGAACTACAGAATACCCTTTAGTCCCAGGTGTATGTCAGAAGCTTTTTGTCCTCTCTCTCTCCCTCTCTCTCTCAGACCAACACCACTCACCCAGCAAATAGGCAGCAAAGTCCTCATTTTCCACTCCCTCTCCACCCACCATCGCCCTGCTTTTCCTGGGTGAAAGCCTGACCCTGAGTGATAGCACTGGGCCAACCTGGCTTTTTGGGGAGGGGGGAGAGGGGAGGGAGAGAAGGACAGAGGGAGAGAGGGAGAGAGGGAGAGAGAATGGTGTGGGGAAGCTGGGAGCAGGTGACAGAAGGATTCAACTCCGTGTCCCAGAGTTCAGCAAACATCCCTGACTCCCAGAGAGTCACTTTATTGCTTTCTAGGAAAATGGAGGGAGACGGTTTAAGTAGCAAACAAGCCCCAGAAACCTCACACCTCAAACTCCAGGCAGCCTGTGCCCAGAACTGTACCAAATTCTGGGAGTCCTGAGCCAGAGTGAACTTGGTGCGGACCAAAGAGAATTACAACTTTCCGAAGACCCAGTGCCTGGGAAGTCAGTGCGAATGCAGGTGCCCGAGTTTGCGGTGCAGGCTCACCCCGAGCACCTCCCTCTCCCCCCCGCACACAAAGTCACGGCTTCCCCCGAGACCTCCGACCTAGGAAGCCCTCGCTTCCACAGCGCCCAGCGGTCCTCACCGGGGTCCAGCGCGCGCCTCCAGCATCCCGCCCCGGGCAACTCAGGTCTCGCCAACCTAGGGCTGCGTGGCGGGATCGGGGGCACCCTCGAGGGCGGCTGCAGGTGGGGAGGCCGCTGCCCCCCAGAGCGCCCTAGTGCGTCCCACGCAGGGCCCTGGCCTTGGGGAGCCGGGTCAGGGCCGCGGGCGGGACTCGGACGGTGACAGCCCCGGGCTCCCGCTGCCAAGAGTGAGGCAACCCTGGACTTCCCGGAGCCCGCGCTCTCCCCGCAACCCCCGCGCCAGCGCCCGGCGGGCTCACCGACCTGAGATGGTCTCCTGGTAGCCCTTGGTGAAGAACTGCATGGCCGTGGCCGCCCTCCAGGGCGTCTTGAGCAGCCCCTGCCGCTGGGGGTCTTCGCCCAGCGAGCGCAGGATGGACGAGTAGGCGGCGGCCAGGTTGGGGAGGTTCAGCTCGTTGTCCTCCTCGCTGCGGGGCCGGTCGCCCTTCCAGCCGTCCGTCGGCTGGGCGCTCTTGGTCTCCGGACGCGGCGACTTCTCGGCGGGTCGGCTGGGCGGCCCGCGCCGCGGCTCCCCCTCCAGGCACCCATTGCTGCACCCCGCGTCCCGCGGCTTCGCCGGCGCTCGCACCGGGCCCTTCTCCATGGTCCCGCCTGCCGCTCCGGAGGGACCTCGGGACGCTCAGGAGCTGCGACCAAACTTCGCCGGAGGCCGCGGACGACGGGCTGTGGCTGGAGGAAGCGGACGCAGGTAGGCGACGGCCGGTGGCAATGTGAGGAGAGCAGCCCCGGGCTCCTTTTTATGGGTTAGCTAGCGGCTCGGCCGGCGCCGCGGGGCGTCCTCATTGGTGGGAGCCGCCTTGCGTCACGGCCCTCGCCCCGCCCTTGGCCCGGCGCCCGGGGCCCGAGAGGGGTCGGTGCGGCCCGGGGGCTGGGGCGGGACTGCGAGCCCGCGGGGGAGCCACTCCCTCCGAGAGTCGCGGGTCGGTCCCCCCGGAGCAGTTGCGAGGCGGACGGAATCTGAAGGAGGCAGGTGCCCGGAGCTGGAGCCTGGGCGGGGGCAGGCGCGGAGCGGCTCCCCGGTCTGCCCTCTTTTTTTAGGGTAAAGGGGATGCGGCATCAGAAGTGCTCCGCTTCCCTAGCCCTGGGAAAGATGAGCAAACAGGTGGCCTCGTGGGGGAAGAGACTGAGTGAAACTGTGGGTAAGGAAACCATCGCTTATGCTTTCAGGGCAAGAGAATAGTATGACTTGAAACTCCTGCACGCGATAGTTTGCAATATGTGCAGCGCACCCTCTGCTCGGTTTCCGAGCTCCGTTACACCAAGCCAGCCTCTAAGTCTAGGCCGATGCATTTGACCCGGCAGAACTTTGACCCTAGAGAAAGTGATTTGCAAGCGAAGCGAAGCTCCTTTCCCCTGACGTTGATACAAATTGTGAAATGTTATTATTGATCAGTTGGATTCTTAACCAATGACATCTATTTTGACTGTTTTAAGATTTTTTAAATATTTTTATTGATTTCAGAGAAGAAAAGAGAGGGGGAGAGAGAGATAGAAACATCAATAGTAAGAGAGAGAATCATTGATTGGCTCTCTCCTGCATGCCCCACACTGGGGATCAAGCCCGCAACACAGGCATGTGCCCCTGACCAGAATCAAATCCGGGACCCTTGGGTCCGCAGGCCGGAGCTCTATACACTGAGCCAAACCAGCTAGAGCTGTTTTAAGATTTAGAAAGTGACTTTTTCTCTCACTAGAGGGATTATTTCATAATGCCAAAGGTAAGTTTTAAAACATTATCAAATTATCTTATGATTTGCTCCAGAGAGTTTCTAATGCTAGTTTTCTGACATATAAACAGTATTAAAAGGCTTAATATCAGACAAACCAGGAGGGAAGCCCCTGGGATTATTCTATATTAATAAAGTAGCGTTGGTATTACAATTAGTATTTATTGAATGTCTGCCCCAGGAATAGCTGTTCTAAACATTCAGGAAAGGAATATGGAAATTGGCCTCCTAGGCATCCTTAATCTAAAATAGAAAAAAATATTCATGTCATTGGGTTTTTAAAAGATAGTTACTAAATTTCTATATACATTAAATGCCAAATTACATAAATCAAGAAATATGCCCTAACCGGTTTGGCTCAGTGGATAGAGTGTCGGCCTGCGGACTGAAAGGTCCCAGGTTCGATCCCAGTCAAGGGCATGTACCTTGGTTGCGGGCACATCCTCAGTAGGAGGTGTGCAGGAGGCAGCTGATCTATGTTTCTAACTCTCTATCCCTCTCCCATCGTCTCTGTAAAAAATCAATAAAATATTTTTTTTTAAAAAAAAGAAATATGAACATCCTTTGGAAAAAGTTTCTTTACCACTCTCCTAAAATATATTTTGTAAAGTTTTTATCCCCTTTGGCAAGGTCCTGCAACATTTTTTCCCTTTAACTGCACTGCCTACTGTCCTTATATTTAACAAATGAAAACAGATACCAAGTGAGGTACCTAAAAAATGGAGGGATTTGATGGAGATATTTTCATTAAGGGTATGTGTGTGTGTGTGTGTGTGTGTGTGTGTGTGTGTCAGTCTTTTGCCTTCTTTTAAAAAACATCTGTAAACATTAATATTATATTCCCCAAAGACAATTTCTAGTGGCATTTTTACCCTAAACATTAACATTTTCTTATAAACACTGCCACTGAGGCATCAGCACATTTGTTGCCAATTATTACAAATTCTCTGGATTTGTTCTAGAACATATTTACATGTAAAATGGAGGCAGTGCCTTCTAGCTAAATACCCAAAGGTAATATAAGGAAGCTTTGAAATTGCCAACATTAATAAACAGTTTGACAATGAAATATAGGTAGTTGGGTGGCTACAAGTAGAAGAGAAAAAGGAGGGATAAACTAAAAGATGAAGGGTATATTCCACAGAATCTATTAGCATAAAATGTTCAACACTAAAGCCATAAGCATTTGCAGCCAGGAATTGTGATAACTGTTTCTAAACCAGTACCATGACCCGTTTTTACCTTTGACCCAACCTGAGAGTTGTTTTCTACCAAAAAGCCAAGGATTTTTTTTTTTAATTCTTCCATTTCTAGGGTAGTAACAGAACAGGAAAATAGGTGAGTCAGGTAAACAGTATCAAAGATTGAATATTGCAGGGATATAGAGTCACTTGTCAAGGATAGCAGGTAAACTAACATTAGGCACTGGAAAGTGGTAATTGGGAAATAAAAGCAAATTTCTTTCAGTGCCCTTGATGGAGGTTGTATATTTGAAATTCAAACTTAGGAAGAGATTCTGGGTCAAGGTGGAAAGGTACACAATAAAAATATCCTTATCCCACTCCTAACTTCCAGAAACAGGACTGTGGAGTCAATGGAATCCTTAGATGTCTCACTAAGTCCCTCAAAGGTAGAAAACCAAATGGAGGCCCTTACCTTTCTGCTCTTCTGGCTGAGGAGGAATGGAAGAACTTTTAGAGAGAAAATGAAAGAATGTGAACACTGAGCTTACTCTCTGAGAGGGAAGGGAAGGCTCAAGGGCTCCACACTGAGTTGAGGAATCTATCCAAAGACACTTCACAAAGGAAGAATAGATGTGCCCCAAATAGTCGCATGTCACTGGTAGAGGATGTTTAATACCATCTCAGAAGGAGAGGATGCTAATAAGACAGGTGCCGATGGAGAGTATACTCTCCATGGAGTATGCTATCCCACCTTCTCAATTCCTCACAGAAGAAGAGATATAAACTCCTCAAGCCACAAGCTGTAGCAGAGTCAGAAAAACAAATGGACGTCCACTATACCGGAAAACACAGAGAAGTGACCCTCAAGAATATTAGGCGTGGACAGAAGGCAGAGAAACAGCCTGGCAACTGTGCAAACGTACAACAGCCAAATAAAACTAAGCGAAACAAGGTGGGGAGAATAATACAGCATGTAGAAGATGTAAAGACAAAGAATGCAACTGAGAAGAAACTAAAGTTTATGGAACCGAAGAAAATTCCTCACAAATGCTTTCTGCTACAGTACAACTTAATAAAAACATGAATTCAATATGAAAAAAAACCCACAAGATAATAAAATAATAGAATTGCAAAAGGAGTTAGAGATCTAAGAAAATAAATTGAGGATCCTTTTTATTATGGAATCAATTAGAGCCATGTACAAAATAGGTACTGTTGAAAATTCAATTACTGATATGCGGTAAGGCACAAAAATGAATGTACAGTAAAAGGAAGATGAAAGCTATTAGAGAAGACAAAGATGACCTAGCATAAGAATAATTAGGGTTCCTGAGGTAGAGAACTCAACAAATGAGAAGATACAGTCAAGATATAATATTAGCATATGTCTCTACCAGAAATAAGCCTTTATATTCAATTGATTTACAACAAGGGTGCCAAGACAATTCAATGGGATAAAAAAAAAAAACTTTTCAATAAATGGGACTAGGACAATTGGATACCTACATGGAAAAGAAAGAAGTTGGATCTCTATCTCACACCACATACAAAAATTAAACAGATCAAAAATCTAAATGTAAGAGCAAAAATTATAAGCTTTAGAAGAAAACATAGGCATACATCTTCATGATCTTGGATTAGGCAATTGGATTTCTTAGAATAAAACCAAAAATGGAAGCAACAAAAAAAATAAATAAATAAGACTTCACCAAAATTAAAAACGTGTGTGCTTCAAAGGATATTATCACAAAAGGGATAAGGCAGCCCACACAATGGGAGAAAATATTTGCAAGTCATATACCGGATACAGATCAGGATCTAGAATAAATAAAGAACGCTCACAACTAAATAATAGATAGACGGACAGTAAGTGGAGCGAGGCTTGGTAGCAGGAACTCGGAAGGGGCTCAGGGCCAGGTTGCCCCCCCTCAGGGCCCGCGGGCCAGGCCAGCAGCAGAGCGCTGGACCTCCCCAGCCTGGCATGTTCCAGCTGCCTCCAAAACCAGTCATCGTGGACAAGTGCCACCTCCCACACCAGGAAACCAGGTTCTTGAGTCCTGAATTCATTCCTCCAAGAGTAAGAACAAATTCTCTGAAATTTCAAACAGAAAGAAATGTTAAGGAATGAGAAAAGTACTCCACCTTCCAGAGTTCTACGTTGGAAGTATTCTTTGTGTCACTATGACCCATATGCCAATGGAAAAACCAGTCGGTTCCTGGGGATTGGCATCCAGAGATCAGGAAAAGCACTGGGCGCTGCTTTCATCCTTAGGAATACTATTGAAGGACAAAGTGCCGAGGTTTGCTCTGAACTTTAGAATCCTAGAACCCAGGAGATCCAAATGGTCAAATTAGAAAACTAACTGGGTGACAGCTTGCTATGCTTACGAGATGCCCTTCCTGGACACAGCACTTTTGATATTAATATGAAGCCAATAGTACAAGAATCGAGCCAAGAAGTTCCTGTTAATCAGTTGGAAGGAAAAATGAAGCCTAAGCCCTGGTCCAAACGCTGGGAATATCCAAAGTTTAATATTAAAGGAATCAGATTTGATCTTTATTTAACTGAAGAAAGTGCAAATGAAAGAAGCTCAGAAGTGGAGTCAGCCACGGCTTGAGTTTATATGATGAAGGAATATGATACTGCAATATGGGATGAAACTGAAGCATTGAAAATGTCCTGATCTGAAAATGAATTTAGCTACTTGCAGAGGATATACTGACTCTCAGAGGATTTTTTTTAGACACCAGTTTAATTTCCTGTATAAGGACATAGCCATTAAGTCAACTAAGCATTCCTTATTTTATGAGTATTGTTCTTAAAAATAGCACATCAGTTTATTACTTTAAAAAGAGAAATATGTAAAAATAAATAAATAACAAATATATCAACAACCTAGTTTAAAAATGGCCAACAGATTTGAATAGACATTTCTTCAAAGAAATAGACACATGGCCAATAAGCATATAAAAGATGCTCAACATCATTAGCCATCAGGAAAATGTAAATCAGGGGGTGAGTGAATGCTACCTCACATCTACTAGGATGGCTGTATTAAAAACGGTAGATAATGTTTCTGAGAATGTGAAAAAATTGGAATACTTACATACTGGTAGGAGTATAAAATAGTGCAGCTGCTTTAAAAAACAGTCTGGCCCGGCTGGCATGGCTCAGTGGTTGGACATCGACCTATGGACCAGGAGGTCATGACTCGATTCCCAACCAGGGCACATGCCCGGGTTGTGGGCTCAATCCCCAGTGTGGGGCATACAGGAGGCATCCAATCAATGATTTTCTCTCGTCATTGATGTTTCTATCTGTCCCTCTCCCTTCCTCTCTGAAATCAATAAAAGAACATATTTTTTTAAAAAAACACACACAACCTGAGCATCCTGGAACCAGTTGCCTGAGGATACCAAAGGGCAACTGTATATCTTGTTGGTTCTGTATGGGGATCCCTGTTCGTGGCATCAAATATGGGGGGAATGGCGTTCTCTCTTCTTGCGACCAGCGCAGAGAGAGAGAACTCGGGGGTTGATGAAATCTTGAATAGAACGCGACGAGGTTTTAAGGAAAAAATGAATAAAACAAGACTAAGACAGAAATAGAGGAAAGCTGGGACCAGGTGTGGCGTCTGCTCTCTGATAGATGAACAGGGTCCAGAGCCGGTACAGTAACTTTTATTTATAGCCAAATACCAGGAAGTTTTACTAAGGGTGGATAAAAGGGGGAATGTGTGCGTTCTTGTAGCTTCCTTGTAAACAGTCACCTCCGGGTGGGTCCGAATCGCATTCGGTCTTGGTGCTTGACTAGATTTAGATAAGAACCCATTTCCTGAGACCTGGCTTTGAAGGTCAACTGAGGCATTCCCACCTCTTGGTTAGATATACCCCCAAGAAAAGGCTCTGCCTTCATCATGGGTTCAGTTGACATGAATTTAAAAGAAAACCAGCGCCTTCCCTTGCAGGGGGCCTTCCACAATTCTGTTTCTCTAGAGAATCCTGACTAAAACAGATTTTTCCAAATCGATCCTTTAGATTTGCTCCAGATGACTTTTTTTCTATTAAATTTAAATCAAGTTAATGTGTTTCTATTAAAAATAGCATTCCTTGTTATGATGTCATTTGGCAAAAGGTTTCAACCAACCTTTATGAAGACTGGAATTTCATATTAGAAAGCCACTGCATGGCATTCATAGTTACCCACCCAATAAATTGTATGTGGTCCTCATTCTATAGGGTAGGCTCAGGTATAAATCCCATTAAATCTCCAAGTACAGAATCAGCCACATGGAACCCCAACTGAAGATTGAATACTGATGGCCAGAGACCACAATCAGGTAAATGCCACTCTGGGAAGGCTGTGTTCGCTGTGTTTGTTCTCTGGATGTGCTACATGTAAATTATAGCACAGGAAATATGGTTAGAGAGGGCAAAATCCAAGTTCCTGTTTCCAGGTTAGCATATGCTGTCTCCACCCAGAGGGTGTGGAATTCATAGGAAGAACTAGAAAACAAGCATTCTTCAGTCTACTTGGTGATGGGGTTGGAAGTGAGGCTGTGGTCCTAGGATCCTTTCCTTCACTAGCTGCGCTGGCTCAGGACCACCTGCACACCCACTGTAAAATGCAACAGGCCTCTCCCATCTACATTCCAGCTAACATTGTCCTTGTCAGTAGGCACAGGTAGAAGACCTCCTAGAGACAATGTCACCTGTTTGATACTGGATCTAAAATCAGATATGAGCCCTAACCAGTTTGGCTCAGTGGATAGAGCGTCGGCCTGCGGACTCAAAGGTCCCAGGTTCGATTCTGGTCAAAGGCATGTACCTTGGTTGCGGGCACATCCCCAGTAGGAGGTGTGCAGGAGGCAGCTGAACAATGTTTCTGGCTCTCTATCCCTCTCCCTTCCTCTCTGTAAATAATCAATAAAATATGTTTTTAAAAAAATCAGATATGAACCTGTAATCTGCAAGTGCATTGTGCAGCAGGCCTGCTGTTATGGGATGGGGTGGGCATAGTGCCTGTCAAGGGTCCCGCAGCGTTTTGTGGTTAAACACATGGGCTTTGCAGACCCAATATCTGGGTTCAAATCCAGATTCTATCTAATATAAACTCCATGATTTGGGGCATATCACTGAACTCCCACATTTAGTTTTTTTGTTATAAAATGAGGACTATAATCTACTTCATGGGATTATACCTCAGATGATGCTTTTGCTGAATAACATTTCCTATTAAATGCCCATACTTTTTTATTCTTTTTAAAAATTATGGGATCACTTGTTTTCAAAGAATAATCCCATGTACTTAGTTCATTAAAGCAATTTTCTACCATCAGCTGTCAAGTTTTTTTAAATGATCACTAAATGTTCACCTTAAGATTATCAATATTATGTGAATAGTAAACTTGATTTGAAGATTTATGTCCATTTTATAAAGTTACTAGGGGCCCAGTGCACGAATTCGTGCACCTTGAAAGGGACTCTGGGCCATGAGGCTGCGATGGGCACAGGGGTGGGTCTCGGCCCATCCTCTGGGCCCCCACCGCGCCCCTCCCGCTGCGGCCTGGTCCCCTGTCTGTCAGCAGCCCTGCTCCCGCCACTGCTGCTCCCACGCACTGATGGTGCCACCCCGCTCACACCCACTGACGGTGTGGAGCAATTGATTCCGGCACCAGCAGCGGGTGCGAGCAGAGGCTGTCGGCCCCAATTGCCCCTCAGGAGCAGGGGAGGTGGAGAAGCCCTGAAGGGCAATCAGAGCCAGCAGCCACCGCTCACACTCATTGATGGCGCTGAGCGATCGGGGCCAGCTCCAGGTGCCGGCGGTGGGTGCGAGTGGGGCCAGCAGCAGGTGCAAGCGCCAGGCAGGACAATGGGGTGCGGGAGCAAAGAATTTTCAGTAACCACCAGAGGCTCACCCAATGACAGCAACCGGCACCCTGCCTTGGTTTGGCGCTCCCGCTCACCTGCTCCACCATCCCACCTCAGCGGACGCCTGCCATGTTCCATGTTCTGCCCACTGCTGCTGACGCCAGCCATGTTCCACGTGCGCCCCCTGGTAGTCAGTGCACATCATAGTGACTGGTTGTTCGGTTGTTCTGCCGTTCGGCTTATTTGCATATTAGGATTTTATATATATAGATATCGTTTGTACTGAAGAGTTTTAAAAAAGATAACTTGCTGAAACGGGTTTGGCTCAGTGGATAGAGCGTCAGCCTGCGGACTGAAAGGTCCCAGGTTCGATTCCAGTCAAGGGCATGTACCTTGGTTGAGGGCACATCTCCAGTAGGAGATGTGCAAGAGGCAGCTGATCAATGTTTCTCTCTCATCAATGTTTCTAACTCTCTATCTCTCTCCCTTCCTCTCTGTAAAAAATCAATAAAATATATTTTAAAAAAACAAACAAACAAAAACAAAACAAAACAAAAAAACAAAAAGATAACTTATATACATACTGTTAATTTTCCTCAAAGAACTTCTTAGAAATACAGTATAAACTTTTAAGAACCACAACAGAGTCCACTATGGCTCAAACTTTAAAGATTTTCTTTCTTTTTTTTTTAATCCTCACCCGAGGATATTTTTCCATTGATTTTTAGGGATAGTGGCAGAGAGAGGGAAGGACAGAGAGAAATACCAATTTTAGAGAAACACATTGATTGGTTGCCTCCTGCACCTGCCCTAACCAGAGCCCAGTCCAGGGAGGAGCCTGCAACCAAGGTACGTGCCCTTGACTGGAATAGAACCTGGGGCCCTTTGGCTCACAGGCCGACACTCTATCCACTGAGTCAAACTGGCTAGGGCTTTAAAGATTTTCTTAAAACCGCCCCTGGCTGGTTTGGCTCAGTGGATAGAGCATCGGACTGTGGATTAAAGGGTCTCAGGTTCAATTCCAGGGTAGGGCACATGCCTGGGTTTCGGGCTTGATCCCCAGTGTGGGGTGTGCAGGAGGCAGCCAGTCAATGATTCTTTCTCATCATTGATGTTTCTATCTCTCCCTTCCTCTCTGAAAGCAATAAAAAATAATAATAAAATAAACCGTGAAAAAGGATTTTCTTGAAATACACTATAAATACTGGCTCAAGACCATATCCCAAAGTTACACCGCACAAGACTTTTTTATTGTTGACTATTACAAATGTACTCCATCCCTCGCCCCCAACCTCCTCCACCCAGCCCCTACCCCACTCCAGGCTTTCCTCACCCTATTGTCTGTGTCCTTAAGTTGTGTGTTTATGCATACATGTTCTTTGCTTAATCTTTTCCTGTCCCCTCCACCCTGTCTCCTCTGAGGTCTCTCAGTCTGTTCCATGCATCCATGCCTCTTAGACCTATTTTATTTGCAGTTTATTTTGTTCATTAGTTTCCACATACAAGTGAGATCATGTGATATTTGTCTTTCTCTAACTGGCTTATTTCACTCAGCTTCATAATCTCTAGGCCCATCCATGCTGTTGAAATGGTGTAAGACATCCTTCTTTTTTTACAGCCATATAGTATTCCATTGTGTACAAGCACCACAGCTTTTTTTAGCCACTCATCTACTGAGGGGCACTTGGGCTGTTTCCAGATCTTAGCTATTGTAAGTAATGACCAGCACAAGATTTTATGTAAGACTCTACCTCTTTAAAAAAGAGAGGCTAGCCCTGACCGGTTTGGCTCAGCGGATAGAGAGTCAGCCTGCGGACTCAAGGGTCCCAGGTTCGATTCCGGTCAAGGGCATGTACCTTGGTCGCGGGCACATCCCCAGTGGGGAGTGTGCAGGAGGCAGCTGATTGATGTTTCTCTCTCATCGATGTTTCTAACTGTCTATCCCTCTCTCTTCCTCTCTGTAAAAAATCAATAAAATATATTTTTTTAAAAAAGAGAGAGGCTGTCAAACACATATCTGATGAGAACCTGGGGGCAGCATTCTATCAACTGAGGCAAAGATTATCCCACACTGAGCAACATATATCTGCACAGAGCACCATCTCCAACACAGCCATGTGTGATGACAAGGGTGTACATTCCATCCGCACATCTCCATGCTCATGCCTTCTCCCCGATCTCCTCCACAGTTAGAGTAGTAGCTATTTCTGGAGGAAGCCTAGTTTATCCAGAGAACTGTGGAGGATTTGTTTTCTAGTCAGCAGATGCTTTCAAGTGACAATTTAGCTGTCAATGAAAAATAAGTGAAAGGTGTTGCAAATTCTGTGAGATCTTAGCAATTCATGGGAGCTCTGTTGACATCGAATGTATCTCCCTCTCAGTTGCCTGGGGAACTGCATTTTAATGTCACACATCAAGCAGCTCTTTCCTGACTGTAATAGTAGTTTTTCTGATGCCATGATTAAAGCTGTTCAAATGTTTGGCTTCTGGCAAATATTTCCTGACATCATTCATGACAGTGATGGATCTGAACCAATTTTAATACATTTTAAAATCCCACTAACTTGTTAAATAACCAGAGAAAGAATCCTATATAAATGGAAAATATCTTTATTTCCAGAAAAGGTATCTAAAAAGATGCATGTGAATCTATAATGTTCTGCTGTTTCAAGACCAGCGTTGGTCCTTTGCAGGATTACACCTCAGAGGCCAGCCGTGACCTCTCTTTAGAAGGTGCCATATAGCGAGATGCGGCCCCGTTCTGGTTGGACCATTCGTTTCTGGCAGTTACTTCTAGATGCCCACCCACTATTCTTTCTTTCTTTGTTTTGTTTGTTTGTTTTTTGTTTGTTAGTTTGTTTGTTTTTACTGGAAGATCTCCAACTTACTCCACAGAGTCAATATGCCTGGACTTGGCCAAAAACACATTTTCCAAGCTCCCTGAAGCTGCAATGGTCAGGTGACACGGTTCTGTCCAATGAGTTATGGGTTGCTGGGTGGTGCTTCTGGGAAAGGCCTTTGAAGGGGTGCAGATAGGAGCTCAGCTGATAGGTGTCTTGTGCCCTTCACCTCTTTCTCCTGCCAGGAGTGCAGAGGCCATGCTAGAAGTGGATTAGCCATCTTGTGCCCAGGAGAACACAAGCCCATGCTCAGGAGGACTGAACAGAAAGATATGAAGATCCTGAGTCCCAGGTGACTCCGCAAAGGCTCCTTTCCAACCCTGGACCACCTCCTGCCAGGCTTCCCATTACTTGAGAAAAATGCAGCAACTTGTTGAGCCACTCAATGTTTGAGTCCCTGTCATTAGCAGCCAAACACAATTCCTAACTGATAGATCATTTGGTACCTGTAAGTGGAATTCTTGGAGTGCTGTGAGGAAAGGAATTTCCTGAAGCCCCCAAGGGTTTATGGGAAGCTTTATGGATGATATAAAATAAGGGGGCTCCCCTCCAAGGTCCCATCTACATCCCTCCTGCATGGAAGAAGTCCAATCTTGTCTTCAGCAGGGCCAGAAGTCAGGCCACTGCCCAGAATTTCTGCTCCATATTAAAGTACAGTCAGTCCAGCATCCTGAATGTGGGGTTTGCACAGCCAGGGGCCATGCAGCTGCATAAGGTCACATGGATATGGAGAGAGAATAGGTGAGCCCACGGGCAAGTCCAAGGTCATGGAGCAAGAGAGAACAGGAGCAGAGCAAGAGAACAAGTAATACCTTAACTAATAAAAAAAAAAGAAAAAAAAAAAAGAAAGGAGGGAACTCTTTCTGGGGATTTTAACTTTCTAAGATATAGCATGCTTCTGATGGGATCCACCTCTTAGCCAATCCATTGTTCCCCAGGCTAGACTGACAGGCAAGCACCTGCCCTACATCACCCCAACTTCACTGTGCATGGCCTTCTTCCCCTATGTTTGATCTCTTCCCCCAGTGATCTGCAGGGACTGGATCTTGGGTTTCCTGGGGAGCGAGAAGCTGTGGCTTCCTGGTGAAGCTGCCCAGATGACCATGCTTATAATGTCTGGCGCTCCCTTTGCTTTCTTCCCTTTATTGATATTAACTAGCTGATTACGATGGTAACAGAGTGCTGCAAATAAAATAGGAAACTAAGCGTTTGGACAGAGAGCTTTAAAAGTCCACTAGTTGGAGATTGGAAAGCTAGTGGCCCCATTTTGGCAAGGCATGGCATTTGGTCAAACTGTTCTTTGCTATAATTTGCTTGCTGTACCTCGATCATCTCTACGATAGCAGAGTAAGAAGAGAGATGGAACCTGGGTTATTGATATTACTGCTGAGTCATTCTAGAACAGCTGTGAAACCCCAAGACTTCTTACTGGGTAAGAAAAATGATTATATATATATATATATGTATATATATATATATATATATATATATATAATGATCTTTTATATATTGTTCTTTTATATATATAGTTTACATTATAAAAGACATTCTACCTTAGCCATATAAATGAGTGGAATACTTCCAATTATTTTGCATGGTGGCTAGGATATATAAACTATTTAATAAGAATTTGTTGACTAATAACTTATAAAGAATTTGTTGACTAAAATCTTATCCTATTCTTGTCCCACTTCAGATGTACATAGATAATTGCCATGCTTTTGTTGAATTTATATTGCTTATCATGCCATTTATCATGCCTTGCCCCAAGAAAGTAAACATTTTACGAATTAATTGAAAAATTAGGTTGGACTTTGATAGATCTAGACCAGTGGTTCTCAACCTTCCTAATGCCGCGACCCTTTAATACAGTTCCTCATGTTGTGGTGACCCCCAATTTCATTGTTACAAATTGAACATAATTAAAGCATAGTGATTAATCACAAAAACAATATGTAATTATATATGTGTTTTCCGATGGTCTTAGGCAACCCCTGTGAAAGGGTCGTTCGACCCCCACAGGGGTCGTGACCCACAGGTTGAGAACTGCTGTTCTAGACAAAACTGTGAGACAACCATTGTAACTAACACTTTTCTTCCCACCAACACTTACAAATTCTGCACTTTTTCTAACATATCTTGAATGCTTTATATGTGCCAAGCACTGTTCTAAGAACTTTATTAACTGATTTAATCCTCACCACAACCCTATAACAGGATTATTATTGTAATAGTCTGTAGGTGGAAATTTATTTTAACAGTTTTATAGGTGCAGAGAGCATGGATAACTAGGTAATTTGTCCAAGACCACGTAATTAGAATTAATTAGTGGCTGAGCCAGGATTATTGCAAGTGTTCTGGCTCTTAACTGCCACACATTAATATTGCTTTAGTGTATGCTTCTTCACTCTTCATCATCATCTGCAGGTGGTCTGCAGGTGAACGGTGACACTGAGATGAGTTCGGCAAGCAGGATGAGCTAAGAGAAGCAGAGGGCTACCGCTTGCTCAGGCGTGTAGCAAAACCTCCAAGGCTCTCATGGCTTTTATTTGGGGAGTACAGCAAATAACAATGGAGTACAGCAAGTGACAATGGAATACAGGCATGCCTATGAGATCAACTGAGCTCAGTTATACATTAAACTATTAATTTCCTATGTTATACAAAGACCCTTTCAACCTGCAGCAGTATACCCTCCCTGGCTTTCCATGCCCTCATGGACTATTTTATCACCTCAAGGAAATTCTGCCTCTGAACAATAAATCTTGCGTGCAAGACTTTGTTCTGACGTGGCCCGCTGGCAGGCCCCCGCCTTTTCTTGGCAGAACGTCCTCTTCTAGTTAACTTCGTTCCACTTGACGGTCTACATCATCTCCACTCCAAACTTTGGGTTCTGTGATAGCAGCTATTGCCTGATGAGTTTGGGTTTTTAAGTTTTGCTTTGTCTTGCTGTGTATTTCTTCTTCTTCCTACTTGTGAGAAGGTGATTCTGGATTCAGGCTTCATGGTCCCATGGAGGCAGGCTCTCTATAGGGATGATTAATTTATGCTTGATGCTTTTTTTAAAAAAATTGTAAGAATTTCTTTTATTATTATTATAACACTAAGGCATGAACGTTTGCTGATTACTATACTGACTAGTGTGGCAGAGAATTCTAGGTCTCCCTGTATCTCTTCGTCCATCGGTGGGAGATAAGGATTGTTACTCCCCTTTAACAGAGGAAGAAACTGGTTTTTACTTGCAGAATATCAGGAATTTGTTCAGCCTGAAGCCCTAGCTGGACCAACCCGCCATTCTAGCCCCCAGGGGAAAAAGGACAGTCAAGTTGTCAGCAATTTCTTTTTGCAAATGTTGAATGGAGGGGCTCCCTTCTGACCTCTGATTGGCTCTTGGAGACCCAGGATTGACAACCATGAGCCCAGGTGCTTATCTCGACACTTTCTTTCACACACCGTTTGTCTAAAACCTGTCACCTGGTCCTAAGACCCCAGCATGTAGCCAAATTCCAGTAGGATGCACATCAACTTCCAAGTTGTCAGTGTCCACCAGCACTTTTGTCCATAGCAATCTGTGTGTGGCAGCCCTCCTCCCCACTTCACCTTTCACAGCTGCCCTGTTCTGACTTTACCAAAAGAAAGTAATCTGCCTCAGGTATCCGAATATTTCTATGTTACACTGCCCCAGGCATCCTGCAAAGGCGCAAATCACAATGCTGGCATCTGTGTAGAGAGAATGAGCATTGAGCAAGTTATGTTGCTCTCAATTATTTGCTTTCATCAAAATTGGAGCAACATCTAATCATGTTGTCACTTAAGATAACTTGTGATAGATCATTTTTCACCGTATAAGTTGGATGCAAGGCAATCTTGAGTTGTTGTTAAAACAAACTTCTTCCTATACCCATCTATTTAGTGCTTGTATTTATAAAATAAAAAATTGGAGTAGAATTAATTCTGAATCTTGTCTCATTCTAGCAGTAAATCATATTCATCCACAGCTACATGAACTAGTGAGGAAGGTGGGGGAGCAGTACTATCATTAAGAAATAGGTTTCCAATAAAATTGTACTGTTAATACTTATCAAATTTTGTGATATGTTTATTTTGTTGTGATACATTGTATGATGGAAAGATAACTCAGTCTAGAATAACTTGGAAAACATGTAGAGCAGCGGTTCTCAACCTGTGGGTTGCGACCCCTTTGGCAGTAGAACGACCCTTTCACAGGGGTCGGCTAAGACCATCCTGCATATCAGATATTTACATTATGATGCATAACAGTAGCAACATTACAGTTATGAAGTAGCAACGAAAATAATTTTATGGTTGGGTTACAACATGAGGAACTGTATTTAAAGGGCCAGAAGGTTGAGAACCACTGATGTAGAGCCTTATCATCACAGGAAATACTTTTTTAAATTTATATACAAATTCTTTTTGTAGAAAGGCTTGAAATGGACAATCAATAAGAGACTTCCAAATATAAAGGTTGAATAAATTTCTGTAGAGGGAAGAGAAATGGAAATACAAGTTTAAGAAGAAAAATGAATGCCCTAACCGGTTTGGCTCAGTGGATAGAGCGTCGGCCTGCGGACTCAAGGGTCCCAGGTTCGATTCCAGTCAAGGGCATGTACCTTGGTTGCAGGCACATCCCCAGTAGGAAGTGTGCAGGAGGCAGCTGATCGATGCTTCTCTCTCATTGATGTTTCTAACTCTCTATCCCTCTCCCTTCCTCTCTGTAAAAAATCAATAAAATATATTTTTAAAAAAAGAAGAAGAAAAATGAAGAAAAGAAAGAGCTTATTCAATAATTTGTATAACTTGATGGTGGTAGGGAACAAAGAACTATAGTATTTACATTCCATTGATTGCTCTTAGAATGCTGTCACGGCCTTGTTTTAAAGTGAGTGTTTAAAATACACTGCAATTTATATCTTTACAACTATTTAATCTTAGAAAACCTTTAATTATCAACCTAACAATTGCATATGTGAGGCACAGGAAGGTAGAGGGACACATATATCTCTAAAATTCTTTTGGAGGTGCTTGAACAAAAACAAATCTAAAGCCATGTCCAACATCCTTTGGAACCCACCCACAAAGAAGTTTCTTTTGGTTATTTATTTTATTTGAACATTTTTCTCTGACCACACATACACACACACACACACACACACACACACACACACACACAAAATGATCATTTGGCAGCTATGGTGAAAAGAGTCCAAGCTGCTGAATTCAGACGGATGTGGGTTCCAAACCCCAACTCTACACTTTACTGTGTGGCCTTGGGGAATGCTTGACCTCTCTGGGCTGCAATTTCCTCACTTGCAAACAGAGAAAAGTTATGAGAATTAAAAAGAATATATGCAAAGGACCTTATAGATGTGTCATAATAAATATGATGATTAGAGCAAACAATCATTCCTATTCTTCCTTTTCCTCAAAATCTTTCTATCAGTTTTAATACAAAATATGAGCAAGCCTTTCATCTTTCTAAGGGAAGAAAAAAAAAAGCCTAAATGGTGTTTATGTGGCTGCACCTGTCTGTTCACTTAGTGTCACCATTTCCCAGGAATCAATATGATTGTTTGCCCCTGGACATAGTTTCCTGGCAACACACATCTTGAACTAATTCAGGTGAATTTCCTGTGTCATTTATGGTCACTTGGCTCCTGTATCAAGTGGCTCCTTGCAACCTTCCATAAATATTAGGATTATGCTTGCTTAAGGGAAATAAGCAAATGTTATGTTTATACATCGTTTTTCTCTTGGGACTTAACAGTGCTAAGCAAAGAACCATCCACTGAGGTCACCACAGTCTCTTTGAATGCAATTGGGTGGGTATTTTTGTGTGATGCAAACAGAGCAGAAAGGACTTATTCCCAGGGTTTTCTAACCTGAAGGAAAAGGAGTAATTCCTCAGTGAATCCTCAACAACTATTGTTGATGATCCGGAGAAGCACAGGAAATATCGGATTTTTCCTGCCCTGACATTTTCTTTTCTTTCCACTGGGAGTAGGCTGGCAAGGATCTTTAAGGCAAATCAACAGTCAGGAGTTATTGCCAACCATTTAGCAAATAGTATATGAATTTTCCATGTTTTAAGTGTAAATATTCTTCACTTTAAATTCCCTTTACCCTCCAAAGTCTGATTTTTTTAAAAAAATATTTCTTATTTGAATCCCTAAAGGCAGACATTTACTATAACATTCATTACATAGGTTTTTGTGATTACTAAGCAAGAATATATTTGTAATAATGATACAGTTCTTCACTAAAGAAATGACAGTTTTTCATGAGATTAAAGTCTCCCATAATCTCACCACCTTGTTATCAATTTGCTGTATTTCTTTTTAACAGTTTTCCTGTGTACTGTTTTTTTTTGGTTGTTTTTTTTTTCAAAAGTACTTGGATATTTTAATGAACTCCCCTCCATGTAGCTTCAAGCTACCAGGACACAGGCCCCACCAACACCCTTAATCTTCTCCTCGGCTCTTCTGCTGAAGAACTTGGCCTTCACAATGACAGGCTGCTTTGGGAGCTTTCCCTTCCCCAGAACTTTGTAGTAGCCCGATCGCACCACATCAATGATGGGAGCAACTCCAGTCTTGCTTTTGGCAGCATTCACCCGTGTCTGCCCACTGACCAGGGTCCACAGTTTATCAAGGTTGACAGTTGGGCAGAAGCTCTGGTTCCTCTTCAAGTGGTAATGCCTCATACCAACTTTCCCAAAGTAACCTGGGTGATATTTGTCGAAGTTGATCCTGTGATGATGCAGGCCGCCAGCATTCCCGCGGCCCCCCGGGTGCTTCCTGTGCTTGCCGATGCGGCCGTGGCCGTGGCTCACGTGGCCCCGAAGTTTGCGGGTCTTCCTCAGTCTGGATGGCATGTCGGCGGCCGAGTTGCAAGAGCCTGTGTACTGTTGACAAAAGAACCATCCCAACCCGTGGAGACTTTTTATGAGTTTATCTGAGCCCAAACTGATGACAATTGCTGGGAAATAAGAGCTCAAATACTCCAGAGAATGGCAGTTTTGAGGTTTCTTTTATACATTGGAGTTAAGGAGGAAAAGAAAGATTACATGAAAGTGAAAGAAAGTAAGGTAGAGGGTTGTTAACAGGATTATGTGCTTGCTTGATAGCTCTGGAAAAGAGGATTTCTTTGGGGATTTCAAAGGTGTGCTCACCGAGAGGCACAAGAACAATGGATGGGTCTGGTTTACAAATCTTTAACTAAAGAAGTTATACTAGTTGGCCTGGGGCATGACTACCCACCATGACCTGCCCAGTTAGGAATTTATGATTTATTACAGCACCCCTTTTGCTTCCACAGAATTTACTGTAGTAAACAGAAAACCACAGGACCACAATAGTGTCACTCATGCTGAAAGCCCATGAAGCCAAACCCAAATACCTGATATAATTGCAGTTAAATCTCTCCCCAAAACATAATCAGCCTGGAATTTCCTGATCAACACTACTGAGGTCATCTGCCTGATAAGACCTTCTGCCTTCCCCTGTGGGAAGGTGTCCTTGCCTGAAACAATACACTCTTTAATTTCTTAGTCCCACCCTCTTTCTGGCTATAAAGTCCTTCCATTTTGTATAATTCACTGGAGCCCTTCTAGTTGCTAGATGGGATGCTGCCTAATTCATGAATTGCTTAACTAAAGCCAATTAAATATTTAAATTTACTAGGTTGAATTTTAACAACTGTAAGCTTTTTTTTTTTTCCAATTATAAAATGCCTTGTGTGGGGAAAAGGGGAAAAAAGAACTACTGGACTTTCTTTTTATTTTTTTAATGTTCAATGATCTCTGAACTTCTTATTGGCCTCCTGCCCCAAAGGGGTGCCCCACCTCTGCTGCCTTAATACCTCAGAACTTAGGTGTCATTGACCTCATACACCCCTTTGCCATCCACAATCCTGCAGTGGCGTTTTTTTTTGGATGGATTGCATGCAATTGCTGTTGTCTAGGGCATCACCAAGACTGAAGTCTTCCCCTTCTTCCAGCAGGAGGAGGTTGGTGATGATCTCAGCCTCCAGCTTGGCCTTGATGCTCTGCAGGGCCTCCTACTCCTGGGGCTGGTGCTGCCTCTCGGCCCTGGTCTGGGCCAGGTCTGACTCCAGCTGCTGCAGGACCCCGTTGAGCTGTTCTGTCTGATGGCACAGCGCATCTCCACCTCCATCAGGATGTTCTCCATGCTGGCCTTCAGATTCCTCATCCAGTCCAGGTCAACCTCCAAGGACTGGACCATACATGTCAGCAGTTCTTATCTCAGCAGTCTGTGAGGTGACCACTGTGGTGCTCTCCTCAGTCTGCCGCGACCAGTACTTGTCTAACTCTTCTCCGTTCTTCTGAGCCAGCTCATCACACTGGGCCTAGATGTCTGCCATGATCTTGCTAAGGTCCTGATATTTGGGGGCATCCAACTCCACAGTCAACCCAAAGTTGGCAATGTGGTTTTTTAGACCATTTATTTCCTCCCTCCCCGTGGTTCTTCTGCATGAAGAGCTGCTCCTCCTTGAGAGCCTTGATTTCTGTCTCCAGCCACAGCTGAATATCGGTGTCATCAATGACCTTTCTGAGCCCATTGAGTCACTCTCCATAGACTGGCACATGGCCAGCTCCATGTCATACTTGACTCTGAAATCATCCCCAGCAAGACGGGCATTGTCAATGTACAGAACGATATGGGCATTGCCCACAGAACTTACAAAGACCTAAGCCCTCCAGTCCTCAATGATCTTGAAATAATGCTCCCAGCCTGTGACATGGGGTCCCTTCTTCTCCAGGTATTCCCATATGTCGCTCTCCAGTCTCCAATTATCAGCCTCCAGGCTCCTCGACCTCTCCAAGTAGGAGGTCATTCAGGCATTGCATTGTCTCCTTCTCACTGGATGTCCCCTATGCCCACCAGACACCCAACCATCCCTGCAGCCAGGCCCCTGGACCCCCAGCCAGCCTGCACACTGGTGGAGATCCGGAATCCTGAGCCCACAGCACTGTGGAGCAAAAGTACTAGCTCTCTCCTCTCACCTGTCTGGACTCCATAGTAAGGAGGTCCCAACACTTGAAAGAGACTTGCACTTAATTTCCTTGGCTCCAGCCCCACATCTCGCCCCTGCCCTGAAGCCTCTGTCAGGTTCCACAAAGCAGACTGTGCCTCTTCTGGGCTGCAGCCCCTCCTCATCTTTTCTCCCTTGCTACTTACTCAATGTGTGGTAAAGACCGGAACAGCCTCCATGGCATCATCCGGGAGCTTGTAGATGCAGAACCTCTTGCCTACACTGAACCTCCTGAATCATATTCTGCAGTTCAATGAGATTTCTTGGTGATTCTAGGCCAATTAAGAAATGAACTGGTCTAGACTACAGTTTTCCTGCCTTGCTTCATTGGGCATCTTTCCCCCACCCCTAAATTTATTAAATTCTCTCATGCATGGGATGTCCCTCACACCTTTCACTTCATTATCAACTTTGAATTTATTTGCTTTCTATTTTCATTTCTTTTCCTATTATTTAATGGGATCTCTAGAGGCAAGGGGGAAAAACCTTGTGGTCAAAAATTAAGCAACTTGACAAGTTTCAGGCACAAGTCTTAGAACAGTAGAGCAATAAAAGTATTTGCCATGCCCGGTGCTTGTTTTGCTAGTTTGTGTTTTACAGCTATCCTCTCAATAAGAACTCAGATGTGAGGGATATAACAGATGTTTATGATCTTGATGGGACAATTCTTCATGGGGGAGTCTCCTGGTGCCCTGGGGTTGATTACTTTACACCTGGAAAACTCAGAGACACTGCTGCCTGTAAGACTGACAGCCACCATTCTGCCAGAAACAGCAGCATTAAAGAATCAAATTGAAAATTACAACTGTGGGGCGGAAGGAAGTTTCCTCTACCCTAAAGGTTCTTTTGGCTAGACTGGTAATCAAACACACATGAAACAGGCTAGCAAGAGAAAACAACCACATTTAATATATACATATGTATGGGAACCTGCACTTACATCAGGGAGTCAGAGACTCCACATTCATGAGAGGTTCAGAGACAGAAAGGAAAAATGAGGTAGATGTGACTTTCTGAGCTAGGGATGAGGTAAGGCACAGTGAGGCTTCAGAAGGTCATTGCAGGGAGAGCACAAGTTCAGTGATTGGTAGTTTGCCCTGCCCTATAGATAGATTATCTCTGATAACACCCTATTGTGAGCAAGGCTTCTAACTCACATACCTCTAGAGCAGTGGTTCTCAACCTTCCTAATGCCAAGACCCTTTAATACAGTTCCTCATGTTGTGGTGACCCCCAACCATAAAATTATTTTCGTTGCTACTTCATCACTGTAATTTTGCTACTGTTATGAATCATAATGTAAATATCTGATATGCAGGATGTATTTTCATTGTTACAAATTGAACATAATTAAAGCATAGTGATTAATCACAAAAACAATATGTAATTATATATGTGTTTTCCGATGGTCTTAGGCGACCCCTGTGAAAGGGTTGTTCGACCCCCAAAGGGGTCTCGACCCACAGGTTGAGAACCGCTGCTCTAGAGAGTTAAGTTTCTCTTGAATCGGCAGGGTCCAGTTGCCTGTAGCTCAAAATAATCTGCATATCACCGAGGTACATCCTGGGGTGGCTCTTACTGAACCTCTCCCTATACAATGAAGACAAGGGGAATGGAACAGCGCAGCAGAGCGGCACAGAACCATGTTTCTTTATTTTTCTGGGTGTGTTCTTATTTTTAGCATCACAACTGCTACTGTACAGTTGTCCCAGCCAGTCATCCAAGTATTTGTGGAAATTAACTGCAGTGTTATGAATGTTTCACAGATGGGTGAATCAAAGCTGATGAGAAAACAAACTGGTTCTGATCTTTTCACCATTTTTTGGAGATGAGTTTTATCTGGCTGAAAAGAAGTATTTTCAATCAGAAACTACTACATAGAAAAAACATCTTTGTTTTTTGGGTATTTTTTTCTGCTAGAAACTGAATACCCAACTGAAAGTGGCTTGAACGATGGTTCTCAAAATTTCCTGTACTTTGGAATTGCTTGGGAAACCTGGCTTCCACCTGGTGAGATTTGCTTTCATTGGTCTGTGATGTGGCCTAGGCATTGAAAGTGATTCTCAGGTGCAACCAAGGTTGAGAACCACGGCTCACACAATGCAGATGCTAACTGTTCCACTCAACCAGCGGTCTGCTGGTGATGGGATGGTGATATTGTAGGCATGGTTCGGGACTCAGTAATGTCATTAAGGACGCAGGCTCTTCAACTTTCTCCTTATTCTTAACATGTTGGCAGTGTCTGCGCTCTCAGACACAGATGGCTGTTTAGCTCCAAGCATAAAGTGTTAAACACAACAGGGAAAGTGGGATAGAAACCATCTCCTCACTTCTCTTTGTCAGTGAAAAACACTTTCTAGAAATCCCCAACCCCAACTCACGCTGGAAACTTCTCCTTTATTTCATTGGCTAGAACACAGCCACCCATGGACCAGCTGCTGGCAAAGAAGCGTGGCTAATTTAAATTACCATGTTGCTTTTACAAAATAAAATGAAGGTTCTATTAAATTAAATAATAAGAGGAGCCCTAGCCGGTTTGACTCAATGGATAGAGCATCAGCCTTCGGACTGAAGGATCCCAGGTTCGATTCCGATCAAGGGCACATGCCTGGGTTTCGGGCTCAATCCCCAGTGTGGGGTGTGCAGGAGGCAGCCAATAATGATCTTCTCTCATCATTGATGTTTCTCTCTCTCCCTCCCCCTTCCTCTCTGCAATCAATAAAAATATATTTAATGAATGAATGAATGAATAAATAAATAAATAAATAAATGGGAATGGCTGTTAGGTGGGCAACCAACAGCATCTGTCTCTGTAAACTTGTTATCCAAAACAAATTAGTAATAAACTCATCATTAACTTGTGGAATACCTCCAGGCTCCACTGGACCTGATATTAGCATATTTTCTTTTTGGAGCAGTTCTAACTATTTGTAAGGTGTATGATTTTGTGACTTTAATTTTTTTCTTAGAGGTCTTCCTAAGAACAAAGATAAAATTTAATTTAAAAATAGGATAAAAATCACTCTATCTTGGTGATTAACACGTGGCTCCATTGACACGTTTATAAATCTATCTAAGATACATTATGGGAGCTACTGATCTTATTTTTCCTATTTCATGCTTTGCCATTTCATCACTTATCATATTCTTCCATTTCCCCCCAGCTTTGTTTTAAAGAGGAATAATTAAATAATAAGAAAATAAAAAATAATTGAATCACCTAAAAGGATGATGCAATGGTAATAAAAAAACAAACAAACAAAAAAAAACCCCACACTGTTATCCTTCAGTTTTCTTATTGCACTGCCCAAAGTATTGCATCCTTTTTCAAGAAGGAATAAAAGACGTGAGGAACTATTTTCATAGTTTGCTTTAAGGTTTAATAGGACAAGTTAAGAATTCAGAATTTTTCATTTTCCATCCATCCAAACTGACAGGATGATGTTTCAGAATTATTAGGTGAATCAGAAGATACCAACACTCTAGACTCTAATAATGAGGATGAAATTACTCATATAAATGAAACCTGATTATGAGTTTTCAGATGGTATTGTAGATGAATTTTCTCAGACTCAAGAATCAATAAGTGGTCCATGTATTTCTATGGATAAAAAGAAAATGTGGTACTTTTTATCCTGTTACTCATCCAACAGGAAGCACATCATCACCCAATATTTTTTGGCAAGAACCTGGACCATCTTGTTTTGCTAAAAAAAAATGTGTAATGGTATTCTTTAATCTTTCTTTTATTGTTTGTGCACCAATATTTATTTGAAGGTTTGTTGTGTTTAAATTCTTGTTAGCATTTCTAATAAACATTTTTCTTACTATCCCTGAATTCTTTTGGACATTAATCATTAAATAATTTCAAAATGGTGATGAGTATTTCTCCTTATGTGTTGACAAAGGTCACTCAAATTACCCAGCTGTGGGCTCAGAATCCTTTATCAGTGTCAACAAGAGAAGCATATTGATTATCTTGATTAGGAGAGGCACTGTGCCATGCTCTGAAGACAAAAACAGCAACAAAAACCAAAAAAAGGGAAGAAAACCAAACCAAAACAAACAAAAAACAGGCCTGCTCTTGTAGAGCTTATAACCCAGTTGGGAGTCAGGGATATAACTTTTCTCCAATCAGCTATAAATGCCACATTAGAGTTTTTCATTGCCAGTTGCAGGATACCCTCTTTACCCCCAGCTTTCCCCAGTGTTAACATCTTACACAACTATAGTGGAATATCAAAACCCAGAAATGGACATTGGAACAATCCATACAACTTAGTCAGATTTTACCAGTACAGACAGACGTGTGTGTGTGTGTGTGTGTGTGTGTGTGTGTGGTTATACAATGTTATCCCTTGTAAAGCCTTATGAAACCACCACCATAATCAAGATACTCAACTGCACTATCACAAGACTTGCTCTTTTCACCTTTATAGTCATATTGATTCCCCTCCCCATCTTTAACTCTGATAACCACTAATCTTTTCCCCATCTCTGTATTATTTCATGAACATTACATGAATAAAATCATGCAGTGGAATAGAATCAAAACATCCTTTTGATTGGATTTTTTCACTCAGGATAACTTCCTTGAGGTTAATCCAAATTGTTTTGTGTATTAAGTTTGTTCCTTTTTATTGCTAAGTCGTACACTATGGTGTAAATGTGCCATAGTCTGTTTAACCATTTAGCTATTGAGGGACATTTGGTTAGTTTCCAGTTTGGAGCTATTAAAAATAAGGCTGCCATGAACAGTCGTGTACAACAAGTTCCTGTGTGAAAATAAATTTTTATTCATCTGGGATAAGTGCCTAAGAGGGCAACTGCTGGTTATATGGTAAGTTCGTTTTAGTTTTTAAAAAAGTTGCCAAACTATTTTTTGGAGTGACTGTACCATCTTACATTCCCAGCAATAACAGTGATCTGGTTTCTCTGCACCCTCACTTGCACTTGTTATCACTATTTTTCATTTTAGCTGCTATGATAGGTGTATAGTGATATCTCATTGCAGTTCAATTTGCATTTCTTTAATGGGGAAAAAACTACTGAACATCTTTTCATGTGTTAATTTGCCATCTGTATATCTTTAGTAAAATGCCTGGGTTTTGCTTATTTTCTAATTGGACTATCTGTTTTATTGTTTAATACTGAGTTTAAGAGTTCTTTATTCTAAATATACCCAGTTACTGTTTTTTAAAAATTATAGTTGGCATACCTAGCTATTTTTAATCAGCTGCTGTAACATTTAAGGGTCAAATGACATCATGAAAAGTCTCTATCTCACTGAACCACATTAATACTCCTCCCTCTTTAGCAAAACCATCGATATCAACTCCCATCCAGCTGTCTTCAAAGAGGAACTCTGTGAGGGCCAGTTCCAACCCTGGGCAAAATATTTTATTTTTGCAAAGCAGTTTATTTGCCATTAATCTGTTCCACACTATTCTTTAAGGATTAGAGTGCCAGCTCTTCATCCTTTGAGAAGAGGTTTTGTTATCAGAGCCATGGAAGTGGCTGATGTTGACACGACAACTTTTCTGTTTTTAATTTTCCCCACTTTCACTAGACGGGTTTTCTTGCTCATTCATTTCTCTGCTTCCCCGCAGCGTTAGCTTTCCCCTGCTATGGCCACAGCACTCACCTCTACATGCCTCTGCAGCTCAGTTCCTCAGACTAACTGATTCTGCTTCTGTTGTCCAATTCCAAAGTTCTGGGAAAGAGCTTGGACCCCTAGACTTCTAGTGCACCTGGGGAAGTGATGGCAGGGAACATGTGGCTCTCCTGGGGATGTGGCCTATGCAGTTCTCTGAAAAGAAGGTATGAACAGAAAATGACTGTCACCTATATTAGAAGGACCACAGGGAAGAGAAAGTCAAGAGAGACGAAGGGGTTCTCAGAGCCACCACTCCAGTGGTAGAGGCAGGACATAAACCAGCTCCAAATCTCACACTGTATCGACTATGGCATTCACCCCTGTCAGAGACTATCCATCGTCTTCACTAGCAGAGAAGAGTAGAGACCCCCAAAAGCTAGTGACCTTTGAAGCCCTAGCAAAGGTCGGAGCTGTGCACCACCCAGTTAATCTAGATAATGGTAACTGAAGCATCATCCCCACCTTAATTCACTTAATTCCTTAGATACTCATGTAAATCCTTGTTGATTATTGTTGATTAGATATTCTGCCTATTTCTGGAAATTGTCTACTGCTGAGCTAATCTGTGTGTCATTGAAATCTCCTTACCTAAGGGCTACCCCAGATCAATAAAAGGTTGGAGCGGCCTGAGCATCAGTGGAAGTCCTTCTGGACTTGCCCGCCTGGTCCCCCAATATGTCCAAATTGTCTCTTGTCTCTTTTCTCTCTCATTTGTGTGCAGCTCCTCTTTCAGATCCCGAACCCTAATCCACGCAGGACATGGAGGGAAACACACTCGATACACCCCACCAAAAACCTGGGTTTCTTGGTGAGCAATCAAGTATCCACAATTACAATAGAGAGACACATAAATTCCAATAGAAAACCATACTAGGAGAAAACAGAAGACATAAACATATTATATGAAATACTATTTATAATTAAAAGAAAATAACATTACTCCCTTTTAACAAGTTTTGCAGTAGTTTAAATTTATGCTTATATTATCCTCCTAATAAAAATACTTTTCTGTAAAAAAAATACTTTAGTGTGTTTATGAGCCCTTGGGTGGTATGGCTTAGTGACATACAGAGTTAATTCCATAAAGTGATAGGAGAAAACAGAGTGGCCCAAATCCCTTTGAACAAGATACCTACTCTTATGCAAGACCACTCTAATTTTGTCCTTTAATCAGCATTAACTGACTTTCTAATGTTAAAACGTGGCATTTTTAGGACTGAGTGAATGGGGTAACTAAATAGCACCTCTTTAAATGCAATCTTGGATCTGTCCTGCTAAAATTTTTACTTATGAGTTTTCATCTATGTTCATGAGTGAGACTGGTTTATAATTTTCCTTCTTGAACTAACCCTGTCAGGTTCTGATATGGAGATTATGACAGCTGCTGTCTTCAATAATGTGTATAAAATTGGGATTTTTACTTGACTCCAAATTCATTTAGTCTGGTGTTTTCTTTTTTAGAATAACTTTAAATACAGACTAACTTTTAAATTAGATTTTCTATTTCTCTTAGTTGGGATGACTTTATAGAGACATAATTCACATACCATACAGTCACCCACAACATGTATAACTTAGTGGTTTTAGTAAATTCAGAGTTGTGCAATCATCACCACTATCTAATTCCAAAACATTTCATTATTCCAAAAAAAACCCAACCCCTGAACCCATTGGCAGTCATTCACCCTTTCCTGATAACCCCTAGTCCTAGGCAACCACCACTCTACTTTCTGAATATCGATTTGCCTATTCTGGACATTTCATATTGTTGGAATCACATAATATACTAGAGGACCAGTGCACGACATTCGTACACTCGGGGGGAGGGGGAGGTGTCCCTCAGCCCAGCCTGTGCCCTCTTGAACCCAAGAGCCCTCGGGGATGTCTGACTGACGGCTTAGGCCCTCTCCCTGCAGGATGTCCTACTGCAGGGAGCGGGCCTAAGCCTGCAGTGGGACATCCTTAGCGCTGCTACAGAGGCGGGAGAGGCTCCCACCACCGCCGCTGCACTGACCACCAGGGGGCAGCTCCTGCATTGAGGGTCTGCCCCCAGGTGATAAGTATGCATCATAGTGACCAGTCTATTTGCATATTAGCCTTTTATTAAATAGGATAATCATTTGTGATTGGCCTCTTTCAATTAGCATGTTTTCATGGTTCATCCATGTTGCAACACGTATCAATACTTCATTTCTTTTCATTGTCAAATACTATCCCATTGTATGGGTACACCACCTTTTGTTTATCAATTCATCACTTGGACATTTGGCCTGTTTTTACTTTTTTGGCTATCATAAATAATAGTGCTCTGAAGAGTCATGTACAGGTTTTTGTGTGGACTTGTTTTCATTACTCTTGGGTTTACACCTAGTTATGGAAACATTAGGTCATATGATAACTGTTCAACATTTTGAGGAGCTGCCTAACCACCAGTTTACATTCTGACCAGCAATGTCTAAGGGTTTTGGTTTCTCTACATCCTTGTCAACATTTGTTATTGTCCATCTTTTCCATTATAGCCATCCTAGTGGATGCAAAGTGATTACCTCTTTGTGGTTTTGATTTGCATTTTCCTGATGTCTAGAGATATTAAGCATCTTTTTATGTGTCTTTTGGCCATTTGTATATCCTCTTTGGAGAAATGCCTATTAAGTCCTTTGCCCCCATTTTTAAATTGGGCTATTTGTCCTTTTACTATTGAGTTGCAAGAGTTATTTACATGTTCTAGATACAACGAACACTTTTTTCCATTGTGTGGGTTGTCTTTTTTTGTTTTGTTAGTGTTCTCTGAAGGACAACCTTTTTTTAATTTTGATGTTGGCTTCATCTAGTTTTTGGGAGTGTTTTTTTAGACTGTGCTTTTGGTTATATCTAAGAAACCATTGCTTAATCCAAGATCAAAGATTTATGCCAGTTTTCTTCTAAGACTTTTATAGTTTGGCTCTTACATTTAGGTCTTAATTCATTTGGGATTAATATGTTACGATATAGGGGTCCAACTTCTTTTTTTGCATGTATCCAGTTATCCCAGCACCATTTTTCAAAAAGACTATCCTTTCGCCATTGAAATGTCCTGACCACCTTGTCAAAAATCAGGTGACTGTAAATGTGAGTTTACTTCTGGACTCTCAATTCCATTCCATTGATCTATAGGTCTCTTCTCATGCCAGTACTTCACTATCTTGATTATTATAATTTCATAGTAAGTTTTGAAACTGGGAAGTGTAGATCCTCCAACTTGTGCTTTTTCAAAATTGTTTTGCCTACTCTGGATCCCTTGAATTTCTATATGAATTTTAGGATTAGCTTGTCATTTTCTGCAAAGAAGACAACTGGGATTTTGATAGGGACTGCATTGAAGCTGCAGGTCAATTTGGGGAGTATTTCCATCTTAACAATATTAAGTTCCCAATCCATAAACATGATATGTCTTTGCATTTATATGTCTTCTTTTATGTCTTTCAACATGCTTAGTAGTTCAAAGTCTAAGTTTTATACTTATTCATTAAATTTATTCCTAAGTATTTTAGTCTTTTTAATGTTCTGAGTGTTTTAATAAGCTCTGCTTTTGTAAGTATTTGTTCATCTCATGAAAATTTTCCAATCTGTCATGAAATTATTTTAAAGTCTTGAATTAGTAAGTGTTCAACCAAAGAAACAGAACTAGTAGAAGATATATATTAAGAGATTTATTACAAGGAATTGACACACAATTGTGGAGGCTGGACAATGAGTCTAAAATCCTAAACCAATGACATTCAGGAAGGGCAGGCTAGGAATCTCAGGCATGAGCTGAAACTGCCATCCACAGGTATAATTTCTTCTCCATCAGGGAAGCCTCAGTTCTGCTCTTAAGGGCTTTCAGCTGATTGAATCAGGCCCACACATATTACCTAGGACAGTGGTCCGAAAACTGCGGCTCGTGAGCCACATGCGGCTCTTTGGCCCCTTGAGTGTGGCCACGAAGTTTCAATCGCACTGTACGTGTGTGCCTGCAGGTGGTATTTTGTGGAAGAGCCACACTCAAGGGGCTGCAGTTTGCCGACCACTGACCTAGAATAACCTCACTTACTTAAAGTCAATTGATTATGGACTTTAATACAATCTATAAAATCCCTTCATAGCAATCCACAGGTTAGTGATTGACTGAATAACTGGCAATGGAAGCCTAGCCTGTTGACACACAAAACTGACCATCACAAGCCTTTTACCTTTTTAAAATCTGTACCACTTGTAGTTAATAAATTCCTTGGCATCCTTAATATCACTTATTTGTGTGTTTTTATCATGATTAATCTTGCCAGGTATTTTTCTAATTTATCAGTGTGTCAAAAAAAAAAACTTTTGGCTTTGTGATTCCATTATGCTTCTTTTCTTTTTTAAAATATATTTTTATTGATTTCAGAGAGGAAGGGAGAGATAGAAACACCAATGCTGAGAGAGAATTATTGATCAGCTGCTCCTGCACACCTCACACTGGGGATCGAGCCAGCAAACCGGGCATGTGCCCTAATTGGGAATGGAACCATGACCTACTGACTCATGGGTCAACACTCAACCACTGAGCCACACCGTCTGGGCTATGCTTATTTTCTATTCTATCAGTTTTTGCCCTTTATCATTCAGTCCAGAGTGCAGAACTTGGCATCACCCACAAGCACACCTCCAGGAAAAAAGGCCACACTTTAAATTTTAGGCTTGACTTATTTTTTGTTGTTGTTTAAGATTTTTTAAATTGATTTTTAAAGAACAGGAAGAGAGATAGAAACATCAATGTGAAAGTGAAACATCTATCATCGGCTGCCTCCTGTATGCTCCCTACTAGAGACTGATTGCACGACCCGGATCGAACCAGCAACCCTTCGGTGCATAGGATGATGCCCAACCAACTGAGCCAGGACGAGCTGTCCTCTTTTTTTAACATCTCTATGGAGTATGAATTTGGACTCACACCTAAATGGGGGGTGGAGGAGGGCAGAATGCACAGAAAAAAGCCTGACATACACCAAATGTTAACAGTGGTTATCTCTGTGTATTAGAATTGGGGATGATGTTTTTCCTCATTCTTTCCTGTATTAAAAAGTATGTGCTTCTTGACTGATCTTACATTGGGGGTGGGGGGAAAAGCTAAAGGGCATTTTGGGGAAAATTTTAATATGAAACATGTTAGGCAACAATATTGTGTTAAATTTCTTTGGCAAAAAGATACAGTATCCATGTAAAGGACTGTCTGTGTTCCTAGGGGATGCATGTAGTACTGAGGGGTGAAGTATCATCACGCATATTTCAAATGGTTCAAGAGAGAGACCCTGTTTATAAAACATACATGGGAAAATGTCAACAATAAATCAATCTAGATAAAGGGAATATCTGTATTCATTGTACTGTCTGAAATTTGCTGTAGGTCTATATATATATATAAAAGGTTAAGCGACCATCTGACCAGTAGCTATGACATGCAATGACCACCAGGAGGCAGATGCTCCGATCAGTAGCTATGACACACACTGACCACCAGGGGGCAGATGCTCAACAAAGGAGCTGCCGAGCTGCGGTGACTTGGCAGTGGTGGTTCTCGGATGATGCACACCAGAACCAGAAAGGAGGGAACTCAATTCCAGGGTTCGTCACCTGCGAACCACCCTCTCGCAATCCAGGACCCTTAGGGGGATGACAGAGAGCTGGTTTTGGCCCAATCCCTGCAGGCCAGGCCAAGGGACCCCACCTGCCAGAGGGACCTCGCTCACTCCATAGACACCCTTTGAGCTGCAGCGTTACCCCAGGTGCGGCCGGCCAGGGAGGGACTATGGGAGGTTGGCTCCAGGGCGTGTCCAGCCCATCTCACTCAGTCCCACCCCACTGGCCACCTTCTAATTAATTTCCTTTCAATGTGCATGAATCCGTTCACTGGGGCACTATTCTCTATATATAAAAGGCTAATATGCTAAGTGTCCCTTTGACCATCTGACCGGTCACTATGACACACACTGACCACCAGGGGACAGACACTCAACGCAGGAGCTGCTGTGACATGCACTGGCCATTTACAAAGAAACGGCACCACAGACCAGGCGCCAACAAACCAACACTTGGCTTCCTCTAAGTGAGACACAGGCCCTGCCACCATCCCAGAGTGACAGCCCACCAAATTGCAGCCGACAATGCTGAGACCCCCATGGCGCAAAATGCAGCCCACAGCCCAGTCCAGCCCGGAAATGGTCTCTGTGGGCGCTGGGTAATGATGCCACGTAGCAATGCCTGGCTTCCTCTCCCTAGCGACTAGCCTCCTTGCAGTGTCTTCAGCCCAGGAACATGACTTGCTTTATAGCCAGGTGCAAACATTTTACACTGTAATCAAATGTCTGTGAAGCGTTTTCACTTGCCTCATCTCATTTGATCCTCACAGAAGTCCTGGAGTAGGTAGATAGAAGACGCAGTAGAATCCTATTTTCTTTTTGTTAGCTGGAAAACAGAGACTTAGAAAGTTTAGAAACTTGACCCGAATGAAAAGAAGTAAGAAATGGTGGAACTTGAAAATGACTTCAGGTTTTCTCACTGTGCAGAATATAGTCAAACATTGCTACAGTTAAACATTTCACCCTTTGTTCTCCCTGCATGATCTACAATAATAATCTGCTTCATGTTGATATTTACTGCTGTGTTGCTGACAATTACCTGAAAGAGAAGTTGGGGTGCTTCACTGGGCTGGAAAAAGTTTAGCTAAATCAGAAAGCAGGTCTAATTAAGCAAGTTTATCTATATATATAAAGCTCTTGCTGGCGCCAATTGCATGCATGTGTTTCCATCTGTCATTGTTGATCATGAATTTGGTTGACACTTCTATTATAAAGGCCAATACTGATATTAAAATATTTCTTCTAATTAATTTTCTTTCAATGTGCACTAATTCATGCACCGGGCCACTAGTTTAAAAATAAAAAACCAGGGGATAATTATATCCTTCTATAATAAAGCAGCTGGAAAACAAAAAAGTCCACAAGACAACCAGCCACTGATTAAGATGCTTTCTACATGGATGGGTCTCATCCTTTTGTCTAAAGGGATCTGTTCCATGTTAGTGGCAGTGGCTCACCACAGGCTGCTGCACTGATAGGAGAGGCTGTAGATTACCAGAGCTGGCAGGCATAATCCAGCGCTCACTCACTTGCTCTCTGGAATAATTAGATAATGCCCCTTTGATGAGTGTGAAGCTATAAAATAATCTCCTCTTTGATAAGCTTTTGCTACTGGCAAATAAAATTAAGCTATGACAAATTTCTACAGTACATAATAAGCTCAGAATAGGCAAAATTGAAATCATGATGGTGGGTAATAAATTATTTCCATTTCCTACCTTAAGCTCCAATTCCCTGAAACTTTTTTTTTTTTTTTAAAAGAGGTTTAATCTTATACAGCAAAGGCACCAGGATAATGGTTTCTTGGTTTCAATGTTCTGGTTTGTAAGTCAAACCAAGTCAATAGAAAAACCTCCCTTCAGCCAAATAAAAGTAGGGGATGAAAATAACCTTTTGCAAATCCTTGGTATTATCAGGTTCCTATGGATCTGAAATAGAATACTCAAGGATTATATCCTTAAGTATTATACACTGTGCACAATAAGCAAGTTGAGGAAATAAAAACAAAAAATATATGTCTACAAACATGCTTTCCAAAGTATTATAAATAAACCTTTACTTCAGGATCTTGAAATCAAATCATACTCACCATCAAACCAAATGACAAAGCAAGGTAACAGCTGACATTTATATTAAACATTACTATGTGCTAAGAACTAAGTGCTTTTATCTCGTTTAATTCTCACACCAATCCTATGAAGTAGATACTATTATTATACCCACTAGAGGCCCAGTGCCTGAAATTCGTGCACAGGTAGGGTCCCTAGGCCTGGCCGGTGACCAGGGCCGATCAGGGCCTTCCAGCTGCAGGCCAGGGCCTTCCTTCCCCAGCTGCCAGCTGCTGGCCGCGGCCTTCCTTCGTTCTGCGCTGCCCTCTGGTGGTAAGCACACATCACAGTGAGCAATGGAACTCCTTGTCTCCCGGCCGAACTCCAGAGGGGACACTTTGCATATTAGTCTTTTATATATATAGAAGATTTTATAGATGAGTGGACAAGGGCAAAATTTACCCAAGGTTATTCAGCTGGTAGGTGTTGCAGTGGTTTTTCAATCCTGGGTAGTCTGGCATTGAAAACTGTGTAACCACTGTGCTATGTCTCCCAATACTAGATACTAATTAAAAAATCAGAAATGTATTCCTTCCAAATCTCAATCATCATGAGATAAGGAATAGCCTTTGGCTCCTATATATCTAAATTTTCAACATATTTTGTTCCTTCCAACCTTTAAAACTATCCTCAATTTTGAACCACCTGATTTTCTTTTACTACTATTCACCCATCCCCACCCCTGTACCTTGCCCTCATTAAGTGGCTGTATTTATATTAAGCTCTGCTTAGAATAATAACAAAAAAAGTATGAAATAATTAAATCTTGTTTCTTAAAATAAAAAAATTAAACATTTGCCCTAATTTTTTAACTACACTCTTACCAAGGCTTCCAACTTGCTCAGAAAAGTACCACTGATGCTCATGACCAGAGTACCTTACCAGGAGCATATCATGCTGGTTGCAGACTATCAAAACACTACCTTCAATTCTTTGCTTTCCTGTGTATGATGTATAGCAGGATGGGGTTGGCGGAGGAAATAATGGCAATAAATATAAAATATATTTTTTAAAAACATTTCTATCCCATGGAAATACAATGTTAAGTCCATAACAAGTTAAATATGAAAATGTGAAAGTTTTATTTATTTTTTAAAAACTAGGCTATGCAGATAATCAAAAGCCACATATGAAAAAATTTCCAAAACAAACAAAAGAAAACATCTCATCTACAAAAGTATTTACATGTTTAGGGTCCATATTAAAAACCATGGTCCCCTAGGTGCAGTATAGACAGGAAGCAGTCCCTGGTAACCAAAAGAGGAAATTCCTACAAGGTATTTCAATGCTCAGGTATTAAGACCTTGCCTTTGGTGGTTCTGAGGGTAAACACACTGGGACATGCTAGTGGCCTCAAGTCAGTGACCACAACCACAAAGCTTCTAAATGGCCCTCTATTTGGGGGGCAGAGCAATCTGTAGAAATTATAGTTTTTACACGTCCCCTTGCTACCTCCACCAGTATAATTACTATTATCTTATAAAGGCAAACAACTGTCTTTAAACTCTTTTAAAAATATAGTTTCCTAAAGACTTTTTTAAAGTCCAGATTCATCAAAGATAAATAAAAAAAAAATCCATTACTTTCCAAAGGTCACTTCCTTACTCTATTCCTGCTTAAATGCAAAAGCTGACAGTTTCTGATTCGTAGAAAGATCTAAAGGTTTTTGCTTTTTAGGCAAATTGAGATTCTCCTTTGCTTTTTCTTCCTGGTGTTCAGTTTCTTCACTTTCGTCGGCCACATGTTTTCGCTTCTTTGCTTCAGTTCCATCACTTGCAGTTCCACCTTTGGCCTTGGCAGTCCATGCCTTTGTAAAAATATGGGAGGAGAAAAGATTTTTACTCAGTAACAAAGAAATAGGAAGAACATACTTTTATTTTTCCCAAGTAACATTCCTGTTTATAAAGTAGCATAATTAGCACTTGAATTGTTAAGCTAATCATTAAGAATTCTCATTAAGAAATTTCTTATTACTTAATTGCAGAACACATTAAAAAATTTTACACTCTACCCCCATAACGTTTCAATCTAAACTCAGGTTGTATTTAACCATATTAATTGCAAAATACTTTTTAAAATGCAACTTTTCATTTTGAGATTGTAGATCCACATGCTGTTATAGGAAATAATACAGAAAGATCCCATGTACCATTTTCCCAGTTTCCCCTAATGGTAGAATCTTGAAAAACTGTAGTGCTATATCACAACCAGGATATGAACACCGGCAACCCCCTTTTACTTCTACTTGGATGTGTGTGTTTATTTCTATTGTAGGTTCATGTATTTACTACCACACTCAAGATACAGAACAGTTCTGTCACCACAAGGATCCATCACGTTGCCCCCACTCCTCACCAACGCCCCACCTCCTGACAATCAGTACTCTGTTCTTTATCCCTATGACTCATTTCATCTGTCTCTTAAATCTCTCTTAATTTGTAATAGTTCCTCCTCCTCCTACTTTATATTTTCCCCATCTTATTTACTGTAGAAAAGGGACCCTTTGAGCTATAGAATTTCTTACATGAGCAAACTGGATGTATGTAAATGTTTAAGGTTTATCTTAAAAATATTGATTATAATTCTAAGTATTCAAAAACAATTACAACTTTTGTCAAGTTGCTTTCAGAAGCCATTTTACCTAATTCTTTAGAATTTTTTATCCTTTATAAACACCTATAAAAAATGAGAAACACAAAGTTGCTGACAAGATCCTAAATAAGGCCTGAGTTGGTTAGACCAGTTTCTAGCTTCCTCATTTTGCAGTATGTTTACTCATAAACCAAGTTTATCAAGGCAAGAATCTATGTCCCTAGGTGACCATGCTGCACATTGCCATCCCTGGGAAAGTGAAGTCCCAGGATTTAATCGACACACCACACACATTCCTTCCCATTGCAACAGAAAGCTGCTTCCAGCCTTCCTTCACATGCAGAAATTTATGTGAGGAGCAATAGGTACAAGCAACCTGTTCTAATTTCCATGTGAAAGGCTCAAAAAGGACACCAAAAGCAGTATTCTCAGTGTAAGTAAATAACACTTATAAAAATTCTACTTACAAGACCCTAAAGCAAGCATGTCAAACTCAAGGCCCATAGGCCACATGTGACCCACAACGAATATTTTTGCAGCCCAGCCAATATAACAGTATGTAAGAAATGTTTTAATAAAAATTTCATAACTTCATTTTTACAATATCCTGTTATACGTAATTATTAATAACAAACTACAACATTCACTAATGACTAATTACTATAATCGTGTTGTATTCATTTCCTTTACACGCCTTACGCGCAAACATACCATTTCTCTCCACTAAAACTGGCAGCGAATATTTTAGCAGCTGATTGCCCTATCATTAGTCTTGGACTGACTTGTTTGGTGTGCACAACAGGAAATATTTCGCTTTCAGAGAACAAAAGAGGTTTATTTGCATTACACTTATTAATATGTGCAGTTATTCAGTTTCTGGTAAGTTAATGTTCAAGAAAAAAAATATTAATTTTTATTAAAATGTTCTATTATTTTATGTTAACAATTACTCATTTATTTCAGCCCTTTGTATTTAGCATGTCTCTAATGAAATAAACCTACATTTCTATGAAAATTAAAGCTTTTGGTTTTTTGTGGCCCACATAAGCTTAAACCTTGTTTATTTGGCCTGTGTTAGCCTTTGAGTTTGACATGCTTGCCCTAAAGTACTACTCTAAAAGTGTGAATTAATTTCATTCTTACTTACTAATTTTATTTGCTTTTAATTTATAACTAATGAACTTTTTCTTGAGGCATTCCCCTAACTTATAATATGCAGGAACTTATACAGATGTAAACAATATACCTGCCCCCAAATTAACCATTAGTAATAAGTAATAACTACTATATATGCAAATGTCAGTTCCATGTTGACATTTTAGTTATTAAATTCCGCTCTATTCAAAGTTTGTTGAAATATATTCAATTTTCAAAAACAGAAAAAAGTATTTTCTATAAGAATCTTTAAAACTTGTGAATTCACTAGGATCTCAACCTCAGCAAATTATCCTTACCTTCCTTTCTTCAGTTGATAATACTCTAAATCGAAGCATTCCTTCTTTTATTATATCTGCTTCATCTGAAAAGTCAGGGTTATCAGACAAAATATTACTTCTGTTTTCTTCCAGCCACATCTGGAACCCACTCTTTGGCCTACAAGAGCATAATCATGTAAAAAAATGTTATATTTGAGACACAATTTAAAGTGCTTTAGGATTTTTCAGGTTAGTAATCGAACACTACTCTTTGCATCACTGTATAAAGTAAGAGAGACACAATTAATTACACTTGTTAATATTCTTATTACATATTACTTAAAACTGTCTGGAGACTGCAGGAATAATGAACTGAAAATTTCTTTGTAAGGTCATTGAAAGGGATTACTCACACTTGTACTTTCCAAGTGTGAGTAATTCATGCAGCAACCATGAATTCTGCACTTTCAATCCTTTTTTAATTGGAGGCTCAAGGTCTCCAATCTCACTTAGGCCTCTCTGGCCCAGTAAAATTACTCCATATAGTCTTGGCAGGTTCTTTCTCCATTTTCCAAACCAGCTATTTGCAATCTTTAGGATTTCCCTCAAGCTCCTTAGCCATCTTCTTATCCTGGCTCTCACATCTAATCTGGAGCCGGTCCATCCTTGCTGCTTGACACAGTCGCTGCAGAGAAGAAACGTCTGCACAGCATATGTTTCAAGGGACCTGGCGTATATAGATACTGTTCTTAATATGTTTGCTCCCCTTAGCGCTATGTGTTTTAACCAAGGTCACCTCTCCGAGAAAGGTTGTTTCCCCAGGTAGGGATTTTCCCATGAAGTTAGGGAGGAGATAAAACCCCTTAACTAAGTGCCAGGCGGGTAGTTAATCACTTTAACTACAAACAATCACGCTTAAGCTACATAATCTTTACTCCCTGGAATGGAGATAAGAAACACCCTAACCTTTGGAATAGAAATTGATAGGATTGGAATCAACTGGTATAAATACAGATGTAACAAGACAACAGGAGACAGAACCTAGAGACAGGACTTGGCTGGAGATCCTACACAGAACCTAGAGACAGAACCTAGCAGGAGAACATGGCAAAAGATCCTGAACAGAACCTGGCTACAGAACTTGTCTGGAGAATCTGGAGAACCTAGAGACAGAACTTCGCTGGAGATCCTGACCAGAACCTGGCTACAGAACTTGGTTGGAGATCCTAGACAGAACTTGGCTGGAGATCCTAGCCAGAACTTGGCTGGAGATCCTAGCCAGAACTTGGCTGGAGATCCTGGCTAGGCTGCTGATCAACTGAACGCTGTCTCCGTGTCATTCCTTCTTCGCCAACTCCGTCCACACCTTTGGGGATCCCTGGACCTGCTGGGGTTGGACCCCAGAATGGGTCCTTTCTTGTATCATCATGTAAAACATGGACACAGCACACTTGTCAATTTTATTAGATTTCATCCGACACAATTGCTTTTAGTTCACAAGTAAGGGTTTAAGGCAAACGTTTAATATTTATTTAGTACTTTTTTCTGTATATCCAGTTATTAGTATAAAAAAACTGAATCTTAAAATATTCACTATTTAATATCTAAACTGAATTCAGAGCAAAATAGGAAAAATAAAAACCATAGCTTCCCCCTCGAATTAAACTGGTTAACCTAAGATACTGATTAAATGGGACACATTAGTAAAAATACAATGACTTCTTCATTTTAACCAATGCATCTTAAATAATTCTAGCATAACAGAGATCAAGAAATTTGGTAATGCCCTAACCGGTTTGGCTCAGTGGATAGAGCGTCAGCCTGCGGACTCAAGGGTCCCAGGTTCGATTCCGGTCAAGGGCATGAACCTTGGTTGCGGGCACATCCCCAGTAGGGAGTGTGCAGGAGGCAGCTGATCGATGTTTCTCTCTCATCGATGTTTCTAACTCTCTATCCCTCTCCCTTCCTCTCTGTAAAAAATCAATAAAATATATATTTAAAAAAAAAAAAAAAAGAAATTTGGTAATGTATTGCAAGGGTGGAGAAACAAGATGTGTACAAACAGGAACTCCCATATTGTTGGGGTGTATAAAATGATAAAATGTCAATGCAGAACGACTTGGCAATATCTATCAGAATTACAGGTGCACATTAACTTGAACCATACAGAAATCTGTAGCTATATGTCTATGTGAGAAATGACATTCATATAGTTATTCATTGCAGTACTATTTATACTATCAAAAGATCTTTTTCTACCCATAGAGAACTAAGTAAATTATGACATATCTATTCAATTAGTATAAAAAGATAAAACAAAATATTGTGTAGCAATCTGAAATGACTTGCAAAAGCTGCTAAGTGAAAACCAGTAATGTACAGAACAATGTGTATGCTACCATTTCTGTAAAACGTAAAAAAAATAAAAAATAGACCAATATAAGTGTTTGTACATGCATAGATTAATTCTGGAAGGCTATATAATAAACTTGTTGCAGTGACTATTTGTGGAGAGAGGAAGTGGGTAGATAGGAAAAAGATTTATTCTTTGTTACACCTTTCAACCATGTTTCTCCATGTAACTTATATTACCTATTAAAAGAACTGCCCCACTGGTGTGACTCATTGGCTGAGCGCCAACCCTTGAACTAGGAAGTCAGTGTTCAATTCCCAGTCAGGGCACATGCCAGGGTTGCAGGCTTGATCCCCAGGAGGGGGTGTGCAGGAGGCAGCTGATCAATGATTCTCTCTCATCATTGCTATTTCTAGCTCTCTCTTCCTCTCTCTGAAATCAATAAAAATCTATTTTTTTAAAAAAAGAACTAATTATAGGCAGCAGATATTTACATGACGATTCATAACAGTAGCAAAATTACAGTTATGAAATAGCAACGAAAATATTTTTATGGTTGAGGGTCACCACAATATGAGGAACTGTATTAAAGGGTCGTGGCATTAGGAAGGTTGAGAACCACTGGATTAGAGCATCGTCCTGATATGCCAAGGTTGTAATTTTGATCCCCAGTCAAATAACATACAAGAATCAACCAATGAATGTATAAATAAGTGGAAAAACAAATCAATGTTTTTTTTTCCTCTCTCTCCCTCCCTCCCTCTCTAAAATCAATAAAATTTAAAAATAAAATAAAAATAAAAAGAACTAACTATAAAGTAGTGTCCTAATAGAATGTTTCTACAATTTAAAACACATCCAACTTATAAAAGCATACTTTAGTAAGCAATGTAAATAGACATAAATCAGTATTTGTGACTTTCTTAAAGTTAATAAATATTCAGAATGTCCACTACTAGTGTCAATGTGTGATTTATAATAATGAATAACAGAGCTGTATAATTTTGTATTGCCGCTTCTGTATGCCTTTTATTGGAGGACTGCATCTTTAGAATACTAAATTTCTCTATGTACTGACCTTTGGTTTTCAGTGTTTTGAGGACACATAGCTGGGGTTTCAGATGACGAATTTTTAGGATTTTCTTCTTTCACTTCCTCGGTCTTATCAGCTTGGGAAGTCCTTTTCTGGAAATAGGATACTGCAGATGCCTGTAAAAGTAAACATAATGAGTACTGCAACAAAATCTAGTATGGTTTTATATGTTACAAACAAGCTTTGGAAAATGTGGAAAAATATTTAGAAATCTTATGCCAACATGGTAAGTCCTGAAGTTCTCAATTAAAAATAAGTATGCATACACACACACACACACACACACACATTTTCAAATTCCATGTTTTCTAAATGAATAAAAGTATATGAGATGGAAAAGATACATAATGGAGCTATTTTACTGATAACAAATATAGAATGAAATCTGGGAAGTAAAATCAGAATACAGAACAAGAAAGGAGTAGAGCCAGGTACTACACCAGTTGTCATTAAAATGTGGGAAATTAAAAAAAAACAGATAGATGCCGGAATCCCCAAGGTCTGGATATATATATATATATATATATTAGAGGCCCAATGCACAAAATTCGTGCAAGAGTAGGCTTTCCTTCCCCCCGCTGCCGGCACCAGCTTCCCTCTGACACCTGAAACCCAGGCTTTCTTCCAGCCGCTGACAGGCAACCGGGACCCAGGCTTCTCTCTCAGCCTGGGCTTCGACGGAAGGTCATTTGGTCTAATTAGCATATTACGCTTTTAATTATATATATATATATATATATAAATAAAATGATTCTGAAGCAAAACCAGAATTGAGAACCTCTGCCCTTGCTAGGCAATTAATTTTAAACAACAGAGCAGAAATTTCCAGCAAAAGAACTAAATGAAATAGAGGCAAGCAAACTGGAGTTCAAACAAATGGTTATAAGGATGCTCAAGGAACTTAGTGAGAACTTCAACAATATGAAAAAGGACATAAAAACTATAAAAAAAGCCCCACAGAAATGAAGGACATACTTACTGAAATTAAGAATAATTTACAGGGAATCAACAGTAGTGTAGATGAAGCTGAGAATCAAAGTAGTGAATTGGAATATAAGGAAGCAAACACCACCCAATCAGAATAGCAAAAAGAAAAAGGAATTTTAAAAAAAACAAAGACAGAGCAAGAAACCTCTGGGTCAACTTCAAGCATACCAACAATCATATCATGGAATAGCTGGAATGAGAAGGCAGCAAGAAACTGAGAACCTATTTGAAAAAATAATGACAGAAAATTTCTCTAAGCTGGTGAAAGAAACAGACATATATAAGTCCAGGAAGTGCAGTCCCAAACAAGATGAACCCAAAGAGGCCCTCACCAAGACATCATAATTAAAATGCCAAAGGTTAAAGACAAATAGAATGCCGAAACCGGTTTGGCTCAGTGGATAGAGCGTTGGCCTGTGGACTGAAGGGTCCCGGGTTCGATTCCGGTCAAGGGCATGTACCTTGGTTGCGGGCACATCCCCAGTAGGAGATGTGCAGAAGGCAGCTGATCGATGTTTCTCTCTCATCGATGTTTCTGACTCTCTATCTCTCTCCCTTCCTCTCTGTAAAAAATCAATAAAATATATTTAAAAAAGACAAATAGAAAATCTTAAAAGCAGCAAGAGAGTGTTACCTACAAGGGAGCTCCCATACACCTGTCAGCTGATTTCTCAACAGAAACTTTGTAAGCCAGAAGGAAATGTTGAGATATATTCACAGTGAGGAAAACCAAGAACCTACAACCAAAATTACTCTACCCAGCAAAGCTATCATTCAGAATTGGAAGTCAGATAAAAAGCTTCCCAGACGAAAAAGCTAAAGAAGTTCATCACCACCAAACTAGTATTATCCTATATAAGAGGGAATATGCAAATTGACCATCACTCCACCACAAAATATGGCGGTGCCCACAGCAGGGTTGGGGGGGGGGGGGTTTCCATAACACAAGATGGCTGTGCCCACAGTGGAGGCCGAGTTCCCGTAACGAGCCTTAACAAGCAATCAGCAGGGACCTGAGGGTGTGCCCCCCTGTGGGGCTTGACAGGGGGCCGCAGGCCACTCCCCCTGCCCTGATGCCAGGCCAGGGGACCTCAGGCCTCACCCCCTACCCTGGCACCAGGCCAGGGGACCTGAGGCCGTGTGCCCCCTGCCTGGCAGGGATTGACAGGGGATTTGAGGCTGCGCTCCCCTCCTGACGGGGCTTAATGGGGGACCTCAGGCCACACCCTCCACCTGTCGGGGCTTTACGGGGGACCTCAGGCTGTGCCCCCCCATCCAGCGGGGCTTGACTAGGGTGGGACTGGCCGGGTTTGGATCTAGCCCAATGGGGTGGGGCCAGCCAGGTCTGGGTGTTGCATGATTTCGAGGCGCACGTGGGTGGGCAGGAACTTGACTCTGGGTCCCGTGGTGCGCCCCAGACTCTGAAAAGAGGAACATTTTCATATACATTTTACTAATTTTCTTTCATCTCTGACACTTCTATTATAGAGAAAGGGAAAATAGCAATATTAAAATATTTCCTCTAATTAATCCCCTTATAATGTGCACAAATTTCATGCACCAGGCCACAAGTATGAAATATTAGGGTCTTCTTTAAGAAAAAAAAAGATAGCCCTACCCAGTTTGGCTCAGTGGATAGAGCATCAGCCTGTGGTCTGAAGGGTTGCGGGTTCAATTTCAATCGAGGGCATGTACCTCTGTTGCAGGCTCAATTCCCCGACCCTCGTCAGGACTCGTGTGGGAGGCAACCAATGTCTCTCTCACATCCATGTTTCTCTCTCTCTGTCTCTCCACCTCCCTTCCACTCTCTCTAAAATATAATAAAGAGGGAATATGCAAATTGACCATCACTCTGCCACAAAGATTGCGGTGCCCACAGAAAAATATCCTTGGGTGAGGATTAACAACAACAACAACAAAAGATAAAAAATATGAGCAATAAAATAGCAATAAATACATATCTATTAACAAGTGAGTAAAAAACAAAATCAACAAACAAGCAGAAAAGAAACATACTTTCAGATACAAAGAACATTTTGGCAGTTGCCAGATGAGAGAGGGATTAGGAGGATGGGTGAAAAGGTGAAGGGATTAAGAAATACAAATTGGTACTTACAGAATAGTCATGGGGATGTAAAGTGTAGCATAGGGAATATAGTCAATAATATTCTAATAGCTACGTATGGTGTCAGATGGATGCGAGATTTATCGGGATGCTCACTTAGTAAGTTATATAATGTCTAATTTCTGGAGTGTACACTTGAAAGTAATATAATATTGTATGTCAACCATAATTGAAAAATAAAAAATGATTAAATGGCAAGAAAAACAGTTATAAACAACTGGAGCCTCCTGAAACAGTGAACAAACAGATAAAAAGTAAGACAAATAGATCTGTGCCTTCTGCAGATAGGGGTAGTTGAAACAGTACCTGCTTAGATTTTGGCTTTGGAACTAGAGGCTTTATTACTGGAGACTTTTCATCATTTGTAGCTCGATTAAGTGCAGTAGATTTCTTATATGATTTGTTCATATTGTCTAAAATATTAGCAGAACGTCCTGAGTTCACTGAAATGGCTGGCTCTTTGGAATTGGCTGATACCTAAAGAGCAAATTTGTATAAGCGTTTATGTTTAAAGAAGTAAAAGAATCCCAATAAATTTATTCTTCCTTAAAATTTCAGTTAAGTTTATATTGTAGTTTCATTTTTGGAACTGAATGCATTTGGTACAACCCAAATTAACATTGATCCACATATTCCCAAATACCACATCCCCAAGAAAAGCAGGGAGTATTTCAAAACAATAGGTACTTAGAAGATATGTAGAAAATATACCGTATAGCCCAAGTGTGAACCTGTACTGCTTTTGTCTTTGTTTTCACAAAGATCTGCTATAGTCTTTAATGCCTCCAATCTGGGGAGGGTCATCAGGTGGTTTGAAATATTTCTCTGTATGGAAATGTATTTAAATAGAAAATATTACTGGAAAGAGTTTACCTTGAAGGGGTTTACTCGTCCTGCGTTACTGGAGGTAACTGCACCTTTCATAAGAAAGAAACCTTCGCTTAATAGTGATAAAACACAGAAGACATCTGACTTCTATAATAATAAATGAAATATTTTAATCTGTATTATATAAAAATAAATGTACTTTGTAACTTTAAAACTATTAACAACTGTATATGACCTCCTTCCTATTTCCAAGACAAGATAAAAGCTTTTAGATGGGAAACTATACCAACCCAATACATGCAGATCTATCCTTTTCTCCTGTTACCACGGAAGAATGGTGTCTTATTTTAACTAAGATTAGTAATTCCTCTCCTTGTGCTTTCAATCTTACGCCCTCCTGCTTTGTCACGAAACTTGTCCTATAATGGCAACACCATCTTAGACTTCCTTTCCCTCTTTATTGGCCATTCAAGTTTCCCAACTTAAACAAACAAAATACAAACTCTCTCTACCCCACATCCCCTCCAGCCACCACTTTGTCTCACCTCCTCACATCAGCCAAATTTCTCAAGAGCTATCTACATGGCTATTCCCATTTCTTAACTGCTCATATATGTTCCCACATCCAATACAATATGGCTTCCAGCCCTCCTAACCACCCTACAGAATCTGTTCTTGCTAAGAAGTCAATAAAACTCTATGTAGCCAAATCTGGTGGATACTTTTCAACAACAAAAAAACCAAACTAACAAAACATAAAAACAAAGCCCTATAGGGTAAAGTATATTTGAGTAGATGTATCACTTTAGACTACTTACAAAATTTTTGTGATATTACAAAATTACAAATATTTCCTACCTGACTTAACAGCTGGTACATCAGAGGAATTTGCACTTTTGGAAAATGGGTTCTGTCCTATGGAATAATTAGATAATACAATATAAATGGGAATATAAAGTCACCCTCTACAATCAACATGATGTCTTGAAAAGGTATGGGTACAGCAGTCTCCCCTTATCTATGAGGGATACGTTCCAAGACCCTTAGTAGATGCCTGAAGTCAATAATAGCACATACAGGGTGGGCAAAAGTAGGTCTATAGTTCTTTGTATGAAAAATAATATAATAATTAACAAATAATAAAAGAATAAACTGTTTTGCATACTTGCAACTGTAAACCTACTTTTGCCTTATCCTGTATATACCTGATAAAGTTTAATTTATAAATTAGGCACAGTAAGAGATTAGCAACAATAACTAATAATAAAATAAAATAATTATAACAACATACTGTAATATGTTATGTGAACGTGGTCACTCATCTTGGGATCCTTGCTGAAGTCTTCTGAAGGCTCAATGCTTTCTAGTACAACATGCTGTCATTAGCCAGAACATTTTCTGTTCACGTCTTCCACTACATCTTAACTAAGCCCTTACCACACACCATGGCCATAACTTTTGCACTTTTGAGGTATGACAGCAAAACTAGCACAAATTTCTTTTTCTTTTTTACCATAGATCTTACTAAGCTCAGCATCATACAATTTTTTCTTTCCTTATAAAGTTGAGGACTTCTATCTTTTCACTTAAAGAAAGAACTTTATAGCTTCTCTTTAGCATATTTTAATCGCCAGCATCACTCTTGTGCTTTGGGGCCATTAGTAAGTCAAACGAGGGTTACATGAACACAAGCACTTCAATACCACAGTTGATTTAATAAATGAGTGACTGACTAATGGGTGGGTAGTGTATACAATGTAAATACAATGGACAAAGGGATAATTCACATCCCAGGTGGGATAGATCACACAGTGCGAGATTTCATATTTCCATGAATGACACAATTTAAAGCTTATGAACGGTATATTTCTGGAATATTCCATTTAATATTTGAGACCGCAGCTGACTGTGGGTAACTGCAACTGCAAAAAGCAAAACCATGGATAAGGGGGATTTACTGTATTCAATTTTCCTAGCTAAGTAAAGTAGGGAAAACCCCGCACATATTTCTTATCTTTAAATTGCCTTGAAAATGTGTCTTACCATGCTTAGGTACTTCTGATGTTTCTTCTGTATCATCAGCTTCCCCAGTGTCTTCTGCTTCTTCTTCAACTTGATTTCTGAGCCTTGGCTGGCTCCACTCTGTAGAAGTATTACTGTAACTAAAAGACAATATTATTCAATAAAGAGCTATATGCAAAGCCCAAGTTAATATTCAGATTGGTAAAAAAAAAAAAAAAAATTCAAACAACTGAATATTTCTTACCCAGCACTCAGCTGTTTTCTGAAATCTCCTTCCTCTTCCTCCTCTTCCACCTGGGTTGCTGCCAATTCTGCTGCCTTCTCTACAGCCAATTCACTAAGTCTTTGGGCCAATATTAATCTCCGAGAACGAGAAGCATATTTAATGGCTAAATTCACAGCATTTTGAGTCATCAGTTCAGCAAGTTCCACACAACGAAATTCTCGCTCCAGTTTACAGGAAAGCTAGCCCCAAAGGAAAACAAAACAAAACAACAAAAAATCAAATCATGTTGTTAAACTTTTTACTAGTAAAAATAATGGAATGAAACTACTAGTAAAACTGAGAAAAGAGCTTTCTAGATACCGTATCTCACTGATTCTAAAATGCACATTTTTACACATCTTAACATCTCTGAAATTGGAAAGTGTGTTACAATTCATGGTAGGTCAGAGTTTAATTGGCAGCCATTTTTTTTCTGTCTCAGTGGTTTAAATGAATAAAACAATAGTGCATTTTATAATCAATAGTAGCTTAGATTGGCATATCATTTTAGGCTATTCATTGCAAGGAAAGTAAGAGATTCATTTAAAATTCAAATGTGGTTCTCCTAAATTTGTTTCCCACCCTTGCCAAATAGGGTAGCAAATTCAAAGAAGGAATACATTGTAAATGATTTATTTGTTACTATTTTGCCTAGAATTGGCACACAAAACTACTAAATGAATTTGGTGGTGTAGCAGGTTTACCCAATAGTTTTAAAGTGTGATTGTCTATGATCTCAAACTACCAGAAACAATTACACAAACTCCAAATTAGCAAACAACTTCCTTTACACCTTGCTCTATTTTTTATATTTAACAATATAAAACAAAGGGCATTCACTTAAAATCTCTTAGAAAAAAGACTAGTTTTCTTTTGGCATTAATTTTGACAACTCAAAGTAAGGCAACTCAAGTACAATGTGAGAAAAATTAATATTTCGAAGACTACTAAGGGTCTCAGAATTCATAAGGTAGAAGGGCTATTTTGTTACTTAGACGTCACATGTCTGACTCCTTAAACAGAAACTTTAGATATTCACCTGCAAGTTCTTCTCAAGTTTTCTAGTATCACTTATCTATAAGCAGTACTTCTCAATCAGGGTGGTACCCTGTCTCAGGGGGGCATTTAGAAATAAAAGGGAGTATAGTAAGACCTTATTTAACATGGCTGATGGGTTCCTAGAAACTGCGACTTTAAACTAAATAATGTATAACAAATCGCCCGGCCAGTGTAGTTCAGTGGTTGAGCATCAACCTATGAACCAGGAGGTCACAGTTCAATTCCAGGTTGGGGCACATGCCCAGGTTTTAGGCTTAATCCCCAGTAGGGGGCATGCAGTAGGGAGCCTATCAATGATTCTCATCATTGATGTTTCTCTCTCTCCCTCTTCTCTCTCTGAAATCAATCAAAATATATATATTTTTAAAAGAACGTATAACAAACCAATTTTACTATAGGCTAATTGATATAAACAAGAGTTGAGTTCTTACTGTTTATTTCTGGTCATAAAAGTTTTACCAAACTCCTCAAAACAGTTCTAATATTAAACATTGAGATAAATGTATGTTATACATATATTTAAGAAAGATTAATAAAAGTGAGTAAGATAGCCCTAGCCAGTTTAACTCGGTGGATAGAGCGTCGGCCTGCGGACTGAAGGGTCCCAGGTTCGATTCTGGTCAAGGGCATATGCCCGAGTTGCGGGCTCAATTCCCAGTGGGGGGCGTACAGGAGGCAGCTGATCAATGATTCTCTCTCATCATTGATGTTTTTATTTCTCTCTTCCTCTTAATTCCTCTCTGAATCAATAAAATTATATTTTTAAAAAATAATTTTAAAAAAAAGAGTAAGATAATTATTTGCCAACCCACCATTCCAGTTCAGGGTCACAGGTGACTAGACCCTATCCCAATAGCTCAGGGCACAAGGAGGGAATCCACTCTTGAAAGAATGCCCTTCCATCACAGGATGCACTCACCCACACACCCATACTCACTATGGGACAATGTAGACACGTTATCCACCTCACGTGCACATCTTTAGGATGTGGGAGTAAACCCGAGTACCTGGAGAATACCTCCCCCAGACATGGGGAACATACAAACTCCACATAGTCAGCGGCCCCTGCCGGGAGTTGATTTTTTTTCTCATCAGTTATAACTTATTGACATTGAATGAAATGATGGTATTTAAGGACCTGTTGTAGTAAGATTCTCAGAGTAACTAGGTTGAAGAGGCATTTGCCAGGGGACCAGAATGTTAAAGACCAGTCCCCAAAGCTACTAGTATCCTCCTGAGAAACACTGTTCCAGAGGAAACGCTCCTATAAAACTAAATGGTAAACAAATCAAACGTTTCCTTAAAAGTGTTAGAGACAGTAAAAAGATTACTAGTGCCTAGATCACAAATGACACTTTTGTTCTTTTACAAAAGGAACAAAACTTACTCTACAATAAACGAATTGAATTTCTTTAGTACTAAAATTCAAGGCTGTGTTGCATAGCGAACAGTGAATACCATGTTTTGGAAACCTTAGTTACAATTAGCTCTGAAGTCTTAGATATCACTTTTCTCTCATAACTCTTCTCCCTCGACTTTAAAATGAAAAGTCTGGCCCTGGCCAGCTTGGCTCAGTGGATAAAGCGTCAGTCAGCCTGCTGACTGAAGGGTCCCAGGTTCGATTCCCAGTCAAGGGCACATGCCCGGGTTGCGGGCTCGATCCCAAGTGTGGGGCATGCAGGAGGCAGCTGGTCTGTGATTCTCTCTCATCATGGATGTTTCTCTCTCTCTCCCTTCCTCTCTGAAATCAATAAAAATATGTATTTTAAAAAAAAAAAAGAAAAGTCTGGACCATTTACTCTCTCAAGAAATACTGAGGTCTACTGTCTATTAGATTCCATTGAGTACCTGGCATGGCCCCTGCCCTCAAGGGGCTTACAGCCCAGTGCAAGTTGAGCGGAGAAGAAATTACATTACACTCCTCTCCATAAACCAAATTTATCTCCAAAAGTAAAAGTACTTAAATATCCCAGGCACCAAATATGATCACTGGCTATAGATATACACAGTAAGAGGATGACAAAAAAAATAGATATATCTAAAATCCTTATGAAAGTTCTGAAGATTGCCCACCCTTGGAGGTTTAAAAGTCTAGAAACATTGTTGTACAGGATAAAAGCAAGAGTTAGAGGTCCTGATTCTCAAATATTATTAAGCATCGAAATCACTTGCAGAACCTGTTAAAACAGTGCAGTGGGTAAAAGCAAAAAGGGAGGTTGCACCAGAACAGTTCATTACTGCCTATAATCTTAGATACAGGGTAATGTTTTAAATATTTTAAATGCAATGTCAACTGGAAAACTGAACTTTTTAAAGGGAGAAAAACACCACTGGATACAACTTAAAAATTCTAGGCTGTGGAACTCAGTGCTAATTCACATACCTTTAAGAGAGTCAAACTTAGAAAAATATTTAACTTCCATTTTTTTTCAGTATATTTGACTTACTGCAAGCATTTTCAGTAAAAGTTCCTGTTGTTCTTTTATTGCTTGATTTTTAGTGTTCTCTTCATATTCATAACCATTTTTAGCTAAATAATCAAGGTGGTTGTGAAACATAACTGAACGCCAAAACTGTTCCTATAAAAGTGAAAAAAAATTGCTTAGAGTCAACTACCACTTAATACCAGGTAAGTTTAAATATTTATCTTAACATCAGCTTCTGAATGAAATATTTTCTGAAATACTCATCTCTATAGCATCAAATTCTAATTAATGTGATATTATGGCTTGACTTTATATCCTATCCTGAAAAGGAGGGCAGAGAAAATAGAATGTTTTAAACCGTATCCTAGCTACTATAGTTAATGCTCAGAGAATTTGGTAAATTAGTTTTTTAGAAGCCAATATGTTTCTTGTTTAGAATTGCAAGACTTCAAATGACTTTTGATGATGCAGGACTAGGACCAGGGTGAATCAAACCAGGTGCCTATGGCACAAAAATGTATGGAGGCACACCCGCTCAGGACTTGCCCGACCTTGACAGTGAGTGCCTTACACTAGTGAGGCACTGAGGACACTACCCACTTACCTCACAAAGTCCTTGGCAGCAGTGATGGCAATCAGGTGCCCTGGTGATCATAAGCAGTCCCCTCCCTCTCTGCTACCTCTATCTATCTAATTATAAAGTAATGAATACTCAACACTGGTCATCAGGATCATTTTTAAATGGCTGTGTCATAGGCAGTGCAATATCAAATTTAGAGTGTCAAGGCAAGATTTCCACGTACCTCCATCTGTCCCTTCTCTGTTGTAACCTGACAGTAAGGAAGCTGAAAGGATAAAACGGCGACAGCAGGGCGTGGAAGGGTGGGAGGAAACCGAGAGCCTTTACAAGGAATGCACCTGTCAGTAAAGAAAAAGTCTCACCATAAAAACCTGTAATATTAAATTAAATATACCTCTTTAAGATAACAGCATTCATTAACAAAATGAATTTTCTTGCTTGAAAAAACATTAGATGGAACAGTAAAAATCCTTATAGGTTCAAAACTTAACCTCTTATGATAAAAATGTGAATTCTTTCATTCAAATTACTAAATAACTTGATTCCTGGAATAACATGCAAAAAATAACAAACACACTCCAGTTGGTAATAAAAATGTCCATAATGGAATATTTGAAGATTCTGAAAAGGTAAGACAGAAATATTAGCCAACAATTCCTCTATGGCTCTCTACTAGGTTTGATTTGCATTTTCTAAGACCATGTTTTCTCAAACTTCCCACACTGCTAATCACTGCCTTAAAAAATATCCCGGACATTGCTTCATAATCTGCCAACACAATAGAAGCCATCAGATAGGAATTCCTGTCACCCTTCAACTGCCAAATGTAACTGCAATTGTCTATCTTCTTCCCTCTCACAACTTAAAATGTCTTATTTTCCTATTTTCAACAGGTCACTTTTTTCTAAATTTTTTTATATTATTATTTTTTTTATTTATAATTTTTATTTCTTAAAGTATTACAAAGAGTATTACATATGTCTCCTCCCGCCCCCCCCCTTGACATTCCCCCGGCCCCTACCCCGCCTGTGTCTTGTGTCTATTGGTTAATCTTATATGCATGCATTTAAGTCCTTCGGTTGATCTCTTAATCCCCCCGCCCCGCAAACCCTCCCCAGGCTTCCCACTGTAGTTTGACAGTCTGTTCAATGTTGCTCTGCCTCTGCATCTACCCCTGTTCATCAGTCTATACTGGTCCCCATTATCTGTTCCAACCTCACTGGAGCAGTCCCAACCTCACCGGGGCCGTTTCAACCTCACCGGGGCTTCCCGACCTCACCGGGGCCGTTTCAACCTCACCGGGGCCGTCCCGACCAGGTCACTTTTTTTTAAGGATTTCATTTCTTCATTCATCTACCTTTCTTACATTGTCGACGTCACCCTCTTTACTGAATTTATTGCCAAAAGATTACAAAAGTGATCTAGAATCACCCCAATTAAATAATCCCTTCCTTGACTTAACTCCTTTTCCTTCCTTTTCCTTCTTTCCTTCCTTCCTTCCTTCCTCCCTCCCTCCCTCCCTTCCTCCCTCCCTCCCTCCCTCTTTTTCTTTCTTTATTAAAATCCTTACCAAAAGGACATGTTTTCATTGATTTCAGAGAGAGAGGAGAATGGGGAGAGGGAGAGAAGTGGAGAAAGGGAGAGAGAAACATGACTGGTTGCCATTGGTATGCACCCGGATGGGGGATCGAACCCGCAACCCAACCCAACTGGGAAGCAAATCCGCCACCTTCTGGTGTATGGGACAACACTCTAACCAACTGAGCCCAATAATATTCCACTGTCTGGATATACCACATTTAACTTTTACATTCTTCAGTTGATGGACATTTGCATTTTTAGCTATCATGAATTCCCACTTTTTAGCTATTATGAATGAATCTATGATGAACATTCAATTACAAATTTTTGTATGGATGTGTTTTCAATTCTCTTGGGTATATACCTAGGAGAGAAACAACTGGGTCATATGGCAACTCTGCATTTAACCTTTTGGAAATGCCCAAATCTACCATCTTACATCCCCACCCAGTGATGGTTGAGGATCCCAATTTCTCTGCCTCCTCACCAACACTTGTTATCTTGTTTTTTTGGATGATAGCATCCTAGTGTATGTGAGGTGGTATCTCTTTGGTGTTAATTTGCATTTCCCTAATGACTAATGATGCTGAATATCTTTTCATATGCATATATATATTGGAGAAACATCTATTCAAAATCCTTTGCCTATTTTTTAACTGTCTTTTTTTGAGCTGTAAGAATTCTTTATATATTCTGGATACATGTCACTATCACAGTATGATTTGTTACACCCTTTAAAAAATTACATAGTACTCTAGTATATAAATGTACAGAATTTATTTCTCTATTCTAAAGGAAATTTAGGTTTCCAATCTTTTGCTAATAGTAAGTATCCTTCCCTGCAGGATATCTTCTACATGTTTCATTTCCCACATTTGCTCAAAACAGTATTTCTTGAACTTTAATGTGCACACAAATCACCTAAAGATCTTGTTAAAATGCAGGTTCTCATTCAGTATGTCTGATGGGAGATTCAGCAATTCTAACACTGCTGATGCTGTCCATGGATCATACGTTAAATATCAAGCATCAGTGTATCTGAAGGACAAATCCTACAAGCAGAATTATTGAGTCAAAGGGCATATGCATTTCTAATTCTGGTAGTTCTTGACAATTTGCCTTCCAAGGGGATTTTAAACAATGTGTACTCCATCAGCAACATATAAATGTGATTATTTCACCACAGCCTCACCAACACTAAAAGTGTTATCAAATTTTTATATTTTTCCAATTTGGTAGGTAAAAAGAGAATTCTCTTTTTGGTTTTGATTGGTACTCATCTTTTTATATATATTTGACAGCCATTTTTATTTCCCATTCTCACTACTAACCCCCCCTCCCGCCCCCCCCCTGCCCCCCAAAGAGTTTATTTGGACAGATCAAGGGACAGAGAGGCCCTGCATCTAAAAGAAGGTACTGGGCTTCTTAGTGGTGAAGTGTGGCTTGTGCTGGCAACGAAGGACCCGGTGCGGCAACGGGAACTTGATCTTAGAGTCATGGAACTGCTTGACTGTTGGATGGCGGCACTTGCTGACTGCAATCTCCTCCACCTTCATGATCTGGATTAAGTGGGCACGGGCACGGTGCTGGTCCCCCATAGCACTGGATAATGGCGCCTGTGGTGGTCAGGTCCCGGTACTCCCGGTACATGTTATGGGTGCCACTGCGGGAGTTGTGGCGCAGCCAGATGCCAAAGGGGGGATTTTTTTGAACACCTGCCCACAGTAAATGATTCCCCTGAAGACTTCATCTTCTTCAGTTGAGATACAAAGTACCAGAAGCGGGACTTGGCAACAACGTGGCTAGGTGCAAAGATGCGCATGCGGTAGAGGGGTGGTGTGTGGCCCTTGGGGGTGGGCAGGCAGCGCCCCCCCACCTTTTATTCTCGAAGTGTGCTCGAGGCCTTCATGGCGTTCACTCTGCTTCGCCACCACCCACAAAAGGAAGTGTCTCTTCACTATTACCTTTCTCTTGAAATAGTCTCCACTTAAGAATGTCTATTACATGACCCTCTTCAGATGATTTCTCTTACTTGTTTAGCTAATCCTTTTTGTTTTTCATGCAGAAGTTCCTACTAATACTAACCTCTAAATGTTGGAATTTCTTAGGGTTGGGTTCTGATACCTTTTTCCCTTTTTCTTTAAGTCATCTAATTTATTACTATGACTTTAAATACCATCTATATTCTGATGACTCCCAAATTTATATCTCCAGCCAAAATTTCTCCTCTGAATTTGAATTATATATCCAACACCTTCTTGATAGCACTTTTGGATACTTTGCATTTCAAACTTAACACACCCAAGAGAAAATTCACTTTCATCTCTCTTATCCATCTAGTTGCTCTTAACTAGAAATATGGATGTCATTATTGATTCTTCTCTCTCACTTCCAATCCCCAATCTAATAGCAAATTCTACTGTTTCTTTCTTGCATCTGCTTCTCATCATTTCCACTGCCCCCACACTAGTTCCAGCCATTGTTTCAGCTCAGCTAGATGAGGACAACACCTTCCTAAGTGTTTCTCCAAGAAGGCACTGAAAGCATTTGGGATAATCTGTAGTTGAGAAGGACCATCCTACACACTAGGAGATGTTTAACAACCCTGGCCCCAGCTCTCTAAATGCCAGAGTAGCCCTAACCAGTTTGGCTCAGTGGATAGAGTGTCGGCCTGTGGACTGAAAGGTCCCAGGTTCGATTCCGGTCAAGGGCATGTACCTTGGTTGTGGGCACATCCCCAGTAGGGGGTGTGCAGGAGGCAGCTGATCGATGTTTCTCTCTCATTGATGTTTCTAACTCTCTATCCCTCTCTCTTCCTTTCTGTAAAAAATCAATAAAATATATTTAATAAATAAATAAATAAATAAATAAATAAATAAATAAATAAATACCAGAGTAACCCCTATCATTGTAACAGCTAAAAACAATACCCCACATTTCCAAACATCCCTAGAAGGGATAAGTCCCCTTATTGAAAACTGGTCTTCCTATTTCTAGTCTTACTCCTGCCAATACATTTACCATCATATATTCCTTTTTATAGCATAAATCAGATTACACCATTCCCCTGGATAAAATCCTTGAATGGCTTCCTGATATACTTCAAATAAAATCCAAACTTCTCTATCATGGACTATAATGCAACATATGTCTAACTTTCTGATATCATCTTGGACTTATGGCCCCCACCACCCCTTGATTCTTATATGCTAGCCACATTTAGATCCTTTCAATTCCTCAAATACATGAAGTTCTTTCTGACCTCAGGGCCTTTGCATACGCTGTTTGCTCTAAATGGATTGCTTTTCACCCCATTCTTCCATAACAGACTCCTTTGCCTCCAGGTCTCATATTAAATGCTACCTCCACTTGGGGGGTGGAAGTGGCCGGGGAGAGGTCAATGGGGGGAAAAGGAGACATATGTAATACTTTAATCAATAAAGAATTAAAAAAATAAAACGTAAAAAAACACACAAAAAAACAAGTCTTTTGTGATCCCTCCGCTTAAAACGTGCCCTTCTATAATTCTCTATCATGGGTCTGGCGCAGATTAGTTAATGTCATTTATCCCAAGTAGTAATTAATATTTAGTTGTTTCTGTTATCTGTCTCCCCAAACTATAAGCTCTATGAAAGCAGAAACCTCTTTGTTCACCAAGTACTTACATATCATTGACAATCTTACACCAAGAAGATATCAGGTGTCAAAAAAGAGGGAAATCTTCAACACAATATTGAATGGGGGCTATATGGACTAAAAAATTTACACCTGCAGTAAACTATTAAATCTCTCATCAAATGCAATAATTAAGCTAAAATCTCAAAAAGCAGCTACATTATATGCATCCAATTCTAAATCATATTTAAAAATTAGAGGTGGTAAAAGATATAGTACCATGTCTAACTAGAACTCCCCTCTCTATCAGGCTGAAATGATGTTATAGTCACACTAATAAACTTAATTTCTTTTTTTTTTTTCTCAATAAGTTCCAAGTCAAGCAAATAGTTGAAAACTTCACAGGGAATATAAGCAAATCCCCAATTTAGTGAATATAGAAAGCAAATAAATGAATGAAGGGGAAAGACAAATAAAAATACACTTTAAAAAGCATTTTCTAATAGCCCACCTCAGTTGCTGGGGATTTTCGTGGATACCAACCACCCAGTAGTGATCAGATTTTCCTTTGCAGTGTTCTCTTGTATTACATACAGGAGTCCACGTATTCCCAAGCCCTCTGTTAAGCATTCGAACAATGCCTTCTGAATCCACAAAACAGGGGGTACCTACACATCAATAGAAAAACAAATCACTTAGAGATATAGCTACATATTTTTTAAATAAATGCTATTTTAAATACACATACCAATGATTCAACTTTTAATTCAAAAGTGAACAGAAAATAAAAGGCAAATAATCCAAGTTTATTTTCTCATAAAATTTCATTAACCACATAGAGTGAAACCTAATAGAAGAAAGGGGGGAAAAAGCCTAAGATATGACTGAAATTTACTCAGATAAAGAGAAAACACTAACAGTTTCAATGAAAACTATGCCATCTGCTGGAACATAGCAATATTTTCAAAAGCCAATTTCAGTAAAAATAAATTAAACTTATATCTGAAGCTTCCTTGGTTAAGAGCGACTTGGAAAAATACCAAAACTTGATCAGATCCTGACCAGAACTTGGCTGGAGATCCTGGCTAGAGGTCCTGACTAGGCTGCTGATCAACTGAAAAAAAAAAAGAAAAAAAGAAAAATACCAAAACTTGAGACAAGGTATGGATATAGAGAATCTGTCTTTAGTACATTTCTTTATTTTTCTCTTTCTTGGGCTTATTACCGTTCTGTCCCTCAACTCCAAGGTAAGTATCCTAGTTTCTCACCTAGTCTGCTCCCATCTCAGGGAGTACACAGCAAGTTCCCTAATTACCCCTTTTCTTTTCTGACTTCACAGCCCTCCCACTACGCAAACAGCAGTTTCCTCAGAGTCTAGATCTGATTGGTAACTGGAAAAAAAGATACATGAATGGAAGTTATTCATGGTCACATTATTAAAGCATAAATGACTAATAATATCCCAACAGAAAATGCATCCAGAAATGGTTGATAAAGATAAAACTGGGATTTCTAATGATGTAACTGAAGGGCAAGAATCTCCAATAATAGAAATATTTAAGCCAGGAAATAGGATTAACAGGCTCCTTAAAATAAGGTAATCATCAGTATCCTTCAAATCACCTGTCATGGCCACTACTAAATGAATTTACAACAGCACTGTCCAATAGAAATATGTGAGGCACAAGTATAACTTTTAATTTCCTAGTGCCACATGAGAAAAGGGGGGAAAGGGAAGTTTAATTTATATTTTATTAGATCCAAGATACCAAAAATATAATCACTTTAATATATAATCAATATAAAATAATTATTAATAAGACAATTTTATGTTCTCTTTTTAACTAAGTCTTCAAAATTCGCAGAGTATTTTATACTTACAGCACATCTTAATTCAGATTAGCCACATTTCAAGTGTTCGGTAGCCACATGTGGCTAGGGGTTACCAAAGTAGACAGCAATAGAAAATTCCTGATTTTTGTGTGGAACCTGCTGGATAGCCACAGTATCTCCTCCTTGTTCTGTTAATAAACTTTCAGAAAAATATATTTCCTCTTTATAAGTTTTCTAATCAGAATACTCACCAAAGAGACCCTGTACCTAAACAATGGCTACCTTGCCTAACAATCTCAGTTTCCAGTTTTGCCAACATAATGAAATAAAGAAATTTAAACAATTTATCTATAAAGAAATTAATCAGGAAAAAACCATGAAACAACTTTCTTCTTGAAAAGTCTCTTTAATATAAATAAATGAATTTGTCTTGCCTTCAGCTGAAAATCCAACCCACACAAGGTAGGATTTCCTTGTGAGAGGAAGAGGATCACCATGCAAAATTTGTTGTTTCTTTTTCCCCATCTGTAACAAGTGAACGCCAAGGCACTGATCCCCATCAAATCCTGTTCCTAGTAAAAAAATACAAATATAAATCAGGTATCAAAGGTTACTTAGCTATAATACAGTCTAAATTATATTCTAACCCAATTAAATGAGGCACCATTCAGGTAGTAGAGGCAGAATACTATGTTATATGGACTACTACTTTGGTTATAAGTAGTAAATCATTCACTCAAGAAATATTTACAGAGAGCTTATTATGTGCCAGGCACTGGGGCTACAACGATAAACAAGACAAAGTCACTGTTCTCATGAAATTCATATGCAGGTCGGAGAATACAAGCAAATGAACTTTAAAAAGCAAACAAACAAAAGAACAGAAAATGCTAAGTGCTACCAAAGATTTAAAGTAATACGGTGATACCGAGTGCCAGACAGAGTGGTTATTTTAGATTGGCAAGTCAGAGGTGGCCTCCGAGAAAGTAAAATTTAAGCTGAGATATGAATTGTAAGTTGGAGCCAGCCATCCAAATGTTAGGAAGAGGAGCTCCATAGTTGACACAGAGGACACCTAATGAAAAGTTCCTAAGGTGGGAAAAAGCTTGGTGAGTTTGAAGCCCACAAAGAAGCCAGTATGGCCAGAAGAGTAACAACAGAAAAAGTGGCAAGAGATGAGGTTGAAGAGGTGGCAAAGATCAGATCATGTAGGACCCTGTCAGCTGTGATAAGAAGTTTAATTTTTATTCTAAAAGCACAGGGAAGTCACCAGAGGAAGTTAAGTGAAGAGGTTTGTAGGGGTTTTTGTTTTCCTTTTTTAATCCTCACCAGAGGATATTTTTCCATTGATTTTTAGAGAGACTGGAAGAGAGAGGGAAAGACAGAGAGAAATATCGATGTGAGAGAAACACATCGATTGGTTGATTCCTGCATACACCCCGACCAGGGCCCAGGCCAGGGAGGAGCCTGCAACAGAGGTAATATGCTCTTGACCGGAATCGAACCTGGGACCCTTCAGTCCGTAGGCCGATGCTCTATCTACTGAGCAAAACCAGCTAAGGCAAGAGGTTCGTGTTTTTAACAGCTTACCCAGGCTGCTATGTGGAGAATGAATTATGGAATGCAAGATTTGAAGCTGAAAGACTGGTTAGAAGGCTACTGCAACAGCCTGAGAGATTACATCTGGGTTGGACTGGATTTTAGTGAAGGAGATAAAGAGACAAATTTGGAATGTGTTATTCCAAAGAGCTGACAATGATGAGATCTTACTGACAGTTGATCTGGGGGATGAGGGGAAGAGAAGAATCAAGGAAAATGCTTACATTCCTGGCTTGAGCAGCTGAATTGATAGTATGCTGATTACCAAGATGGGTTAACTAAGTAAGAAGCAAGTTTGGAGGGAAAAAATATATCAAAGGTTTTATCATGACCAAGTTAAGTTTGAGATGTATATCAAACCTACATAGAGATTTCAAGTGGGCAAGTATGAAAACAAGAGATGAAGGCTGGTGATATTAATTTAGATGTTACAGACTCATGGATGTATTAAAAACATGGGTCATAATGAGATTCCCCAGGATAGTTTCTCAAACTGCATTTTTTTTTTTTACCTATGAGTGATAAAATTAATTTTAGAGTTGCAACTACCATTTAAAGAAAAATAAAATCAAAAGGCCATGAGGCTTTTATTTTCGTTATATTTGCTATATTCAGAATAGCAATATAGAATGTAGTAGTTATCACGGCTAAGCAGTCAAAAGACTTAAAGTTTCTGACATAAAGAGTACTAGGAAGAAAAAAAAAAGAGAGAGTACTAAAGAAGAGGGACTGTGACTTAGTCCTAGAGCATTCCAGGGGTCAGTATAGGAAGAAGAGCCAGTAAAAGACTGAAAGAGCTATCAGTGAGGAAAAAGAAATCAAGAGAGTAACGCCACAGAAGTCAAGACAAGAAAGGATTTCTGGTAGAATTATTCTTAAAAAACAAGCATAAAGAAATCATTGGTAATCTTGATAATCCAGTCTGAGCATAGTGGTGGGGACTGAAGGGAGACTATGCAGTAAGGAAAAGAAAGCAGTAACTTTAAAAAAAAAATCACATTCAAAGCTGTTTTGGTCAATCAGACTAGAATTAGTTTAGTTTTTGAGGCATTTAAACTCTGAAAATTCTTTTAAGATATAGAAGTAATTAACCAAACTCTTCCGTGAAATTCTCTCCTGAATATAGTTCTTCCATAAATAAAATAAATGCAAAAGGAGGTATATAATGCAAAAAAAAAAAAAAGAAGAAGAAGAAGAAGAAAAAAGCTCAAGTGATTTCTATTTACTTTAGGTTATGGTAAAATTTTAAAAGACTGAAAAAAATCTACCTCTATGAAAAACAATGAAAAGCTGTTCTCCATGTCCTGCCATTGACACCACGGGCCCAGGAAGACTGAAGATCTCTTTCTGAACACCTCCAACAGAAAACAATCGAAGGAGCAAGGCACTAGTGGCAGCAGCAGCCCACCCCTGGCCAAGGCATATGGCTTCAATATCCTCATTCTGGGGCATGTCTACTATCCACTCTTTGCTTGAATCCCAAGAACTAAAGTGTAAGCAGTGAAGCTTGCTGAAAATGAAAACAAGATAGGAACAATCAAACTTTCGTATTAGATATTTTATATATATAACTAATCATGACACCCAGAAACAAAACCAAATACGTAGTTTATTTTTCTGTTATATACACATAGTACAGAAAATGTCTTTAAGAAAGTAATTATGAAATATACTTAAAATAAACTATACTAAAACCATTAACAGTCAAGTAATTGAAGAATATTTAAACATACAGGAAAATACTCACAACATAATGTTAAATGAAAAACAAAAAAAGAAGGCTAAAATCTGCAAAGTATGATCCTAGGTTGTAAATACATACAAAAATCACAACCAAATTTTTAAAAAATTTACATTTGTAAAAAAAACCAAAAAAAACAGCCCCATATGTCTTGCATTACAAATCAGGTCATATCACTTTGACAGGTAGTTAGAGAATGTAACATGGGGATAATCAGGCAAAAACAGACATGTTCTGGGGTATTATGGGTGGGCTGGTATTTATACTAAACTCTTCATTCTGAAATGCCACACTATAAAAGGTGTAATTTTGTTCTATTAACTTTTTGTATTGAATTTCAACAACTGTATCTAACAGTTCAACAGTAACAAATTCCTAATAATCTCAAAGTTACCTTGCTAGTTCATCAGTGCTTTCACATGCCAACAAAATAGCTTCATGGGAAAGATCCGCTATTGTATAATTCAAAGTGTTCGATAAGTGTGTTGCATGGTGTATGGAGGTATCATGGAACTCCACATCTATGGCATTGTCTTGCTCATCATTATAGCAGCGAATGATTCCAATAGAGTTCCACATCTACAAACATGTAACGTTAAATACAAGTCTGAGAAAAACCAACACTCTGAGAATCAGTAGGCTGAAGTGGTACAAATTAACAACTATTATAATTCAGTTTACATCAAGGTTTAAGTTATAGGAGCAACCACAGCTTATCTACCTCTAAATAGTTTCAGATAACAATAGTAAACATCAGCGCTACAATAACTAATTATTCCTATCTTCATGAGAAGAAAGTACATATAAACACAAATTTACTAGGAAATAGAATATTTCTCATTTAATATTTTTAATTACATTACTGTCATTTAAAAAACAGCATTATAAATGACAGCATTTTTTTTTTGTTCCAAATAACTGGTTTATATTATAGTAATAAATATGTATATTTTAAAGCAACAAAAATCAATTTTGGAAACTTATCTTCCACTGATGTACACTATAGACTTAAGAGGCTCTAGTGTTTTCTTTCCTTTGCCACAAATATAACTTTATATAAATAATAGTTGACAATCAAAAATTAAGATTTATTACTTGATGATTACTGATGCAAAGTGTTATTAAAATAAAACATCACCTTTAATATTTACATATAAATTTCTGCCAGGCCTATACCTTTCAAAAAGGACAGCAAGCAAAGTTCTCAGTGGAAAACCTCAAATAATGAACAAAGTGAAATATTAAACATTTTTAGCTCTCAAACTTAAGATAAAAAACTAATATTCATTCATCCATTTAGGAAATACATATTTAATGCCTACTGTGCCATACACCGTTCTAAGTGCTATCAGTAAACAAAATAGAAAACTCTTTATCCCGGGGAAGCTTACATTCCAGAGGGGTGGAGGGAGAGGGGAAGGGGGCAGATAGTACTTTTTCATAGATGTATCACATAATCCTATATAATAAAAGCCTAATATGCTGTGTCTGATCATCCGTTCAATCAATCAAAGCATAGTATGCTAATGATATGCTAAGGCTGCTCAACCACTCATTATTAGGTTCATTATATATCATTTTGCAGAGCAAAATTTTAACACAATTTTCAAAAATAAAGTTGAAATAAGACCAAGGCTGTGAGTTAACCGTAAAATAAATCAACCACAAAATTAAAATCAACCAAAGTGCTCCAGGCTAGTTTTTTAAAAATATTTTTGAAAAATCAAGTGTTTTAAAAATACTTTTTAAAAAATATATATATATATGATTTTTTTACACAGAGGAAGGGAGAGGGAGAGAGAGAAACGTCAATCAGCTGCCTTCTGCACACCCTCCACTGGGGATGTGCCCACAACCAAGGCATATGCCCTTGACCAGAATCGAACCTGGGACTCTTCAGTCCACAGGCCGACGCTCTATCCACTAAGCCAAACCAGTTAGAGCTTAAAAATACTTTTTACCAAACTAATTAGCTATAGTGAGGTAAAATGCTTAAAAGTGAGAAAAACTATTTAAAAGTTAAGTGTAGATCCAAGGCTTACCATGAATCTGTGAGTGAGATGCGAAGGTGTAGAACCTGACTGAAATGGCTTTTGCCGGGGAGTTGGCATTGGCCCATCATATAATGGCCTTTGGGATGTTACAAGTGGTAGGTTGTAAATGCTTTCTGCTTGATCATCTTCCTCCTTCTCTTTCAGAAGACTAGAACCAGTTTTTAGCATTGTAATATCTAAAATACAAAAGATTATAATTAGAGAACCATAAATACCAATGACCCGGAAAAAGAAAAGCATGATTAAATCTAATAAGCTTTTCAGTCAAACTTTGTAATTCCAACAGGCTATTTGCCTTTCACTTTGTTAACATTTGCAGTGATGGTGCAAAAGCATTGGAGGGTAAAACTACTGGTGCCTTAGCATTAATCAAGTCAGGAGCCCCAATCTATTAGTGGTCAATGCATTGTTAACCATCACTCAATTACAGCAAAAATATAATTTTATTAAATCTTCATCACTGCACAAATTTTTAAAAAATGTTCTCTGTGTTAAAATAAAAAGTGTACATAAATATAATGGTTGTCTCAAAAAAATAAAAGCATTTCAGCAATTGAGTTGTAAGCTGAATTGATTTTTTTCATGAAACACCATTGTTACTTAAAAAAAATGTCAGATAATGCAGACCTGGGTCTTTGGCAAACATTTTCTTAAAAATGAATAACTGGCCGAACCGGTTTGGCTCAGTGGATAGAGCGTCGGCCTGCGGACTAAGGGGTCCCAGGTTCGATTCCGGTCAAGGGCATGTACCTTGGTTGCGGGCACATCCCCAGTGGGGGGCATGCAGGAGGCAGCTGATCGATCTCTCTCATCGATGTTTCTGGCTTTCTATCCCTCTCCCTTCTTCTCTGTAAAAAATCAATAAAATATATTAAAAAAAAAAAAAATGAATAACTGATAGAATTTGTGACCAATGATAAAATTTGAGCTTACAAACAAAAATCAAAATATTGGAAAACTTGTATCCATGGTACCATGAGCTTGATTGCTTCCCAATATTTAAAAACTTCTATTGAGATTGGTGATGATACTAACAAATATATTTTGGATAATGCATTCATATTAGGAAGGTCCAAAAACCTCAGTGAACCAGTATTTACCAAATTAGCAATGCATATGCTACAAAGTCAAACATGGTAAAAGATCAATTCAAAGCTCAAGACCAATGGATTTTTTAATAAATATTTTTATTGTTTTTATTCATTTCAGAGAGGGAGGGAGAGAGGGAGAGGGAGAGGGAGAGGGAGAGGGAGAGGGAGAGAGAGAGAGAGAAACATCAGTGATGAGAGAGACTCACTGATTGGCTGCCTCCTGCATGCCCCCTACTGGGGATCGAGCCTGCAACCCAGGCATGTGCCCCTGACCAGAATTGAAACCGAGACCCTTCAGTCCACAGGCCAACTATCTACCCACTGATCCAAACCAGCTAGGCCAGGGGTGGGCAAACGTTTTGACTCGAGGGCCACAATGGGTTCTTAAACTGGACCGGAGGGCCGGAACAAAAGCATGGATGGAGTGTTTGTGTGAACCAATATAAATTCAAAGTAAACATCATTACATAAAAGGGTACAGTCTTTTTTTTTTTTTTTAGTTTTATTCATTTCAAATGGGCCGTATCCGGCCCGCGGGCTATAGTTTGCCCACGGCTGAGCTAGACAGACCAATGGATTTTAATGTAACAGGGTTAAAAAGTTCATTGAAAAGTTTTCAAGCCCTGGCTGAATAGCTCAGTTGGTTAGAGCATGGCCCCGATATGCCAAGATTGTGGGTTCGATTTCCAGTGAGGGCATATAGAAAAAGCAACCAATGAATGCATAAATTAGTGGAACAACAAATCGATATTTCTCTCTCCCTCTCTCTCAAAAATCAATAAATTTAAAATAAAAGTTTTCAGATTTCATATTGCAAATAATATTTAAGAAGCTTTCAGCCGAAACCGGTTTGGCTCAGTGGATAGAGCGTCGGCCTGCGGACTGAAAGGTCCCAGGTTCGATTTCGGTCAAGGGCATGTACCTGGGTTGCGGGCACATCCCCAGTGGGAGATGTGCAGGAGGCAGCTGGTCGATGTTTCTCTCTCATCGATGTTTCTAACTCTCTATCTCTCTCTCCCTTCCTCTCTGTAAAAAATCAATAAAATATATTTAAAAAAAAAAAAAAAGAAGCTTTCATGTGTTTTTTTGGTGCAGTAGCAAAGAAGAATATCCACACTTATTTGAATAGGCTATTAAAATACTTCTTCCTTTTCAAACTACATATTTGTGTGGGACTAATTTTTCTTCATAAACTTCCAGCAAAAACAATATATAGCAGTACAAGGAGCTCTTGAGACCAAATCATTCTTAAATGATTCTGTTCTATAAATCCAATAACATTTAAACGCAGCACAATTTACCACTGTACATTGGCATTTTACTTAACATTGAAATGTATTACTTTAGTATGTAAGTTGTTACAACAGGCACTTTATTTGAAGGGCTTTAATTACAATCTCAATTTCTTTAACAGATACAGTACTATTCAGGTTATCTATTTCTTCCTGAGTTAACTTGGGAATTGGTATCTTTCAAAGAATTTGTGCACTTCATCTAACTTGTTGAATTTATGGGCGCAAAGTTGCTAGTAATATTCCATTATCCTTATTATATTATGTGAGCTACATACGTAATTTTAAATTTTCTAATATCCATATTTTAAAAATTAAAAACATGGATAATTAATTTTAATAATATATTGCATCTAAAATATAATTTTAGCATGTACTAATGTAAAAAATGATTAAGATATTTTGTCCTTTTTTCATATTATTCTTGAAAATTTGGTTGCATTATACACTTAACATCACTTCTTAATTTAAACTAGCCACATTTCAAGTGCTCAATAACCACATGTGGCTAGTGGTTACCTTTTGGATAGTGTAGATCTATAGGATCTACGGTGTTGAACCCTTTTTCAGCACTTCTATCAGTAATTTGTGTTTTCTCTTTCTTTCTTGATCAGTCAGGATAGAGATTTATCAATTTTATTGAAATTTTCAAAGAAATAGCTTTTTATTTAATTGACTTTTTAAATAGTTTATTATTGACAATTTCATTGAATTCTGCTTTTTATTATTTCCTTTCTTTTGCTTGCTTGGGGTTAATTTCCTCTTCTCTTTCTAATTTGCTAAGGCAAAAACTTAGCTCATTGACTTTAAATAAAAGTTTTAATAAAAATTGAGATTGATCAGCAGGATAGATCATCACATTCACAAGTCAATTCATACCAACTGAGTTTTCATCATCTTCTAGGAAGTGACTTCGCTGTCTAGGACGACCTGAAGCCAGCATGATGTCATCATCCTCATCATCATTTATAATCCCTTTTGAAAAAGAGGGGGTCTCAACTGTATTGTCATTTAGAAAATCACCAGCATTACTTGTATCATCTCCATCAAAAAGATCATTGTAATCTTTTTCCACTCTGCTAGATACCTTGAACAAATGAATACAAATTAGAAAATATTAGTGAACTATTTTGATAAGCTCAATTACTCAAAAGGCAATCTTTTAAAATGCACCTATAAACTCTATTAAGCAATGCCCTGGAAGAATAATTAATTAGTAAGTGTATGTATGAGGATTACATTTATATAAGACTTAGTCCTTATCTTAAATGCCTTGTAGTCTATGAATGGGCCAGGAATATGGAATAGAGTGTGCATATACCCAAATACCAGGCAAGTTTTATTCCCCAAAAAAGAAGTCACCAACAAGTCCCTAATTATGACATTCTTTCATTTACTTTTATTTTGAACAAAATACTACTTAGGTAAGATATATTTACTCTAAATTACCTCAGTTAAGGCTAGTTTTGTTTAGTTTATTTTGTTCTGATCCCTGTGAGGCATGAGAATGGCCCCCAATAGTTTCTGATGATTCTGTCTCTGGAGCTGGCAGCCCCTACTCCTTTCCAAGTCTTTCTTAGAGTCCTTGCTGATGGAGACTGCACCTGTACTGATGATCTTGGGGTCTGGACCTCCATTCATGTTCATGTTCTTATGCTTAGTATAGGTTCTCTATGTAAGGAGCGTATTCTTCAGGAGATAAATTCTTGAGCCAGTAATCCAGGTCCACCTTGTACTGTTTCTGCGGCTCCTCAGCTGCTTCTTATAATGCTCCTTCCAACTCTGCAGGATGTGCTGCCAGTGTCTGCCAACTTCCACCATGTGCTCGGGGCAGATCTTGCAGTTCCTTATTCGACCACAAATCCTTCATTGGGGGCTTCTTGGGCTCTCTATGGAATTTCATCTTCTCGGAATAGAAGTTTTTAGGGGGAAACTTCACTTTCACATTTTCCTAAAACGTCTTTTGGGCTTTGGTTGGGCTCTTTTTGAGGACAACAGATTTCTTGGAGTTCCAGATTAGATCAGGGTGGTCATTCCTAAACTGAGCCAGTTTTCCCTCAAACTCTTTTCTCCTTCTGGAAAGTGAATATATTTCAGCTTCATTTGCTGTGGGAGCTTCTTGTATTTCTCAAACAAGACCTTGGTCAGTTCCTGGTTCCTGAGTTTGTGGTGCATTTAGGAGTACTGGAGCTGTTTCTCCTTGAATTAGTGGAGGCAAGCAGTCAGGGGCTTCATGGGTAAGTTGGAATGTTTCTTGTGATTTTTTGCTTTTGTAGGATTTTTCAACACATTCTTTAACTTCCAGAACTCATTCTTTCAAAGTATGAATCTTTCTCAAATTATAAGACATTTCTAACCATTTAAGTTTGCACATTTCTCCAGAAAAGCTGCTTTTTCCCAGTCCATCTGTGACTGGATTGTTTTGAATGTGTGGTTGTCATTGGGTAGAAGGTTATCCTCGATGCATTTCTTTCTTTTTTAAAATCTTTATTGTTGAGATTATTACAGGTGTTCCTCTCCCCCACCCCCATCCCCACCCCTGCATTGCCCCCTCCCACCTGGTTCCTGCCCTGCCCCAGGCCTTTGCCATCCTATTGTCTGTGTCCATAGGTAATGCATATATTCATAAGATCTTTGTTTAATCTCTTCCCGCCACCCCCCACCCCCCTTCCCTCTGAGAATTGTCAGTCTGTTCCATTTCCATGCCTCTGATTCTATTTTACTCACCAGTTTATTCTGTTCATTAGATTTCTTATTTTGATTTTTAGATTCAATTGTTGATAGGTAAATATTTGCCATTTTGTTGTTCATATTTTTTATCTTTTTCTTCTTCCTCTTCTTAAAGAATACCCTTCACACATTTCATGCATTTCTATAGCTTTATAATGTCTTTACATAGTTGTCTTGGTTTTTAGGCAATGCCATCTTTAAGTCTTTGGGCCACTTACATGGTTCTAGCAGTCAAGACACCTTAGCACAGTGGTTCTCAACCTTCCTAATGCCACGACCCTTTAATACAGTTTCTCATGTTGTGGTGACCCCCAATTTCATTGTTACAAATTGAACATAATTAAAGCATAGTGATTAATCACAAAAACAATATGTAATTATATATGTGTTTTCCGATGGTCTTAGGCGACCCCTGTGAAAGGGTCATTCGACCCCCAAAGGGGTTGCAACCCACAGGTTGAGAACCGCTGCCTTAGCACAATCTCAAACTTGTTCAAACTTTCCTGATGAATTATTTCTGGATGTCTTACAGGGTGTATGACTCTAAGTTTCTGGTGTTTGAAGGATATTATTATAAATTTATTGAAAAAAGATGTCAGATTACTCAGATCTTTCATGAGACAATGTTTCCTTCACTCCATAGAAGAAGCTTCCCTGGACCACTCTAGCTCTCTAGAAACTGTGTTCATCTTCCAACTGCAAAGCTACTAAAGTCACATGAATTTTTCTTGATCTTCCTTTTTTGATCTCTAATTCATTTAATCCTCACAATAACTCTAGATGCTGGCATTACTCCTATTCTCATTTTACAGATGTAATATATTATGATCCTGTTTCTTTTCTTTTACAACTTTTTGTTTTTCCTGGAGTTAAGAATCTTCTCTCTCTTTAGGTTTTTTTCTTGAACAAATTTTCCTAAGATTCCAAACCTCCTGCCTAAAAAGCATTAAGACTGGTTGACATTGCTCTGGGACCCAAGTATAAAAAGTGAACTGGGAACTTCAACATTTCAGCATATACACTTTTACTTAATCCCTTTCAGTACAGTATTCCCCCTTCACCCAATGTCATGAAACTGGTAAGTATGCCTAGACCAAAGGCCTTTTCTCGCTCTTTTTTTTTTTTAAAGATAAGATCAGTAATCTTATTATTAACTAGGGGCCCAGTGCATGAATTCATGCATGGGTGGGGTCCGGCACGCCTGCCCCAATAGGGCCAGGCCAGTTGGGGGGAGGGGATGTGGAAGGTTGACCGGCCAGCCCCACCTCCTGGTCAAACTCCAGGTTGAGGGGATAATTTGCATATTAGCCTTGTATTATATAGGACTTGAGAGAGAGAAATCAATTTGTTGTTCCACTTATTTATGCATTCATTGGTTGATTCTTGTATGTCGCCTGACTGGGGATCGAACCCGTAACCTTGGCATATTGGGATGATGCTCAAACAAACTGTGCTACCCAGTCAGGGTGACTTTCTCTATTTTACCTTTACTAAAGAATAAATCTCTGGCATTCTACCAGAATGTGTATGGGGATGAGGGAAGGGAATTATCCAGGCTGTGCACACTGATATTGAGACACTGATATCTACTTGCTTGTTTTCAGCTCTACTTTTAGAAGTACCTAGTGCTATGAAATTCTCAGTCTTTTAGGAGTCATCTAGGCAAGCTGAACTAGACCTGTTTTACTCAACTGACATCTTAGAATTCAACTTTTTGAAAAGGTAAAGGTAGTCTCCAATCATGCTTCTATTTTCCAGCTTCCAAAATAGTTGCCATCTTCACTTCAACTGTCTTCCTTAACCTTATGGGATTACGCATTTTTAAAAATTCCTTTAGTGTAGTTTTAATGGGGGTTTGAGCTATCAGGTATCAGGTTTCTGAGCAGAAATAAGTGTACGTATAAAGTCTACAATCTTCAGCTGGAAGACCAAGACTTGAAATATGAATGGGTATATCTGCCAGGCAGGGAGAATAATGAACAAAAGCAAGGAAGTATAAAACAAGGTGGACTGACTTGCTTTTTCCTTTCTCTCTCTCTTTTTTTTTGGTTTTATTTATTTTTCAAGATGGACTGTTTAAAGCAAGCCTTCAAAAGGACTGCATGGCTAAGCATAAGAGGTAGATGGGGAATTCTAAAAGTTAAGGCTAATTCAGAGCAGAAAAAGTTTATAGGCTAAAACTAAGTTACAATTATTAACCTAATTTTTTCCTATGAAACATTTACAAGCATACCTCATTTTATTGTGCTTCATAGATAATGCATTTTTTACAAATTGAAGGTAAAGACCCTCCATTAGCAAAAACATTATAACACATTGAAGGCTCAGAAGATGATTTACAATTTTTAGCAGAAAAGTATTTAACTAACAATCCTGAAAATACCTAGATAGGAAAACAGTATTTCACAAAGGTGTTTCTTAGAAAGTCAAGGAATATTAATAGGCACTATATGGAGAAAAAAACAGCTTCTTAGTAAAATATATTTGGAAAACATCAGGTTAAACAAGTTTAAACAGTTTTCTTTATTACAGAATCATTACCGAGTATCTAACATAGTTAGATGAATTGTAATTTTCCAAGAAAGTAATGTAGTTTGTGATGCTTTCCAAATCTACATAACCACAGAAAGACACTGAAGAAACTGTTCTACCATATTACTTATTACCTTACTGCTTGGTATCTTTCCATTAGAGTTACAAACATTCTCCAGGAGCCCTAGATTTCCTTCTGCATCAGTATAAGCTATCCGACCACAAGTAGGATGCCAGGCCAGGCCACAAATTGCATAACCTTTCTCATGTTTCACCCTAAAAATTAAAAAGTAAGTTCTTAAGGCACTGTCAAGAAAAATATAAACTATGCATTTCTTTAGGTAAATTTTTGTTAGAAAATATTAAATGGTAGTAATTACATATGATGCCAATAGGTACTTGAATTATTGGGGGAATCAGTTTGTAAATTATAATTGTCAAAAACTATGCTATAAACCTAAAGCTAATATACAACTGTAATTTAAAAATGATATTTAAAAAATAAAATGGTCAAATAAAACAATCAATAAATACTTATTGACTTTAGAGAGAAATATCAATTTGTTGTTCCACTTATTTTTGCATTCACTGATTGATTCTTATATGTATCCTGACTAAAGAACACACCCACAATATTGGGGTATCGTGATGATACTAACCAACTGAGCTACTCAGCCAGGGCCAAAGCAACCAATAAATCTTACCTAATAATAGACAAACATGTAAATTGACCATACCTTCGCTATGCTAACCAGCCAGTCAGGAGAGTATGCAAATTAACCTAAAATGGCAGTTAATTTGCATACGTAGGCTCCAAGCGGTGGAGCGAAGCGTGATGGCCCAGGGGCCGGCGGAGCAGCGAAAACCTCACGGCCGCGGGGCCCACAGAGCAGCGAAAGCCTCACGGCTCCTAGGCTGGCTCCGGCTGGAGCCCAGCCAGAGCGAAGGCCTGGGTGCCGGGTGCTGGAGGAAAACTGGTGCCAGCAGCCAGGGGAAAGGAAGGACTATTGCACGAATCTCTAGTAATAATAATAAAAGCATAATATGCAAATCGACCAAACAGCCAAACATCGGAACGACCGTCCAGACAACCACAACATGACACCCACTGGTGCCAGTCCAGCCAAGGCAGGTGTGATGCGATTGGTCGGGACCCGGCCATCAACACATGATGGCCCCATAGAAGGAGGCCCAGGCCTCCAGCCGGCAGGGCAATCAATTGGGGGGGACTCCATGATCACCTCAAAAAGGGAGGCCCAGGCTACCCCACGGCGGCACTGCAGCGGGTAGCCTGAGCCTCCCTCTGTGGGGGCAATCCATCATGGAGCCCCAGCCAGGTGGACGGGGCCTACCTCTTTGGGGCAATCCATCATGGAGCCCCACGATGGATCGCCCCACAGAGGGAGGCCCAGGCCCAGCTGAGGGAACACTTCCTCCCCCTCCCCCCACCCAGTGCACGAATTTCATGCACCGGCCTCTAGTCAATAAATAAAAAGGTTTAAATGACCTTTGGTGAACTAGTAGGTTTTTGTTTGCATTTTGACAATCTAATAATTACAAATTTGAAATGTTTCATAAGACAAATAAAAGTCTAATTAAAATAAGCAAGAAAGAGAAAAAAGATACATTGAATCATACCTTTCCATGCACTCTTTGGTTTCCACATTCCAAACTATAATTGAACCATTAATACTCCCTGCAGCTAAATATTGCCCACAAGGAGACCAGGTTACTACATTGAGGGTCTATAAAGAAAAACAATAAATGACAATTTTGTATAATTTGAAATTAAACACTTACCTTACAAAATTCTAATTTTTATAACCCTTATTCAATATATTCCAGGTAACTTCTAATTAGGTCTGAAGACAAAGCTTGCTTACTTCTTTCTTTTTCAATAAGTTTCAACTATTACAAGCAGCTATTAATTTATCATGAGAAAATTATACTGGCACAATTTTAAAAGCAAAATCTAGAAAAATGTTATTATCCTAGAAAGAGAGATAACACAAGGTATCCTGTTAGCAGTCACTATCAAGATAAAGAGAAGTAGAAGTGAAGTGAACCTTAGTAAGCCATTGCTCAACTACTTGTCCTCTGTTTCCTTAACTGCAAAATGGGTGTGTGAGAGAGTGAGAGTGAGAGTGAGAGAGAATACAGACCAAAAACTTTTCCTGCTCTAAAATTGTAGAGTCTATGATCACAAGTCTCAGTACAACTCATTTAAAAATAAAGGTCAAATACTGCTAACATGAGAATAACTTCTAATACTATGTTAGGGTTAAATTTGAGTTCTTAAAAATTAAAGGATTTTTCTTATCAAATTTCTCAAAGAAAAGCTGTCTAGTTATTGGCTAAATGAAGAAAGACTGAGGGGAAGAAGATGGACACATACACAACAGACTGGAATTCTCCATTTCTAACAACATTTAACTGAAACTGTATTTAGGCAAAGTATGCATTAAATATTCCCTTTATCCTATTGAAAGTGTCACTTACAAAACCTACCTGAGAGATGAAATTATCTGAAAGATCAAATTGATTATTCCAAGTTTCTCTTCTATATAGCTTAACAGATTTTTCCACAGGAACTGCTAGTAACTATCAGAAAAGATAAACCGATTAAACAAAAGTTTATGTTAAATTAAATTGAAAGAGAAAAAAGGCAGAAAATTCATCCCAAGCTTACACAATATTAGAGTAAATCTGTATTTTAACTGGCAACTAACAAAACTCAGAAAATTACTTAAAATTTTGATAAGCAAAGAATGGGTGATAGTCACTCTACTGCTTGCATTGAAAAACAGAATGCTTGTTACTATGTTTTTAATACTACTTTTTAAGGTATCTAAGGCCTTTGGATCTAAAAATTCATCTCATTTATTAGAAGAAAAGAAATAGAGCCAGAATACTTGAAAAATTTAAGAAAAGGAAATGTATCTTCCTATGTATTCTTCCAAAGAAATAGACTAGAAGAAATTTAAAATGGTATACTCTTTTCATGTTGCTTTTGATCTTTGACTATATCATACGTGAAAAATAGACTATCACTATAGCTTCATTTTGTATTCTTTAATATGAAAGGTTGCATATGTTATCACATTTTAAAAGCCATCTTTATATCTTTTTCTATACTCTATCTGCTCATGTCCTTGTCTTTTTTTTTTTTTGGAGACCTAATTAACTTTATTAAGTGATTCATAAATCTCATGAATTGGGCAGCATCCCATCTAGCAACTAGGAAGGTATTCCCACATCCTTCTCTTTGTATCCTATTGATTTATAAGAAATCTTTATATATTAATGAAGTTAGCTCTCTGTCATATTATTTCAAACTTCCCAGTTTTTCACTTGTCCTTTGGCTCTGAAATATTTTTTATCATACAAAAAGATTTATTTTTTATATTATTAAATTTATTAATCGTCTTTTCTGAAAATTTTCACACATACAGAAAAGTTGACAGAATAAAGCAGATTCACCATGTGGTAGGAAGCCTCCAAGAAGGCCAGCCTCAATGGCTCTCACCTCCCTGCCCTTTGCCAATATAGTTACTAAATCTCCTTTTCTCCACCTTTACCATACACTAAATTTCCATATATATTGGATCCATTTCTCTGTTTAATAGGTATCTGTCTAGAGTAGCAAACTTTTAACTCCTACAGCATCATAATATGTTACATCTGACGGGTTAGTATGAAAGGTTAGTATGAAAGGTTAGACTCCATCATTTTTCTTTTCTAAGACTTTAGTTTTCCATATGGATTTTAGAATCAGCATTATCTGATTTCCCCAAAAATCTTACTGATATTTTATATTTTAATGTTGTCCAAACGACAGAATTTAGGGAAGAATTAAATCTTTATTTATATAAAAAATTTCCTAAGACTAGGATATATTTTTCTATTTAACAAGTCTTCTTTGAGTCCTCTTGCTAGTATGTTAAAATTCTCTTTATATAGCTCATCATATTTCTTATAAAATTATACCTAGTTATTTTATCTTCTTTGATACAAAAGTTTTTTTGAAAATAAGTGTTTTATTTTCGCCCACTGTATTTTTTAATGGCTATTATTTATATATAGGATTGTTATTGCTTTGTTTTTTTTAAAAGTGTTTTTATTGATTTTAGAGTGAGAGGAAGGGATAGAAAAATCGATGAGAGACATCAATCGCTGTCTTCTGCACAACCCCAACTAGGGATGAAGCCCACAACCCGAGCATGTGCCCTGACCACGTATCGAACTAGTGACCTCTTGGTTCCATGGATCAATGCTCAACCACTGAGCCACACTGGCCAGGCTGTTACTGTTTCTGAATATTAATTTTTCTTACAGCTCCCTTAATTTTCCCAGTTCATTTTCTTGGAATTTCCTTATATGCAAGCATTTCATTTGCAGATGAGCATTCTCCTTCCTCCATCCAAACCCTCCCATAGCTTTCTAGTGTCTAAATGTATCTGCTAGTACATCTTCAAGATGTTAAATACTGATGGTAAGAGTGGACGTAATAAGACTGTTTCCATTAAACATAGATGTAAAGAATATAGAAGTAATTCATTCATGCAAAATGTACTCTTTAAAAAGATTCCTAAAAAGCTGAAATGTTTCTCATAGCATTTCAATATGAATTAGTTGGCCTGGGGCTCAAAAATTTATAATCCAAATAAAATAATTACAATTTAAAAACTATTCTCACATTCAAATTTGATAACAACTGAAACAAATAATTTTTTAAAAGGTTGAAAATTAGAGTCACTTACCTTCCCACTTTTTGGCTGCCAAGCAAGTCTGCAGATTGATTTTGCATTTATCACATCACTGACCTTTTGTAGCAGTGGCCAACTAATAGCACATGTCTAATTAAAAAAAAAAAATTACTTCCCTTTATAAAAATTCTCCCCAAAAGATATGCAGAACTGAATATATTTAATAGGTGGATTCTTCAAATTGATATGTAGCTCAGAAAAAAAGGCAAGTTAATTCACTTCCACCTAATTATGACAATGTTTGATTTATCTAAATTACTTTAAGTCTTTCAGAGGTATAAGTGCTCAAGTTTTAAGTAATTAAATTAAAAGAAACATTTCCTATGTAAAATAAGTAAACTACACTCATTAAACAAACTTTCATATACACACGCAAAAAAAACAAACAAAACAAAACCTATTACATTAAAATCTTAAAGTGTCTACAAAAATAAACTTCATAGATCAGGAAGAATAAATTGTCTCCTCTGCCAATCTGGAGAGCACTTTCTTCACACCTCCTTTGGAACTTTTGTCAAGAATAAACAAAAACACAAGCAATAAATAAAAAAACAAAAAGAAAAAAATCTTTTATCAGGTTGGGTTAGTATAGTTGTTATGTGAATCCAAACTAAGTGTGGCCCATGCTTTATTTTATTTATTTATTTATTTATTTATTTATTTTTAAATATATTTTATTGATTTTTTACAGAGAGGAAGGGAGAGAAATAGAGAGTTAGAAACATCGATGAGAGAGAAACATCGATCAGCTGCCTCCTGCACACTCCCCACTGGGGATGTGCCCGCAACCAAGGTACATGCCCTTGACCGGAATCCAACCCGGGACTCTTGCATCCACAGGCCGATGCTCTATCCACTGAGCCAAACCGGTTAGGGCTTATTTTATTTTTGTATCCCGATATCTAGATCCCAACAGATGGCAGTTAGTTTGTAAATAATTAATAATGACTGAATTTCCCTTATTTATAAAACCTAAAAATGAAATTTTCCTGTAATTGAGTAAAAAAGCAATTAGTCTTCAACATTAGATCTTTTGCATTAGATTATGGAATTTGATCACAATAACAGTTACTAATGCTACTCAAAAAACAAACTATAAAGAAAAAGTATTATTAATTTGACCAAATAATACAATATATAACACTCAATATATTACAGAAATGGGCAAAAGTTTTAAATTCAAATTGATGAGTTTACCTGATCTGAAATTTGCCACACTCTGACAGATCCATCACAACTAGCTGATGCCTGCAGGAATAAAACAATAGATTTTTCTGTAGTTACAACCATAATACTATATGGAAACTGGTTCGATTAATATATCAAAGTGGCTTTTATCAACTGGGTGAAAATTTCTAATTCTCTTACAATTTTAAACATAATAAAGAAAAATGCAAGAAGAGAGAGGAAAATTATTACCAGAAAGACATCCTTAGGATCAAAGGAAAGACTTAAAACAGGGGCTTCATGTCCTCGAAATGTTTTCTGCTGGCTGCAATCCATCACATCTACAACTTTGACTAGAAAGTCACTATGAACAATAAAAGTAAAGTACATGAATAAATGCCAATACAAAAGACTCTCCTAAAAGCTATGATCCAAATATATCAAAATCACAAGAAATTTCATAACTCTTTAAAGCAACTTGTGAAGTCTGACAGCCAGATTTAATGACTGACCTTTTAGTTTTGCTCTATAAAGATGTTACAAACACAAGTCCAGATTTCTCATTATGTTAAAATACATATACTTCATAAGTTGCTTCCATAATTACATTTTAGATTTCTATTATTTGCTAATTAATTACAGTCACAACCATTTTTAAAAGAGCTGTACCTTTTACTCCACCTTGGCAACTCACCAATTACATATTTTTACTATGACAAATAAACCTCAAAGGAAACCACAAAAATCCTGACTGTACAGGCCCAGTTCTACCTGAAATAATTTTAAAAATCTTCTATCAAATTATCATCTTTTACCAATCTTTTTCATCATTTACCAAATAGACTGTCTGCAAAGCAATATATATATTTTAATTCAGAAGCACAAGTTTGCCCTCAAAAACCTTTACTAGTTAAAGACTTTAATACAAAAATTAAGTGAACAGAGTCATGAAAATGTTACCCTGAAAGCAATGAATGAGACCATTCTGCTTTAACAGAATTATTTCCTTTTCTGATATCAAGGCCCTTACCCAGATCCAGCAGCGATTTTGGTACCATCACTATTAAAGACCACATGATTTGCATTTGTGGTGAAGCGAGTCAATATACCATCTGGAACTCCTTCGGGAAATGTATGGACTTGAACAGTATTGTTAGATACTGCAGTGACCAATTTTCCACTCTAAAAGAAAAATATAAGAAATATTGGCAAGACAAATCCAAATTGATTGGGAATCTCTCCATCGTTAAATATTCTTAAAAAAATAAAACCAACCAAAATCAAAAAACAACCTTATAAATATAGCACGTATCAAAAAAAAAAAATTATCAGCGTACAATTTTCCTGAAATGTGTATTAGCAAGAAAAATTTATCTGCTGCCTTTAGAAAACTTCACCAGCCAAACATTTTAGCCTCTGATTTTTCTTTTACTTTTGGTTAAGAAAAATATTTCATTAGTATTTTTATGGATTTCCAAGTGTCATTTAAAAAAAAAAAAGACATAGGAGAGCTTTTCAGAGAAAACACAGCTAGTCTGAGTGAGGGATGAGCACATTAAAAGATATAGCCACAAGGGTCACACTACAGTTTCCACACAAAAATAATTACATGTCTTTCTGGAATAGGATAAAATCTAAATGCAGAATCCACAGCACCTTCTTAAAAACACTAAATAGCCCTAGCTAATGTGGCTCAGTTGGTTGAGCATCATCCTGTGTACTGAAAGTTCACCAGTTCAATTCCTAGTCAGGGCACATACCCAGGTTGTGGGTTCAATCCCAGGTTGCAGCTAGAGCGGGAGGCAGCCAATCGATATTTCTCTCTCATATTGATGTTTCTCTTCCTCTTCCTCTCCCTCTCTCGCTCTCCCTCACCTTCTCTAAAAGCAATAAAAATATATTTTAGCCCTGGTCGGTGTGCCCTATGATGTCAGTCTATGCACTGAAGGGTCGTGGGTCGATTCCAGTCAAGGGAACGTACCTCAGTGGCAGGCTCGATCCCTGCTGGGCATGTGCAGGAGGCAACTAATCAATGTGTCTCTCTCACATTGATGTTTTTCTCTCTCCATCTCTCCCCTTCCCTTCCAATCTCTCTAAAAATCAGTGGAAAAATATCCCCAGGTGAGGATTAACAAAAAAGAAAACAACTAAGTACACAGAAAATCTCAGGCTTCTAAATGATCAGCAAATACCACTGTTTTGCAGAGTTTTTAGCTAAGAGTCATAAAAGGTTAAGGATCTGCCCCAGTACTATAGTTTGATTACTTTGCAAAAAAAGAGATTAAGTCCCAACATACTAAATCATAGCCTACCAATCCAATAGAATTTTTGATTAACCATATGGTCAATTTATTAATTTTGATTAAATGATAACCACTAAGAAACAAACTATTCAAGTTTGTTAATAAATATCCTCTATCATATAGCAATATGTCTCAGCCACATTTGCACATTTAGGACCCTTAGCCTACCCATAGCACCTGCTTCCACTCCAGTGGAAAGAGAACTTGGTGATAAGAATGACATGTTACCAAACAGCAAAATTTGGGAGAATGCATACATCTGTTTGAATAACAGTACAGATGTTTCAAATTTAAACTGTAATTATACATTTATCAAGTTCAATTACTGGAAGACTAGTGAAAAGTACTATTTATGCCTACATTATAACTACTGTAAGTAATTAAACAATCCACAATAAATTCATAAGGTTGAAGCAAAGCTGACAATAATCTAAATGTGAAAACAAGAAGAGAATCAACAAAAAACTATAACCAATTTAAGACAACACTGATGATGCTAAATGTTCTTTGGCAAAACTACAGATACACTAACTATTCACGTGTGCACATCTACAAGAATTTTGCAACCTGGCTGTGCGTTTCTTGCAGACAGATTTCTTAGTAGAGTACTGATTAAGTACCCTTAGCTCTAATAAAGAATATTGGTAGCTCTTTAACAACATGATAACTAGCCCTGTATTAATATTAAAGTATATAACTGTACTCATTTACCTGAAAGACCTGAATATAGAACTGAAGTCATTTTCTAACAAATCTACTGGGAAACCAAATCACTATCAGTACTCTGTCAATTAGTAAAAGTTTGAAAAAGAAAAATGGTCCAAAAGATCAGGGCTCTGGTTAGATCTGCACAGGCCACTCTTCTCCCAGGTGAGTGGTGAGGAATGGAACCCAGCAGAGGATGACCTGAGCTTTAGCCCATTGTGTTCCGTACTATGTCATTTGACCTTACTCTGAATTTTGGTTTTTTCCAAGAATAAAATGGAGATAATTCCACATACATCTCCATATTTTTGTTAAAAGGCTCTGACACTTTAAAATACTATGCAAAAGTACTACTACCCACAAACATGTTGATTCATCCACTTTCACTATTTTGGAGGATGATATTTTCTGCAATTTGTTCTCAAATAAAGCATCTAACTGTACTTTCCTATATTGCTGGATAAAAAAAAAAAGTGTTTATAAGAAATTATGTTTTAAATGAAATACACTATAAAATTGTTAACTTTGCATGGCTATTTGGTACTGACATCTCAATGAAGTCCCACAAACTCTATTCCTAAAGCTAAATAAAACATTTCAGCACTGACTATAGTACTTATAGTGGGCTGAATAATGGCCCCAAAAGACATGTCTAAGTCCTAAGCCCAGGTTACCTGTGAATGACCTTATTTATAAATAGGGTGTTAAGTCAAGGATCAATTCCTGGTCAGGGCACATGACAGAACAATTTTACATCAGTTGCTGTAATTGTTTTTAATACCTTCAAAGCACATGAATATGCCTTTTCTCCAACATTAATGGACTTAGGATCATCATCATCCAAGTCTTCCCAAATCCTCACATCACCATCACTTCCACAAGTCACAATACAACTGTGAAGGAAACACACTCATTAAAAAAAGTCACCCTGTTTTCAGTCCGATTTTTTTAGAATGCTACTTAGGTGGGTTTTTTGTTTTTGTTTTTTTTTTAATAAATTTTATTGATTTTTTACAGAGAGGAAGGGAGAGGGACAGAGAGTCAGAAACATCGATCAGCTGCCTCCTGCACACCCCCCACTGGGGATGTGCCTGCAACCACGGTACATGCCCTTGACTGGAACCGAACCTGGGACCTTTCAGTCCGAAGGCTGACGCTCTATCCACTGAGCCAAACCGGTTAGGGCTAGGTGGTTTTTTTTTTTTTTTAAAATAAAATCAAGATATTAGATAATGTTTTCTCATTTTACATTCATAAGCCTCAATAACAAAGACTGCTAACCTCCTATGCTGTAAAATAAAAGGTGAGTTTAATGTTCTCTTTAGTTCTTCTTTGGCATACTAGTCTTTATCTATATATAGAAAAAGCCAGCGACAGTAATGCCTTAACGACCAGGACGACTGGTCGCTATGACACCCACTGTGGCCAGTGAACTGGCCCGATCAGGGGGCGGGGCCAGCTGGCCAACCTCCCGCAGCCCCTCCCCCCAGCCAGCCCAGCTCTGATTGGGCCTCAATTGGGGCAGGCTGGCTGGCCAATCTCCCACCATCTCCTCCTCCCGACAGGCCCAGCCCCAATCTGCCCCAATTGGGGCCAGGCCGGCTGGACCCCACCCGTGCATGAATTCGTGCACTAGGCCTCTAGTTTGTAATAATATAAGAAAGATGAGTATGTAAATCTCTGTAACAGCAGGGGTCAGGTCTCCTGTGTTAACCATTGTGTCTTTAGCACAAAGCAGTCTGATATATAGGAACTTTGACAAATGTTTGTGGAATGAATAAATAAATGGATGCAAGAGTTCAATTATCCAAAACTGATTATGCAAATGGCTACCTATCGCTCTCAAATCTTATTTTACATATTGTCTTGCAAGTGCTTTTATTCATCCAGTATGTGTCCTATCTACACATACAAAAGCCAATGAAATATAAAAATAATATGAACAATGGCAAAGAGGAGCCATAAAAAGAACTGTGGATGTTCAGAAGAAAAAGATTAATTTCCACTTGGAAAATCAGAAGGGTGGTATTTTCACTGGGGAAGTCAAAGGACAAGTAGGATATGCTGACATTGGTGAAAAGAGCAGTTTCAAACAGACAAAACACATGAACCAAAGTAAAGCTGTGGGAGTTTCGCTAGAGCAGACAGTACAGGAAACAGAAAGAAAATGTAGATGGGATCATTCTATTTAGGATAACCTTAATGCCAGAGTGAGGAGCTTGGACTCCCTTCTATAGGAAATAAATAAGAGGATCATAAGTATCAGTTTCCCCAGAATATTCCTGTTTTATGCATCCAGCTGGTTTAGCATTTATCCTTGATTAGTATTAGTTGCATCAAAATTCGTTGGGGTAAGTTTGACAGATCTCTTCTTTGCACTTCCAGCTTTTGTCATGATCCTGTTTTGTAATGTAACAAATGCAATGAATAGAGTTCTCGCTTTAACACATAGGTAAATCTGAAAGACAACTGATGATAACTCATCTCCCCCTTTCCATTCCTCGATGCAAATTAACACCTCCTTTCAAGGACAACAGGTGTTAACTGATAAAAACCAAAGTAAGGCCAAATATGAGTCCTTAGGGAAAGTGATTTTTTTCAGTATCCAGTGGTGATGGGAGAAACATTTCATATTGCTGTCCCTACCAACTATTTGGTCTACCAGCCACAGGAGATATACAAAGTTGCAAATGCCAGTTGGTAGGTCCAGTGGGAAATAATAGTAAAGTACAGTGGAATTAACAAGAAATATATGCAGGCCCTAGCTCAGGGGTGGGCAAACTTTTTGACTCGAGGGCCACAATGGGTTCTTAAACTGGACCGGAGGGCCGGAACAAAAGCATGGATGGAGTGTTTGTGTGAACTAATATAAATTCAAAGTAAACATCATTACATAAAAGGGTACGGTCTTTTTTTTTTTTTAGTTTTATTCATTTCAAACGGGCTGGATCCGGCCCGCGGGCCGTAGTTTGCCCACGGCTGCCCTAGCTGGTTTGGCACAGTGGATAGAGCATCAGCCTGTGGACTGAAGAGTCCTGGGTTTGATTCCATTCAAGGGCACATGCCATTGTTGCAGGCTCAATCCCCACTAGGGGGCATGCAGGAGGCAGCTGATCAATGATTCTCTCTCATCATTGATGTTTCTATCTTTCTCTTCTTCTCCCTTCCTCTCTGAAATCAATAAAATAAACATATTTTTAAAAAAAGAGAAATATATGCAGGAAACAGTTAAGTAGTCTTTTGGAGAGCTTTTAGAGTAGTTTGAACATTCTTACTACAGTATTTTTGTCATTTACTGTAGAAATAAAAATACTAATTTTATTATTGGCTATACTTTATAAATTTCGCAAAAACAAAAAAACTTTCAGAAGCAATGAACTGGAGAAAAATACTTCAAGTACATGTTTAATAAAAAATTAAATATTAAATTTCTGTCTGCTCCTCAAGCACTTGACAATAAAAATGTAACTTGAACAAAATCTTAGTTGACATTTACCATGCGGCCTAGAATGACAACACCAATCACAGGAAAGCAGAAGATATACAACTCCTGAAGAAGCATCAGCATCTACTTCATAAGTACACAGACTGCCTGAAAACCATGTCCTGTAGCTGCCCAGTGAGTTTGATCAGGATGGACAAGTCATGATCTTGTCAATCATGACTATGCTATCCAATAGAACTTTCTGATGATGGAAATGGTCTACATCTGGCTACTGAGCAATTGAAATGAAACTGAGGAACTGAATTTTTAATTTAGTTAATTTTAATTAATTTAAATCTAAATAGCTACAAGTAGCTAGTAAGTACTGTACTGGACAATGCAGCATTAAGACAAATGACCAGCCCCAGCTGGTTTGGTTAGTGTCGGCCCATGGACTGAAGAATCGCAGGTTCTATTCCTGGTCAAGGGCACATACCTCAGTTGCAGGTCCAATCCCTAGCCCCAATGGGAACAAGAGCGGGAGGCAACTAATCGATGTCTCTCTCTCACCTTGATATTTCTCTCCCCTGCCCCCCTTCCACTTAAATCAGTGAAAAAATCTGTCTGAAAATCAGTGAAAAAATATCTGCCAGTAAGGATTTTTTTAAACACACACACAAAAATGTTCTAAATCAATTTTGTTCATTTTTCATTCTAAGTTTCCTAGTGCAAGTATGAAAAGTGAAATGATAGGTGTTAATGTGTTGTTTCCATTAGTAAAAGAGCCTTTCAAACAGTTAAATGATATTGGTTTTACATCAATGTCATCAGAGTTTTGAAACAGAAAGTGAGTCAGATTAATTCCAATATTGGTTTAGTTTTCCCTTCAGTTTACGGAAACAAAATACAGCTTCATTATATTGAAAGTGAAACACCTGACATTATTAGGAATTCTATCAAACTTCATTTAAAAAGTTCAATGCTAAAGATAAAATTCTTACTTTTTATAGTAACAATATACATTCTCACAGAGCACAATACTGTAAGAACCATATTCTTACTAATCTATAAAACACAAATGTACTTGGAACTTGAATTATAATTCATAATTATGCCCAATTAAGCTGTGATAATACATCAATCAAAACAGAAGCCATACTTGTCAAATTTTTAAAAATATATTTTTATTGATTTCAGAAAGGAATGGAGAGGAAGAGAGAGAGAGAACCATCAATGATGAGAGAGAATCATTGAGCAGCTGCCTCTTGCATGCTCCACACTCCGGACTGAGCCCACAACCTGGGTATATGCCCTGACCGGGAATCGAACCATGACCTCCTGGTTCATAGGTCAATGCTCAACCACTGAGCCATGCCTGCTGGGCTAGATTATATATTTAATGTTAAATTATCAATATAAAAGACTTTTTTAATGTTAAATGTCACAAATGTTTTTTAGAAAAAATTGTTTTGAAATAGTTTTTGAATAGAAATGTTATAGACCAAAACAGAATAATTTGCTAATCAATAAATAATTCAAAATATTATCATTTTAATTGCAATTCTCTTGAAATCCTTATCCTCATTCTCAAAGGTGTCCTAATTTAGATGATAAATTAAGAAATCCCCTGTAAGTTTCTGAGAACCAGGACAAATTCTATTAATGCCTTTATCTTCCTTAGCACACGTTTAACTACGAAAAGGCAATGATTTCAAAGGCATTTCTCACCATCTGGATTCTCTACCCTCACAGAGCAACATTGTTCCCTATCAGACCACCCCTCCTTAACCTTTCCATTGGGCCTCATGAGATTCATGGTCAGGCACCAGCAAAATTTCTCTATCATTAGCTCTTTTTCTGAACATTCCTCTAAGGACACTGCTTCCTCTTAAGCCCTCTTAAGTGATGGCTGATTTCTTTTCTACATCCCTCTGGGGCCTAGAGGTAGGCCTTCCATGCATTTCATTCATTTCCACTTGCATTCTATTGCCACACCCTCTTTTTAAAAATAAAATCTTTTTACAAGTTTGAAACTGCCATCAGACCACCTATAGATTCTTAAAGGGAAATATCCCTAGTTCCCTAAGAATTTTTAGCACAAGGTTCATTGTTATTTTCTAACACTATTCCTATTATTCTTCGTGTTTTCAACATCCATATAGGTGAAACCTTCTGATACTCGATCTTGTCCTCTGCCCCATCTCAGACTCCCATAGTGATAGACTAGATTTTGTCTTTACCAATAGCAACTGCTCCACAATCTCAACTTCAATCATCCAAATCACTTATCTTTTCACCTGGCACCCTTAATATCCTAACTCCTATTAGGATCTACAATCTAATGAAACTACCTTTTCACTGTCTCTCCTTTCAAGTTCTCACATCCCTCCTAAACTGGCTTAGATTCCATAGTCTGTTACTAAAATCACTCCTCTGCATCACCCTCAAAACCCTCAGCCTTCTTTGACTTTGTCATACTTACCAGGCAAAATCCCAACCTTGGTTATATCCAACTCTCTGCCTATTAAAAAAATTTGCACTTGCAAAACTAAGTAAGGCTGAAAAAAACAAATAACCGAGTTATATGTCTCACTTTAAATTTATGATCACTAACCTGAAGTAGGCTTTTATTGCTGCACAGCAATCCCCTATATTCCGTGATTCATTCAATTTTCCATTTCTCCTATCTCTCTCATATCTATTTCTCTTGTTTCAAACCTACACCTCCTCCCCACTTTCAACTGATGACTTCATGTCCTATTCACTGAGAAAACAGAAGCAATCTATAGAAATTGTCCACATGTTCTCCCCATCCCTTTTAGAAGCCCCTTCCCTCCACATGAATTTGATCATGCTCCTCCTACATATGGCCAATCTCTCCCTCTAGTACCCAATATATTAGCCCCACACCCAATCAGGACATCACTCCAGCAATCTTCCCCCTTTCTGCTATGAAATCAAGTTATCCCTTTCTATTGGATCATCTCCACTCATATATATGCTGTAATCTTTCTCACTTTATAACAAAACAAAAATCTTTCCTGACCCCACATTCCTACCCAATTATCCTCATTCTTTGAGTGCCAGACTCACTAACTCCAAATCCTCCCTTTCCATTCTCTTGGTTCTACTGCAACAAGGTTTTCTTTCTTTCTTTCTTTTTTTATTGATTTGAGAGAGAGAAAGAAGAAAGGAGGTAAGGAGCCCTGACTGGTTTGGCTCAGTGGATAGAGCGTCGGCCTGCGGACTCAAGGGTCCCAGGTTCAATTCCAGTCAAGGGCATGTACCTTGGTTGCGGGCACATCCCCAGTGAGGAGTGTGCAGGAGGCAGCTGAACGATGTTTCTCTCTCATCGATGTTTCTAACTCTCTATCCCTCTCCCTTCCTCTCTGTAAAAAATCAATAAAATATATTTTTTTTAAAAAGAAAAGAAAGGAGGTAAGGAGAGAGGGAGAGAGAAAGAGACATCAATTCTGTTGTTTCACTTATTTATGCATTCATTAGTAGCTTCCTGGATGTGCCCTAACCGGAGATCAAACCTACAACCTTGGAGCATCAGGATGGCACTCTAACCAACTGAGCAACCTGACCAGGGCAAGGTTTTCATTCTTACCATTCCATTAAAAAGCTCAAAATCATCCATGTCCTCCACGTCACTAAAGCTAATGGTGAATTCTCAGTCCTGTATTTGACCCACCAGCAATATTTAATATAGTTTATTATTTCCTCCTCAAAATGCTTACTTCATTTCGCTTCTAGACATCATTCTTGTATCTTGGTTTTCTATTTTCCTTGCCAGCCCTTCTTGATCTCTAAATATTTTTATTTTTATTTATTTTTTTATTTTTTTATTTTTTTAAATGAGCATAGTATTCTTACTCTTCACCATGTTTTTATTTTTTTTTAAATATACTTTATTGATTTTTTTACAGAGAGGAAGGGAGAGAGACAGAGAGTTAGAAACATCGATGAGAGAGAAACATCGATCAGCTGCCTCCTGCACATCTCCCACTGGGGATGTGCCCGCAACCCCAGGTACATGCCCTTGACCGGAATCGAACCTGGGACCCTTCAGTCTGCAGGCCGACGCTCTATCCACTGAGCCAAACCGGTTTTGGCTCTCTAAATATTTTTAATTGTTCCAGGGCTTAGCCCTTGATTCTTTTTTCTTTTTTTTTTCTTCTTTTTTTTTTTTAAATCTTTATTGTTCAGATTATTACATTTGTTCCTCTTTTTTCCCCCCATAACTCCCCTCCTTCCAGCTCCCACCCCACCCTCCACCCTCACTCCCCACCCACTGAGTTCATCCATAGGTGCATGATTTTTGTCCAGTCACTTCCCGCATCTCCCACACCCCTTTTCCCCCAAGAATAGTCAGTCCATTCCCTTTCTATATCCCTGATTCATTATAGTCACCAGTTCATTCTGTACATCAGGTTATTTATTCACTTGATTCTTAGATTCATTTGTTGATAGATGCATATTTGTTGTTCATAATTTGTATCTTTACCTTTTTCTTCTTCTTCCTCTTCTTAAAGGATACCTTTCAGCATTTCATATAATACTGGTTTGGCGGTGATGAACTCCTTTAGTTTTTCCTTATCTGTGAAGCTCTTTATGTGACCTTCAATTCTGAATGATAGCTTTGCTGGATAAAGTAATCTTGGCTGTAGGTTCTTGGTATTCAGCACTTTGAATATTTCTTGCCATTCCCTTCTGGCCTGCAAAGTTTCTGTTGAGAAATCAGCTGACAGTCGTATGGGTATTCCCTTGTAGGTAATTGAGCCTCTTTCTCTTGCTGCTTTTAAGATTTTCTCTTTGTCTTTTGCTCTTGGCATTTTAATGATGATGTGTCTTGGTGTGGTCCTCTTTGGATTCCTTTTGTTTGGGGTTCTCTGCGCTTCTTGGACCTGTAAGTCCATTTCTTTCTCCAGGTGGGGGAAGTTTTCTGCCATTATTTCTTGAAATAGGTTTTCAATATCTTGCTGTCTCTCATCTTCTGGCACTCCAATGACTCTGATATTAGTCCGCTTAAAGCTGTCCCAGAGGCTCCTTACACTATCTTCACACTTTCGGATTCTTTTTTCATTTTGCTTTTCCAATTGGGTGTTTTTTGTCGAATCTTTGGTTTGATTCTTGTGCTCCTCTGGTCTGCTATTGGGTATAATATTCTTTATTTCAGTCCGTGTATGCTTACTTTCTAATTTCTTTATCGTAGCATCGAGGGTCTCATTAGTTTTCGTGAGGCTCTGCACAAATTTATGGCAAGCCCTCAAAATTGCGATTCTTAGCTCCATATCCTCCATTTCTGTCATGTTTTTTTGTCTCCGCATCTTTTATGCTTTCTTGGTGCACCCCCTTGTGGTCTCTGTGCGCAGTCTTGTTCTAGCCAAGCCTTAATTGTTGTAGTTAACACTAGAGGGATTTGACCACCAGGCCGACTGGCGGTGGAAATCAGCTGTGGGAAAACTTCAGTCCTCAGGGGAGGCGCTAGTCCAGCCCTTGCCTGAGGCGATTGGCAAATGGCTGTGCGCAGGGTTTGGGCGGGGCGGGCTCAACAGGGCGGGGGGGAGGGAGCAGCTATGGCCGCTCTCAGTCCATCCCCAGGGGCTCTGCCTCTCTGTACCAGCAATCGCTGCAAACCTCGGAGGGGCCGTAGCCAGACAGTCCCGCTTCTCCCGTTTGAGTCTGGGTCCCTAGAGACTCGCCCGGATCTGTAGCCCAGAGTCTGAGACTCGCTCCTGATTGAAAATGACAATCGCGCCCTCAGCCGCCAGCCCGCTTTGCGCGCGCACCCTCACCACCGCACCGCCGTACCTTTAAATTTTCCACACTGTGCCTCCGCTGAGCGTCGGAATGCTGTTGTTTTTGCTTCTAGTTGAAGAGACTCTCCTCAGCCAGCCTTCCCGTGGTTCTGGTTGATGTCCGCTCCGACTTTTAGTTGTATTTTTGAAGTGGTTGTCCACGGCGGCAGTCTCCGGTGTTTACCTATGCCGCCATCTTCGATTCTCCGATTCTTTTTTCTTAATTGCATTCATTCCTTCCCTAGGTGATGCCATCCAAGTTCATAGCATTAAATACCATCTCTATATTGGCAACTCCCACATTTAGATTTCCAGTCAAGACCTCAGTCCTGAATTACAGAAGGCATCAGCTCAAGATATAGATTTCTATCTCTAGTTCACATTTCTTCTCTGAGCTTTAGACCCATTTACTCAGCTGGCTACTTCTCTCGTTGAATATCTCAAAGACATCCTACACTAAATCATGTCCAAAAGCAAACCCAATCTCCATCCCCCTTCTACCTCTGAAATATGCTCCTCTCCAAGCTTTTTAAACATCTGCGAATGGCACCATTACTTCCTCATCTAGAATCACAGATGTTATCCTAGACACCTCCCTTTTCTTTGTCCTTAATATCCAATCCATTCTGTAGATTTCACCTTTTTTTAAAAAATATATATTTTTATTGATTTCAGAGAGGAAGGGAGAGGGAGAGAGAAATAGAAACATCAATGATGAGAGAGAATCATCAATCAGCTGCCTCCTGCATGCCTCTTACCGGAGATTGAGTCTACAACCCAGGCATGTGCCCTTGACCAGAATTGAACCCAGGACTCTTCAGTCCCCAGGCCAACACTCTATCCAATCAGCTAGGGCTGATTTCACTTTTTAAAGATTTCCTGACTGTATCCTGTTTTCTACATACCCATGTCTACTCTAGTCTGAGCTTCCATTACATGAACCAGACTAAGACAGATACCTTCTAATAGTCTCTCTGCATCCACTCCTACTCCTTTTCTTCCATGCATCCTCTCAAAAACAAGAGTCTGGCCCTAGCCGGTTTGTCTCAGTGGATAAAGCGTCAGCCCACAGACTGAAGGGTCCAGATTCAAGTCTGGTCAAAAGCCTATACCTTGGTTGCAGGCTGATCCCAGGCCCTGGTCAGGACTCATGAGGGAGGCAACCAATCGATGTGTCCCTCTGTCCCTCCCCCACTGTTCCACTCTCTCTAAAAATCAATAGAAAAAATATCCTCTGATGAGGATTAACAATAACAACAAAAATAAGAGTCTGATCATATCTCCTCTCTGTTTCAAATATTTAGTACCTTCCTACCATATGAAGTCAAGATTCCTTAATAAAGCTCAAAAGGCGTTGGATAGGACGCCTACCTTCACAGATTCATCTCATGTCAATCTCTGCATCACTATCCACATTTTAGCATCACTAGCTTTCCTTCAGTTCTTTGAGCATACCACAGTCCCTATTCCCACGGGGCCTTTACACATGGCGTTCCCTCTTCCTTGAACGCCAACACCACCACCCCACTGCCACCACCTACCTCTTTATACTTAATTACTACTCAGTCTTCAGATCTCATCTCAAAAAACACTTCCTCATGCCCTGGCCAGGTAGCTCAGTTGGTTAGAGCATCACCCTGATAGACCAAGGTTGCAGTTCCAATCCCCGGTCATGGCACATATAATTATCAACCAATGAATTCATAAATAAGTGTAATAACAAATCAACGTTTCTCTCTCTCAATTTAAATAAATAAAAAGAAATACTTCCTCAGAGAAGCCTTCCCTGCCTCTTCAAACTAGATCAACTCTCCTTCATTTAGGCTTATCATTGCGCATATCATTTCATACTTCTGAGTGTAATTCTAAATGTAGATTTATTTTATGTGATTAATTTGTGCTCGGTGTCAATCTGAAAAGACCTTAAAGTCAATGAAGGAAAAGACTGTGCTTCATTAACATGATTGTATCTCTAGCTCTCAGTGGAATAGCCATGTAAACATTTTTTTCAATGAAAAAAAATCAACATAGATGTGACAGAGGAAGCCACAGAATTAGACAGTGCTGCATAGGAGTGGGATTTAGAAAGATAAAAGGGACCACAATAGCCCTAACCAGTTTGGCTCAGTGGATAGAGCATTGGCCTGCAGACTCAAGGGTCCCAGGTTCGACTCCAGTCAAGGGCATGTACATTGGTTGTAGGCACATCCCCAGTGGAGGGTGTGCAGGAGGCAGCTGATCGATGTTTCTCTCTCATTGATGTTTCTAACTCTCTATCCCTATCCCTTCTTCTCTGTAAAAAATCAATAAAATATATTAAAAAAAAGTGGGGGACCACAATAGCCCTGGACAGGTGACTCAGTTTGTTGAGGGGTCCTCCCTACACCAAAAGGTGGCAGGTTAGATTTCCGGTCAAGGCACATACCTAGGTTGTGGGTTCGATGGCCCACCCCACCCCCCTTTCCCCGCAACTCTCTTCTTCCCTCCCTCCTCTCTCTTTAAAAATCAATGAAAACATATCCTTGGGTGAAGATTTAAAACAAGGAGGTGGGGGTGGGACCAGAATAACCCTGGGAAAATATCACCGTAGGGACTAAGCAGAGGAAATAAATTAGAGGGGGGGATACCATCAGAAAGTTAAAAACAAAAAAGGAAACAGCATCACGAAAGCCAAGGGAGGATAAAATACAAAAAAGATAGAAGGGGCCATTGAATTTGACAAGTAGGCACCTACCAATCTGACAGAATACTCAGTGACGTGAGATGCTGTGAGGAATTGAACAGAGGTGAAATACAGAGGAAAGCTCGCGTCTTTCCAACTCCCCTGGAAGCAAGATTTTACACTCACCAACGTTTTTTTTTATATCCTTCAACTACCAAGACAGTCCGTATAGAACAGTGGTTCTCAACCTTCCTAATGCCGCGACCTTTTAATACAGTTCCTCATGTTGTGGTGACCCCCAACCATAAAATTATTTTTGTTGCTACTTCATAACTGTAATTTTGCTACTGTTATGAGTTGTAATGTAAATATCTGATATGCAGGATGTATTTTTATTGTTATAAATTGAACATAATTAAAGCATAGTGATTAATCACAAAAACAATATGTAATTATTTATGTGTTTCCCAATGGTCTTAGGCGACCCCTGTGAAAGGGTCGCTCGACCCCCAAAGGGGGCGCGACCCACAGGTTGAGAACCACTGGTATAGAATAATAAATCTAAGGAAAATAGGTGTGCCATTTTATATTTCAACCTTATTTCTCTATATTGGTACGAGTCATGTTAGGCTGACTGCTTATCTAACATATAAGACTAAATGTTCTAATATTTACACCTGAAACGGTTTTTTTTGCTTCTCAAAGTACTTTACCTCCCCGAATCGTCAAAACAGACATCCGTGTGTCCCTCTGTATGTCCGTATCTCATCGGCTTCTGTGTGGCAGGCATCTTTTCCTTCGCCTCCCTGGAAATGTTTTATAACATCTAGTATTACTTTAAAGACGAAAAAGCCGGGGGCTGGGGGACAAGGGGATGAGCCTCCCCACGGGCATGCTCCCGGCAGCCCCTCTTCCCCCACCCGAGTGGCACAAACAGAAAAAACAAATGGAGGGTCTGTCAGACAGTAATCCTGGACGAGGACACTTCTCTCTGGCGCGAGTAGCGAGAGAAGGACTCACCAAGCCGACTGAGCCTCCACGACAGGAGAGAGGACAGGCAACCCCCGGCGCGCGGACGCTTCCCGCGCTCGGCGCGCTCGCCAAACTGCGCCTGCGCCGCCCCGCCCACGCCCGGCGCTAATCCCGGCCCCAGGTCGCGGGCTGGTGACGTCAGCGGCGAGGAAAAAGCCGGCTGCCGGGGGCGTGAGGAAGAAAGGGGAGGGAGCCCGACACGGAAGTGGGGGGTAGCGTCTGGGAAGCAGACGGAGGCGGTGGCCGCGACGTAAGAGACGGGAACCGGGCGCCCAGAGGTGGGAGCTCGCAGAAAGGCCACCGCCTGGGGAGACCTACATGAGGTGCAGGAGTCGCTGGGCCTCCCTTCTCCACCTCCGCGAGCACCCAGACTGATGGCGATGGTGATGGCGGCTGCTATTCGGACAGCCCCAATGAAACTGCGTTCGGAGCGGTGAGTGGGGGAAGGGTGGTTGCTGCCTGGCCTTGGGGATTGGGGTCCGCGCCTACCTTTCCGGCTCTTCTCTCACGTGCGACCACGTCCGCGACCCTGAACGGGTCCAGCCCTTCCCGGGCGCCCGGCTGGAGAATGGCATCTTTGGGCATCTTCCCTAGAAGAGAGGGAGGCGAGACCTTTCTCGAGCCTTGGATCTTGGCATCCTTCGCACCCTCACCTTGTCGTTTTTATAGAGATCAGAAGGAGGGACAATTTAATCACAGTGTTCGGTACCTGAAGGTATGGCGAGTACATTAACGCGTGGTCTCGGGGACTCCACATATATCCCTGAAGAAGGAAGTTGGGTTTCCCTGTTCAGACGCCACTTAAAGTTCACAGAAGTGCGCATTTGGATCTAAAAGAAGAGCTAGAACGAAAGTATATTGTTGAATACTTCGGTTCTTGTAATCGTTGCTAAGGTCTTGGTCATTGAGTTGATGCTTTGCTTGTGTCTTCACGTTCTCCATGTTAGTAGACCGGTCTCTGATGAAAACCTTCACAAAGTGTGTGTGTGTGTGTGTGTGTGGTCCCCCACACAGCCTCAGTTATACATGGTTTAGGACATAAGTGAGACGTTTTTCTCTTGTAGAGATTTCCCTGTTGTTGTTCTGTCTCGTTCCATTTGGTAAGGTTGCAAACACAATTAAGACAAACCGGGGTATTGTTCTGCCGGCGGTGGCATTGTGTGTGTGAAGGGCTGTTTCGAGTGCGGGGGCTCCAAACAGGCTCGCTAGATACTGGGGTTTGCTGTGTGAACGAAGAGGAAGAGTGATTGGCTGAAAAAGAACTTGGGATGTGTGGGAAATTAACCAACCCAGTGTCGAATTCCCCAGTGAAAGGTACCTGAGACAATTCATCTGAGATTTTTAGATAGACTGAGTTACAAAAATTTTTTTTATCAAAGTAAATATCATTGGATAGACAGTAAGGGGTCAGGCCGAACTCCGACATTGTTCATCTCAATACTGAATAAATCATGATGAGATTTCAGTGTAGGTACTATTCAGAGCTCAGCATAAGAAGAATTTGGAAATTGGAACAAGAATTATAGCTATGAAATGCTCTAACTATAATGTCTATGATACCATTTGACTTTAAAAATATGAATGCGGTCCACACTTCTGTCATTTCGCTTTGCTTAGCAATCAAGCCATTTGATTCATAGGCTAAAGAAAATTTTCCTTTACAAATTTCACATGTATGAAAAGAGCTTGTGCCGTACAGTCAAACAGCCCTAGGTTTTAATTTTAATTAAACCCTGAATACGCTCCTTTACTTCTCCAGATTGTCAGGTTTCTCATCCCCAAAATGAAAATGATACCTATCTCCACCAAACTGCTAAAGTATATAGGAGATATTCATGGATGTACAAAACTAATTATTATTAATGTGTATTGGGTGGGCATTTGATGGTTTCATTTAAAATGGAGTCGGTTTAAGTCATCCTGTAAAAATTTTAAAATATTAAAAGATGTAATCTTGTTTTTGCTAGTGTGTTTTTACAATTCTGTTTCTGTTTCAGTCAAATGCTTGCAAATTTTAATGTCTTCAGTGAGTTCATGGCCTTCCTGAGGAAAACAGACATTCAAATATGTATGAATGATAGTGCAGTAATGAAATGTGTGTAACTTAAATGTTAGCAAGATTTCTGGTTATTTAAGATCACATGGCTTTTTAAAAAGAAATCGATGTAGTTGTCTGTCACTGATGTAGCTATCAAAATTTTCCAAATGGATGTGTTTATCATTAATAGTGCATGTCTCACAGAAGTGAGTAGCTGAATGAACTCACTGAAAATGATGCCAAGGTCAGATTCAATTGCAGTGAAGTTAGTTAGCTTTGTTCTGTTGTGACCACTCATAGTACCCTTAGGCTCACAAATATTATTGGTCTCAAGGGCAATAGAAAGAAAAAACATGAATATATTACCATTCAACTGATGGTGGTATTACCTACATAAATAATAATATCCTAGTGTTAGAGTCAGTTTATCCAAGAGGCATATGAGTATTGCCTTATGGAAGGGGTTTTAAATATACCTTTTCAACAAAATATGTACTTTATATAAAAATCATTGATCCTGTGAAAGAGAGTGTAACGATAATTGAAAAAACATTGAAGGGAATTTAGAAATTTTTATATATCTGAATGTATCCTAAAACTCACCAGTCTTTTTTATTTATTTTTTAATATGTTTTTTATTGATTTCAGAGAGAGGAGGGGGAGAGAGAAACATCAATGATAAGAAAGAATCATCGATCCATGGGCTGCCTCCTGCATGCCCCCCACTGGGAATTGAACCCAAGACCTGGGCATGTGCCCTTATCAGTCATAGCTCAACACTCAACCACCGAGCCAGACCAGCCAGGCTCACCAGCCTTTTAAATTTATTTTTGGGGTAAATAATACTTGCACGTGTACAAACCTTCTAGGATATAAAAGAGAATACAGTAGAAGTCCTGCTCCTAGCTACTTAGCTCTGCTGTCTAAAAACAGCCAGTATTTGAGTCTTGTGTTGTTATATTGACACTGGATCCTTATGACAGCAAGACAGATATAATCCCTGTTTTAGTGATGAAAAAAACTGAGACTCAGAAAGTTTATAATTTGTTCAAAATCACAGTACTACCAGATGTCAGAGCTACAAATAGAAACCAGGTCTTTTACCTTCTGATCCAAGGTAGTCTTACTACACTGCTCTCCAAATCATAACTATTGCCATAAAACTTAGAATTTAGTGACACATACCAAGACATTAAAGCAATTTTATATAAGTCTAGAGACACCTTTCACTAGGTTGTACATAAAACTTGTTCCCAAGCGTAAATATAAGCATATGTAATTATTATAAAGCAATGAAAAGAATCCTTATATAATAAAAGGCTAATATGCAAATTGTCCCTTCTACCGGGAGTTCGACCAGGGGGCCTGTGGCCCCTCCCCTCAGCTGGCTCTGCCCCCGATCGCCCCTCCCACCCCAATCAGAGGTGGGGCAGCCCGGCCAACCTCCCACTTCTCCCCCTGGCCATCCCAGCCCGATCATCCAGACCCCACCCGTGCACGAATTCATGCACCGGGCCTCTAGTAATCTATAATAACTTAAAAGCAGTTTGCCTTCTATTTCTGTTGAAATCTATTACTAAGTTAGCTTGCAAAAACTATGAAACTTATATACATCCATAATATTTTAAAAAATTTTTAAATATTAAGACTTTTTAAAAATAGCTTGCTTATTATCAGAAGTAATATACCAGTAAAGTGCTTTATGATATTTCAGAAATGCTGAAGTCTCTTCAGCCTCAGTTTTTTGAAGTATGTTTTTGTGCAGATTTTCTAGCCTTATGTATAAATAACCTTTGTTTAATCTCTTTCCTTTTTTAATCTTAATTTTGCTACTTTTCCACCTTTCATTTTTAGAAATTAGCTTCTACATGAAAAGTTATGAGTAATAATAGAAAGCAGCTAATACGTATTTTCATTAAGCTCAATGTATGCTGCTTTTGTACATTTTAATCCTGGCAGTAAAAACATGAAGCAGCTGACATTATCCAGATTTTACAAGGGAAATACTGAAGCTAAATGAGATTTTTAAAATCAGTTGACTAGTAAGTGACAAAATCTTAATTTTAGCTTGTGTTTGATGATTTAGTAGCTCATGCTATTTCACCTGTACCATGCTTCATTTTAAATAGAGTATAGTGAAAAACTATAGGTTATTATTTTTTATGGAGCTTAAAAACTTTAAAATTTTGTCTTTAGACTAAATTGCTCTTAATAGACTGCAAGAAAACAAGCCAAAATGTCTAAATTGACTACCTAATTGAATTGCAGTTGACCCTTGAACAACTCAGGATTTAGAGGCCACAATCCCCTGCCCTCATGGTTAGTCAAAACTCTGAATATGACTTTGACTCTCCCAAAACTTAACCTACTGTTGCCCATAAGCTGTCTATTAACACATATTTTGTATTTTATATGTATGTATATATTCTTACAATAAAGAAAATAATATTAAAATCATTAGGAAGAGAAATACATTTACAGTAGTGTATGTATTTATTGGGGAAAAATTCCACATATAAGTATACCCATGCAGTTCCAACATGTGTTGCTAAAGTGTCAACTATATAGTGTTTTTCCTTTTTTATTGATGCATTGATTGATTGATTGTTTCTTAGAGAGAGAAAAAGAGACGTTGATTTGTTGTTCTACCCATCTATGCATTCATTGATTGATATTTGTATGTGCCCTGACCGGGGATCAAACCTGAAACCTTGGCTTATCGGGACAATGCTCTAACCAACTGAGCTACCTGGCCAGGGCAGGTATAATTTTGATTCATTCACACTGGATGGCTGTTGTTGTGTTGGCTGTTGTCATTTTTTTTATTTAACAATCTTAAGTTACTAGTAAAAAAGTCAGTGCCCCTGACTAAATAGTCAGGTATTACATGTTTTAAATATTCTTATGGCACACTGGTTGAAAATTGCTGCTCTAGATTAACTTCTTTCAGTTACAGGTTACTAGACTTTTCTCTTTATCTTTAGCTACCATGTTCAGGAAATGTACAATAATGTTAATAGCCCAAGTTAAATATTTCTTCAAAATTTATTCCCCCTCCCAAAAAAAATTATGGTAAGCCAAATATCCGAAATCATTGCTTATGCAGGTTTCCTTTTATTTATTTTTTTAATGTTCATGTTTTTTAAAATCTTTATTGCTGAAAATATTACATATGACCCCTTTTTTCTCCCATTGACCCCTTATAAGCCTGCCCTCTGGTCCCCCGCCCTAGGCCTTCACCACCCTATTATCTGTGTCCATGGGTTATGCATGCATACAAGTTCTTTGGTTGATTTCTACTCACCCACCCACTTCCACCTTCCCGCTGAGATTCTACAGTCTGATCCATGCTTCTGTGTTTCTGGATCTCTTTTGTTCATTAGATTCCACATATGAGTGAGATCATGTGATACTTGTCTTTCTCTGACTGGTTTATTTTGTTTAGCATAATACATGCCAGGTCCCTCCATGCTGTCTCAAAGAGTAAGAGATCCTGCTTTTTTATTGCTGCATAGTATTCCATGGTGTAAAGTACCACAGCTATTTCCAGATCTTAGCTATTGTAAATTGCGCTGCTATGAACATAGGGGTGTATACATTCCTTCTGATTGGTGTTTTGGGTTTCTTAGGATATATTCCTAGAAGTGAAATCACTGGGTCAAAGGGGAGTTCCATATTTGATTTTTTGAAGAAACTCCATACTATTTTCCATAATGGCTGCACCCCACCAGCAGTGTACTACGGTTCCCTTTTCTCCACATCCTCGCCAGCACTTGTCATTTGTTGATTTGTTGATGGTAGCCATTCTGTCAGGTGTGAGGTGATACCTCACTGTCATTTTAATTTGCATCTCTCTCTAATGACTTTGAGCATTTTTCATATGTCTCTTGGCCATCTGTATGTCCCCTTTGGAGAAGTGTCTATTTAGGTCAGTGGTCCTCAACCTTCCTATTGCCGTGACCCTTTAATACAGTTCCTCATGTTGTGGTGACCCCCAACCATAAAATTATTTTCGTTGCTACTTCATAACTGTAATTTTGCTACTGTTATGAATTGTAATGTAAATATCTGATATGCAGGATGAATTTTCATTGTTACAAATTGAACATAATTAAAGCATAGTGGTTAATCACAAAAACAATATGTAATTATATATGTGTTTTCCGATGGTCTTAGGCGACCCCTGTGAAAGGGTCATTTGACCCCCCCCCCCAAGGGGTCGCGACCCACAAGTTGAGAACCGCTGATTTAGGTCCTTTGCCTATTTTTTAATTGGATTGTTTGTCTTCATTTTTTTAAGTTAAATGAGTTCCTTATATATTTTAGATATTAACCCTTTATCAGATGTATCATTGCCAAGTATGTTCTTCTATACAGTGTGCTCCCTTTTCATTTTGTTGATGGTTTCTTTTGCTGTGCAGAAGCTTTTTAATTTGATGTAGTCCCATTTGTTTCTCTCTATATATATATTTCTTTTCATTACAGCAGTCCCTTTAGCATTTCTTGCAGTGCTTGATGGTGACAAACTCCTTTAGCCTTTTTTTTGTCTGGGAAGCTCTTTATTCACTATCTGTTTTGAATGATAACCTTGCTGGATACACTAATTTTGGTTTTCAGATCCTTGCTTTTCATTACCTTGAATATTTCTTGCCATTCCCTTCTGGCCTGTAGGATTTCTGATAAAAAATCAACTGACAGCCTTATGGGAGCTCATTTGTAGGTAACAAATTGCCTTTCTCTTGCTGCCTTTAATTTTTGGCATTTTAATTATGATGTGTCTAGGCTTGGGCCTCTTTAGGTTCTTCTTGCTTGGGACTCTGTGCCTTCTGAACTCGTGTGACTATTTCCTTCACCAGGTTAGGGAAGTTTTCTACCATTATTTCTTCAAACACATTCTCTATCCCTTGCTCACTTTCTTCCCCTTCTGGCACGCCTATTATGAGAATATTGTTACAGTTTATGTTGTCCCACAACTCCCTTAAACTGTCCGGATTTTTTATTGTTTTTCCTTTTTGGTTATTTGATTAAGTGATTTTTTTCTTTCCTGTCTTCTAATTCACTGATCTGATCCTCGACTTCCCCTAATCTGCTGTGTATTCCTTCCACTATGTCCTTTCTTACTGCTGTGTCATTTTTCATAGTTATTATACCTTTTCTTATGCTGTTGAGCATTTTTGCCATCATTATTTTGAACTATGTCTGATAAATTTTTTATCTCCATTTCATTTAGCTCTTCTTCTGGAAAATTATCTTGTTCTTTTGTTTGGGGCTTGTTTTTTTGTCTCCCCATTTTGGCTGCCTATTTGGGTTTGTGACTATGTATTGGGTAGATCTGCTACACTTCCCAATCTCCAGTGCAGGTCAGTGTCAGATGCTGTTTCTGACTGGCACTGAGTATCCTGTTTGGAGCTATCAGCAATCCACAGCTTGTGGCTCCCTCTGCTGGGGCTGGGTGCCTTTGGAAAGGACCAAGATGTACACCATGGTCTGCTTTTCCTAGCCCTGGGCCCAGAAGGAGATCAGGCAAAGACTCAATGCCTGCAGGGATCCTCCTCTGCCTGCAGTCTGATTGTATTCCGTTTTGATTAGCCTCAGGCTATCGGCCACTGGGTGGGGTGAGAGGTTTTCCAACAGCGTGGGGTAATTGCTTCCTTCTGCAGGCTGATTGTTATTCTCAGTTTCATAATGGGCCTCAGAAACTCCACAGATGGGGCAAGGAGTTTTCCAATAGGGTGGGGCAACTGCCTTACTCCCAGCCAAAAACCACCTGGATAACAAAGGTCCACTGGAGAAAGATGTCCTCTGCAGCATGAGGGAATGACTCAGCACAGGAAATCAGGGTATCTGCCTTCTGATGTCTAACCCCAGAACCCCCATCCTTGGCTTCTGTTCTCACAGCTCCAGTCCATTCTTTCCTCCCTCTGCTGGAGTCGAAGGTGAGTGGCTGCACATGAAATTTTGTGTGTTGGCCCTTTAAGAGGCTGTCTTTGGCTGGCAAACAGCAACCCTGCTGCTTTTCACAGCCAGATGTTATGTGGGTACCTTTCTCAATTCTGGTGCTCTGGGCTTGGGAGCCCACCTTGGGGTTTAGACCCCAGAGTTCTCAGTGGAAGTCCCCACAGCTGAGATATACCTCCAGAACTTCAGCCCATTTGTGCCTTCACACCTTCCACCAGTCTCTATGTGACCTCCACTTTCCATCCTTGGTTATCAGAGTTCTCTCCAGCTAGCATTCAGCTTAGTTTTTCTGTATTTTAGTTGTAATTCCAGTTTGGTCCTGGAAGCATGTTAGTGTAGCATCGACTTACTCCGCCACCATTTTGAGTGTCCTCTTAAGCAGGTTTCTTAACTGAAGAACCTCTTGGAACCTTACATAAAAGCAAATTGTTTTTAGGAAAGTAAGTGAGAAAATGGGAGAAGAGAAGGAGGGCACAGTAATACTAATTGAGTCCTTTTTTTTTTTTTTTAATCCAGTTAAGTCCTGCCTTGGCTGGGTAGTTCAGTTGGTTAGAGCATCATCTCAATACATCAAGGTTGTGGGTTTGATTCCTAGTCAGGGCACATGCAAGAAGCAACTAGTGAATCCATGGAACAGCAAATAAATATTTCTCTCTCTCTCTCCCCCTTATCCCTTCCTCTATAAAATAAAAAATAAACAAAAATAATTCCAGTTAATGTCCATGAGCCCTGGTAGCATGAAAAAAGGAGACACAGTCGACCCTTGAACAACACAGTTTTGAACTGCACAGGTCTACTTATATGTGGATTTTTTTTCAATAAATATATTGGATAATTTTTTGGAGATTTGTAACAATTTGGAAGAACTCACAGATGAACCACATATCCTAGAAGAATTGAAAAATTAAAAAGTTAGGGATGTCATAAGTGCATAAAATATATATAGATACTAGTCTATTTTAACTTCTACTACCATAAAATATACACACGTCTATTATAGAAAATTAAAATTATTTAAAACTTTCACTCACAAACATTTACAGATTATACATGATGCCCTTCACAATGGAGAAATAGAAGCAAACAGATGCAGTATTAAGTCATAACTGCATAAAACTAACTGCAGTACATACTGTAATAATTTTATAGCCACATTCTGTTGCTATTGTGGTGAGCTTAATTGTGAATAATTGCTTAAAAGGCTGTGTGATGCTAATCATCCCACTGTGATAAGTTTGTCTTTCCAGTAAATTCTGTATCATAGTAAAAAGTGATCTCTCATGGTTCTTGATATTTTTCACCATATTTAGTGCAATACCATAAACCTTAACAACTTGGTACCCATATGAAGTGCCACTAGTGATCTTGGAAGTGCTCCAAAGAAGCAGAGAAAAGTCATGACATTAAAAGAAAAAGTTGAATTGCTTGATATGTATCATAGGTTGAGGTCTGCAGTTGTGGTTGCCTATCATTTCAAAAGAAATGAATCCAGTGTAAGGACTACTGTAAAAAAAAGAAAATAAAATTTTGAAGCTGTAGCTGCTGCTTACACCAGTAAGCATGAAAATCTTGCACTTTTTGTGAGATACTTTTTTATCTTGTATTGAAAATGCAGCTTTTATGTAGTATTGCAATAAGAAAGACATACTTATAGACTCTAATATGATTGGAGAAAAAGAGAAGTCATTATATAACAACTTAAAGCAAAAGGAAGGTGAAGGATCTAAAGCTAGAGAACTTCATGCCTGCAAAGAATAGTTCGATGATTTTAGAAAGAGATTTGACTTAATAAATATCAACAGGAAAAGCGGCTTCTGCCAACCAAGAGACAGACAAGTTCCCAGAGGCCATTAAGAAAGTAATTGAGGAGAAAGAATATCTGCCTGAACATATTTTTAATGCAGAGCTAATAGACACCACACCAGAGAAATTAATAGAAGATGACTTGATGGAGGTAAGTGTTTCCAAACCAGGACCAGATGATGAGGAAGAAGATGTAGAAGAAACAGCACCAGAAAACAAAATGACGTTAGACAGTCTGGAAGAAGGGTTTTGATTATTCAGAGTGGCTTTTGACTTCTTTTATGACATGGACCCTTCTATTATACAGACACTGAAACTAAAGCAAATGGTGGAAGAAGGTTTGGTCCCTTATAGAAATTATCTTTAGAGAAATGAAAAAGCAGAAATATCTGACAGAAATTACAATGTATTTTCATAAACTTACACTCAATGTGCCTGCCTCTCTTGTCTCCCCTTCCACTTCCTCCACTTCTGCCTCTGCCACCCCTGAGACAGCAAGACCAACCCCTCCTCTTCTTCCTCCTCCTCAGCCTACTCAACCTAGAGACAAGGATGAAGATCTTTAAGATGTTCCACTTCCACTTAATAATGAATAATCATCATGTTGTACAGTTAATAAACTTATCTGTTGTGTGTGCATGTGAAACTCTACTGTATGGCTAGAATTGTTAGAGGCGTTTTTTATGCATCATCATTACCTAAATATTCATTGTGTAGAACATCATGTGCAAAACTTGTATTGTGAAGGGGGTGGCCGTTCCTTACATAGACATAGGTGAATGATATTTAACATAAAATTAATAATATGTTAATTTTCTAACTGCTTTATAACTTGCCTTCCAATAATTACATTACTGTACAGCATGCCTCTCTCACAATTGGAGAAACTGTTTATCAGCCTATCATCACAAGTAAGTGGTTTTAAAATATACATAACAATGTTTCCAATACTGTATTATAAATATGACTGTAATGTTATATGCCATAAAAATTTTATAACAGTTCATTCATTAGTGTATAGGCTAGGGTACCATGAAGTAATGGTATCAATTAACACAAGACTACCATAAAGCGATCATATTGTGACTTCTTCATTGTCAGTGCATGAATCATTATATCTGTAAATAAATATGAATTTCTTTTAACATCTTTTCATTTTTTATGTCTGGTGTTAGTAATACTTATATAATATCTATGATTTTTTTTTTGTATTATATAAGATCATATTGATGTCGGTACTGACAGACAATTCATTTTGTAAGTGGATGACATAAACTTAACAGTATCCATAAATACAGCACAGTATTATAAATGTATTTTCTCTTCCTTATGACTTTTTAAAAAAATTTTACTTAATGCTTTGAGAGAGAGAGAGAGAAACATTGATTTGTTGTTCTACTTACTGATGCATCCATTGGTTGCTTCTTTTTTGTTTGTTTGTTATTCCTCACCCAAGGATATTTTTCCATTGATTTTTAGGGAAAGGGAAAGACAGAGAGAAACATCAATGTGAGAGAAACACATCAACCAGTTGCCTCCTGCACAAGCCCCAATAAGGGCCCAGGGCAGGGAGGAGCCTGCAACCAAGGTATGTGCCCTTAACTGGAATCAAACCTAGGACCATTGGTCCACAGGTCAACACTCTATCCACTGAGTCAAACTGGCTAGGGCAGTTGCTTCTTGTATGTGCCCTGACCCAAGATCGAATCTGCAACCTTGGCATATTGGGATGACTTTCTAACCAACTGAGCTACCTGGCCAGGGCTCTTTATGACTTTCTTAATAACATTTTCCTTCCTGTAGCTTACTTTATTTTTATTACAAGAATATAGTATACTAGAGGCCCGGTGCACGAAAATCGTGCACTTGTGGGGAGGGGGTTCCCCAGCCTGGCCTGTGACCTCTCACAGTGTGGGACCCCCACAGTCAATCTCCCCAAAGAGGTAGGCCCCGCCCACCTATCCAGGGCTCCTTGATGGATTGCCCCAAAGAGGGAGACTGGAGCCGGGTGTCCCACCCCCAGAGTCGCCACGCGAAGCCGCCAGGACCCAACTCCGGCATCACCACAGGGAGCCTCGGGACCCCTGGCGTCGTCTCCCTGCCGCGCACACAGCGTCAAGTCCCCACCTACCCACGTGCGCCCTCTGCGCACACGGACTCCTGGTGATGGATTGTTAAGGCGTGAGGGCATGACGACCACATAAGCTTTTATTAGTATAGATAATACATATATGGTATACTAATACATAACACCATAACATACTACTGGGGTTCTTTTTCCGGCATTAAGAAGGGTTCAGCAATCTGGAGAAAGGCTGTGTGTGTAACCATAAAGAGTCCAGAGACAAAGCATAATTTTGAAAGGCATTTGGGGGTCAGAGGAGCTTAGCTAAAAGGAACTAAGATCTCCTCATCTCAGGACCCCATGCTTTTTATTAACACAAATTGTCCTGAGGCGAGGTAGAGATATACACTTCAAAGGGTCAGGGTTTCTTATACAGAGTCCATTGTCAGATTAGGGGAATTAGCCTACGGCTATTCCGGTGTTTGGCCAGTAGGAGGCAATAACATGTAGATTAAGATGCCCTGAGCTGCAGTCACTAATCATCCAAGAGATGCAAATCAAAACAACAATGAGGTACCATCTCACACCTGTCAGACTGGCTATCATCAACAAATCAATAAACAAGTGCTGGAGAGGATGTGGAGAAAAAGGAACACTTGTGCACTGCTGGTGAGAATGCAGACTGGTGCAGCCACTATGGAAGACAGTATGGAGTTTCCTCAAAAAACTAAAAATGGAACTCCCATTTGACCCTGTGATCCCACTTCTAGGAATATATCCCAAGAAACCAGAAACACCAATCAGAAAGGATATGTGCACCCATATGTTCATAGCAGCACAATTCACCATAGCTAAGATCTGGAAACAGCCTAAGTGCCCATCAGTAGATGAATGGATTAGAAAGCTGTGGTACATCTACACGATGGAATACTATGCTGCTGTAAAAAAGAAGGAACTCTTAAGATTTGCAACGGCATGGATGAAACTGGAGAGCATTATGCTAAGTGAAATAAGCCAGTCAATGAAAGAAAAATACCACATGATCTCACTCATTCATGGATAATAAAGACCATTACAAACTTTTGAACAATAATAGATACAGAGGCAGAGCTGCCTCATACTGATTGTCAAACTGCAGCGGGAAGGCCAGGGAGGGTTGGGGGGCAGGAGGGAGGGGGGTAAGAGATCAACCAAAGGACTTGTATGCATGCATATAAGCATAACCAATGGACATAAGACACTGGGGGTTAAGGGAGGCCAGAGGATTGTCAAGGGCGGGGGCGGGGGGGGGGGGGGAGGACACATATGTAATACCCTTTGTAATACTTTTAGCAATAAAAAAAATATATTTTTTTTTTTTTTAAAAAAGATGCCCTGAGCTGTCTGGCAGCAAACAATCATCCCTTTTCAGGTTTGGAGAAATGCCTTTAGCCATTCCCAACAGGTGACAACATATGTGACTCAGCCCTTGTTGAGTCCACAAGTTTCATCAACCTTTTGATGAAACTCTTGAAATTATGACATGCTAGAATTGGCTTCCGGCACATATATTATAATATATATTATACTAGAGGCTCAGTGCACGAAATTCATGTATGGGCGGGTTCCCTAGGCCTGGCCAGTGATCAGGGCCAATCAGGTTCCCAACTCCCCACTTCTCCACCTCCTCCTTCCCTTGCTGCCCACATCTGCTGCCACCCACCCCCAGTTCCCTGTCCCAGACCGGGGCCCGGCCCTGATCGGGCAATCAGGGCCTGCCAGCCAGGGGGAGGGATGGGTTGAGGGACCTGGGGGGTTGGCTGCTGGCCCCGAGGAGGGAGCCAGCCCTTGGTCCCCCTGGGGAAAGGGGCCATGTCCACTGCCACCCACGCCGGTTCCTAGTCCCAGACCGGGGGCCCGGACCCAATCAGGCAAATCGGGGCCTACTGGCTAGGGGTAGGGATCAGGAGGTTGGCTGGCAGGTCCTATTGGCGATCAGGGCCTGCGGGCTGGGGGCAGCTCCTGCATTGAGTGTCTGCCCCCCGGTGGTCAGTTTGCGTCATAGCAACCAGTCATTCCAGTCATTTTATTGTAACAGTCACTTAGGCTTTTATATATATAGACTAGAGGCTCGGTACATGAAATTCATGCATGGGATGGGGTTGTCCCTTAGCCCAGCCTGCACCCTCTCCAATTTGGGACACCTTGGGGGATGTCCAACTGCCGGTTTAGGCCCAATCCCACAGGAATCGGGTCTAAACTGGCAGTCAGACATCCCTCTCACAACCCAGGACTGCTGGCTCCTAACCACTCCCCTGCCAGCCTGATCGCCCCCAACTGCCCTCCCCTGCCAGCCCGATTGCCCCCAACTGCCCTCCCCTGCCGGCTTGATCGCCCCCAACTGCCCTCCGCTGCAGGCCTGGTCGCCCCTAACTGCCCTCCCCTGCAGACCTAGTCCCGCCCCCCCAACAGCCTTCCCCTGCTGGCCTGGTTCCCCTAACTGCCTTCCCCTGCCGGCCATCTTGTGGTGACCATCTTGTGATGACATCGTGGCGGCCATCTTGTGACAATGTTGTGCGACGCCACCTAGGCTTTTATTATATAGAATAGTACATATAACATACAAAATGTGTTAATTGACTGTTTATGTTATCTATAAGGCTGCTGGTCAACAGTAGGTTATTAGGAGTTAAGTTTTTGGGGAACCAAAAGTTACACACAAATTTTCAGCTCTGTGGGGATCAATTCCCCTAATCCTCACATTGTTCAAGAGTAAACTATACTTTAAAATAATACTGGAAAATGAACTATATTGTTTTTGTAATCAGAAAATAATTTTTAGTTAAGACATTTTTCTCACATGAGCAAACCCATTCCCATTTTTCATAGTTTTTCGTTATCATTCCAAGAAATTCATTTTTTTTTCTACTACCCAGTATATTCCATTTGTGGAACCTAAATGTTTCCATAGAATCCAACATAAATATCTATATCTATATAAATATATAAAAGCCTAATATGCAAATCAATCAAATGTCGGAACAACAGTTCGCTATGACATGCACTGACCACCAGGGAACAGACGATCAACGCAGGAGCTGCCCCCTGGTGGTCAGAGCGCTCTCACAGGGGGAGTGCCACTCCGTTGGAAGCCAAGCTCATGGCTGGCAAGCACAGTGGCATTGGCGGGGGCCTCTCCCACCTCCACGACAGTGCTAAGGGTGTCCAACTGACGGCTCAGTCAGACATCCTCCAAGGGCTCCCAGACTGCAAGGGTGCAGGCCAGGCTGAGGGACTCCCCACCCCACCCCCACCCCCAGTGCATGAATTTCATGCACCGGGCCTCTAGTCAGACTATAATCAATTATCAACAACTAGAGGCCGGGTGTACAAAAAATTTGTGCACTCGAGAGGGTCCCTCAGCCCGGCCTGTGCCCTCTCGCAGTCTGGGACCCCTTGGGGGATGTCCACCTGCTGGCTTAGGCCCGCTCCCCAGGGGATCAGGCCTAAGCTGGCAGTCAGACATCCCTCTGGCAGCCCAAGAGCCCTCGGGGGATATCCACTTGCCAGCAGGGAGCAGGCCTAAGCTGCAGTCGGACATCCTTAGCGCTGCTGAGGAGGCGGGAGAGGCTCCCACCACCACCACTGTGCTGGCAGCCATCAGCCTGGCTTGTGGCTGAGCAGAGCTCCCCCTGTGGGAGCGCACTGACCACCAGGGGGCATCTCCTTCATTGAGCGTCTGCCCCCTGGTGGTCAGTGTGTGTCGAAGTGACCAGTCATTCTGCTGTTAGGGTCAGTTTGCATATTGCCCTTTTACTATATAGGATAGAGGCCTGGTGCATGGGTGGGGGCTGGCTGGTTTGCCCTGAAGGGTGTCCCGGATCAGGGTGGGGATCCCGCTTGGGTGCCTGGCCAGCCTGGATGAGGAGATGATGGCTGTTTGCAGCTGGTCATACCCCCTTCAGGGTGGGGGTCCCCACTGGGGTGCCTGGCCAGTCTGGGTGAGGGGCTGAGGGCTGTTTGCAGCTGGTCATACCCCCTTCAGGGTGGGGGTCCCCACTGGGGTGCCTGGCCAGTTTGGGTGAGGGGCTGAGGGCCGTTTTCAGGCTGGCGGGTGACTGAAGCTCCCAACCTCTCCTTTTTTTCTGTTTTTTTTGTTTGTTTTTTTTATTCTGGGATTTATTTACCTTCTATGGCTGTCACTGGAGTTGAGAGCCAGCTTTGGCTCTGAGGCTTGCCTCCAGCTCTGAGACCTCAGCTGCTGAAAGCAGGTATCTGGGTTTGTTTGGCTTCTATAATTGAAATACTGTTGCAGCTACTGCTCTGAGGCCCAGCTGGCTGAAAGCAGGTCTCTGGGGTTTGTTTAGCTTCTATAATTGCAACATTGTTTCCTAGAATGCAGCTCAGAGGCCGGCAGCGGCAGGCGGGGAACCTTGGCTTCCTCCATCACTGGAGCAAGCAAGCCTCCTGTTCGCTTCAGCTGCCTGGCTGCCGGCTGCCATCTTGGTTGGCAGTGAATTTGCATATCGCCCTGATTAGCCAATGGGAAGCGTGTCGGCGGTACAGTTAATTACCATGTTCATCTATTCTTAGATAGGATAGTATTCTTTATAGGATCGAATTTATTTTAACAGTATTAACATGAATTTTGGTTTTAGGTGTACATTACCATTGTAGATCTATTAGTTCAATAAGTAACTAATATATACAATAATAATCCCTTATCCAACATCATAGAGGATATAAGTGAATTTTCTAAATAAAGTTTAACCTTTAATTATGGGATTTTTAATAGTTTCTATAGAAATCTTAAATTTAAATCACCTTCCAGGCCTCAATATAACTAATTAGATGTTATTTAAATCTTTTATTAGAGTACAGTGGTCATGTTGGGTATTCATTTTATTATCACTGTCATTGCAGTTGGTGCTAGAACCACAGATCAAATGGCTACTAAATCTGGGAACTTGCTTTTTCAAAAAAGGCTTTTCTGTAAACTTGCTTTTTAGACATTTGCCTCTGGCTCATTAAGAAATAATGTTTTTAAAAGATGTCACTGTGTACTCTGCAGAGAAATGTCACTTAGCTGCCTTCATAAAGAATTAATTACTGAATCAGGAGCCAAAGCAATTTTCTCCCAAGTGATTTTTTTTTCTTATTTATTTATTTATTTATTTATTTATTTATTTTTGGTTAATCCTTGCCTGAAGATATTTTTCCATTGATTTTTAGAGAGAGTGGAAGGGTGGGAGAGATAGAGAGAGAGAAATATTGATGTGAGAGAGACACATCGATTGGTTGCCTTCTGCACACCCTAACCAGAGCTGGGGATCAAGCCTGCAACCAAGATATATACCCTTGACCGGAATCAAACCCAGGACCCACAGGCCAATGCTCTATCCACTGAGCCAAACCAAAAGAAAAAAGAAAAAAAAAGCTTTTTGCAGATACCAACAAAGATCTTTGATTTATCTGCACCTTTCAAAGTATTTTTTATTTCTGTACTATAAAAAATGGTAGTAAAGCCATCTTCTTATCATTTTGTATCTATACTTCTTCACACAAGATCTAAAATGATCTCTGTAGCATACATTTTTTAAAACAGTTACTGTCTCAGTAATTGTTAAAATGTTTCCTGTACCATAAAGTGATCAATTTTGTTTTGTTCTGCCTTTCTTCCTTTTTTATTTTTTGAAAAGCACTTGTGAGCACTTAATGAATTTCCTTCAGTGTGGCTTCAAGCTACTAGGACACACTTCCCCACCACCTCACCCCCAACACCTTTAATCTTTTCCTCAGCTCTTCTGCTGAAGAATTTGGCCTTCAGGATGACAGGCTGCTTTGGGAACTTTCTCTTCCCCAGAACTTGTAGTGGTCTGATCTCACCATGTCAATGATAGGAGCAGCTACAGTCTTGTTTTGCCAGCATTTACCTGTGCCTGCTCACTGACTAAGCTCCACAGTTTATCACGGTTGACAGTTGGGCAGAAGCTCTGGTTCCTCTTTATGTGGTAGTGCCGCATACCAACTTTCCCAAAGTAACCTGGGTGATACTTGTCAAAGTTTATCCTATGATGATGCATGCCACCAGCATTACCTCAGCCTCTCAGGTGCTTCTAATACAGTCATGTGGCTCAGGTGGCCAGGAAGTTTCTCGGTCTTCTTCAGTCACTAGAGGGAGTCCTCTTCAAAGTTGTGCTAGCCTGCCTTTCTTAATAGATCTGCTAAGTAGCTTCTAAAACAGCTGTGGGCAAACTACTGCCCGCGGTCTGGATCCGGCCCGTTTGAAATGAATAAAACTAAAAAAAAAAAAGACCGTACCCTTTTATGTAATGATGTTTACTTTGAATTTATATTAGTTCACACAAACACTCCATCCATGCTTTTGTTCCGGCCCTCCGGTCCAGTTTAAGAACCCATTGTGGCCCTCGAGTCAAAAAGTTTGCCCACCCCTGTTCTAAAAGCTACCTGTTACCCCAGTAAAATTCATCAAATTTAGAACTTGTCATTTTGTAAAAGAAAATTGTATAACTCATCTTAAAAATTCAAAACTTATGTAAATATTTTGCCCTGAGATAATTAGCAAACCTTGTGTGTTATAAAATTTCCATGATCATGTTTATTTACAAAGTATTATAAAAATTCTCTTATTTAAGATTATATATTCCACAAATCTATTCAGCAACATGCAAGCAGTTGTGGTACACTGAAAAGTGAATAAAGAAATGGAGAGGGCGAAATCAAGTCTTCAGCTTTTTGGAACTCCAACTCTTACCTCAGAAACAGCACACCATCTGATAATGAGTTATTGGAACATTGTAAATCATATATCCAATATTTATAAATTTTAATTTTTCTAACTTTTAGAGAAATATAAATGGAAAATAAACATTATTCATATTTTGAAAACTACAACATTAAGTGATATTTTGGCCCGTATATTGATATGCTATGTCTTGGCAAATCACTTTTTGCCATAACAATTTTAAAAGGTAGGACTTCTGAAGCATGAACTCAGTTTTCTAGCAAAATAATAGCCTTGTATAATTTATATAAGGCTATAATTCTTAGATGCAAAAAGATAAAAGATTTTCTGTGCATTAACTCTTTGAGTACAGGTAAATATGTGGAAAATTTAAGGTAATGATATTTTTCACTTTATTTTATGGACACCTGCAGCACTAGCACATGTAAGAATTGTTAACCTGAAATCCAGAGATGATTGATTGATTGGTATCTACTATATACAAGTTGGTAAGCCTTGCCAAAGTAAACCTGTAATGTTAGCATGTAAATATTTATAGTTATCTGGGAGAAAATGTCAGATTGCTTTGTACCTTTATGGTCTATTAAGTTTTGGCATATTGATTGTTTTTTACTTTGAAGAATTAGTTATCCTTCCAAAAATTATATTTGATCATAAACTATGGTTTGCATTGGGCTGGAGACAGATATTCTGTGATTTCTTCACTATCAGTCTAAAACTGGTTTAGATGCTTTAAATATGTTAACATTTATTGAATACATAACACATTTAGAATCTGAGGTGAGTACTTTATATACATTATTTTATTTAATCCCCAGCAGCCCAGTGAAATAAATACCATCAGTACCTCTTCTTTACAGAGAAACTAAGGTGTCTGAGTCATATGGCTAGTATAAAATAAACTGGATTCAAACCATATTTTTAATGCCTGCTGTCACTGTGTTGTAGAACTGCATCCTTATCATATACATGGATAGAGATACTGAAAATGTTAAAAATTGTTACTGAATGGTAGGATTATGGATAGTTTTTACATTTTTCTTTACAATTTTGTCTACCTTGGGTTTTTCACAGTGAGTATGAATTACTTTAAATTTATTTCATTAAAATGACATATGCACCTAGCTTAAAAATTAAATTAAGCTAAAAAGCTTAGATAAGCTTAGGAACACTGCACTTCTCTCCTGCCCATCCCAAAGGCATCTACTTTAAAATTATTTAACTGTTTTTCTGATTATTACCTTTGTGTTTCTAAATATGTTTATACTTTGCTTTCTTGATTCATCAATTATTAGACATTATCTTATGATGAGTTCTTCTTATGATACATGAGGATTTACCTCTATTTTAGTCTCCTCTTACCATTCTTTTATTACAGTTACATCACAATGTTGGTGACTATAAATATCGTTCACTGCTGAGCCATGTTTGATAATTCTATTTTATTTCTTGTATGTTTTCATTTTTCTGTAATCAGTAATTACCCAATTCTTTTTCTATTGCTTTCTTCTCAGTTGAATTTTCCAAGTCAATTCTATTTTTTTCACTTAAGATTTTCCACCTTGGAGGCTATTATCCTTGTGTGTATATATGAATGACTTGCTCTCTAGCAGCTCTGAATACCTTCCTCTCTCCTATGTTAAATACCTATGTCCTGTGTTGCTTTCTTTGTTTTGAATTTACACCGTAATTTTAGAAGAGCACATTATCCAGTATGAGGTAAAATTGTTGACACTTTGCACATCTGAAAATGTTTTTATTTTATCCTCATATTTGATTGTTTGGCTGGTTATCTCTTCAAGGTTGGAAACTAGTCTCTAGCTTCCAGGGGTACTGAAACCAAAGGCCATTTTAGTTAGTCCTTTGACTATGACTTTTCTCCCTCATGAAGACTTTACTGGGGCAGGAGGCTACTTTTATTTAGTTATTTACTTATTATTTTATTTTATTGTGTTAAAAACACTTAGCATGAGGTTTATCCTCTTTAACAAATTTTTAAGTATACAGTACAGTATTGTTACCTATAAGGTAGAAAGAGTTTAGTATCTCCTTAAGGATTCTAACATTTTAGAATAATGTAACTTTACATGTATTCCCCCCCCCCCAGCATTACTGAGTGCTCAGTGGGCTCTTTCATTATAGAGGCTTATGTTCTTCTAATACATTTTCTTTGATAATTTTCCCCATACGTTTTGTTATTTTCTATGAAAAGTCTGTATTGATCCTCTATTTTTTTTTTTTAGATTAAAACAGTGAGTTTTAAACAAAGAAAGCAGAACTAGAACATCTTAAATAAATTTTAATCCTTTCTTTACAGGTTACCTAGACCACTTTGGATTGAGAAAACTGTAGGAAGTTAGTAACTGCCACAAGCGAACGCCAGGTGGGGGCCCGTGTCCATTTTCCACAGAGGCCTGCTGGGCAGAGTGTCTGAATGCGCTGCTCAGGGTCTCTGCTCACACTCCCCGGAATCAGTCGCGGCAGATTTTAGTCCACAGGTCGCTTTTCTCCATATTTCTTTGTAAACTCTTCGGCATTCTTACAGAATTTTTTACGGTCCTTAGAGTATTCTTCAGCTAGGTCAGCCCGAAGCGGGTGTTCGGTCTGGGGGTCGTTCACCAGTGCAATGAGGGACTGGATTACTTGGTCGGTTTTGGTTGCTGGCTTCCAGTTTTCAGCACTAATTACTGGCAGGCAGACCTGCCCCTTTTCATCGATGTTGGGGTGATAGATCTTTGTTTTAAATGTGATCGTTGGTGGTTTGAATGGGTACTCCGCTGGAAAGCTGATTTCGATTCTGAAGGCCCCCTTATCATATGGAGGGTTGTCAGGAACAATAAGCCCTTGCCAAGTCAGTAAATTAGCTTCATCAACCTGGATGTTACGGAAGTTTTTCATTCCACATTTGCGGATTTCTTCAAGCTCCTTCATCAGCCTCCTGCTGGCTGCCATCTTGGGTCTGGTGCTGTTGCTTTCCCAGGGTGCACTGCGGGCGGCTGAGGTCCCTGCGCTTTCTGATCATCTAATTTTAGCTTTCTTGTCTTAACCACTATTTTCTTATTTTCTAATATTTTCTCAACTCATCCTCTAACTTTCTTATTGAGTATTTTATTTCTGCATTCGTGATTTTAATTTGCAAACCCTTATACTCTGATTGTCCTGCACCTTCTCTTAGTCATTCTTAGGTGTAATATCTTCTCTTAATTTGGAAGAAATCAACTTTATTTTCTGTTCCTTTTATGGTTACTGTCTTCTCCAAGTTCCTTATGTTTTAGTCTCCGTTGTTTATGTTACAGGCTTTCTTCAAAACTGGTAACCTGTGAGCATTCATATTCTAGAGTGAATGAAGCCCAGCAATGCCTGAAAAGCTGCGTATGAGTCGGCGGGGCTTGTGGACTGGAGAGGTTCACTGCAGGTTTGGCTGGACTTCCAGCTTTTTATTAGTGCTCCAGGTAGCAGCACTATAGGTCTTTTCGCTTTGGCCATTCTGTTTCTTTCTGCTAAGGGAATGGGGAACTTTCATTCTGATTTTAGTCCGAAGCCTCCCCTCTGTCCTTGCTATGTCTGATATCCAAAGTCCCAAACCTCTCTGGTTCAGTTTCTCCAAATAATGTCTCATCTACTCTAAGTGGCGGAGTAAGAACCATAGAGATTTAATTGCTGTCATGCAGATTTTCAAACTAGCTCCCCATTTTCCACCCTGTTCTCTACCCACACGTTCTGTAGCAGATATCTTCCAATTTCATTGAAGATGAGATTTGTTTTTATTTCTCATTTATAATGGGGGGGGGGCAGCTACTTTCATTTCAAGGGGAAATCAAGTTACACTACTCATTAAGAAATATAGCCCTGGCCGGTTTGGATCAGTGGATAGAGCGTCCGCCTGCGGACTGAAGGGTCCCAGGTTTGATTCCGGTCACGGGCATGTACCTTGGTTGCGGGCACATCCCCAGTGGGGAGTGTGCAGGAGGCGGCTGATCGATGTTTCTCTCTCATCAATGTTTCTAACTCTCTATTCCTCTCCCTTCCTCTCTGTAAAAAATCAATAAAATATATATATTTTTTAAAAGAAATATAGTAATGAAAAGCAGCAGTTATAACTAAAGGAAGCATTATAATCAGTAAAAGATTTTATAGAAAACTTGGTTGTGTTTGAAGGCAGAGAAAAATTGAAGTAGGTAAAGGTGGGAAATGTTATCACGAGTAGAGGTTAGCCCTGGCTGGTGTGTCTCAGTTGGTTGGAGGGTGGTCCCATACACCAAAAAGTGGCAAGTCCTATTCCTGATGGAGCCCATGTGGGAGGCAACTGACTAATGTTTCCCCCGCCCCTCTTCCTTCCTCTAAAATAAAAATAAAATAAAGAATAGAGGTTAGAAAGCTTAGCTGTGATGTAGAACTGACACAATTTTGAGGTAGCAAGAGGGCAAGATAGAACTCACACCCAATGGAATAGAGATGGTCATCTACTTAACACTACAGTGTCGGGTGAATTTCCCGCCAAAATATAAGATGGCGCGGGCAATTATTTAGGTTTCCCGCGCAAAATCAGAGTTAGTTTAAAATGCCTATATCTTTTGAAGTATGGGTTCGATTGAAATGAAATTTTCGGTTTCTTGTGTAAAAAATGAAAATTTATTCAATCACAGACATTTTTTTATCTATTCAGTACATAAATAATTCGATATATATAAACTAAATACGAAAAACCCAAAAAATACTTATTACCTAAAAATATACACATATTTTTAAAGTTTAAAATAAAATTTTCATAATAAATCAAAACAAATAGAAATTAATAGTTTTTTAGCATATGATATTTTTCAAAACACGCCCCTTTATGTAGAGGTATATTGCAAAATTTGCACATGTAGCGTGTCTCACTGCGCAATTTATGAACGGAACATACGCGACACCTTCTCAAAATGTTTTTCTTTTTTCCACTTCCGACAATTGCCTGTAACGTATGCTTTCTCATGTCCATCGATAGCCTGCATGGTGGATCAGATGTAGGTGGTTTAGCCCGCATTCCAGAAGTAGACGGTACTGGTTGAAGGTCTGGAACAATGTCCATGTCCTCTGGAATATCATCCGTCAACCAGTGGATAGCTGTTTGTTTCAAAAACATTTTAAAACCCATTTTTCTTTGCCTCACTGATTTGTAAACTGCATAAGAATTAAATAATGCGCAATTTATCATATACATTGCCAACCTTTTTGTCCATTTGACCGTCCTCCGCAATATCGAATAATATGAAAGGTATTGGTCGGCCCGGTCAACACCTTTCATATGTTTATTGTAGTCAATGAGTGCATTCGGTTTGACAATTTTCTTTTTTGATGTTCTGTCAATATTCTGACTTTCTTCCATCTCCGCAGAATGAATCGAAGAAATCAGGTATACAGGCTTTTTTGATTGCCACACTTGTAACAATATATCATTTTTCCTTATAAATTTTGTTTCACCTTTTTTCAAAGAAATTGTTTGAAAATCTTTAGGTATACCTCGATTTTTCCGGATTGTTCCACATATTCTGAATTTGTTTTTCATAAGTGCTTCACAATTTGCGACGCTATTATAATAATTGTCCATACATATATGGTACCACGAATCAGTGTATGGAGACACTACTGTTTGTATCGTTTCCAATAATCGCTTTCCTTCGCCGCAATAAATTTCCATGTTACAGATATATCCTGTATCACTTTCGCACAACAAACGAACCAATATTCCATATTTAACGATCTTGCCAGCATTATATACCCTAAAGAATAATCTTCCCCTCCAAGGTACGATCCCTTCATCTAGTGATAATTGCTGATGAGGTTTGTAAATATTTATAAATTTAGGCACAAAATAATCTAATACTGGTCTCACTTTGCAAAGTCTATCTGATTCATTTACGATATCCGCATTATTATTGAAGTGCCAAGCTTTCCATATCTGTCGGAACCTGTCTCTCGTCATCGTTTTACCAAAATATGGCGTCTCCGTCCATGGCTCCGTGGTCCAATAGTCATCTCTTCTATCTTTGCGCACCTGTCCCATGAGAACAATTAACCCTAAAAACTTCTTCATCTCTTGAGGGGTTATATCTTTCCACTTTAGGCTTTCTTTTGAAAGTTTGAAATTATTCCTATTTTGATTATAATACCTGTTTGACTCCTCTACAAGAAATTCAAAAAAATCATCTCCGATAAATAATTTCACGGCATCTTCTATATTATTTATAACAGCATCTGTGTTTAATCCTTGATGCCCTAAAAAATCTTCTAAGACCGGTGGATTATCAACATGCGACCATTCTTCTCTCCCGCCTTCTATATCTGACTCTGAGTCAGAGCTGGAGCTCGAAATTCTTCGTCGCCTCAATGTCCTGGGACGCACCATTACTTCATCATCACTAGAATCTTCATCACTTGTACTCGCATTTTCAAGATCGCTATCACAAGAATAATTGGACAACTTGTCTGCACAAAACTCATCATCACTATAGTCTGAATGCTGCGACATTCTAGGTTAAAGCAAATAAAAATAATACTAACTGAAAATAGCGGTACTCCGATAGATATCTGATATAAAAAAATAATTATTATGCGAACACTTTGCGGAACGATTTTATTTTATTTGGTTAAAAAATTCTATATGAATGTCTTTATCACAATATATTTAAATATTTAAACACGTAATAATATTCACAAAACTCAAAACTAAAGACGTCTGGACACAAGAAGTATTTCTCAATAACTATTCTCTTTGCATGGTGAGATATCCAGGGATATCGGTTATAAAATGAGAAAACAATACATTGGTACCCTAACGGTATTGTACTCGACCAGCGCCATAAAGTGTTCTCTACTTACAAGGGATTTTTATGATACCTATTACCCCAATGGGTATGAAACGGTTCGCATACGCAGGTAGGTATCTTTGTGAACGGCAAACAAACAAATATTTGGTAATACGCAGTTACAATCGGCCCGAGTTTACACGTTTCCCGCACTCCACCGCAAATCTATATGAACCGAGTTAAGACGGCTCCCGCGGAGTACGCGCAATTCACGCGAGCCGACTTAACTCGTTTCCCGCAATCCAAGTGTTAATAAACTGCTATTTTAGTACTTTTTTAGTAAGTAAAAAAAAAAAAGCATTTCAAACCTTAAATGATAAGTTTTCCACATTCTTGTGCTGAGTTAAAAATTTGAAATTATGTAATATTAACAAAAAAATCTGTATGGCACTCTTTTTATTATTTTTTATCTTAAAAAATATATTAGAGTATAAGCTCTTAGGCAGTAACAGAAGTGTCTCTTCTAATCAGTGACTTCATTTTCTTCAGTTTACTTTGTTGCTTCTGCATGTTTATTTTTGTTTAGTGGAATTTAGTCTGTGAACAGCCAAAGCATACTGTTGAGTGTAATTTTGGTGTTTGTGATGTAAGTGATGATGTTTCTTTCAAAATTAGATTTTAAATATTTTCCCCTATGGACTTTAAATGATTATATATCCATGAGTTTACGAAATCAAAACAGTAAGTATAATACTAGATGCTATTCAGTGTTTAGAGATGCAGTACTTTATATAGCAAATCTGTGTCATCAGTTCACACTTTAAGCATGTGACAATCATTTGCCACTGCAGATGCTTGGTTCAAACCCTACTGCAGGGGTCCTCAAACTACGGCCCGCGGGCCACATGCAAATACAAATATTGTATTTGTTCCCGTTTTGTTTTTTTTACTTCAAAATAAGATATGTGCAGTGTGCATAGGAATTTGTTCATAGTTTTTTTTTAAACTATAGTCCGGCCCTCCAACGGTCTGAGGGACAGTGAACTGGCCCCCTGTTGAAAAAGTTTGAGGACCCCTGCCTACTGCTTTAAAAGGATTCAAGTGGCTCTAAACATTTACTTAACTGCTGGGATTATTGATGTTCCTCTGACATAATCAGAAACTTAATCATAATTAGAATGTTGAGTGTGATTTTCTTAGTCACAAAATTCAACTTTAATTTCAAAACATTTGAAATTATAGAACCCTTCCCTCCAATTCTGGACTTAAATCTTATTCCACCTAAGAATAACTAAGTAAATTTCATCTATGGCCAATCATTAGCATTAGTCTTAACAAAATTCAATATTTTACATTGTAAATTTTAGTATATCTAGCCAATTTCATAGGAAAGGCATTGCCCCATAGAAATTTATCTGCTTGTTTGTCAAAATTATCAAGAAGAATACGTGTGTGTGTGTGTGTGTGTGTGTGAAATACCAAATTTTTGTCCGATTCTGTATTTTCCAAAAACTGCCTAGATTGATAGTGAAGTTGACCAGTTATTGAAATCAGTTTACAAAACTGCATTGAGATTATCAGAGTTTTGTCAGTTGTGAAAGTCTTTACTTGAACATTAAACATGAATCATCTACTAGTAAATGGGTGTATGGTACATTGCCCATTTCCATAGGTACCTTGATTTGATGGATGGTTTATAGTACTTCATGGTTTTTAATACATTATCATCAATCCATTTATACTGTGTGCCAGCTTCTGTAGTGATATCCGAGAAAAAAGTGACATAGAGTATAGAGTCCCTGGCTTAAAGCAGATTACAGCCTTGTCAAGGTGAATAGTGATTAACTTCATTTTGCCTCAAGTTGGCCTGATACCTCCTCCCCGAAAGCTTGTGGCACCAAAATGTGGATAGACGCTGAAATTCAACTGATGCCAAATACCACCACTCCAACTCCAAAGAAATTCATCTTTGGCCAAGACTGTAGTTAGGAGCTTGCCTGAGCTAGAAGATTTCTTCAGCACACATTTAATCCTTTTCCATCAGAAGGATAGATTAAGAAGCTCTATAGAAGGGCATATGCCTGTCCTTCTTTGAAAAGGAAACTAACTATCCTACGCTAAGAAGATACTTAGACTCCTCTGACTTAAATAGGTGTTTCTCAAAACCAGGGCCTCTGAATCCCAAGGAAACTGGGAAGTCATAATGGGTGTCAGACTTCCTCCTTCTCTTCCTCTCTCCCTCCCTTAGTTTCTTCCTTTTTCTCTTTTCTACTTTTTCTTTTCTTCCCTCCCTCTTTTTCTTCCTAACTCCCTTCCTTTTTTATTTCTTTTGGGTTTTTTTTTTAGCATTTCAAAACTTCAGTGGATATTCTACATTTCCCTTGAGAAAAATAGCTAAAAAAATATTTTGGGGGCTGCTGGAATTTGATAACAGTGGTATCTCAGAGTGATCTGAAACATGATGGCTATTATTTGTGTCTTTTGCAAATAAAAATTGGAAACTCCCCTCCCCCCCAAAAACAAACAAACAAACAACTGCATTGGGAATGTTATGTGGCATTTGTACTGTTCAGTGGTGATTATTTTGTAAGTTCTTTATAACTTAAAACTTCATATTTTCAATAAATAGGAATAAAAACAAGGGGAGGGAAGTGAAGAAACTATATAGGGTAGTGGACTTCAAACACCAGCTCACAGATTTCTCAGTGTCTCTTACAACCTATTCACTGGTCTGCTGTGAAATAAAAAAAATAAGGGAAAAAGAGATTGGCATAAGATGTACCTCAAGACTAGAAATTATTTGCATTTTGAGCATATGTTTTGGCTAACAGAGGAGGCGTGACATCTTTTTCATGTACTAATTATGCTTTTTCATCTTGGGTCTAATTGAGTCTTAAGATGTAAACTATATAATGTGAATGACAAATGATTAATGATTTTTTTTTCTCCCCTTTAGGTACATCCAGAAAGTGCCCAGAAGAAACTTCCTGCCAGAAAAACTAAAAAAGCAGTATTTATAACACTGGAATTTTTGGATAACTTATTAAAATGGCAGAAAATAGTGAAAGTAATAGTAAAAATGTAGATGTCAGGCCCAAAACTAGTAGGAGTAGAAGTGCTGACAGAAAGGATGGTTATGTGTGGAGTGGAAAGAAGTTATCTTGGTCAAAAAAGAGTGAAAGTTTTTCAGATGCTGAAACAGTAAATGTTATAGAGAAAACTGAAGTTCCTTTACAGAGCCAAGAAAGAAAGCACAGCTGTTCATCCATCGAGTTGGATTTAGATCATTCTTGTGGGCATAGATTTTTAGGCCGATCTCTTAAACAGAAACTGCAAGATGCTGTGGGGCAGTGCTTCCCAATAAAGAATTGTAGTAGTCGGCACTCTTCGGGGCTTCCATCTAAAAGAAAAATTCATATCAGTGAACTCATGTTAGATAAGTGTCCTTTCCCACCTCGATCAGATTTAGCCTTTAGGTGGCATTTTATTAAACGACACACTGCTCCTATAAACCCCAAACCAGATGAATTGATAAGCACAGATTTGTCTCAGAGTGAATTGAGGGATGGTCAACCAAAACAAAGAAGAAACATGGAAGAAGAGGTGAACTGTTTCTCGCATCCCAATGTTCAGCCCTGTGTTATAACCACCAACAATGCTTCATGTAGTGGTGGTCCTATGGCTGGCTCTTTGATGAACCTGGTTTCTAATAATACTATAGAAGATAGTGATATGGATTCAGATGATGAAATTATAACACTTTGCACAAGTTCCAGGAAAAGAAACAAACCCAAATGGGAAATGGATGAAGAAATCCTTCAGTTGGGAACAACTCCTAAGTACCACACCCAGATTGATTATGTCCACTGTCTTGTACCAGACCTCCTTCAGATCAATAACAATCCATGTTACTGGGGAGTTATGGATAAGTATGCAGCTGAAGCTCTCCTAGAAGGAAAACCAGAGGGTACCTTTTTACTTCGAGACTCAGCACAGGAAGACTATTTATTCTCTGTTAGTTTCAGACGCTATAGTCGTTCTCTTCATGCTAGGATTGAACAGTGGAATCACAACTTTAGCTTTGATGCACATGATCCTTGTGTCTTCCATTCTCCTGATATTACTGGGCTCCTAGAACATTATAAGGACCCAAGTGCCTGTATGTTCTTTGAACCACTTTTATCCACTCCCTTAATTCGGACTTTCCCCTTTCCCCTACAGCATATATGCAGAACAGTAATTTGTAACTGTACAACTTATGATGGCATTGATGCCCTTCCAATTCCTTCTTCTATGAAATTATATCTGAAGGAATATCACTATAAATCAAAAGTTAGAGTACTCAGGATTGATGCACCAAAACAACAATGCTAGGTAGAGGGTAGGAACATGGGAATTTAATACCTTATTTTTCTTAATGCTACTTTGAGTTTTTCTACAAGGGCAGTTAAGAGTCTGAAATAAACCTCTGCCCTAAATTTTGCTTCCAGATCTGTTTATTTTTCTTACAATACACTAATTGTTTAAAGTTACATACTAAGGGTTAATGGGTATTTTTGACCAAGTGGTTTTTGTTTTTATTCTATAGAGTATATACTTAATTTTTTTTCTTTTCTTAATTGTAATTTGCATATGATCCAGGGATATTTGAAAATTGGTAGACATTGTAAACACAGTAAATAATTTGTATTTCATTATTTTCTTTAAAAATAATCCTGTGTCCTTTCTTATATGTAAAATGCTTTGTTAACTTATGCCATTGGCATTCCTATACATAAAATACAGTTTCCCCATCTCCCTTTCCAGAGTTGTTTTCAAATTCTTCAGTAAAGCTGAGTGTTATAATTCACAATCTATACTAATGTAATTGACTTGTAATTTACTAATAGGGATGTTAAAGGTAACAACATAGCTTAAAATCCAACTTGATGTGTTTTTACAGTATTTTAAATATTAACTAAAGCAGGATTACTAAATTTGATTACTCTCATCAGTAAGAATCAAATGAGAGCATAACATTTTTGGAGGTGAATGTATTCTACAATGTGGCATGGTCATTTGTTAATCCTTGAATAGGTCTCTCTTAAAACCTGAAACATAAATATTGTTCCTTTCTCACTGGGAGCTTTAAAAATAATGATAACACTGTTAGTAACTAGTAGTTACTAAAGTTCTAAAACAATTGTGGGGTGTTTTTTTTTCTGTATTTATTTATGAACTGTTTCCTCTACTTAGCTCTTTTATAGGAACTCAGCCTGTTACTTGGGGAGATGCTACAGTTCATAAAAGCCACACATTTTCATTGGTCCCTAAATAAGTTTTCATTATTTTAAATTGAACTTGAATAAAGATTCAAGAAGTGAACATCGAGCTTAGTATTCAGAAAGCTTAATATGGTTTTTAATCTTCAAGTTTCAAATAATTACTCCTATCTTCAGGATTAACATGTCTTTATTGTAGCTTCAAAAAAAGGAAAACATTTTGAGAGCTACATGGCTTAGGCCATACTGAACAGTACTAGGCAACAGGTGTAATATTTTAAATTTACTTTCCCAAGAACAGGAAAGCATTTTTAGAAACACCATTATCCCTATGTAAGGTAAATGAAGTGATATCCTATCTATCCCCTCTTTTTAAAAGAATCAGTGAATAATAAATCTCCTAGACAACTGTTTCTTCTGATGACCTGTTTACATATAGTAAGTAATTTCTTGATGCTGGTTTAGCTCTAATAGGAAACTTTCTACCTGGGTTGAAAAAAATTTTACTAAAATTTAGTTATAATAAATGTTTCTTAAAAACCATTGCTTTTATGTTGAAGTAGCATTTCTATTTCCTGCAGCTCTGCTGCTAATATAAATATAGCATTTTTCAATAATAGTGTTAAAATAAATTTTTAGCAATTACCACAAAATTAAACCAAGAAAATCTGTTCCTGTTATCTTCTGCCATTCTTTTTTCTCGGTGATCTCAAGATTGTCTTGGTTCCAGTGAAGGGTAGCTATTAGAATAGCACCTCTCTTAGCAGATGAGGCTCAGGATTTCAACACCAATGTCAGGATAAATATCTCTTCTAAAGATGCTATTTTCCTTTTACAAAAGAAAAGTCTCATACTACCTCATCTTTATTGTGGCACTTTTGTAGTTCACTGAGAAGCTTATCTTATTTACCAATATTACAATTCCTAAATACTCATCTTTGGTGAAAGAAAATTAATAGTATGGTAAGACTCTACCCATGATTATAATTTTTTATCAGAATTTGATAATGAGACTTTCTGTTTCTATGAAACAATTATTTTAAATATTTTTCTTTAAAAATAGTTTTTATCAGTACAGAAAAACCTAAGGGAAGACAAAAACAAATATTCTGTTAAAAGGTAATTTTATAAAGAAAAATGAAGCATAATTATGTTGTCTTTTATAATGGTAAAAATTGGTGTTTATATAAAATAAAAAATCTAAGTAGCTTTTCATATAGTCAAACTGTGATATATTTTCTTTGGCTTTCTCAATTTCAAGGTATTAATAGCTGTTATACTGCCATATATATAGCCTTGAAGTAGATGATCTAATAAATGAGAGCAGGAAACAGACTCATTTACTCTGAAATGGTTTGTATTTTTCTTTGGTATTTGCTACAGTTAAAAGAAACCTGGAAAATCTATACATATAAAAGCCTAAGCAACTGAACAACTGGTTGACTAGTTGCTATGACACGAATTGACCACCAGGGGGCAGATGCTCAACACAGGAGCTGCCCCTTGGTGGTCAGTGGGCTCCCACAGCCAACCTCCATGGTCCCTCCCCCAGCTGGCCCCCCCATCGGCCCTGATGGCTGGCTAGGCTGAGGGACCCCACCTGTGCATGAATTCGTGCACCAGGCCTCTAGTAGAAATATAAATACTTGGGAAGGAAACTGTTTACCGTAAAGGAAAATGAAAAGAGTAATAATAAATTTAATTTTTAAATGAATTTAAGAGGTCTGAATTTAGAAAGGGAAACCCCTTTCTCAGTTTCTTTGTGAGGACATATTTGGAAGTGCATCCAATATTCAGAAACAAACTCATTTTAAAATGCAATTATGGAATATATAAGTAAAATGAGTTGTTTTGAGAGGAACAATGTGGGAAGATACCAATAAATATAAATTTTGTAACTAAGACATTGTGACAATTTGAAAAGTAAATTCTAGAGTTGAGAAACCATCATGGTGGAAATATGTAGTGCTTATTGTTAAAAGAAGATGAGGTTAAAAGAAACAAGATAAAATATTAAACTTAAGAATTTAGGCATTACCTCAGGGAAAAGCCTTGACAGTGAAAGGGAACTACTTAATCGCTAATAGCTAGCCTGGACCACACACTTAACTGCACTTCGGGAATCATCCTGCACAAATCAGGAAATAAACTTGACTTTTCTATTTCTCTCTGAAGCTTTTCAGGACATTAACCCACTCCCCTTTAAGCTGTAGCATCTTGATTCATACTATAATTCCAAAAATATGGTGATGGATTTTTTTAGGTTTCTTGAGTATTTTTGTATGAAGAATCATGTGTGATCTTTTTATAACCATACCATTCACTTAAATAATTCACAATGGGAATGGTTTAATTTAAAGGAAGACTTAACAGGAAGAAGATTAAAGGAAGCTTTTAGTCAGCCTGTGGCTAGATTTATTGATTTGGTAATCAGTCCTGTATTCTTTCCTGAATTTCAGCTGATGGCAAATTGTGGTCAAAGAATGGCTTTCTGTTAGTTTTGACTTCTTATAAATAATAATAAAAGAATGTCTTAGAAATTAGAAATCCTTTAAGAAGTAGAACAAATGTGGCAATTAGGACTCATTATATAAATTCCATTTTTTAAGTCTTTTTTAAAAATATATTTTTATTGATTTCAGAGTGGAAGGGAGAGAGAGAAACATCAATGGTGAGAGAGTCATTGATCAGTTGCCTCCTGCACACCCCACATGGGATCAAGCAAGCAACCTGGGCATGTGCCCCTACTAGGAATCAAACCGTGACCTCCTGGTTCATAGGTCTACACTCAAGTACTGAGCCACGCCGGCCGGGCTCCATTTCTTTTTATAAGAAGAACAAACCATTATCATTTATTCAAGAGCCAAAGCCATTAAGATAAATCAAGTTATCAGCTTCCTGTCTCTGAAGTTTGGATCATTTTACAGATCCACATAATAGAGAGCTTCCTTCCTATGAAACCAAAACCTTGAGACCTAACTCATGAATAATATGCTTAGTTTTCATTTAAAATATTTTGTCATTTTAAGCTATAATTAGTCAAATCAGTTATGTATTGATTTTGGTAGACCAAATTTTATAGGAAAGTAGACTTACAAGATTCCTGGAGACAACACAAAGAAAACAATGCTGAAATTTAAAATAGCCTGTGTTAAAATAGTGCCCAAATGAATAAAAGATTTTAAGTAAATTATTTCTACTTTGGAGAAAAACCTTTATAATTTTGGTTTTATAACCAGTTTTACAATCATTTTTATTTCTAAAGAATGAACAGAAAGCACAAAGGGTTTACTTTTTTAAAATATATTTTTTATTGACTTCAGAGAGGAAGGGAGAGGGAGAGGGAGAGAGAGATAGAAACATCAATGATGAGAATCATTGATTGGCTTCCTCCTGCACGCTCCCTACTGGGGACCCAGCCTGCAACCTGGACATATGTTCTTGACTGGAATTGATACAGGGACCCTTCAGTCCTCAGGCTAATGCTCTATCCACTGAGCCAAACTAGCTAGGGCAAAGGGTTTACTTTTTTAATGACCTGGTAGAAATGAGCAACACTACAAGAATCTGTCTATACTATTCTAACAAATTAAGATATTGGGCACAAAATTTTTGATATGCATTGGTTTCTAATGGATATAACCCAATGGAAAGGGATTTGGTGCACATTAATCTGATTTCAAATAAAGACAGAATCTTTTTTTTTTTAAATTTTCAATAGGTTACTCAATCCTAAATCTTTCTTTGCCTTCATTTCCTGGCATATAAAATGTAGATAATACTTGTCACTTGACTTCTGAATTGTTCAGTTAAAGAGGTGACCCTTGGAGCGTACTTGAAAATAATTTCTGTATAGCTGTTAAGTGCTAATGTGTTAATAGATTTTCAAAGTATCCCCTTAGTGGACCCTGCAGATTCACATTCACTCTTAGTCTGTAATAGATTTTCTTGGCTTGATATAACAATAGAGATAATACATTTTGAATTGATGGTGTAGATTCTGCAATTAGATGAAGACTTGCAATTAAGGTTTATGTAAAATTGATGTTTGCCTAAGTTATTTTAAAAGTTGATTACATTTGCAGGAAGTAAAGATACAGGCATACCTTATTTTATTGTGCTTTGCTTTATTACATTTTGCAGATTTGGGGGGGTTTTTAATTGAAGGTTTGTGACAGTCTTGTGTCAGGCAAGTCTATGGTATCTTTTTTCTAGCAGTATTTGCTTATTTCGTGTCTCTGTCACATCTTGGTAATTCAATATTTCAAACTTTCATTGTTGTATTTGTTGTGATCTGTGATCAGTGATCTTTGTCAAATCTCAGCTGATGGTTAGCATTTTTAGTAATAGAATATATTTTAATTAAGGTATATACTTTTTAGACCTAATGCTATTGTACACTTAATACAAGTTAGTGTAAACATAACTTTTATATGACTGGGAACCCCTTTGTTTCATTTCAAAATTCATTTTATTGCAGTAGTCTGGAATTGAACCTGCAATATCTCCAAGGTATGCCTGTAATCATTTTGCAGTGGTTATAATAAAATCTGAGCTTTCAGACTTGAGAGAGTGTAAAACTCAAGGAAGGTTACTTACAGTATGCTAACTTTGCTAGAATTGAACAAATTCTGTATAAACCAAGTATGAACTTGATATATACTTGAATATACAGAGTTTAAGTAGTAACTTCACAAAGCTATTAGTGCCCTTGTCAATCAGGGTTGTATGATTGACCCCTTATCCAAAAAGAAGACTGTTGCCATTTTTATTTCAAATCCTGAAGTTGATTTCTTCTTGGATGTGATTTCAAATAAATTGATTTGAATAAATTTCTGTTTCTTCTTAATTAAAACTTCATATCTAAAATCCAAAGGCTTTGTATTTTGCTTTTAAAACATTGTCCTTACATCATACATTAAACTAAGAATCTGAAAAAGAAATTTTAAAATCTATATTCTTACACATTTTCTAATTTATAATACATTCCTTTCAGTTTGTGGTGTGTCAGTTTGGGTCTTCCAAAATCGTATGTCACTATGTGATTAAATGTGCAAGAGATTTATCGAGGTGGGGCAATACCTATGAAGGATAAAATTGGAGGGAGGAGATGAAATCTTCATAGCAAATTGTAGGTCTGAAATCTATGAAAGAAATGGAAGGATTGGATTGGGTGAGCAGAGTTAGGACAGTTCTAAAATAACTAGATGGCGATTTAGTTTCCAAGCAAGGGTTGTAAGAGCCTACCATGAATAAAACAAAATTTTAAAGATAACACTTTCCACAGACTTTATATTATTGCTTCAGGCTTCCTTAGGCTCCACAGGACTGCTGTTTCACTCCTATGAGGGCAGGTTAGGTCGTTCACACTAATGGTGTCATTCTTTTTTTTCTTTTTAATATATTTTTTTACAGAGAGGAAGGGACAGGGATAGAAACATCGATCAGCTGCCTCCTGCACACCTCCTACTGGGGATGTGCCCACAACCAAGGTACACGCCCTTGACCTGAATCGAACCTGGGACCCTTCAGTCCGCAGGCCTACGCTCTATCCACTGAGCCAAACCGGTTAGGGCAAATGGTATTCTTCATAGACCACTGCCCTTATCCAAAAATCTGCCTTCCCAGGCTTAGGTATTTGAAGTTCCTCTATAGTTCATTTATTGGTATGAGAATTATGCGTGCAGTGCCACATATCTGGAGATAAATCTTCATTTAAGAAGTTTATAGTAGCCCTGGCCAGGTAGTTCTGATTGGAGCATCCTCCATATATGCCAAGGTTATAGGTTGGATCCCTGGTCAGGGCACATACAAAAGTCAAGCAATGAATGCATACATAAGTGGAACAACAAATAGATGTTTCTCTAAAATCAATCAATTATAAAGGTTTATAGTAAAATGCCCATCCATTGACCCAACTTAACAGCTTACACAAGGACGCAAAACGTTATACGAATACAGCATATTCTTACATGTAAAATATATGTACATAGTTTGCACATGGAATTATGGCATCATGACTAGCCAGCAGATTCCGGTATTGTCCCTTTAGCTCTCGCGTTTTGGCCAGAAGGTTCGCGCCCCCCAGTTGGGCCGCATAGCGCGCTTCCTGGGCTGTAAAAACCGCCCAGCGTAGGGAATCTAGAACCTGCCCGTGAGCCATTCCTGGAACAGTTTAGCAATTTCCGCCGGGCCGCCCGGACGTCACTAGCCACGGTCGTTTCCTCTGAGTGCTCGGAACTCCGGAAACTGAGGAGCTTTCCAGCCGCTCTCGGGAGAAAAGAGCCGCCCGCCCGGGAGCGAGCGCGGGGAGCTGACGCGCTGGAAGGCCCGGCCGGGCCGCAGTGCCGCCGAGGGCCTGCGGGGGGCGCGCGCGGGCCCGCCCGAGGGGAGGGAGGAGCGCCCGCAGGGGCGGGGCGCGCGGCGCTGGTGCTTCCTGTTCCGGCGTCAGGAGGAGCCGCGCGCTGTTGGTGCTGCCGCTGCTGCTGGTGCTGGTGCTTCCGCCGCTGGTGTCGTGGTCGCCGCTGCCGTGAGTCAGGCTGCGCCTGGTTCCTCAGCTCTCGGTGTCCTCGGGCCCACCGCTGCGCCTAGACCTTGCTGCGGGCTCGGATCTGCCGGGTGAGGCTGCTTCGGCGCTAACAGGGGTCGGGGAGCGGGCGAGGGAACGCGCCCGAGCGGGAGGCGGGAGGCGGGCGCGGTGACGGAGGTGCCGGAGTCGCTCTTCCGGGGCTAAGCGTATTTTTCCAGGCGTCTTCCTTGGGGCCCCGGGGGAGGCGTCGGAGACGGGAGGTCGCGCCCGACGGGTGTCTCCGCGCTTGACGTCAGGCCTGGCCTGTGGGGGCGGGGCGGGAGCGGGCGGCCCTTCCCCCACGCCGCGCCGGGCGGCGCGACCCGCTCCGAGGCCGGTTCGCTCCGGTTATCCGGGCGCCCTTTGTTCCTGTGGCCCTACGGGGCCGCCGGCCGCGCGCCTCTGCCCCCCCCCCCCCTTCATTTAATTCCTAATAATAAAGGGGAGACCTGGGCCTGCATAGGTTCTTGGCGGAATCTCTGACCCTTGCTTAGGATTACCCGCCGTGCGACCGCTTCCCGGCCTTCCTCACTGGAGGAGTTGCCAGCAAATACATGATATTTAATGCCCATTAGAAACCGTAGAGTTGTATAATTAGTTTTGCTTTTTAGGATTTAGGAGCGCTTATTAGACATGGTAGCTTATAAATAGCTGAACCATTTTCCTTTTTGAGAACCAAGAGTAGTGCTTTTCATATATAAGAATTCTAATGTCGAAGCATCAAACCATACTCACCAGACCGGAAAAAAAATGGTATGGCGTTACCGCTAAAGAAATACTCGCACACCGCGTGACTTTAAAGGCCTGTTTTGAAAAGGAGCCCTTATTATAGGCGAAGTTGTCTTCAAAAATCTCTCCGAAGTTCTTTGTCCGGTCGTGGTCGTTGCGCAGGAAAAACAATTTTTTTCTGGCCGCTGGCGTCTGCGACCCTCCTACTCAGAGGGAGTTTGTCTCGGAAACCCGAGTGGAGCTGCGAATGTCGGCGTGTCCTCCTCTCTCCTGGAGGAAGAGACCCATCTCTCAGCCGACAGCCTGGGGCCCAGTGTGTTCTGAAGCTGAGAAATATTTTAACTTTATCTGTAGGTTTTGGAAACACGATGAAGTGCATGGACATAACACCCCCGGTGGTGTTGCGGCAGCAGCCCCTCATCTAACCCAATATTAATATTTGTGCAGCAGCCATAGGTGTGAATTCATGGGAACTAGAAATAGCCTCAGGTCAGGTTTTACCACCAAGTAAGTTTTATGCCGAACTTGAGAGGCATCTCTTTGCATTTCAGAGGTTTCTGAGTTGAGAACTGTAGATGGAGCATAGCGATTGTAAAAGGTAACACTGGGTGTTACCAGTGCCCAAGAGATTTGTTTGCAAATCTGCAAGGTGGATACTGTTCCCGTCTCCTTTTCCTTCTGAGATTTGGAGAGTTGGTCTTGCTCAGAGCCGTGTTTTACCTAGTCAGTCATGCTTTTAGCATTTACTCTTTTAACCATATGCTATATGCTTGTATACAAAGGAAGACAAAAGAATATATCTGTTGCCACCCAATATTTTTCTAGCACTATTAAAGGCACTTGATTTATGAGTCCCATTTAGACTCTGGCATTACTAGCCGGTTCTTTACAGTTGAAGAATCCGAGGTTCATTCATTCAAGTAAGCTGACGCTGACACTGACTGTCAAACACTCAGTCAAACCTTGGTCTAAAGGCCCTCTGCTAAGACTTTCATATCCTCCCCCCCTTTCTGTATTCTGTATTCCAACCCATCGGACCTGCTAACACCACCCACGGATCCTCCTTTACATCCCTCTCTCAGTCTTTGCAAAACTGCTCTCCTTTCCCTAAGGCCTGTCCCACCATCCCCTGTTCATGGTTCTTTCAGACTGCAGAGGCACTGCTCCCCCGGTCCTCCCTTCCTCCCTTCCTTAGGAGCTCTTTGAAGTACCCCCTTAGTGCCCTGTGCGTACCCCAAGTAATGTTTAAGCACCAGGCTGAACTCCTGAAGCATTTATTTCATCCAATACTATTCATTTCCCCAAAGCCTAGCACATATGTTCTAAGAAGTAGCTGAATATAGACAATATGGCTGACAGGAGGTTGTTGGGAAATTGACGTTTTAAAATTATGTTTTAAAGAAGTTTAAAATGTTCCTAAACTTCCAAATTCCCAATTTCCTGTGTTGCCCAAATGTAGGATAGCTAAAAGAGCTAATACTAAGAACTCATATTTTAAGTCAAAATTTATATATTCAATACAACATTTTACTATAACCCCCCCCCCCCCCCCCCCCCCCCCCCCCCCCGCCGCCCCACTAAACAAATCATACCATAACTCCTGATTTCTCTTGACAGGAAGAACATTTTAATAAACATCTTACATGTTACTGATTATTAAATGTTACTTATAATTATCTGTGAAGCAGTGGAAATAACTTTCACAGATGAAAACATGGATTCTGATTAAGCTTGCCTTTGTCAAAAGATTGAATTAAAAGGATTGATGTCCAGTCCTGGTGGGTGTGGCTTGGTTAGTTGGAGCATCCTGCCATGCACCAGAGGGTGGTGGGTTTGGTTCTGGTCAGGGCACATGCCTAGGTTGCAGGTTAGATCTGGTCTGGTTGCCTGCTGGAGGTAACAGATTGATGTTTCTCTCTCTCTCCCTCCCCCTCTTTCCCCTTCCTTCCTCTCTAAAATCAATTTCAAAAAAAAAGGATAAGCAACTTCTTTAAAATAAATTCAAGGATTGGTGTCCAGTTTTTATAACTGAGTAGTCCCATACTGTTTTTCTCCACCACAATTTTGTGGCCTTTTGAAATACTTCTTGTCCGGTAGTCAACAGCAGTTTGTGGAGTTCAGCTTCCTAAAACCTTCCTGTGATTGAATTACCTTTTTTACCCTAAACGCCAGAGAAATTACAGAAATGTTTTACTTTTCTAGTGTATGTTAAAAGACATTTCATACTCTATTTTAAAATCACTATTCTTGCTGCTTGTAAAATAAAATGATTATTTTTCAGTTGATGTATAGATCTTGCCATAAAGTGGTAGTGAAAGTTTTGGAGGAAATAGCTTTAGATTATTCCAAAAAGAAGAAAAAATGAAAATCTTTCTTGATAATAAACCTTTTTTTTTTCTTTTTGCCATTTTATGGTCGCATTGGCCTCATCTTAATTAGCATAATCCAGATGTTTTGGAATAGTTCAGAAAAATTTAAATTTTTTAACTTTCTACAACACTTCTCATGTTGAGACTCTGATGTCCTGCTGAATTTTTTTTTTTTTTTACCTTTTTATGATGAAAGTATTCCCCAGAATGTAAATTGGAATGTTTCAATTAATATGAACACTGTTCATTCTAGGTATGGGAGAGCAGGTCACTTTTTCCTGTGCAGTGATGTAGAACAGAAAATGACCTATTTCTGATTACTTTGGTCAGGACTTCATTATTTTAATGATATGATTCTAGTGCTTCCTCTGTCTTCCAGAATTTGATTTTGATTTAAAATTTTGAAAGAATTGTGAGTCTATTTATGGGGTAACTTATATTATGAATATATGTTTTTCAAAATCTAAAAGGGAAAAGAATAATTCTAAAAATCTGAACAGCAAGAACATATGAAATTGAATTGTTAGTTCTCTGCTCCAAAATTAATGTGAACTTTGATACAGAAACATTTTCTGTTTCAGCAAGGCTTACCCTGTTTGAAAAGCATGTTAGTCTTATGTGGACTTTAAACTTGTCATTCGCTGATAAAAGTTTCTTCGGGTGTTAGTCCTAGGAATTTACTATTGTGCAAGTGACTTTTAGTGTAAAACAAACCGTAACTTAGGAATGAATGGGTAATTATATTTGCTATACATTCAAGGTGTGTTTTTTCATATTCTGAACAAAAAGCAAGTTTATAGCAGTTGTGAATTAGTAGGCCTCATGTTCTGTTTCTTCATTCCTTATGAGAACCAAATCATACTTAATAAAACTCTTAAGAATTCAAGGATGGCTCAATATTAAGCAATATATATATAAAACTGTTGATTGGGTCAGGGAAAAAATAAGATCAACTTATTAGATGCCAAAAGATCTTTTAAATTTCAAACTAAAAATTAATTAATTAATTAATTAAGTTAATCTCAAACTAAAAATGAGAATTAACTTAAAACATTAGAAGCAGTCCCAGGAGATTTGGGAACAAAACTTAGGTGCTTACTCTCACTATTTAACATTTCTTTATTTTAAGTCCTAGTTGATGCAAAAGAGAAAAGAGCTATAAATATGGAAAAGAGAAGGTAAAATTATTTTTTGCAAATACCATAATTCTCTATTTGGAAACCCAGGTAATTAACTGAGAAACTTTGAAGAATAAAATAATTCAGTAATTCGCTACTTACAAAAGTAATACACTAAATTTTTAAAAAGCCTTTCCCGTGTATGAACAACCAGTTAGAAAATAAAGTGAAATAAAAGAGCCAGTTTTATAACCACAAGAAAAAGTTTACCAGTTAGAAATTTATCTCTCAAATGTGTAGGAGATATTTTTTAAAACTGAGTGATGATAAGTGACAGTTATGGAAACTAGGAAAACATACCTTGTTCTTGAATGAGAAGATTTGATATTTTAAATATATCAGTGTCCCCTGAAGTAATCCGTAAATTTAATGCAGTTTTAACCAGAACACCCAACATAATTTACAGAATTTTTTTTTACAAAATGACCGGGGAAATGTAAATATGAAAATATTTAGGAAAATTTAGAAAAAAGAACAGTGACAGTAGGGCAACTGACATTAAAATGTATTAAAAATTAAAGCTTCCATAATTAAGATAGAATTTTATGATGCAGATAAGTAGAAAAGAATAGAGTCCACAATACCTGTGGGAAATGATGGAGGCCTGTTGGTAAAGAGGCTTGGTTCTGGAATCAGACTGTACCTGGGTTTGAACCCCTTCTCTTACTGGTCACTAGCTCTGTGACCTGAAGTAAGTTAACTTGATAAGCCTCCTTTTCTTCAGCTGTAAACGGGGTGGTAAAAGGATTTGCATTTGTGGGGCTCTTAGGCTGTTAAATGAGATTATGCACTTAGCGTGGTGTCTGTTCCATGGATGTTCAATAAACATTGGTTTAGGGGTTTTTTTATTGATTGATTTTATAGAGAGAGAAGGGGGGCATTGATTTGTTTCATTTATTTATGCTTTCACTAGAGCCCAGTGCATTAAATTCATGCACGGGGGGGGGGGGGGGGTCCCCTTAGCCCAGCCTGCACCCTCTCCAATCTGGGACCCCTAGGGTGATGTCCGACTGCCAGTCGGACATCCCTCACAATCCTGGACCACTAGCTCCTAATCACTCGCCTGCCTGCCTGGTCGCCCCTAACTGCCCCCGTCTGCCAGCCTGATTGCCTCTCACTGCCTCTTTGTGCTGGCCTGATCGCTCCTAACTGCCCGCGCCAGCCTAATCGCCCCCCAACTGCACCCCCTGCCGGCCTGGTCGCCCCACACAGCCTGCTGTTCAGTCATTTGATCATCCCTCACTAATCCCCCCTGCCGACCTGGTTGTAGGCAGCCATCTTGTGAGGGTGTGAGGGTTAATTTGCATATTACATCTATTATACAGGATTGGTTGGTTCTTGTATGTGCCCTGACAAGGGATTGAACCCACAACCTTGGAATACCGGGATGATGTTCTAACCAACTGAGCTACCTGACCAGGGTTAATTAGTTGTTAATAACAGTAGAATGTGTTAAAGGTAGATTGTCAAGTAAATTGAGAAAAGATAGATTATTCCATAATTGTTTGGAAGAACAAAAAGAGTTTAAACAAATTAACCTATAAAAATACAGTAAGAAAGCATAGGTGATATTTTGGGGAGTAGTTGGGGAGAGAAACAACAATGTGAGAGAGATACCTCAATTCATTGCCTCCCATACACACCTGACCGGGGATGGGACCTGCAACTTAGGTATGTGCCTGACTGAGGACTGAACCCAATACCTTCCAGTGCACAAGACAGTGCTCCAACCAACAGCCACACCTACCAGGGCTGGTGACATTTTTAAAACTTGGAGTAGGCAAAGCCTTTATAAGACAGAAGCCACATGTAGATGAAAAATTGATGTTTGACTACACGAAATTAAAAATATTTGTAGTGCCTAAATATACCATTTAAAGGATCTACAGATAAAAGGAACTCGGGATAAATTCTTTTTGTCTCATGTATGACAGAGCTAGCTAATTTCCTTACTATCTTAGAAAGCTTTTTTTTTTTTTTAGAAAGATGTGTACTACTAAGTAGTAAAATTATCAAAGGCGAAAGACTGCATACTGTCTTATTCTGTTTATATGAAGTCTAAGAACAAGCAAAAACTAAGTCAGAAAGTGATTGCTGAGTAGAAGGGGAGTTGATTAGAACGGAGCATGAGTAAACCTACTCAAGTAAGGGAAATGTTCTGTATCTTAGATACTATTGACCTTATACACTTCAAAGATCCTTGAGTTTTATTAAATGTTCACTTACTTAAAATTGATAAAAGTCCAAGGACATGAGCAGATTTACAGAAAAAGAAGTATAAATGAAGTATTAAATTTAAAAGATGCTCTACTTTCAACTTAAAGAAATCTAAGTTAAAGCAAGATGCCAATTTCAGTCTACCATAATTGAAAACAATTTTTATAAATTTAATAATATCCAGTGGAGAAGAGGAGTTGGAAGGGAAAGGTAGGCAGTATAAATGGGCAAAGGACTTTAAAATTGGCATAGACTTTTGAGATGAAATTTAGATAACTACCTGTTGACTGGAAATTTTGCTTCTAGTACTTTTTCCTGGTGATAGATCTCACTCATGAGTGAGCAAAAATATGTATTTGGACATGTTCACCCTGTCATTGTCTCAAACACAAAATGCAAGCAAACCTAAACTGTCACCAACATGAGTGTGTCAGCTAAATTATGGATCACTCTCGTATGATGTGCAGGCAGTAAAAAGGGATAAAGTTGATAGAGCTGTATGAATTGTTACGGAATGTTTTTTTATATAAAGTAAAACCCCTTACAAGAATGAGTAAGATTCCATTTAAGTAAAAATAATGTATGCATAGAAACTTCCTTAAAGAATATATAAGAAATAGTAAGCACTGGTTTTGAAATATCCCTTCTTCCTTTCTTTTTCTTCCTCTCTTTCTGTTTTTGTTTTTAGGAAAATGTCTGATGAATTTTCGGTAAGTTGATGCACTTATTCTTTATAAGTTTTTAGCTCTTAAGAAAACAACATAGTCGTAATAGTGGGCCATAATTCTTTCCATTTAAAAGAATTCTGTGATTCTTGGGTTTTGGTGGGTCAGAGGTGATTTTGATAGGTTATTTGTCTTAATTTACTTACATATAACGTTTGAAAATACATTTTGAAGTATTTCTATATGAATCCTTAAGTAAAGAATTTTTAAGTGTTCTGTTCTCTTTTAACCTCATATTAATAATAGCCAGCGTTCATTAAAAATTAAATGCCTGGCACTGTGTTAACTGCATTACATAAATTATCTCATTTAAGCCTCAAGTTTAACCCTAAAACTATTTTTTGAGGAAGCTAACTTTCAGAGAAATAATGTAACTTGTTTGAGGTAAAACGAGATTCAAATCTACAACGCATTAATTAGTTGTATTTAGAAAACTTGAGCTTCTTTGAGAATTTTGCACTGCAAAGTTGATATTCAGGATAACCCCTTAAGTTTTGTATTAAATGAATTGTTTTTAAACTGAACAGCTTCGCTTTTGAAGATGTTATAGAGGTTTATAATCATGTTTGGCGTGACTTATTCCTAAATAAGATCGGTAAGACATGCCTTTTTTGTATTGCAGTTGGCAGATGCGCTACCTGACCACTCCCCTGCCAAAACTGCTGTGAGCAATACAAAACCTAGCCAACCTCCTCAAAGCTGGCCAGGTTCCAACCCTTGGAATAACCCAAGCGCTCCACCTTCTGTGCCATCTGGACTCCCACCGAGTGCAGCACCCTCCACTGTGCCTTTCGGATCAGCACCAACAGGAATGTATCCCTCTGTGCCTCCCACTGGACCACCTCCAGGACCCCCAGGACACTTTCCTCCGTCTGGACCATCATGCCCCCCGCCTGGTGGTCCTTATCCAGCCCCAACTGTGCCAGGTCCTGGCCCCACAGGGCCATATCCTACACCAAATATGCCCTTTCCAGAGCTTCCGCGACCATATGGTGCTCCCACCGATCCAGCTGGTCCTTTAGGTCCATGGGGATCCATGTCTACTGGACCTTGGGCACCAGGAATGGGAGGGCAGTATCCTACCCCTAATATGCCATATCCAGGGCCATATCCCACACCTCCTCCTCCCCAAGCACCAGGGGCAGCACCACCTGTTCCATGGGGCACTGTTCCACCAGGAGCCTGGGGACCACCAGCACCATATCCTGCCCCTGGAGGATCATATCCCACACCAGGACTCTATCCCACACCCAGTAATCCTTTCCAAGTGCCTTCAGGACCTTCTGGTGCTCCACCAATGCCTGGTGGCCCCCATGTGAGTGTTTAATTTGTTATTTAACGTGCACTAATAGTCACGCACAACTAAAAGACTACTTGTCTCCAGTTTGTGATGGAGGATTAGAAAGCTTTTTAAACTTTCTAAGAAAAAGGTGGGTGGGTATGTGTAGAGTAAATTTCAAATTTCAGGTAAAGCGTTTAAAAAGATAAAAACACAGTTATGGTATTCCCAGTACTAAAAATGAAAAGAAAAACTTTCAAAAGGTCCTCAAAGTCATCATAATGTAGTAAGTAATGTCCTCAACAGCATTTTTGAGGTAAAGTGAGAGATGCATTACATTAGACTTTTAAAAAACATTTCTCAATAATAATAGTATCAAAGCACAAAGCCAAAGCACAGATCAATAATAGCAATCTCTGCCTGGCTGGCTTGATACAGAGGTAGATCTTTTTTTTGTGGTTGTAGTTGACATTCAGTACTATATATTTTAGCTGTACTCACCTTTTAATAGTGTAATTGTTAACAAAAGCTTCAAAATAAGTCCAGCTTCTCCTTTTTTTAGATGATGAATCAGTGGTATACAGTTTCATTATATTGAGTTTTGTGTTTTTTTAGAGAAACATCAGTTTGTTGTTCTACTTATTTATGCATTCATTGGTTGATTCTTGTATGTGCCCTGAACCAGGATCAAACTCACAACCTTGGTACATCGGGATGATGCTCTAACCAACTGATCTACCTGGCCAGAGCTCATTATATTTATTTTTATATAACATTTATACACAAACTTTATTCTGTTAGAAGCAGACCGAAGAAACAGTTACAAGAGGTAGATTTTTAGGTCATCCAGGGCAGTGAATATGTAACATTGCCGGTCGTCGGTGCAACTTTCCATAGTGTTTTTTAGCCAAAGTTTTGTTAGATTCTTAGCAGCATTCAGCTCAAGGTCCTAACCACTGTTCTGAATTGTCAGTTATGTGTAATGCTTTATGCTTTACTGTCTGTCAGCCAAACTGGAGTATTGTTGACATCTTAGTTGAGGAGCTTGTCTAGGGCATATGACAATATAGAGAAGCAGCCCACTTCTCCCATGAAGTAAGCTAAGTGAGTATTCAAACAGTCAGGATTCTCCCTGGGGGGGACAAATCTATTTACTCTTAACAAAATAATCAGTCTCCAACTAGATTAACTAAACATCTACCTCAACTGTAAAGGAAGAAAATCTTAGTTAAGTACCTCCAACGCTTCTTTTCATTATTTTAACTTTTTGCTATATATTCACTTTAAAAATTATTTTTGTAAATTGTATGCCAAAGTAAGTGGGATGGCTTGCTGTTTGGATTTATTAAGCAATAAATTTAAGCCATAGCCAGGAGTTAAACTCCATTTACAAAATCTAGAAGTTTACTTTTTTTTTTTTCTATTGCAGTCTTACCATTAAGTTAATGGATGAAGAGATGACGCTTTGCTTTTTGAAGTACATATATATGCACATGAATGCATATATAAAAATTGCTGGTTTCACTATTAGAGGGCATTGATGAAAGAACAACTCTTGCACCTCTCAGAAGATATCTGCCTCTTGTACGTGGATGTATAATATATCAGATGGATACAATCAGATAAAAATGTAAATCATTCAAATGTGATTTTTATTCAGTTTTTATGGAAAGTGAAAATAAGTATATTGAATAGCTCTTTGATATAATTTGTTTAAAACAAATTTTGGATTTGTTTAAATTATGAAACTACAAATTTAAAAATTTAAGATGATGTGTGGATTATTGTTAGAACCTGCAACCTCATTGGCAAATTATTTCAAGTATTTTTCTATAATCACTTTTTCCTTAAATGAACACACTTTGAAAAATGTTCATTGTCATAATTTAAAAAATTATGCCTCTCAACATCTTGAGCTGTTCTATCCATAGAATAAATAAACATAGTCCTCTTGAGGTTATGTTTTGAATATACATTTTAAAACTGGCAGTAATTATTATCAGATGTTGAGTTTATTAGGAAGTGTTAATTTTTCTTGAAATTTTAGTTAAAGCTTTCATTTTGAATTTCACCTGGTTTGTTTTACGTTGAACCAAGTGGGTCAAACAGCTCTTAAATCTGCCATTTGTGGAAACTTCTTTTTAATGCAGGCCAGCATGTATGTAAATTATACTCTTAAAGCATTGGTGATCTCTGTGTTGCTTTAGAATAGCTTGAGATGTCCATATTGCTTTGAGAAGAGCTCAAGGAAGGAAATAATTCTCTCCTTTGTCTCGAACCTCACAATAGAGGCAACCTTAGGCGTTGCTTCATAAGGACAAGTAATTTGTATTCCCACACATCACTCTTCCACACAGTCCCTTCCTTATAGCCCCTTCTTCCTCAGTTTTTTAGGAGCACATCCTTTAATTCCTCCCTGATACGGAAAACTGGCACACTCTAGGGGCTATCATAAACACATGTAGCAGTTATGTTTAAAGACCCTTAGTCACACAGGCATGACTGTTCTCTTTGTACAAGTTGATCAAAATATGATCTGTCAGAGTCTGGTTAAGCTATGTCATTGTCTCTTGCATAGTTTCCTGGATCTGTTTGTAAAGTGCTTACAGCTAACAGTTCAGTTCTGTATTTGTTGACAGGTAAATAGGTAGAATTAAGTGCCATCCTTAAAAATTATCCTTTTACTCTAACACTGAAAATAATAAAGTGTAGATCTCTGCAATTGAGTTTAAAGAAGTGTGATTGTATTACTTAAATAAGTGTTGTTTTAACCACCAAAATAGTCCGAGTAGTTTCTTGGCACCTTATCTTTAAATCAGATTCTTAATTTTCGGATAGAACTGACCATGTTATTCTTGAAATAACTTTTGAAACTTAATATATCCATTGGGTTACTAAAATGTATTGTTAATTTCTTCATCGGTATAAGACAGATTTATGCTAGAACTCTTGTTTTTGCTTAGAAATATTTAGTAGTTTAGTTTTCTTATAGTTAAAATGTCAAGAATGCCAAATGCTGCCAATTTAATGATTTGATAGCTACCTCCTTTTACGAAAGCAAGATGGTCACCTTTGGGAGGAAAATGTCAGTGTATAAACCTCCCTTTAAAGTAGAAGATAGATTCAAGCTTACAGAATTGGAACTAATTTGTTTAGATATTTTCAGACTGGTGAATGTTGTTAGACAGTTCTTACATAGTGGCACAAATGGTCTTTTTTTATCTTTCACCTCCTTGCAAGGCCAAGTGGAAGCTATTTACAACACTTTGGGTATCTGTTGTCAAGGCAGCCTCCAATTCACAAGGCAGGTAGCCTTAGAAAGTGTCCTATCTTAAATTATCCAGTCGGTTTCATGTCAGCTAACTGGAGGCATAAAATGAGGAAAAGTAAGATGGCAGCCAATATATCACTCCTTAAGCTTATTTTGGTTGTCCTGTACTGGGACTAAGTTGACAACTCTGCTTAAGATGGGATAATTAATGTAACACTAGGAAGGATGATGTCTGACTAAAAGAAGAAGAGGTAGCAAGTTTGGGAGTCTGTAACTGAGGAGCCCGTTTATTGGAGAAAATCTTTTGTTAAAGGATTTGAAAGACCAGGAACACAAGATTTGGAATTACTATTCCCAGTAAGTATATTAACTTTGCTAGTGACCCACACTGCGCCCTAGACAATACTGCATTTTAACCTTTGCTTTACAAGACTTTCCAATGGGATTTTTTTTTTTTTTAATTTTTAACGGAAAAATGGAAATCAAAGGGAACAGAATTTGCTTCTATATTTGCAATTCTTTAGAGAATCATTTCTCAAATTGGGGGAGAGGTTCTCAATTCTCAAAGGTACTCTGGACAAAAAGTATTTTTAGGTCCAGGGTGGAGTAAAGAAAATCAGACATTTCGGTGGGGGAAGCATCTAAGGAAGATTTCTTTTTACAAAGGAATAATTTGCTTTCAAAAATAAGTCATGGTAGGCTAAGATGAGTTTATGGAAGACTACTTGTTAGTCTTAAGGGAATGTGAAGTGTGGAATATGTTGGCATTTGGACTTGAAGAGCAAGAATTTTAAAATAAATTTGATGGAGATAGCTGAGATGTGTTTAAGAATAGTGTTTCTGGAGTTCGAATGTTAGACTTTGAAGTGTTGAACCTATAAAATGACAATGAAAAATTAAACTTTGGACCTTATATTCACACATTGAGTTTTCAAGAATCAAGGCGCCTTAAACAAGTTTAATATCTTGGCTTGTCTTTGCTGGACTCGGCCGGACACCTTTTCATGCTTGAGGATGGCTGCTTGCAGCTCTGACTCCTCAGCCCTGTTTTGTTTAAAGCTATATATTGATTACGCAGGAACAGACAAAACTTTTTTTTTTAACCAAACTATATTTGCAGTGACTGAGGCTGTTTTCTTGCTGCAGGGCTGAGAAGTGCTTGGCTTGCTGAGCCAAGACAGGCTCTGCCTTGTTCACAAAGGTTTCCCGATCATAGTCTGGCTGCTCCGTCATCTTGGAGAGCTCAAGCCAGCCTGGCCCTTGGCCCTTGCTGTTTAATCTCCTTGAGCTCTTCCATGGTCCTCTCCTCCAGCTCCCTGTTCTGAGTCACGGCCTCAGTAAAGCTGGACATCTGGGAAGACAGTTCCTCTTCTCTAGAAAAATTGCCTGTGATCAGGGACCCATGTGAGCTGGCTTCTGTCTCTTCTGTTTCCATTTGAGTTGGCTGCTCCCCACTGGGCCCACTCTGGGGCCTCGGCTCCATGATGCTGTCTGCGTGCCGTAGTGTACTCAAAGTGTATTCGCAGGAGCTTGTGCCTGGTGAGATCACCGTGGTCCATGGCTCTTAGCTGGAAAAAACAAGACATTTTTAATTACCCGAGGGCTTCCTCCCTTTGCCCATTTTACTGTTTATTGTTTTGAGTAGATAACAGTAATAGAACAGAGAAGAAAAAGGGTGAATTTTTGGCCTTCGTCTGTCATACCACTACAGTGGAATATTAGAATATTTTCTGGGAAAGAAGTCAGTTGTGCCCATATTTTACCTCATAAATAATTAGTGCTACCTATTGTACTCAGATGTACAGCTTTTGAAGTTTTGTGTAGGTGAACATAGTTCTCAAAGGTTCAATAAAATACTGTGCCTAGTTTGCCTATCAATCAGTTGCCTACACTTGTAAACAATGAGTGCCATGTCTTCCTTCCTTACCCTGAATAATCTAGTGCTGGTTTCATTTAAGTGCCACAGCTATAAATCCTGGGAATTAAACCTGAGCACAGACCTTCCAGTGTTAACGTTTTTGAAAAGCAGAAGGCTCAACTCAGATGAATCATGCTGACGCACTTAGAAAGTGGTGGGTGGCTTTCAGGGAAGACTATAATTTAATCCTAGTAGAGCAATATTTAGTATGAAGACACTTTATTTTCAGAATTCTACCAAGTAAAATAAAAATTGCCAATAAAATGATCAGTATTAAAGAAATGCCATGCAATCTTCTGGCTTTTGACTATTTCTGAGAACTGCATTCATCCAGCAGACATAAATGTCTGTGATCCAGGTGCTTTGCCAGATGCAGAGATATAGAGATGAAAGCGAATGCCTGTCCTTGAGAGGGTCCCAGTCTAGGGGTGGCATTACAGAATTCATTAGTGTGCCCGTTATCAGTTTAACCTACATCAACATATTTTGGTATTCCTGCTGGTGGAAATTATAGACCAGCCTTTGGGCATTTTAAAGAACAATGTATGCCTATACTTTTTTTTTCTTTTTGAAGTAAGAAGTTAATGTTTTCCAAGACTATGGTTTTGTCAGTATAACTTTTCAAGCAAAGTAATGGGATGTTTTTCCTCCTTACTTTCCCCTGGATGAAGGCACTTTCACTGCCTGTCATTGATTAGCGGATACTGATTGTTGCCATTAAGTAAACTTGATTTCTTTGTGCTCTATAAAGGTTTTCTGTATTTTTTTCTTGATATTGTTATTTTTTCATTGACTTAATGACAAATTTAATGTATGTAATTGTCTATGCATTTTAAGTTAAACTGCCTAGAATGTGATTTGAGACATATACATTTGTATTATGAACTGTAAGCAATGTGTTTGAGACGTTAGGTTTTATCACCTGCTGCTGTATTTGTAAACAAAGACAAATGTTGCTTTAAGAAGTAATTATAATTAGGACTAGACAATGGATGTGATACTTGATATTTTTAAAGAAACTTTTTTGCTTTTGTGTATTATACCTGAAAACTTCTAAAAAAATGTATTTTCATGGCTTCACAGTTTTTCCATGTATTTTATTCTTAGGCCCAATTCTGGGCTTCCCTGAGCAAGTCCAGAGCCTAATTAACTGCAAATTTATTGACATAAAGAAAGACAAAGGGCCTGAGTCACACCTCTGTGTGTGACCTGCATTCAGAGGCATTTATATAGGCTCTCTGGGAACAACCCTTCCTCCACAAACGCTCTTTTAGCAACTTGTGCCACTGTGAGGATTTCCTCTTCTCCCTTCAAGGCCAAGCTGTTCTTTGTAACCAAGTTATCTACATACAAAGTTAGGGAACCCTTCCTATCTGCCCCAGCTGCCACCACCCCTGCTTTCTTTTATGAAAGACAGTTTTGCTCTTTCCCTAACTGCTGTGCCATTAGTGACAATCACACTCTTGAATTTGGTATAGTTTCCCATTTCCTTTCCACAGAGGGGGTGTGGGGTTACTGGCCATTCTTTAGGGACTGTGAATGAATGAATAATTTATAGTATGTTGTGCTTTGGAAAGGGAGTTCTGCTTTTTGCCTTATAATTGGACAAAATGCAACTATTAACTTTTTAAATTCCATTTGTTGTCTTATTTCATATCCCCCAGTGGTTGGCAAACTGCGGCTCGCGAGCCACTTGCGGCTCTTTGGCCCCTTGCACAAAATACTGACTTCTGCGCGTGGGCCACGAAGTTTCAATCGCACTGTACGTGCGTGCCCACGCGTGGTATTTTGTGGAAGAGCCACACTCAAGGGGCCAAAGAGCCGCATGTGGCTCGCAAGCCGCAGTTTGCCGACCACTGCCCTAGAAGCTGTGAGAAATAAGATGAAGCTGTGAGATATAAGACCACTTGGGAATGGCAGCTTTCCCCCCCATTGTGAAGTGACATTGCTTTAACAAGCATTCTTTCCTGGGTACCTGACCCAAGTAGGTTTGGTGTGTTTTAATCCTCACCCAAGGGCATGCTGACTGGTTTAGAGAGGGAGAGAGAAACATCAATGTGAGAGAGAACATCGTGTGCCTTCCGTAAGTGCCCTGCAACCTAGGTATGTGCCCTGACCAGGAACCCACAACCTTTCAGTATAAAGGACAACTCTCCAACCAACTGAGCCACAGCAGCCAAGGCCCAAGCAGCTTCTTTTGTTACCACCATACTAAAACTTAGCACCCTTTTGCAGCAAATCTGTAAAGCAATATAGAATCCTAACTATTAGCATCGTCTTATTTTCAATAAGGCAATGCTATAGAATTTCAATACCAGAAGAGAATTTGGGCCATCTCCTAGAGTTTGTGTCTGTAGCACTTCAGCATTATTCATATTTGGTTGGGCAGGTATTTATGCTGGTGCATTCAACTATTTTTATACTGTGTTTTGTGGTGCCCTGGGGCTCCAGCTGAGGAGGGGACCAAGCAGGTAAAGCTTACTTCCTTTCTGCTTCCTGCTTTCACTAGAGCAATTCCATTCTTCAACTTTATTTTTATTGATTTTAGAGAGAAACATTGATTTGTTTTATGCATTTATTGGTTAACTTTCGTATGTACCCAGACCAAGGATCAAACCCGACACCTTGGCATATCACCACAGCCCTCTGACCAGCTGAGCTACCTAGCCAGTTCTGTTCTTCCACCTAATGTATTTTACCTACTGTATTAGTCAACTTGGGCTGCCATAACGAAATATCAGACTGGGTGACTTAAACAAGATTAATTTCTTTCTCATAGTTCTGGAGGCTGGGAAGTGAGGGAGCCTTCTGTTGAAGCTCTCTGATGTCTCTCACAAGGGCACTAATCCCATTATAAGGGCCCCACCCTCGTGACCTGTTCTAACCTAATTACCTCCCAAAGGTCCCATCTCCCAGTACCTCACATTGTGGATTAGTGCTTCAACATGAATTTGGGTACACATTTGCTCTATAGTACTTAAAGATAAGTTGTTTGGGGAAACAAAAATTTGCTGCTTTTAAATTTAAAAATAGATAACGATGTCTCCTAGTTGAGATTTGCTAAAATCTTAATCAGATTCACAAGTATAATAGGATCTCAGACCATCTAGAATTCTAAGCCATGCTTAAAATGTTAGTTTCACATAAATGAGGAAATTTAACATTTTGTTAAGTTTTTGCTATGGTCATGTTTTATGTTAGACAATTTTAAATGGTTATTTAGACTAGCATTCCTTAAAGCTTACTTAGATTTAAAAGATATTCTTTTTTCTAAAATAAAAAAGGAAACCTTTAAAGAGGTTAAATTCCCATGGTCATACTACATAAAACGATGACACCAGCTCTTTAGTCATAAATATTTAGGATTTTTCCACAAGATTACATTTTGTTTAAGCTTCCAATACTTTTCTTATGCAGTTCCTTGATTACCAGTTTAGATCCTTTCCTTCTCTCATCCACCAGATATCCTGACTTGTCCTCTTAAGACACCACTGAGGAGGTTCCAAAGCTTTGGGAATCTGCTAAGATAACACTCAATCAGTTAAACTCTTAGATAGGCCAAGTTAAATTGAGCTTCAGGTATTGTCCTTATTCTTACAGCTTCATGTCCTGGCAGCTAATAATGAGAGCTCTTAGGTATATTTTACATAAATTTTTAACACTCCTGCCTGTGAGATGCACTCTAGGAGGAAACAAATAAGTCTAGTTGACACTACTAAACCCAGAACAGTCTTGGTTAAGCCTCCCAACAAACCTCTAAGACAAAGACAGTTCTTATCCCCAATTTACAGATGATGAAACTAAGGCTAAGCTATAGATACCACATAGGTTATATGTTAGGGAACAGAATCTTGTGTGCAACCTGATATCACAGTTTTTGCTGTAAACCGCTACACTGCAGAATGTTGCTTTCCTAAGAACAGGTTCTCTTATATATTCCTGCCATGGCTGCCTTAGTGCTGTTATTCTGTTTCCAGAATTGTACACCTGGAAGGTCATGTCCATCGAACCTTTTGTAGCAGACGTTTTCACACATTTTGTCACTGAATGAGTTTTATTGGATATTCACTTTAAAAAAGCTAGTGTTTATGTTTGAGATGTATGTCCTTCCAGTTTAGTGGCTTGGCACAGTTCTTAAACGAAGGACTTAGTTATATTTTCTTAAGCAAAAGCAAATAATGTCCAAGGGGTAGCAGTTAAGAGTAGATTTAAGATGTGGATGTGAGAATTGTAAAAGCTACTGAATGATCAGACCCCTAGTTAGTTCCAGTCCTGCCAGTTATTGAAGACATTTGGTGTCCAGCTGCCCTGCAGGGGAAAGACTCAAGCAAGGCTGTCAGAGTGGCTGAGACAGAAGAGGTCTCTGTTAGCAGTGGATGAGCAGCCAAGATGTACAGAAACTGTATAGACGGTGGGGGAGTCCAAGGGAGGTTCTGCCAAGTATGGCCTGACAGTTCTTTTTTAAACTTGCCAACACAGGACATGCTAAGTTAAAACATCTCCACTGTTGCTTAGTTACCGTAACACACAAAAATCCCAAGGACTATGCTTAATACCTGGATCCCTTGAATGCCCAATGAAATCTTTACCAAAAAAAGACCAAAGTACATGACTAATGATCAGGACTTGTACTTGAGCTTTTTATAGAAGTGGTATGAAAAGGAGTATAGTAATGTGAACTAGGAAGAACCTCTTTACAAACTTCATGAGATTTTTTTTCCCCATTGATTTTAGAGAGGAAGGGAGAGTGAGAGACATTGATCTGTTGTTCCCCTTGTTTATGCATTCACTGGTTGCTTCTTGTACGTGCTCTGACTGAGGATGGAACCCACACCTTGGCGTATCAGGATGATGCTCTAACCAACTGAGCTACCCAGCCAAGGCTTTCACGAGATTTCTTATTTGAAAGGTGGTAACAACTCTCCACCTCGGGGGCATCCGTAATAGAAATCCCACCAAGTTCTAGATGGCAAGCTTCAGGGTTCAGTGAGCAGCACAACTGCTGGGGATTTGAGGGGCAGAATTGTGAGCTCTCAGCACAGTTCTGCAATGATTTCGTACAACTGACTAGCTTCCTGTGCTCCTTATTAACTGTAACACAGATAATATTGCTCAAAGTACCACAGGAAAATGGAACATTCTTCCTTCCCTAGACAAAGGGGTCTATTTAGTGTATTCGCATAACTAAAAGAATACACGTTGAATAGTATCTATATGAATGTTCCTTTTTTTTCAGTTTGTCAAGTTTGAGGGCTAAACGTTACACAACGTGACAATACATTAACATTTATTGAACATCAACCTTGCACCGTAAGTGGTCAGATATGCCAGTTTTCCTGGAACGATTCTGGTTTATGTTGTTCAGGGATAGTTATTATTAGCACACGCAATGTATTCTCAAAAGTGTCCTGGTTTGAAGGATAAATTATATGGTGGTTCTAACTATAACAAAAAATACGAGTGAAGATTTTCTGTGTTTATTTCCTGAGATAAAAAACTTGTCCTGAAAATCATGTCTTAGCCCCGAAGTTGATCCTTCGGTTCACATATATTATTTGTTCTCATACTGCATCCAACTCACTTCATTGCAGCTGCATGGCCTTCAGCAAATCCCAAAGCCAGAAGGGAGCACATTTCAGTCGGACAGGAAGCCAGGCTTTCTGTGGGGATAGAGAAGCTCTTTCGAGGAGAGAGGGGAATAAGGTTTCCTACTTTTCTGGGCATCTCGCCAACAGTTTCTGCCTCATGACCTGTGTCCCTTTTCCCCCAATTCTGAAAGCAATTTCCCTTAAAAGTTCCAAATTTTTTCCTAACTTAATCCTCTCATAAACTGAGTAGCACTGAAATTATTCCCAGTATTTTTGTTGTTGAGAGAGGGTGGCTTCTTTCAACTGCTGCGTACAACCATCACCAACTCTAAGGTACAGTTGCATTTTATTTCCTCCAGACCGGGGCTGACGTGACTCTAAATCACAGTAACCGCGGTGGGGAGGAGACAGTGAAATTATTTCAGAGGGTGCATTAGTGGCAGGAGTAAGTGATAAAAACGTGTTAAACCGCTTCAGAAATACCTATTGGTTGAAGTACTAGTTCTCAATAGTTTGGTGTTTGGGGCACTTAAAAAAAATTTTATATATATATATATTTCAGAGGGAGAGAGAGAGAAATATCAATGATGAGAGAGAATCATTGATCAGCTGCCTGCACACCCCACACTGGGGATCAAGCCCACAACCCTGGGCATGTGCCCTGACCAGGAATCGAACCGTGACCTCCTGGTTCATAGGTCGACACTCAGCCACTGAGCCATGCTGGTTGGGTTGGGGCACATTTTTTAATACTAGGACCTGTAGCTCTCCTCTAAGGATTAAAGGCTGCATGAGTTAGCACGCTAGTACTCATCAGGCTGTTTAGTAGGATGCCTACTACCACAGCCAAGTTCTTTCACAGTTAACACCAGTTTCTCGCACGTCGCAGGAAACACTTTTTCTTTGTTGCTTGGTGCTGCCTTAATGGGATACTCCCTCTTCCCTCCTGCAGCTCCTCACCATCTGTAGCACCCTGTCAGCTTCACATTCCGACAGCCGTTGCCATGCAAGTGCCTGTCCCCCAACTGGCAAAAATTCATTTTGCACGTTGTCCACATTTTGTGACACAGCTGTTCTCGGTACACCATTATGCTGCAGGGTTTGTGCAGTTAGAATCGGAAACAGCTCACTGAAAATAGGAGTGAATAGACAGTGAAACCTCAAAATACCCTAAATTTGAATATGCATTTGCTGTTAGCACCTTTCTTAACAAGTACTGAAGAATCACATCTGACTTATTTATCTGAAAATCATCGCTCTCTATTCATACTCATATAATAAAAGCATATTGCATTACCCGAGGGGGACCTGGAGGACTTGGTACTGTCTGATAATATTCTGTCGAGGGGGTGGTGGCTATACGTGAGTATTCATTGTATTTATTTAACTCCAAAAACGTGATACTCTTGTATGTATAGTTCACATTTTTTTCTAAAAACATATGGAATCTGAGCAGCTAATATTGAAAGGAAACCCCAGTTTCACCCAGGCTCTCCGAGAAAGGCCTAACTGGAGTGGTGACAGATCCTGAGACATGTAACAGAAGTGCCTAGAGCTGGTGTGCTTTCCTTCATGCTAAAGTGAAGCTCTCGGTTGCTTTAGGAAACAAACAGTTGTGAGCATACAGGGTCTGTGCAGCGGACCATTGAGTCTAGTGGAGTCTGACAACAGCACCAAGAGATTTTTTGTGAAAGAGCATAATTGCAACATAAACCCAGCAAGCCACACCCAGCACTAGACGTGCAGAGGCTCTTGTAAAGCCTTCCATTGTGTAAGGCTTTGTGTTGGGCCATCACAAGCAGAATCACAGAACACTGAGCCCCACAAACACAGGAGGAGACAACAGGATGACATGTTCCTCGGTGATGTTAGGTAAGAGGAAAATACATTGGAGGGCGGCGTAGGTGGGGTGCAGCGGTAAAGAGCACAGGTTCTGGAGCTGACCAGCTCTGTTTAAATACTGGCTCTACCACTCGCCAGGTACAGGGTGGGGCAAAAGTACATTTACAGTTGTGAGTACACAAAAACGGTTTATTTTTAATTATTATTGATTGATTATTGTATTATTTTCCATAGGAACAACTGAAACCCTACTTTTGCATGAACTTAACCTTTTCGTGCCTTCATTTCTTCCTCTATAAAATGGAGATAATGATAATTCCCAGCTTCATGAGGTTTTGAGAATTAAATGAAGTAATCCATGTAAAGGACTTAGTGCTTGATTGATAAGCACTCAACAGATGAGAACTGGTGAGACCTGGAAGGCACTTTTCTAGGTGTTAGTCTAGCAGAGGAAAGAGAAAAGTGAGCAGGCCATTAAAAAAAAATTACTGATTGATTTAAAGAGAGAGGGGGGAAAGAAGGGAGGGAATGAGGGAGAGAGAAACATTGATTTGTTGCTCCACAGTCATGCATTCCTCGGTTGACTCCCATCTGTTCCCTGGCTGGGGATCAAACCCGCAACCTTGGCATATGGGACAACGCTCTAACCCACTGAGCACCTGACCAGGGCCATGAGCAGGCCATTACAACCAGTATGATGTTACTGAGGCAGGAGGCATAGGTTACTCTGAAAACACCCGAGGAGCACCTAATCGCGAAACACCATGTTTTGAGCACTAACGATGTACCATACAGTGTCCTAAAGGATGCAATCACATCATCTCATTAGGTCCTCGCAACAGCTTCAAGTCAAGGGTACAACTCGGCTTTGTCAAAGGCAGAGCCTGTTCTCCCCCTTACGATGCAGGTCTGCATCAGTGCCTCGAAGTACCTCGCACTAGAAACAGTCCTGTCTCCCAGAGTGTGCAAGAGGGAGGCTGCCCTCACCTCCAGCTACTTGGACCCTAGCCGTAGCTTCCTAATCACATCCATACCCTGTGTGAAAGCAATTGACTTTGGAGATGGGCTAAGGAAATCTCAGGCTCCAGGCCTGGGTATGTGCATGGGTTTTGGGGAGAGATGAGAGGCAGGCAAGGAACGGACTGAAACAGTTGAGTGTAACTATGCTACCTCTGACTAGCCCTGTTCCCAGCATTCCAGAGAACGCCCGCACCCAGAACAACTTTCCAGGAGTTGTGCCTAATGACGTCAGCAGCATACCTGCGAACATAACCTCTTCGTGGCTGCCCGCAGCTACACGGTCATTCTTGCTGGGTTTTGCGAGTACACATGAGCTATTCATTACAGAGTCTCAGACCCACTACACGCACTGAAAACCTCATTGAAAATAATTCTATTTATTGAGGTATCTTAATGACATTATGTAAATTTCAGGTATACAACATCCTAATTCCGACATCTGCATACCCTATTGTGTGCTCACCACCTGAAGTCTCGTTTCCTTTTGTTACCATGTATTTGAACCCATTTACCCACTTTGCCTTCCACCAGCCCCCTCCTCCCCCGAAAACCTCATATTTAGGAGAGTGCTGCTTTTCCCAGGCTCCTTGGCTCCAGATTACCTGAGAGACTAGCCTGTATACAGTGACGTCAACTGTTCTGATCAGGGGATAGACAATAGAGGCGAGTCTTGGAGGGAGTATGGGAGGATCTGAACCTTGGACAAAGGGAACTGAGAAGACTTTGACTTCGGACAAAGGGAGACAGAACAGCCCTGAATTAAATGATCAGTACCTAGATTTTTGAACCATTCCACATTTACTTACGGTCACTTACTCTGTGCCGTGTGCTGGTAGTTGGGGAGTGAACTTGTCGAACTATTTCTGCCCTCACACAGCTCACATGCTAGTGGAAGAGACAATCATTAAATAATTTTAATTACATTTATGAGAAGTGATGGGGGGCGAGTATAACCTAGTATGTAGGAGTCAGGTAAAGTTCACCGGGAAAACAACATTTGTGCTGCAATCTGAAGGATGAGCAGGATTTAGGCAGGAGACAACTTGGGGAAGGGTGCCAGGAAGAGGATGCCAAGGAGCAAGAAAAAGGCTTCCCTTGTGTGCAGGAAGGAATGGGCCAGGAATCTGGGCAGGTACGTGCCTACATGTTGATGGCGTGGAGACAGAAGATGTGAAAAGGAATGCAATAGGGGCCTGGCCGGCGTGGCTCAGTGGTTGAGCGTCAACCTATGAACCAGGAGGTCACAGTTCAATTCCTGGTCAGGGCATATGCCTGGGTTGCAGGCTCGATCCCCAATGCGGGGCATGCAGGAGGCAGCCAATCAGTGATTCTCTCTCATCATTGATGTCTCTCTCTCTCTCTCTCTCTCTCTCTCTCTCCTTTTTCTCTCTGAAATCAATACACACATATTTTTTTTTAAAGGAATGCAATAGGGTAGAAAACCTATGATCAGCTCTATTCTGTTTTGTCTACTAGATTAAGTTAGCTGCCCTCCCATTGGCAAATGCAGGGGGCTCCAATAAACTCACTTGCAAGTCTTTAGAATCGCGTGGGCCTCCAGGGTAATCATATCAGGGCGATCCTTGGCAAGGAGATCTGGGTTCCTTGAGGTCTCATTGGGCATATGTTCCCAGCCTGGTAGAAGAGGAAATCCCCTTTTTATAATCTTAGTATCTTTCAAAGCACCTGATTATGCAGCAATCTATAAGCCATTTGTGGGAAATTGTCCCCCCTGTGCTGGTTGGGGAATGGGGTCTCACCTCTGGATTTACTCCAAAAGGGAAATTAGAGAAACCCTTGATTGGATAATTTGGTCAGCTCACATCCTAAGTATCTTCAATTTCCCTATCTGGCTTCTTGTCATAATTTTCTTTCTAACCCAGAAAAGCAGAATGTTTATCCCTTAAATGGTACTCAAGGGGATTTCAGATCAACTGCTTAGTGTATGGCTGCTATGGTAACATCTACATTTCCCAGCAACCCCCGAGACCGCATTTCCCAAGACATATTCTGTAGAACACTAATTGCTAGAGATGCACTTCAAATAAAGAGTTCCATGGTCAGGAAGTTTGAGGAGACTACATATGATAACCTACTGGTGGGAAGGTACCACCAACAAACAAGGCATTAACCAGTCTTATTGCAAAGAAACCCAATATTTCCCTCGTGTGTTTAACTACAGGAACTCTGTCTGAATAACTCCCTTTCCACGGCAAGACTACCTGAGGGTGTTCCCGCTGCCGAGGATGTGGAACATCTGGACCCCCTATACACTATTGGTGGGAATGCAAAATAGTATGAATGCTTGGAAAACAAATTGGCAGTTCCTTAAAAATTTAAACAGATACATACTTCTAACCCACCCATTGTACTTTAGGACAAATGTAAGTATATGTCTGTACAAAGATTTGTACACATATCTTCATAGAATTTTTATTTCTAATACTTCAAAACAGAAACAACCCAAGTGTCCATCAGTATGTGAATGGATAAACAAATTGTGGTATGTCTACTGAGCAATTGACACACTCAGCAACGTGGGTAAATGTCAAAATATGATTCAATTCACATAATATTCTAGAAAGTGTAAGCTGCTATGTAGAGACAGACAGAAATAGTCTGAGGACAGGAAAAGGTATTACAAAAGGATATAAGGAAACCTTGGGGGGTTATGCATATGATCATGGTGATGGTTTCACAGGGATGCACATGTCAAAACTTATGACAATGTATACTTTAAACATGTATAGTGTATATTACATGTCAATTTCCTCAATAAAACTGTTTTAAAAAGATCAGAAAATAGTTTTCTGAAACAGAGTACCTATTTAAAAAAATAATAGCTAAAATTTATTGAACACTTTTAATATGCCAAACTCTATGCTAGTTAAGAATTATTACTACCGCCCTGGCCAGGGAGCTCAGTTGGTTAAAGCATCATCCTGATACACCAATCAGGGCACATACAGGAATCAACCAATGAATGCATAAGCAAGTGGAACAACAGAACAATGTTTCTCTCTCTCTCTCTCTGTCTCTCAAATCAATAAATAAAATTAAATAATTATTATATCCTTTCATACCCTCAATAACTTTGTGACAGAGGTACTATTATTTCCATTAGGTAATCGAATCACACAAGCCATTGAGATGCTAAGCCAGAATTCAAACCTGGGATCACTTCATTTCACTACCCACAATTATAACCACTGTATAACCTGGTTCCAGGAGGCCTTCGAGGAAATTGCAGTCCCGTGGGGACAGACACCCCTTCCCCCAACTTACAAGAGTCCGTGAAGGGGAAATTTTAGTGAAGATGGAACTAATCTCTGGGTTCAAACTGGACCACTGACCCCAATAGCATGGGCAGGGCCCTGGGGAAGGATGGGCAGCCTATGGCCGAGACTAAAGCAGATGGGACCATGCACACTTGGTTCAGGCAGCTCCGCCAGTCACGGCTCCTCCAGCTCTGCCCACATGAAAGACAATCAGAAGCCACAAAGCAGACATGGCCTTATTCCACTTCAGGAGTTCTGAGAGAAATTTTAAATAGAAAACACCCGAGATTTAGAACCGTGAGTGAGTCCTTTAACTGCTCGGTGTTCCCACTTCCTCATCTCTAAGTTGGGGAAGTTGACAGGTGTTGTTGCTGTGGTCCCTCCTCGGCCTCACGTGCTCTGTCCTGGCCTGTGTGGTTTTCCGTAAAAGGCCCCGTGGGCATCACTGACACGTCTAGGAGGGTGACTTCACTTCTCTCGGCAGCTCTCCTGCTTACACAGATATGTACTGAGATCACACAGCAGCGTCAAGAAGTCACCAAAAAAGAAAATCATTAACGGTGGGTGCCTTTATATTAATGGTTACTTTTCTGATTGTAAAAGTAATACAGGTTCGTTACTGGCATTTTAGGAAATACAGACTGAGAGGAAAGAGTTAACACAGCATATCTGGTTGCTTACTCCTTACATGTCTCCAAGGGACCCATGGTGAACCCTGGGCCAGTGCTGGCAATGCGGTCTCTAGAGTGTTCTTTCTGTTAGTGATTGATGGGTTGGTTCTGTACACCTGGAGCAATGGCTATACCTGCTTGTCTGGTTGCTTTGCACAAACATTGAGATCGACGATGTGCACCTGGTTTCATTGTTAGGGTCCTGAGTTTTGTTTGTCATAGGTGGTTGCGTAGCAAAATATACCTACGTGACCAGCTCCCCATAAAAGCCTCGGACTCTGAGACTCAAACAGGCTTCCACGTGCAAACACATTCCACACATGTCCCCATAGTTAAAGGGCGAGAGGAGTACCCTGTGTAGCCTCAGACAATGAATGACATTGGGAGCCTGTGTTGAACCTGTCTGGACCCCGCTAATGCATATCTTTTCCCACTGTTTTTGCTATGTACCCTTTGCTATAATAAATCTCAGTAAGTGTATAAGCTGCTGATGACTCTCGTGGGTCCTTCTGGTGAATCAGCTAATGAAAGGCAGACACATGTAAAAAAAAAAAGGAAAGAAAGAAAATATAAATTAACCAAAATCCCCCCACCTAGGGATCATTGGCTAGCTTTAGAAACATGACCAACCAAATCATCTTGCAAAAATTCTTCTCACTTGTGAGAAGCAAACAAAACTTCTAATTAAATCCGTAAGTTGCATTGTGGAGAAAAAGAGTAAATTTTATAGAGACCCCATGGTAAGTGTTAAAAGAATAATCTTACTGTTTTAAATGTTACCAACATTTGCTGAACTTGGCCTTTGTACCGTAAGAATGGTTTCTTCTATGACTTAGTCCTTAATGTGGAATCTGACTTTCCATCTTGATTGGGTTCCTATGGGAGGAGATCAGCACTTAATAAGAAATTGTGTATTAATGTCCCAGGAACAGGTGGTGAAAAGCAGCGACCGCCTGTCCGTGTGGGCTTTGGGAGACAAGGGCCGGGGGAGTGAACGGGACTAGCTACCCTTCCACGTACCCCTCACTCTTCTCTGACAGCTTCCCTCGGTAACCTTAATACTAATAACTGCTAACATTTATCAAGTACTTACTCTGAGCCAGGCACTATCCTAAGCACATGTTTTCTCTTATTTCATCTTTATAACAACCTATTCAGTAAATGTTACTATTTTATCCTTTATACAAACGAAGAAACCAACACTAAGTATGATTAAGTAGCTGGATAGGACCAGGGACTTAAAGCTCAAATCAAAAGATCAATTGCTACACTTCGTGTCTCTTCATGTTCGTTCAAAGGAGATGTCACTGTTATAAGTAGAATTTCTTCTTTAGGAAACTTCAGTTTTTACTCTTAAAAAATAAGGCTCACCCACATTATGGAAGGTAAAAAACAAAAGTACCAATTTAAATGTTAATCACACATAAAATCAACCATCACCGTTTGTTTGTTTTTTTTTATTACAGTTTGCACTCAACACTTTCATATTAGTTTTAGGTGTACACACAGTGGATAGTCACATAGATTATAACTGTTCCCTCTGATATTTTAAGTGCCCGCCTGACACCCCCATGTATAAGATGCCCGCCACTTTTCCAAACCAAAATTAAGATATCAATATTTTAAACATTTTGCTGGTTTTCCTCTTAAGGACTTCTTTTTTGGCATCTTAAGGAGTTGTTTTTCTTGTTTTCTCCACTGATCAGACACTCAGTGGGAGGAGGTCCAAATTGTCTCTCCGCAGCTCTATTTCCATGCTCTTTTGCATAGCTGATTACATTCAGCTTGAATTTTGCAGAGTAAGACAATCGCTTACAGGTACTTATCTTTGTATTTTTTGACATATTTATGGGCTCAGAACACTCCATTCCCTGTTGCATCTGCGCACTCTCCACCTCCACCTCCAATTTGGCATCAGCTGACCTCAGTAACAATAAGGCTTGTGGTTGGAGGAAGCCTGTTTGACAAGGTATGGGCAGCTAGGCACCCGTGAGGATTCCTCCTCAGCTCCCTCCGTATTTTTCCATGTGTAAGACGCCCCTCGATGTTCAGTCTAACGATTTCAGAAAAAAAAAGCATCTTATACACGGAAAAATACGGTAGCTATTTCAACATTGTTGACTGTATTTCCTAGGCTTTACCTTTCACCCCCCTGCCTATTGTGTAACTACCAACTAATACTTCTTAGTCCCATTATAACCATCACAGTTTTGAGTTTTCTTTTTTTGAAGAGGGTGTGTCTCCAAACATGCTTTATTAAGACTCATCCCAAGGGATCCTGCTCCCAAGTGAAAAATCAGTCCCGTGAGTTGGCAAGCCCCTTGGTTAAGCCTTGCAAGTGTGGCACTGGCCAGAAGAGGGCGCTGCCTTCTACTTGTGTAACAATCCGCATGGGAACCAATAGGATGGAAGAGATTTTGACACCACTTTCAATTAATGATTTTTTACAGCCCCTGATTTCAATTTTGGTAAAATAAGTGCCCATGAACTTTTAGTTTTACTATGAGACCAAAGCACCTCGTTGACACTTTATGTTCGATACTGCAGACATAAAATGACTGCGACCTTTGGTTTCCTGGTGTGTTGTAACTGACGAACCCAACCAGTTTTTCCGGATCAGGCCAGCTCAGGCTGATGCAGGAGAAGAAGCTGGGGCAGTTGGCGACTGAGAGAAAAAACTGGGAGGACCCCTGGGACTCCAGGCAGTTGAGGGATCTTCTACTGAGATACCGAGGGCAGGCTTGGGTTTGAGAGAGTAATACGACAGCAGGCCGCACTGGCACTACAATTCTGTCTAGCAGAGCAGTTAATCTAATCTCTGGGTTTTTAATTCGAAATGGAAATTCACATAAACATAGTTTTTCTTTAGTTCTCATTAATAATTAAGAGCCTCCCTCCTTTGCTCTCATTTTAATGACAGCTTACACTTGAGCAGCTCCAGCCTTCCCAGAGGGCTTTCCCACCCACAGCAAGTACTAGAGTAGGTACTAATTATTTCCAATTGACAGTCCGTTTGCTCTGGCTGCCCTGTAATTCAAGCCTGGGAGGGGACCAGAGGCCTGGGGCCTGGTCTTAGCTCTGTGCTCTGTCACCCGTCAAAAATACATTCCCAACTCTCACTCATTGCTGTTTCCAAGGTCCATTAAAGCTGAATGTATGCAAACACTGGGACCCAGCAATTCCACTTGTAGGAATGTCCGCAACAGAAGTGTCTGCATTGTTCATACAGTATCGTTTAAAATAGCCAAAACAACCCCACATTTCATTAGCATAGAATGGATAAATAAACTGTGGTGTATTTCTATTTTTTTTTTTTTAGTTTAATTCTTTATTTTTAATCCTCACCCAAAAACATGTTTATTGATTTTAGAGAGAGGGGAAGGGAAGGAGAGAGGGGGAGAGAAACAACAATGTGAGAAAAACATGTTTATTGATTTTAGAGAGAGAGGAAGGGAGATAGAGAGAAAAACATCACTGTGAGAAAAGTATCTATCAGTTGCCTCCTGTATGCACCCCTCCAGGACCAAACCTGGAACCTGAATATGTGCCCTGACTAGGAATCGAACCCACAACCTTTTGGTGTGTGAGATAATGTTCCAACCAATTGAGCCACCCCAG